>NC_142625.1:21638876-22266555 GCF_059453375.1 Lepisosteus platostomus
GTGTCCAAAGTCACTCCCTCATTAACATTCTCTGTGTTAGGTTTCTCATTTCCACACTGTGTTGACATGCACACAAAATACACAATGGCACGAAAGAAAGAGCAAAAAGCAATGAAATGCAGTGTGGCAAAGCATGAAAAGAAAGGTATTGCAAAATATTATGTCAGCAATCATCTGAAATAGATCCAGTGAATGCTGCAAACTGAATCCAGGCATAAAGAAACATGCATTTTCCTCGGTTTTCCTTTTCTACCAGGTGATTTCATTAAGGCAAAATCAGTCCTGGCTTCCTGACAGGGCTCAGCGAATTCAGTAACAACTGGAATTAACAACGTGTCCATTATTTCAGAGGTGGAGCAATAGATCATCTCCTTGTCAGTATCAGTAATGCCCACTTTATCCTGAAACCTATGCTGCTTTAATCTGCATGGATTAATTCTCCTCTGTAACACTCTTATGTTAGTGTACCCTCAAAGGTATCCAGTATCCCTCATCATACCATCCTGGGTAATTAGTGCCCATAAGACTTCAGCTCCATCACTCAGATGAGATTAGACCAGGGATCTCTAACCATGGTCCTGAAGAGCCCCAGTCCAGCAGCCTTTAAACCATCAATGTCTAAAGACAATTGGAGCAATTGTAACTGTGATCTATTGAACTGGTGGTGTGCCCAATTAAGCATTATAGAGATAATTTGGAACAAAAATCAGAATATTGCTCAACCTTCTTGGACATTGAAACATTAACTGCTTAAACAAGTCAACCTAATCTTTCAATAACAGGGTGTGCTAGAAGACGAACTTGATTGGGGATCCCAGGTACCAGGGTTGTGGTATTCTGCCTAAGAGCCTTAGGTTAGATCTTCCTCACCAGATATGTATCCATATTCACTCATAGTCAATGCCCCATAACAGCAAAACCCATAACCCAGACACTGTGCACACTGGGGCTATCCGCACTAATGTGCTTCTCAACCCATTTAAGAAAGTAATGTTGTTTTCAGGGATAACTGGGCACTTAGCATGTAACAGTTGTGAGCAAAGCCAAAAGGCATCCCATTTTACTGACTTATTGGTCCCAATACTTACTGGAGAACCACATGTGTCTACTGGATGTTTTGATGAAGCCCTGGTCTTTGGAAGAAAAAAAAAAGAGACTACTAATGAAAAAAAAATCTATTCTTTAGCATTAATACTTACTAATTAAAAGAAACACTTACAGCAGTGGCAGTAACCAAGGGGGATTAGTTTCAAATGGAAAATTAATGTGGAGAAATGGCCTAAGGCCTAGCTGGGACGGGAATATCCTAGGCAGCCTCAGAATAATTAGCTGATGTTTTGAAAGTGGAATGCCTCCCCTGTTGGACATTAAAGATGCTACATCCCCCTTTCGAGCTTGCAGATCCGAACCAAGGGAGACTTTATTTCAAATGGAAAAATTAATGGGAGAATAATAGCCCTGAGCCTTGCTGCGATGGTTCTATCCCCAGCACTTTTTTTGTGTTGAATAATTGGGGAGGCCTTTAAAAATTTAGCGCCTTCCCAGTTGGACTTAAATTCCACTGTGACCCCTCCTTCCCCTCAGACATGCACAAACAGGCTCTGGAGGCACCCCGCTTCCTATCTTGTTTTCAAAGGGCAGAACTTTTCAAATATTAGCAAAAACAGCAGAAGGTAAAACCAGTCTTCCTAGATTACAGCAGTTTCTTTTTTTTCCCGTTAATATTTTCATTACTGGGAGGTGAGGATGACATGGAGGTGAGCACTACTGTCTCACAGCTTTTTGGCCCTGGGATTCATTTGAAACAGGGGCACCCTCTGGATGGAGTTTGGATGTTCTCCATTTAATTGTGTCTTTTCTCTGCATGTGCTAAGGTTTTCCCCCAGATTTCAAAGACATGCAAAGATGAAGAAAGTTTACTGTGATGAGCTGGCGTCTCAGTCAGGATGTAGTTACACTTTGTGCCCTGTACTTACAGTGCACTTGGTGACTTGCTTCCTTGTCTTATTTGTTTAAAGCCTATATGTGGTTATAACCTGAAAGCATTTAAGATTTAATATTTGTTATCACTGCACTGCATTAAAAGGAGAACAGAAATCTTCAAAAATACCTCTGGCATATTGGCCACATAGAATTACACCACCTTGGGTGTGTTCAGTTTGATAAAAGCAGAAAACAAAGTAATGAGATGGATAAAAGGAAACAGAATTAACTGCTAAATTCTCACAGTGTGGACATTAGATAAATAAAAAAACACAGGTACACAGAGGTCCTAATGTCTTGCGCACGACCTTTTGTGGGGATCAAAGCAATTTGCAATACATCATGGCTTTTGGACATTCTGGTAGTCTGGTTGGTGTTACAGACAGTGAGCTGTCTCAGCTGTGTTTTGAGACGGCAAACATGGCAGGAAATAAAAAGAAAAACAAACTTGGCTACCCTCAGTCTTGAATGAACTAAATATTTCTTGAAGACCATAAACATAAAATCTGTCTCACCACTGTAGTTACCAGCTATTCACTCATACACAAACTATTTATACAGAATATAAAAAAATCACCTGTGTTTTTTTGGTCTTTAATCAGTAACTAGTATGGGTAGAAAAGTACTCATAAAATGCATAGGACTCCAACACTCAAGAACAAGATTTCTATCCTTATAAGGCCCCTATAATAATCTTCTGATATTTACTGTACATAAATAACAGCAGTTATGTCAGTAGTTCATTTATCTCCTAATAAATGTGAGAGTGACTAAACATGTAAAGTATATTTGGTGTAACTAACCTGCCTTAGGGAATTTTGGCTGTCTCACTGACAAATAATGCTGCCCCCCCCTCTGTATTGTAAGGATTGAGCCACGGAGCTGCCACATGGATGTTGATGGTGTGGTGGGAGTGTACGAAAAAAACATGCTGTGGAAAGTCTTGGGTGCAAGACTTCAATTCGCAGGTGAGCCAAAGTGTGAGATGAGGTTGTAACTTTGTTCCACTGTAATTCCATTTATATTAGGGTATCAAGTCTTAATGCAGAGTTTTCTCCAATCCAGGAGGGACCAAAACTTGTCTAAATTAAGTCATTTATGATCTCAGTCAAGTAATTAAGGACTGAGAGACAATTGAACATGTTCAAGGAATGTGGAACCAGGAGATTCCTGGTTCAGACTTTTGGCATCCTCTACCTGTCACATTGACAAAATTTATTCTTGTATTGCAAAAGTGACAAGTCATTTCTCACTGCTTGGAAGGGTGCCACACAACACACAGTTAACACAAGCCTCATAGAGGGAGAAGAGCACAAATTACTTTGTAGCTGCAAGTTAACGAGTTTATTCCACATGAGCTTTGGTTGGAGGCATGCAAAATCAAAGCTAAAACGCGTACCTCTCAGGCTCCATTCAGTGTGGGGGGGCTGGAGACAGGGAATTTAAGAGCGGAAGAAGAGTTGGTGTAGAATTAGTCTTGAAGTTGGGATGCCTCCCAGCCTTTTCTGTTCAAACATTTGAATCGATTAACCTGGCATGCGCTGGTGGCTCCTGTGGATTTGGATTTTTCCTGCTGTCTCCTGACTGAGGAATTTACAATCACGTTAGACACCGTGCATTAATCTGTGCATTACAGTGGCCGTTCAAAGATACGTTAACAAAGTTCCCCTTTCAGAAATTCCAGATTTGAGCAAGTTTTGAATTGCTGTGCTTGTTTTCTGGGTTCTCTGCTGATAACATGTATTGTGGCAGGAGAGAAAGTCAAGCTTCTGCAGAAAGCCACCGACTTGGCTCAAACCCAGGCGTCACGGCGTAGCTCTGAGCCAAGCTGGTTCCTGAGAGTGAGTGAATTGTTGAGCAACCGGAAGCAGTTGTGTGTGTTGAATTAGACGCACCTGGGCTTAATGAGTGGGGAGCACTCGGAATGAATAGAATGAGCCATGCCCCTGTGACAGTTAAGAGGCTTATAAAAGCCTATTGAAAGAAAAAAATTAGCCTGCTCCAAGTCATGACAGGGGAGGAAATCTGTGGTGTTAACAGAACGTAGGCTCCCTCCCTCCCTGACCCAGTGCTGCCTGAGAAGGAATAACCTTGTCCTCAAGAAAGTTAGTGTACCATTAGTCAAGAGTCAGGACCCTAAAAAAAGTGCCAGAGACAACTGAGCACTCTCAAGGATTGTAGATCCTGATAAGCTGACTGTTGGTATTGAAAGAGGTACTTTCTTGCTCGTGATGTCATTATACTCGTGTCAATCTCTGATCTCACAATTGCTGTACCTTTCTTATATCCCCAATACTGCAGCTTGACTTCATCAAAAATGACATTTACAGGTATCTACTACGCAGAACTGGAAACGGACACTGGTATTGGTTCCACTTTAATTCTTAATTTGTTGAACTAATTACTTATATTCAAAAGTACAGCAGGGTACAAGGACCTCTGGTCCTGGAGTATTATTGTCATACACCACCGCTTTAAAGACTGAAATGTGCTGCTGTTGTCACTAGACTGCCTTGGTGAGTTGTATCTAGAACCATGTCAGCTGGTATTGAGTATGGTGATGCTTCTAGTTATTAGAAAAGGTAGAATCTCAATAGAAGTGTCTATTTGTACAGTAGGATATCAAAAAAGTAAAGTTTGTGTAGTGCTGTAAAGTCATTTCCCAGCAGACACCTCACATCAGGTTAACTTTCTCGGTATATTGAGACACCCATTATATCCTGATTAGACTAGTAACTGCCTATTCTGCAAATACAGCCCTCCTGTAAAAAAAACAGTTCCCCGGATGTGGAGTTTTACTGCTGGGCTGCTGTGACACACTTCTACAAAACGACTTTTCTTTCCTGTCGTACTGTAAGCGCTCGGGGTGACATGTCAACATAATTGCTGCCTCTACAGAGCCTCAAGATACAACACACTTTTTTCAAATTTTTCATCAAAGAAGCAACATGCTGAACTTTATGAAATTTTTATTTAGTATGTTCATTTCTTTTCCGTTTTCTAATTCCCCCCCCCCCCAAAAGAGCGGCTCTGTTTCACTGGACCGATTTCCTGCCTGCCTGGAAGGGCTGCATACCTCACTCACTATTTATCAACCAGCAGAGGGGGTAAACAGACATGTCTTGAAGTTTTGTTTGCAGTCGGTATGAGTTGTGTACAGCAATGTTCAAAACTTAAGGATCCACTGAAGTATAGATGGAGATATAGCCGCAGCCATATCACCCTGCAACTCACAACTGGCAACCCACTGAAGCTAAGCAGGTGTGAGCCTGGTCAGTACCTGGATGGGAGACCTCCTGGGAAAAACTAAGGTTGCTGCTGGAAGAGGTGTTAGTCGGGCCAGCAGGGGGCGCTCACCCTGTGGTCCACGTGGGTCCTAATGCCCCAGTATAGTGATGGGGACTCTGTGGTCATTAAAAATCCCAGGGTGTTTCTCGAAAAGAGTAGGGGTGTAACCCCGGCGTCCTGGCCAAGTTTCCCATTGGCCCTAACCAATCATGGCCTCCTAATAATCCCCATCTATGAATTGGCTTCATTACTCTCTGCTCTCCTCCCCACTAATAGCTGATGTGTGGTGAGCGTTCTGGCGCACTATGGCTGCCGTCGCATCATCCAGGTGGATGCTGCACATTGCTGGTGGTGGAGGGGAGACCCCATTACCTGTAAAGCGCTTTGAGTGGAGTGTCCAGAAAAGCGCTATATAAGTGTAAGCAATTATTATTATTATTATTATTAGATGTTAGACGATAATGAAATATTCCTATTTAGCAATATTTGCCAAATGAGGTTACTTACTTACAACATACGTTTTGACGAGACATCATCTTGAGGCTATCACTGAGCATCAGAAGAAAGTTGTCACTCTACGAATCGTGTTATTTTTTATAATGAAAACTTAAATATAAGTCTTCTGCAAACCACCTCCACCCCATCTCCAGCTGTGTAGCTGCCCCTTGGTCACTCCTCACCCTGTATGGGGGTCATGTCCTCCTTGTGCTCAGGCCAGGAGATTAGCCTTCAGCCAACTGGGTGAAGCCAGGTTCACTGTGACTAAAACACTCAATAAATCTTTCAATACGCTTCATTCTTGGGAGTTATTCCTAATGAAATATTTTAGGTGTCATTTTGATTACCTGATCATGCAGGCCTGATTGTGATACACTTTGACTGTTGTATACTCAATAAATCGTCCTCATTAATGAAAGAGTTGATTAGGTACCAGATGAGGTGATCCAAGTCTGGCAAAACTCATAAAACAAAAACCCAGAAAGGAACCAACATACCCCACTTATAAAAAGAGCAATGCCTTTATTTCATCGGTATATTGCACACAACAAGGCACACTGTTGCTCACCGTCTGAGGTGTTCACAGACAATAATTTCGAACCTGGGAAGGCGTACTGCTAAACGCAGTCCGTGAAAAGATGCCTTAATCTGGAAGACTACAAGCCATGAGATCCCATATAAATCAATAGGAAAGTCCAAGTGCGATGGTCTGGCAAGGTGTGTCTAATTCTTACAGAGCTCCTCTCTTAGTGATTGATTTCTACCTGACTGCACAGAGCTACACTGACAATGTCCTGGGATCTAACTTGATGCCCTTCCTGTTGGAGAACAGAAGTCCTCCTGATGAAAGCTGCTCATGGTTTTCATTGGAGAGTATGTTCTGTTCATACTCTGTTCTGCAGACTTGAAGCCCTGGGCTGATGGGTGGCATCTAGGAATCAGAGACCAGTGAACAGGCCTGTTTTTTCCAGGCTGTAAAAAGAGTAATGGGACAGAACTCCACAGCAGAGTATCTGCAACTTGGTGCAAAGCATGCATGGCAGGTCTGCGGGTTTGATTGCTTACAACTGTGGTCACACACACTACCAACCCGTATTTTTCAGAGCAGTCACTCTTGATAATCGCTGTTGATTACAAATGTTAATCAGAAGAATGAATTTACCAATGTCCACCCAGTTTCTAACTGCATTATCTAACAGGGTCGCAGGGGAACCAGAGCCCAACCTGGCAAGCCACGGGCGGAAGGCAGGATACACCCTGGACAGGATGGGCACACACAGACACAAGCGTGCATACTGTACACCCACACCAGCGCCAGTTTTTCCAGAAGCCAGTTGACCTGGTTTTAGTTTAACTGTGGACTGTGGGAGGAAACTGGAGCGATGGGAAAAACCCATGTGAACACGGGGAGAACATAGAAACTCCACACAGATAGCACTCCAGGAATTGAACCCAGAGTCCCAGCAATATGAGACATCAATGCTTACCATTGCATGACCATACCACCGCCTTTACCTGTGTCATGTCTAGTAAATGTGTACTTAATTACTGAAACTTTGTGTACAACAGAGAAAGGTTTTTCTTAAGCTTGTTTGTTACTCAGATAATAGAGCCAAGACTCTTTTACCTATGAATACAACATGCATTTTGGAACCTCCAGGTTAATGTACACCTAAACTGAGAGCCTAAATATGAAGCTGAGGAATCTGAAAACAATTCCATGTTAGACACATGGATCCTGCCAGTTTGAAAAACCTAACGCAGGACAAGCAACAAAACAAAATTTAGATAAGTGGGTACCTGTGTCAGCATGTGTAGGCTGCAAAAGAACAAGCAGAATTTTATTCCATGCTGAAAAGAGAAGAAAATAAACACAACGTTTTGGCTGTGGAGCCTTCTTCGGGAGGCTTGACGCCTGAAAAAGGCTCCACAGCCGAAACGTTGGGTTTCTTTTCTTCTCTTTTCAAAATGTTTCTTTTCAAAACTCTTACCAGATGATTTCCCAACAGCTGCATCCCCTAAGAATACGTTTTCTTGAAAGGTAAACCACCTTTGAAACCACCCTATCTTGCTTTATTTACACAAGTCTTCTTGACATCTGAGGGAAAAAAAAACTTTTAATTCAGAAAGCTTGCCTTCCTTTCTGAATTACTTTCAATGTGCATGCCCATATCAGGAAATTAGGTGAGTTTTCCTTACTGAGTCTTGGTAGAACACTGATAAGACTTTCTAATACAGTACCAGTTCCTGCAAGTAGCAGCTCAAATAAAAAAAAAACTTTCTTCAAAGGAGGCTTCCAACAGCGCCTGTGTCTAATTTTAGATGCATTAAAAAGAATGTTTTCTTTACTGAATGGCAGAAAAGGGATGGCACATGTGTTTTTATTTTGGTTAAAACAAAGAAATGAAAACAAATCTCATCTCGGCTTTGTTAAAATTATCTGTTTATGCTCCACCGCAAAGCGTACATTTTACTCACATTTGAGAACAGAGAAGTCTATCAAGGCTAAATAACAATGAATGTCTCAAACATGCCCGTAACACTCAGGAGGTTAGAGGAGCGCCCTGGACTGTGTTTGACAAATCAGGGAGCAGCACTGTTAGCAAAGCTGTCTGCGATTTTTAGCCCTGTTCCATCTGGAAGGCCATTAATCACAGCCGAGTGTTTTTTGCCTTCTAAAATCTTACGCACAGGTATAAATCATTCACTTTGATTTCAGGGTTTGGTGTTTAAATAATTAAACAGCTTTCATTTGTCAGGATTTAGTTCTTTAAAACTATAAGCGTGACATGGGAAGAGCGTGGAAGAGAATGTGTGTGTGACAGAGGGAGAAGAGGGAGATACAGAGAAACAACTTGAGAAAGAAGTGCAAGGCAGATCAATTTGCTCACCAGACTGAGTGATACAGAAACGATGTATCTCTGTATCAAAATACTTTTCCACTAACAATCACAAGGAGAAAATGTTCCGCTTGTCACATTGGTCTTGAAACCGTTCGCTTAATGGAAAAAACTGACATTAGTGACATTTAAAAAATCTTTATTAAAATAAAATGTAATGATGAATAATATGCATATACCATAATTTAATTGTGAATAAGTGCCCCTTTTACAGCTCAATCCCGAAAGACATTTGAGTATATACAGTAAGCTTAAATTTCAATTGTGCAAATTTCTTTCAGGACACAGTTTTCTATACATACTGTACTCAATGTAATGGATAAAATCACCTGAACCTCTTTTTACATGCTGTAACATTGTATGAATTCCATATGGAATGAGAAGAGAATATTATTATAGCTGTTAAAGGCAAAAATCCAATAACTTTACATACAAGAATGGGGTTTGGCTACTGCAGCAAGCAAATTAGAAAGCGTATTTAAAAGAGGTTCCTTTTATTGTTTCCTATAAAAAGGGACACTTAACGGACACTATAAAGGAGCAACTCATCTTAAAATCGATTTCAACATACACAATGCTGTAGAAAAGATAAAAGATCTCGCTGACAGTGTTGTGCTACATGAAGGCTTACTTCATCTTCAGGAAGTGGGCAGTGGTACAGTACAGTACATCTGGTGACAGGACCAAAACCAAAAAGATCCTATAGTGAAGTAATACTACTCCCAACTACACAGCCTACACTGACAGGCTAATCCAGAATTTGGATTTTTATGTATATAATTACTGAATTCCTTCCACATTACAAACTTAGACACAAAATTTTCCCAAATCGGAACAGGATTCCCACCCCAGGGAAGTCATTAAGCTACCTCTTACCAAAAAATGTATAGTATCCTCAGCCACATTAGTTTCCCCATCCATAAAGATGATAAATGTGATAAGTACTTACAAGATTAATTATTTAGAAATGGGCCTGTTTCAGGTACCATGAGGAGGCAGAAATAAATGAGGTTTCAATCTCTTTCCAGTCTCTTCAAGCTGACCATTTCCATTAGGGACAAGCAGGGTGCAGTGTGCGAGGTGACACTGCTGGTGTTAATTCAGAATTAGTGCCCAACCACAAGCAGTCACTTTAGGTCTAAAGCTTGCGCCACCCGTGTCAGGTCAGAGCTAGAACAGATAAAAACATAGCTAGCACACAATCGAGGACACATGCTTGCACATCTTCCTGCCTTTTTGGTCCAGAATGGAGGGTTCTGTTTGTAGTGTGAAGCAGTAGGGCTCTGGACTAGTGGTGGGCTGTGTCCCTCAGCATCATACTTCACCTACTGTACGCTGCTTCAGTTAAATGCCAAGCTGTGTGGGCTTCTTTAAATGGGTACAAACGCAAGCTGTTTTACGTAAAAGCTTCAGTTCAATAAACTCACGATGAAACGCTTCCATTCATGATATCGACAAACTGAATAACAGGGATATGCTTGATCACATACTTTTTTATCAAGAGCTGTAGGTCACAATGATGCTACTTTGAAAACTATTTTTTGGGGGGGACAACAGAAAAATACAAAAATGGAGAACTTTCACTCTTCCACTCATTTCAGAAAATGTAGTAAAACCAACAGGACTTCAAGCAATTTGTTTTCAAAAAGGGAGGAAAGTGTGCAAACTTTTGAACATGAAACAGTTACAAGATATTACCCGATACATTTTATTATACACTACCCTGAGAATACAAGTCTGCTTTTATGTTTTTATGTCTTCGTAATATCACATTTATATCACCAAATACACCAAGGTGCACTGAAAGTTACATCACAAAAGCCATTTCCTACAGCAGCTATCCCTAATTTGTCCTAGTCTCATTTCTCTGTGTGTATTGTTTATAGTGAGGTAAGCAGAGAAAACCTCTCAACTAAAAAGCACACCTACAGCTTAAAAACTTACAATTTTAGGCTATTCTACCAAAGCCCTAAACAGTAGGGGTTTTTCTATGACATCATAACAAAATCATTGTGGTTTTGTACTTTTCAATATCTGAGCAAAGATGGTGTAATTAAGTTAGGCAGCAGTATATCCCTTTAAAAAAAGGGAACCACAGTGACATCTGGTGGACGTTTTGTGGTCCAGTTTAACACTTCTGAGAACTGCAATGTTAACAAGTATTGCTGCTTTCATATCAACTATTTTTAAACAAGGTACAGAACCCCGATGAACCTCTGTGACACGTTCTTTCTCAGGGGAAATATGCAGTTTTTTTATACAGTAGTGTTAAGTTTCCAAATGCGAAATCAAACCATGCAGTGACTGATGACTGACTTCAAGTTAACTCCTTTAAGATAACAATACAATAACGAAGAGCTCCAAGAGCCTGAGCAGTAGACTCAGAATGAAGCCTTCCAATGATCTCTGAGTTCACAGTGAGTTTTTCCTCTACATGTAAATGTGTTATAAATCAAAATAATATGCATGACTCTGGAAATGGTGTGCAAATTATTGGAAATAAGATTAATAAGAAGCAGATTCCTGACTGTAATAGTGCCTTTTCATAGCTGCTAATTCCATCCAGTACCAGGGCAGTGGACACCTGAGCAATCACAGGTGTCCTGAACATTCTGCAATGCTGTGATCCATCTGCAGTCTAACATTTTCTCAGCTTCTAAAGGAGAATTCAGAGATGGACAAACTGACATTGTACCCATGAACGAAGGGTGCCATCTGGTGGATTTACTCAATAGGTACAGCTGGTTTAAGATGTTTTCCGTACTTTACAATAATGAACCGCGTGGTAATAATGCAGTGCAGTCACTGGATGGAATTCTTACCTTAAGGATTTACAGAGAAATGGAAATACACTCACTACCAGTAACTAAGTGATATTTATTCCTTACTATCATCCAGGTCTAATAATAACTTTAGACAGATGCATCTTGTTATTAAAAATCAAGGATCTAAAAAAATAATTTTAGAAGTACATCAGCCAATATAAAATAAAATCAACTGGAAGATGAAATTGTCTTACAAAATAATTTCACAAACATTTTAAAGTTGCCAATTGTGAAGTGCTTTAATTCCTAATAAACTAGAGTGGCTGAAAGGGTTGAAGGAAGTGTGAGATACAAAGTGGTTGAAGTGGCTTGTGTCTTTAGAACAGGAGGGCGATTCCTGCTTCCCTGTGTAAGCATGAGAACTCTGTGCAGGGGAGAGCTCCTGTTCTCCTGGGATCCTTAGTGGTCTAGCATGGAGCGCTGCAGGGCCTCCTGCATCATGGTGTGTTCATCCGAGGAATAATCCTGGGAAGGACAGGGGAGAGGTACCAACCCATGTTAGCCCTTTAACTATGGACTGCTGCATGCACAAATCTGACGTCATGGCAAGATCTAGATTTTTAACACGACCAGAAAGCACTGTTGGTGCGAGAGATGGGGTTAAGTGAACGAGGACTTAATCTAAGGGTTCTCAGACCAGGGTCTGGCTTCACGACATTCTAGGGGGTCCTCGGATTAGTTGGGAAAACATTGCAGCACAAGATTTAAACTCCCAAGCATAGGCTTTTCCTTCAGATCAGGTCCTGATTAAAGAGCTACTGAATAGGTATATGAACATGAAAGAATACTTGCTGGATTATCTTTATTGGCAGCATAAACTGGTGAGTAGCATTGAAAACTAACTGAAAAAGAGTTTATGAGCATATAAATGGTTATTACTACCGAAGGCCAAATGCAGAACATAAGCACTCTTATCAATTCTATCATTATAACTAAAACATTATGCTTTGATTATAAACCAGGGATCCGTGGTGATGGAAAGAAAAGCAGTCCCTCAGATAGAACAGTTTAAACTGCGCCTCACCTACAGGATGGCTCTCTGAGAATACATTTTTATATAAAGAAACACATTAATGAAACACTACTCACCACAAAGGTATCATAGGAGAAGGTATGACGGATCTTTAAGTGCTGGAAGAAATCAGCGCTCCGGTAGTTTGGGTCTCCCCAAGGCATTGAGGCACAAATAGGACACACCTCAAAATTAAAACACAATTAAATAAATCCAAATGCAACCTTTGATAATTGTTTTTTCCAGAAGTGGCACTTTCATGTATAATGGTATCTGTTTGAATATGATTCAATAGTATTTCAGTGTGATCTGCTAGATCATAATAGCGGTCATCTCCTCATCCTCATGTTTTCTCCTTGAACTTACCATGTTCTGGATGAGCAATGAGTACATGTCAACTGAATATACTTCAGAAAGTATATTCTTAACAAGTAAGGTCTCTAAGGATCCTACAAAGCCCCCACCCATTTCCACAGTTTATTTTAAAGCCAGCAAAACAAACAGGAATGGATTTAATTTTCCACTTCTTACAAGAACAAACCCTAACTGAACAGGGAAGAGATGAGCCATGCAGAGACAGCAGAGCTCATCAAGGCCTACTCATTAGGTTGACTAGGTAAGACGACCTGGCTAGGCAATTGAGACAGGAAGATATGTTTGATGACGATAATAACAATTACTTGCATCTATAAAACATTTTGCATCTCGCAAGGTCTCAAAGCACTTTATGCAGGAGGTGACCCACTTCATCCACCAGTGAAGTGCAGTACTTGCTTGCATGCCACTGCAAGCTGCACAGCAAATCAGGTGCCGAAGTGAGAAATTACTGAACCAGCTGAAACACAGAGGAAATTTAGGGATGCCAGACTATGCAAGGAAAAAAAATGAATTTAGTCTGAATACCAAGGTTAAGTGCTCTCTCTTACAAACAGTGTCTAAGGATCTGACCATAAACAGTATGGCTTTGGATTACTGGGGCATTAGTTTGGAAATTCAGATGTAAGATCGCCACTTTACTAGTCCAATAGCATTATTTACATCAGCAACCTGGTTTTTCTGACATATACATCAGAGCAATGAAGCCCTGTCTGACAGGAATGTTTCAAACTCAGTAAAAGAGGCTTGAAATTGGCCTAAAGGGTGGTTGAACTTGACTAATCCTTAGACTCCAAGTGCCTCATGCCTGGGCTGCATCGTTACCCAGCTGTTACTCCCCTAATGTCAGTATACAATTGGTCAAGCTTGAGACAACCAGGTCTTTCACTGTTAGCTACTCAACAGCATCATCCCAGGGGACCTGTCAGGCAGTGCTGCCTGTGAGAGATGAACTGCCTCTCCCCTTGGTGGACTGCACGAGCACGACGGCTCGACAAACAGATGATGATCTAAAACCGGGCAGGTAGAAAAAAATTAAACATCCACCAGTTCCAACACTCCGGACAAAAAAGAAGCTTCGTGGCCTACGTTAAGAGGGAGAATTCACAAGTTTTTTCGGGGGATGGAAGCGCAGCTCACCACATGACGGGAGTCCCTGGAGTGCTGGGAAGTGCAGTGCTCCACCAGCCCGTCCTGGTCCAGGTTCTGAACGTTGCAGTAGGGACAGGTGAAAGTGTACCGGTTTGGAACCGAGCTGGGAGGGAAAGAAAGATTTCATCCTTGCAGAACTCCACTCAGGGACACCGCACCGGCAGGTTGCACAAAGTCCTGTTTCTTTTAAACCTAAAAGACCCTGAGAAGATCCGATTACTGGCATCTTATTTTTGAAAAGAAACATCTGAGATGGGCGGAGTATCATCAGCAAAGATAACAAGGAAGGTAAAAACACAGCAAGAATCCTGCAAGAATCCTGACCGCATCCAGAAAGTACAGGGCAGAATGCGGATGGAAGTAGATGGAAAGCCCATCCTCTTACCTGACCACAGAGGGCTGGGACTTCACAACAGTTCTCACCCCCTCATCAATATACTCCTGATACTTGGGGCAGACAGCTGTGTGGCTCCGCATCTGGGACAGACGCACCTGTCAGGCAAAGCAAAGGACTTGAGAGTAATTACGCAGGCAGAATTTTTCATTTCTTTAAACAAAAGACAAGTGCAGTTCTTGTATGCCCACACAGTTCCAGATGGCCCAAGCTGTTCTTTAATAAGAAGTAAGCACTGATTTTGAAGGTGCTCTTATTGAGTTCTAAGTGTCCTGCTGCACAGGAATTATTCCAGCAAAAACACCGAGTGTGAAAACACATTCTTTTAATGTCTGCTTGATCCATCCATCCTTTTTCTAACTGCTTTATCCAGTTCAGGATCGCCGGGGAGCCGGAGCCTATCCCGACAGGCAAAGTGTGCAAGGCGGGATACACCCTGGATGGGACACCAGTCTATCCCAGGGCACACATAATAACACCAGGGCCAATTTTCCCAGAATCCAGTATGACTTAGGGAGGAAAGCAGAGCATCCAGAAGAAAACCATATGACAATGAGGAGAACAATATAAAATCCCTGTGTCCCAGCGCCGCAATACTAACTGCAATACTGACCACTGATCCACCACGCTGCCCAAGCCTTGTTGATTTGTCTTTTAACCACCCTTTCTGAATGCAAAGATAAAATGGACACATAGTCAACTTATGGAAATACAGCCCTTAGCTCAGAACAAACACATCAATACAAAATGGCTCATGTTATCAAGCATACACTGTTCCTAAGTGTTGCCGATACCCCTTCATCAGTATGACCTCTCTCGCTCAACACCAGAGGATAGTACAATGCTCACCTCTGTGTGACAGCCTTTGCAGGCTCCCAGCGAACTATGAATGATTGCTTCCAGTTCCACAGCATTGGACCACTTGCTGAGAGCAGTCCGGCAAACTGCACACACAGGCTTCTGGGGGCGCAGGCATTCCTGCAAGCAGCTGCTGCAGAACCTTTGGGAAAAAAGCAGACCCCTTTCTTAAGCCTTGGTTTTATGGTGGGGCTTATCCAGTGTGTCACACAGTTGCTTAAAATCACTGGCAAAAGGTGGACGAACAAAACAGATAACACACTAAAGCAAACAAAAACCTAGTAAATGACAACTTCAGCATATGCAGTATATTGGCAAAAATAACATAATGCTCAGGAACAGACAAGTGCAGGTGTCGAGCAGTAGTGATTACGGTCCAAGTATAGATTTATATAGATAGTATAGACAATCATACATCACAATGTGCAATACCATTAACTGGATATGCAGAGTACAATACTGTATGTGCAGGGCAAAATCAGCAATGTAAAAAAGGGTGGGCTACAGATTTCAAGTGTAAAAAAACATTTTTAATCGCACATAAACAAGTAGATACATCAGTCTAGTAAATTCCCGAGTTTTGCTCTTATCAACTCTCTGCCGACACAAATTCCTAATAAAACTATATCACAGTATATCCTTGTTAAATTTGATTTAGATAGCAAAGGGTATAATACAATAACTCCCCCCTGGAAGCTTTAGCTAATACTTTTATTTTACAGTGCATGTATAAGAGCACTCCTTCATTCTCTCTATTTCAATCTGATACCAGTTTGCCTAAAGGACAAGCAACTAGTGAGTTTAAAAATCATACATGTATCCTTTTACTCAAATATAAAAGCGTGTGTCAGACAGCTGACTTTTTTTTTTAAATGTATGACATTATTAATTAGGGGATACCCTGTTGTTGGCTGTGTTTTTTCCCCCATGGTCATGAATCACCTTATCATGAAGCTTGCATTGTAGGTACCAGCTCGTCTAGTCTGATATTTGGTTCATCACATGACTTCCCGCATTATAATAAAAAAAGCTCAGCTGAGCATTAATTGAGTCACAGTGGGGGGAAAAAAGTTCTGGATTTGGCTTTCAAGAGTACTTAGCAAAGAGATTCCAGATCCTCTATGAGAAACCAAGTGAGTGCCAGAACAGAGGGAATTGTGGATATTAGCCATTGCAGTGGCTGTGGTACAATGTGGCCTTGTGTTTCGATTTAATCCCCTAGGAGATTATGGGGTTTTTATATCATTAGAAGGCATTATAAAGTCAGGTCAGTTTTCTTCTCCTCATTCCCAAAAGGAAACATCTAAAAATTAAAACATGTAGGCCTATACAAGAAATGCAGTCTGTTACATTTCAGAACTTATCATTCTTTGAATTAAAACGTAATCATGAACGGTTATTTTTCCGTTTAAAACAAGCCAGGAATCGACGTTAACACCCCCCATAGCATTACAGTAACCGTTTCAGAGTCCTAATTTCTTGACCCATTTTTTTTAGATAATGAGAACGACTATTCTCATTCGTAAGCACTAACAAGTAGACCTCTGAATTTGTGAGGGACAGGGCAAGTAGCCTACGCTCTCATATATTGCTTTTTGTTAATTTTACAACAAATACTTGAAGGTTTCTATAGTAATGTCCCAGCTTTCTGTAGATACAGTAGCTATAACTCACTCATTGTTTTTTCTCGTAACAGATGAATCCGTAGCTACATACTCGTACTTGACTATTACGAAATATCTGTAACTAAGGCCTTCTTCATTCCTAAAAAATAAAACGTGGAACTTGGGAGTCTGCACCTTCCACTATGGGTGCAATTAGTGAGATAAACATGCACCACAGGTATTACGAATTCCTGGTTATCTGTCGAGTGTAAAATGTTTGGAACTGTTAACCGAGCGAGCTTTGAAGTAAATAATTATGTACGGAAATTAAAGACATCGTAAAATTTAAAAAATAACCCTAACATCTCTTTATGCCCGATGAGAATTGTTAAATCGTGATGGTCTATAAAAAAAACAAATGAGACTTATAAAGTTGAGAACATTTGTATAAACCAAAGATTTTTATTTAAAAAGTTAAAATTCTAACAACATTTTTGTATGTAATCACTACCACTCGATTTATGCGTTTATCGCGCCACAAAAATACAGCTGTCTGGAAGCTGAAAAGAAACCTTAAACACTTTCTTTTAGGACGAAATCTAAAAATAAATGACCCTAAGGTAACGGGGGTTTCTGTGATTTGTAGTCCAACTGCAAAGAAAACACCCTAACATCTAAACCATTGACAGCGCTACAAAAAATACATATCCCACAATGCAGCACACGCCTTAGATGTAAACAAAAGTGAAAGTACAAGCATTCATCATTCTAACATACAGCCTGAAAATAGCAAATAAAATGACAATTGAGCATGTTAAAGCTTTGAATCCTGTTTCAAAACATGAAAACTAATGTTAGATGTATATATACATTTACTTTGCAGGCACTGTTTTATTATCACGGTTAGGAGACTAAAGCAAATGACAGAACTAAAACTAAAAACAGAACAAAATGGGCTGTGGATATATCTCCACCCATATAAACAAATATTTTTTAAAAAACGACCATGTATTGAGACTCACGTATGCCCACACTGTGTTGTAACAGGCCGGTCAAAAATCTCTAGACACACTGGGCACACGAATTCTGGCATATCTCTCTCGCCATCCTCCGTGGTTTTCTTCTTAAGAACAGAATCTAAGCCCCCAAACATCGCCATTTCTCGCACAGCCGCTTCTGTTCCTGTCTTTTCCGTGTAAGATGCCACGAATATCGCGTCAGCTCTGAACCTGCTGTAGGAGGGGCGAATACAGCAAACTACATAGCGGCTGCCTAGGACATGGGCGAAGTGAAGACAAAGCGGAAATTGTAGCTCTTGTCCATACCTGGCCAGGGTTAACACCTCGATTAAGGTTCATTTCTGGGCATATACATATTTTGCCATTACATGAAAATAGTTGTTTTCAAGGAGATACTGCAGGAGTAATTACTGTTTATCTTAAGCAGAACACATGATCTTATTTAGAATTTTCTTTTTTTTTATGGATGGCCTTTTAAACTCAAAACCGTCAGCCAGTACTTCTGTTCTAGGGAAATTCTCAATATCTAGATACTGTATATATAAGACAGTTTCCCTGAAACTCTCAGTGACGGCTTTTGAAAGTTAATATCACTTTGAACATGCATGCTCAGTGCTTCCTAAAAATGTTAAGATCTGTTTTTATCTTAATTGATAAATGTTTGGGAGGCATCATGGTGTGGAGATACAGTAAGTGTGGTTTCCTTCCATTGGGAATCACACATTTATGACCTACTGTAGGTTTCTCTCTCTGTGGAGTTTGAATGTTCACCCCATGTCTGTGTGGGTTTCCTTGGCTGGGTTAACTACTTTCTCTAAATCAGGGGTCTTCAGCCCTGGTCCTGGAAAGACCCAATCCAATTATTCATATAGATCAGCCAAAAATACCTGTTATTTAAAGATTAGGAACTCTTTTTTAAGCAAATGCTCAATACCAGGTAATGTTTATAATGAAACACTATGCTTTGAGGGATGAAGGATATTCTAATCTCGGGATCCGAGTTGGGGACCAGAGGAAGCAGACCTCTTTTTCTGTGACAGATCCCGGGGTGCCGCGACTCTTGTCGGGGTGTATATAAACATTTTAATTAAAAAGTTGTTCTGTATAGCGCGCATACCCGGCGCCTGGTTTTGAGTTCACGCGCACGTGGAGTGGCGTAAGCTACGTAACGCATGCGCAGAGAGACGGTGGGGATTTCCAGCAGAATGCGAAGGTAAGGAGTGGGGAGAGTATGGTGGCGTCTTTTAAAAACAGCTCGGCTGGTTTAAAATGAAGCATTTCTCAGTGCGTCTGTTTGACTTGTGACTGCCAAAACGCAGTTCTGCCCATGCGGGCGCAGGGACTGGTTGCTGGTTGTACGCATTAGGGTTTCAAGGCGTTGTTTTATAATCTGTGTATGTAGATTCACTGAGGCGGCTGTAACCACTCTGTTGATGGGGGCCGAGTCCGAGTAACTGACAAGTCAAGAAATGATCTTTGCCTCCGTGTAAAAATGATGTTTGATGGGTCAGGCGTCATCATTCTAGACTACAGTAAGGAAGAGGGTGTGCGTGTAGTGGAAAACCGGAACCAGTCTTATTGGCTTCCTTGAATAGAAAAAAACATGTATAAAATAAATCAGATTTTTTTTTCGTGTTCGGGAATTATCTAAAGGTGACGTTTTTCTCCCCCAAGATGTTTCGTTTTACATCTGTTAGCTATGAGTGTTTCTGCATTTTTTAGCGTTACTGTGCTCCGCTCGTTGGGCGAGTGAGAAAGTCATATCCGCGATTCAGTGGGCTGGGGGTGTGTACTCGCTCCGTGGACGGATTGCATGCACATCCACTGACGCTCGCCAGAATTGGAGACATTTCCACACACACACACACGCAGTATCGCACATCTTGGATGAGATTTTCAACGGCCTAAAAATATTAATAAAATGTGCCAGGTTGATGGGCTCAGATAATGATCTCGGCTCCCTGAAACCGATCCAGTTAAACAGCGACAGCCTGCAATTGCAGAATCGTATCTGCTTGATTGTTAAGGCGATAGGCTAGTTTCATACACCCCAAATGTTCTAGTAAAGGTTTGGACTGTTTCAACCAATAAGCGAGGCTGAAGTAAATTTTGAAAATTCACGCGTAGAAACTAGATATTTGGAATCAAACGCCCATGCAAAGGACATGATTAGTGTGGAGCCTTATACAGCCCTAGTAAAATCTGACACGAGCGAAATGCTCAGTTCTTCCGCCCGTGGCCTTTACAGAAGGCGTCTCCGACGCCTACACGTTGTGTGGTGGAGAGGCGATGCACGTATTGCGACCAGCCTCCAGGTCCTGCACAAAATCCTTTGCTTTTTTTGGACTTAAGAATGTGCAGGGAGTCCGAAACAGCAGAGGTCCCCTTTTTGAAGAATTTCAATGTGCACGGTCTTTTTCTGGACAACGGTCCTTAGCTTACCCAGCCCTGGCAGTGGGCAGCCCAGTTGGAGTGAAACCTGGGGCATCACAGTAGGTATCACACAACCCTTACTGACCTTTTGTGGATGTTTCTCGGATTGCCCTTTCAAAATCATCCCGCAAAGCCCCGTTTTGTTATGTGCAAGGATACAGCAATAAACGTTAGCATTAAACAGCCGTAGTGGCTGATGTGATGCTCGCAGTCATTCAAACGATTTCTGCCTTGCTCGCTATAGTACTGGGATGCATCCTGAAACATTGACATCAGTTGTAGTTTAAGGGTTGATGTGCATGTCTTAAAAGAAGCAGGAGATATTTGCACATTGGTTATGTGTTTATGTTTTAAAGACAATATGTTCCTTGGGATTCAAAATATTGTGATGGCTTTTGTAAATTATTCTAGCACTTAAGGTGACATCAGGGGGTTTATAGTTAGAAAAGTGAAAAACACTTTATGCTTAAGGAGATGGTTATAAATACATTGTGCTTTAATACAATGGTACCAATGGACTTTTTATCTGAAAAAGATTAAAAGTTTTAACTTTATTATACCACTTCATGTTTTCAGTAACAGTGCTCATCAGGAACACCTCTATGAGGTGTATTTTAAATCCACAAAATCTGGAAACAGCAGATTTAAAAAGCCATGAGTCTTTCAACAAAAAAACAAGTTCCATGTTTTTCCTGTCCTGTAATTGTTGTTCTGTATCTGCCAACGTTTACAAAATGTGTCTCTATAAAATCTTTGTAAGATTTTTGCTTGCTCTGTAATGTCGCTGACCTATTCTAAGATTTACAGTACTTTCCAGAAAATGTGTTGTCGTGGACTCTTATCTAGGCTTGATTTACACAGTGTACACACACTTTCACACCTGCGGAACCATTTAGATTTGCCTCCTCCATTACAGAGTTTCTGCCAGTAACAAATTCTCAGTGTGAAAGGCGGACATGTTGCAGATCTGCATTAATCCCAGGTGTTGGGTTTTTTTTTTAATATTGCTGCGGTGGGAACCTGGAACCCTTGAAAAAAATGTGTGTTCAAGATATTCTAAAAACAAAAATACTAGCCGAAATGTGTCCATCCTTGCCGTTACCAGTGTGTGTATTCAACAGTGTGCAGGGAATGCTTGCTTGTAAATAAATCAGTACTTTCATGTATAGTCAAGCAGTTTATAGCAGCTGAGATCAGGCAGAACCTGACATGTTGATTGAATCCTAACTGGCTGTTACATTAATAAAGAAAATCTCTTTAAGTAGTTTCTTTAGGCATGTTTTTCTTCTGTCTTGCAGCCCGGGGAATCGTGCAGATGGTTAGCGTGGTCGGTCATCCCTCAGCGGCCTGTTATTCCCATACTTTGCACTGAAGACGGGGTTTACTTGGCATAGCCTCCGGAGCTTGGATTTCTGGATTCAGATAACCTGCTTCACACAATGTGAACGTGCACTCCGCTTCCCGTTTCACTGCTTATTCATGAGTGAAACAGCCCGGGACGTTCCAAGTCCAAGATCCCCATGGGAAATTCAAGGTGCAGCATCTCCTGCTGAACAGAAGAAATGTGGCTACCATGCATTGTCCAACGGTGACGTCTTGGCAACTTGTGATGCAGCAGCGTGTCTGAGCAGGCCTTCTCCCAGCTGTCTTGGAGAGTCTTTGAAGCAGGGGGTGATTATGCGAGTCAGGCAGTGACCCAGCCTGCTGCTCCAAATGGATCCCAAGCTGCGAGAGGACCTGTTCAAGAGGTATGTGCAGTGCCTGGAGTCCAGGCTGGAGGAAGGAGGCGATGGGCAGCAGGTGGCGGTTGAGACTGGGCTCCATGCGGCTGCCACGGCCCTACTCAGTGTCTACCAAGTGGATCCAGCTCAGCGGTTCCGGCTCGTGAGGTTCTATGAGGTGGCGGAAAACGCCCTGCGCACCCTGAGGAGCTCCAGCCTGCAGGCCTTAGAGACGGCTTTTGCCACCCTGGAGACCATCTGTACCAACCTGCTGCTGTACCCCTGGAAAAAAGAGTTCCGCAGCATTAAGGTACGTGATGCCAGAAGACAAGATGCCCAGCAGCATGGCGAGTGAACGGATAGTGATGCTTTTCTAGTTTTCTGTTATATAATTCAGGCTTCATTTCTGGATGAAGCCATTTAGAAACCTACAAATTATCATTGAACCCCAAAGTTAGCAACTGTCAGTCTCTTGCTTGTTTTTATTCTAGCTTAATGAGATCAGGTTGGACAGCTGTGGTTAGATCATGGAATTGTAGAACAAATCAAATACATAGTAGAAAAAGTTTCACTGCAGCAAATTTGCTTAATAAAATATTAAGATCAAGGCTTTATAGCTTTAAAGCCAGATTTTTAGATGTTTTGAGCAATTGAAATGGTTTAAAACCATTTAGATGGTTTAAAGCAGTTACAAAATGTGCATGCATGAATTGTAGGTTTCAAACAGTATCTTATCTAAAACAAAATTGAATGCATATTCAGGTTAGCAAAGTAAAACTATCTGTGAAGAAATTATATTTTAGTTAATAGTAGCAGTTAGTCAGTTAGCAAAGCAGTACAGTAAGTTGAAGCTGTATAATCTAGAACTAGAAGAACCCATAGGCATGTCATGTAATGCTTTCTCTCACCGTGTTTATTATAGACCTTCACAGGCCCCTACATCTACTACCTGCAGTCGGCACTGTGCGACTCGGACCTGCGCTCCCTGCTGCGCTCCATAGGCTACACCCGAGATCAGGAGATGCACTTTCACGCTCGTGAGCACCCAGGAGGAGCACCTCACCTCCGCCAGCTGGCCTTCGAGCTGTTTCTGGCCCGGGCAGAATGCCGTCTTCTGAGAGAAGTGGCCGTGCTGGCGGGCGGGGGCACGTCGGAAGTGGAAGCCGTGGAAATGCGACGGATGAGCCGCGACGACGCCGCGGGCTGCGCGGAGGCCCTGCGGAGGCGTGAGGTCCTGGCGGGAGAGGTGTCCCGCCTCTCGGTGCGGCAGCCCGAAGCGGAGCGCGCCTACCTGAAACGAGCCAACCGGACCTCGAAATCGGTGGACGTGACTGACGGCGCGGGTCACTGGCAGCAGGTCAGTAAGCCGGTCTTGAAGGCCTCGCTCAGCCTTCGGAAGGAGCCTCTCTTTGTGGATGCGGAGGAAGACCTGCAGGACGAAATCATCCGGCCCAACAGCTCGCTGCTGTCTGTGGCGGGGCCACACTACAGTCCTGTGGCAGATTTCTTTCCTGCTCAGTCTCCCCTTCCTGAGCTTAGCCAGACCTACTCCTACCACCTCTCCTCCCTTGACGGGGTTGACCTCTACACAGATCGGGTCGGCTATCGCCCACCATCTTCCAGGCAGCAGAGTCGAGACGGCAGGGAGGGCTGGGGGACAAAGAGCCCTGCTGGGCCCTCCATGGGTATGAAATGCCAGGGCTGTGGTGTGGGATACACCAGCAGCCTCACCTCTTGTCAGAAGTGCGACATGATCTTGTGTCCCAACTGCCACGCGGAAGAGCCGTCCCCTTGCTGCGGATTGCAGGATTTCCCCAAAACCTCCCGCTCCAGTGACGGATACCTGCCCGCTAAAGAGAAATTATCCGTCTATTCAAATGCTCACTCCCAGCTCTCAGAGAAGCCGCTGTCATCCTCCAAGCCTTTTACCGGTAAGCCAAGTTCCACCAGCAGCAGCGCCATCAGTGGGTCACGGTGCGGGTTCTGTAACAAGCCAAGCGCTACTCACACTTGTATGAATTGCTCCAAGGTGTCCTGTGACAGTTGCATGAACCTTTATTCTAAAGATGTATGTACCCGCAAGAATGCATACCATAACTTTGTGCCCAACCACCAGCTTAACTATAAGTCCAGCTCCATATCACACTTGGTGTACCGGTAAATTGTATAGTCCTTCTCCTGGCAGCTCGTGACTCTTCAAGCAGAAATTCGATGTTTAGATCATCCTGGAATGCCAAACTTGCGTCTTCGTGTTCAGTTTCATTTCTCTGCCTTGTGGAACTTTAGACCGAAATAAAGAGCTTTATTCTGTCTTTATGGGACCGACCTGCTGAGCGCTTTGCATCTATCCTGCAGCTCCTACCCACATCTACTGTCACACCTATAGACTGCACAGAAAAACCAAGATCAGAGCTACATTAAAATCTGTCCAGTGAAATGAGAAGATCTGTCTGTTATCTTAGTCACACATGATGTGATTGCTCTGTGCATGTGGGAGTGGGCAGTCGTATATTCGCTCCTGTCACAAAATGAAATGGTGTGGCATCCTCCTCACAGTCGATAGCCTCAGTCATCTCTGAAACATCGTATTGGTTAGCCTCCTGTCTGCAACACTTTGAGCCAAGTTCATCTAAACTCATTACACTGGATTTTTGTTTACTGCCTGTTACTCTCACTGATTCGGGACTGTCAAAAGGTTTGCCAGATGCACCACTTCTCTGCTGTAGTGTGAATTGCAGACTAAACAAAGTCTTTGACTTCATAGACAGTGTTGCACTGAAGACTTAAGAAATTGACTTTTTATTTTGTATTGCTAATTGAACAAAAAAGGCTGAAAGCCCCAAATGAGCTTCACTAGTACTGTGGTAAAAACCTGTAAATTGTAGAACACCTGGTATTCTTTAAGTACAAATATAAAGACTGTGTTGATCTCACTGTTTTACTACCCTTTTTTTTCATTTAAACGTCATTGATACAAAAACAACATTTATTTTAGTCTTGACAGTAATTTAAATGTAAAAGGGATAATGGGAACTGTAGTTTTAGTCAGAATTTCTCTGTGGAGTGTGGGCCATATGAGTGAAATTAATTTAAACAAGTCACTTTGCACTGACAGAAAGTAATTAATTTGCCAATGACCCAGCTGAATAATCGGTCTTTGGACATGGGTAAAGCTGGTCATTCACTGGAAGGACAACACACATTTGTTGGTTCGAAACACATTGAAGAGATTCGTAATTGTTGTATTCTGATCTTGCTGAAAATTGTATGTATAAATTCTGTCGGTGCTCCATGTTCAAACTTTGACTGAAGCAGAATTAATAAAACTGCAGTGCAGTCATTAGTTAGCACTAGAAATTTCCAAGAGCAGTGAGTGTACAAATATACAGTCTTTGCTTTATTCATGGCCTATCTAAAAAGTAAAAATATTATAATAATATTCTGCCTTTTTCTTTATTTATAATAAGGCATGGTCAGAGTGAATAAGATAGTATTGCCGTGGAAATACCAGCTCTAGATAAAATTTAGAGCTAATCCTACATACTGAGAGCTTGCAGTTTGTAACATTTCCTTCTTCTGTGGTTCTGAGCCTCTTGTTGTTTTTAAAATAACCCCAATAAGTGAAAGGTTACAGTCTGTGATTCTATATCTTTAACATATACATACACAGAGAGTCTGCCTGAAGCTTTAAAAGAAGATGTCAGGAGCTTTCTGGAAAGCGACTGGTTCTGGGATTTGGCAAAATTGTTCACTCTTGGGAGTCTTCTGAAGCTACGGTTTCCATTGCCTTCTGATGTGAGGTACACCGTTTGTCTGGTTTTCTCCCCAGCACAGACTGCTGTAGTGTTTACAGTCTCCAGGGTTTTCTATAGTTACATGTTTTCCAGACAAGCTTGGACTTGATGTCACTGTTGAAACTGCAGTATTTCACATGCAAAGGGGCACAAAAATGTTTGGTGGCTGCAATTTGTGCAGGTGAGCTGTGGCATTATCAGTGTCACAAAGTGTCACAAAACAGCCACCTGCTGTGTTCTCCAGCACAATTGGCACCTTCTAACACTATAAGGGTCCAAACTCTGTAATGTCCTGTTTTACTCCAAAGCTCTGTGCACAGTTACAATAAACACTTTAAGTTAACTTTTCCTTTAGCTTTTCCTTTTAGTGTTCTGAACACATAAGGCTGTTGCACTAAGTAACTACAAAGTCTCTAGGTGGCCAGTTTAAAGGGAAGAGCACTTTTAGTACTTAAAGCATGTAATCAAAACTAAAGAAAGCCCTGGAGATCTTTAGCTGTAGAAGCTGGGAGAAGATCAGTCCAACTTTCACCTCTAGGAAGACATGCCTGTGTAATGTTTTCTTTAAAGAAATATAGTGAAAAATGGTGGCAGCTGTCACAGCGTGCCAGCCCACTTTAACTTCATAAAGCTTCTTCACTGAGCTTTTTTTTTGTAACTGAGCTTTAATTACTGGCTGTGTTTACGGCGTGGCACCTGATACTGGATGTTTTTACAAAGCTGGACCTCTTAAGTCCTATTTACAGCGAATTCTGCATCACACCATTGAATTTTCATTCCTCTATGGCGTTTGTTTGCATACAGCCAGTTTCGTGGGGTCCGTTTGGTTGGAGGAGGCTGGCATGCATGGAGAATCATGTTGCAGGGGTGCACAAATAAAAAAAAACTATGCAATGATGAACATTTTCAAGCCTGCTGAAAGCAGTGGCGTGTCGTTGAGCAGGAACTTTTGAAGGACTTTTAAATACTTTTCTGTTATTATCTGTTGTTAGTCTCTTTTCTTTTGTGTACTTTCACAGGGCTGTCAAGTCACAAGTTCTCCTGTCTGCATTTACTCAGCTGTAAATACAATCCATTGACTTTTTTTTTTTAAGGACAAAACAAAAACCTCTAGGTTTTTCAGTTGATCAGAGGAATTTATTTTATTCTGGATCACTGGAAATTATATTGTTATATTTTGAAGACGGACTTTATTTTGTTTTGTAATGTTAACGTCTTTTGTGGCTCTGGCCCTTTGTGATGAGTTGCATTTAGTTTTCTTTGGGAAAACTGGGTAACACTGATTTTAAAAAAAAAACCTTGTGAAAATTAAATGGACACCTTTGTTTACAAAAGGCCCAGGGAGAAGTGCAAGTTGTAGTAACCAGTATTTATTTTGAACAAAAGGGCAATTTTTGAATCCTGAGAGTCGATGGCCAAAAAATACATATCATTTCCAAGTTGGAACACAGACCAGAATTCCTCTCTGGTGGTGAAGACTCGGTCAGCCTGCAGAACTGTAAGGCCTTGCCATGGGGTAATTTGCCAGGAAGGGACCATGAAATGAGAAATTTGCACACTTAACTGGCGGTTCCCAGACTTCCTTTTCCCTTGTTAGGAGTATTGGTTTGTGGTTGTTTTAAAATAATGTCCTAGTTAAACTATTAGTCAGCCCCATTGCGATGACCCAGGCTTAGTCAACCACTTGAGCACTTAGTTAATGAATACAGAGATAATCAATACAGAGATAATTGTTTTTAACAGATACTTTATTCCTTCTGTTGTGTGTGTGGTTTGTAGTAGCTGGTTATGGATGAACAAAATCCTTCTTATGAACAAAGTTTTAGACTAAAGAAAGAAGCGAATAAATGTGATGTGTACTCCTTACGCACTAAATTGAGTGATTTTCATTAACCTGAGTGTGCTTAAATAATTCTTGATTTCCGGTATTTGTGGTATCTTACAGGTATTTTGGTGTTGATGTATTAGCAGCTTACCTTCTGGCATGGTTTCGAGTCGTGTTTCTCCCTCCCAGTGACACCTCCCTGCACCCACATCCCTCATTTCCCATTAGCACCTACACTTGTATCATAAAGCCGGTAATGCCCCCTCTGCAGATGAGTGCAGTTCTGCTCGTTATAGCAGGGTTTATTTCTAGGGAAAAAACAGCCAAATAATTTGTTAGTAATTCACCTGATTTTTTAAAAATGCCAAGAATAAAACACTAAAAAAGCAAACTGACTCTTTTTTTTTCTTTTCATCTGAAGTCTGCATCTACAAGACACTATCTGCAGGAAAGTTCCAGGGAGCTCCGAAAGTATGAGCCATCCTTAGGACAAATTGAAGGGTTGTTGCATTAACAGAGTTTCTATAGGAACAGAATTTTATTCCAAACTCTTCATTTATCTTTGTGAAGCATATTCACAAGTAATTTGTCTGACTGGGAGGGCCATGGAATTGTGAATCTGAATTATAACTACAGCTGGTATCATCATTTTTGCATATTGATGTTCAGAATAACGATCTATGCAAGCAACTTTTGTTTCATTTATGATGAAGCATGGCTTATTTGAACTGTTAAGAAGACTTAAGAGACTTGAGAGAGAATATTGTTGTATTCTGAGAGAATTATTACATTTGTAAATAAACATGTAAATTTATATATTTGTAAATAAGTGTTTTGAGCTGCTTTAAAGCTTTGGGATTATTGTGTAACAGCAGTTATGCTTTCTTTGTGATTGAAAAGTAATGTGGGAGTTGATCACATTGGGCTTCAATTCACTTTCTTGTTACATTTTTCCAGTTCTTAATTTGTACCAAAAGAGGGCACCATTGCTTTCCTAAGTGCTATTTCAATGTCAGTTTTCAGATTCTCTAGCATTCAAAGTCAGTTTATCCTGATTTCCATATGATGGGAGATTAATTCAGGGACATAACCACTTCCTTTTCTACAAGAAGTGAAAATAGATAATAACAGAAAAGTAAAACTACTGAACTACTGAACTACTGGCAAGGTGGGACATCTGCAACTTTCTCTTCAGCTGCAACAAATGCAAAATTTTAAGCATAGAAGCTCCGGAAACACAAAAGAGGATTCGTTTTTAATGCATCTCAAGAAAGCAGTAAATTATTCTTACGTGCTGTAGGAATAATTGTTGTATGAAGTGGTTAGGGGTATAGTTTTCAGTAAAAATGTCCCAGCAAGTTTTCTACAATGGATCTATGAATTGAATGCTACTCATCGTAGCATGAAGTGCAGCAAGTGGTAGATGAAGCAACCTGTGTTTCTGTATTATGCATGAGAACAGTTGTGGCATCACCAAGTTCCCTATGGTTTATTCCAAGCCTTATCCTAAATTTTAAACTTCATTATCTTGGTACAGTATGTGGTGTTGTTAAATAAACCCTAAAGAGATTTATGCCAGACCTGTGCTTTCTTTGTCTTACCTTTTTCAAACAAACATTCTTGTTCAGTGTTTTTAATTTTTATTGTTTAAGAGGCACTCTTGGATTTGAAAGCCTGTGGGTGTTTTTTATTTTTAATGAAAAAATTAAAGATAAACTTTGTGTAGGTTTCAAGGAATTAGTGTACCAGTTTGCGGTATAAATAGAATAAAACGAGTGACACACCTTACATCAACAGGCATGGTATCCTGTCTGCTCCTAATGCAAGCTAAAATTACACTGAACTCTTAACTGTCTCTCATCAGACTTCACTTCTTTAATTAAATGCTCTAGTCATGCAAACATAAAAGGTTTCCTGTCCTGTTGTGTTGGGTACACTAGTCTGGTATAGGCCCCTAGTAAATGTCCTTGTTCCCTAGGCTGCTGTGTACTGTATTTGGGATGCCCGTTATAGAAAATGGTTATATTTGGCCGAGTGCCTTGGGGAACCAGATGTCAACATGTTTGCCAGTTCAGCTCAGATTAGTTCAGATTTTCCAATTACCAAATGAATGCGTTCAGAAGGTAAGTCCTACGATACTGGAATGAATTCTATGCTGCTTTAGATTTGAATGTGGGCCCAGTCTATTTTTGATATACTTTATTTGCTCTTTC
This sequence comes from Lepisosteus platostomus, assembly GCF_059453375.1. NCBI lineage: Eukaryota > Metazoa > Chordata > Actinopteri > Semionotiformes > Lepisosteidae > Lepisosteus > Lepisosteus platostomus. Next base: position 21,668,771 of record NC_142625.1, read on the forward strand.
TCTTTGGAGCAGGTGTGTTAGAACCTGTGACATTTGGCTCTATTCATGTGCGTGGCCTCTAGATAACTGCTCGGCAAGGGGAAACTGTGACAGTGCTTTTTGTACTCTGTATTTCAGGTTGATGTTGAAAATGGATAGTATCTGCGTTTGTTGGGGTTATACAACTGAGTTCCTACAGAAAATACCAAAAAAATGTATTTTTATAGTGGGATCTTAAAGTTTTGGAAAGGTAACGATTTAGAAGATTTAACCATTTTTAGACTGGATCTACTGAAAAAGTTATACATTACACAGTACAATAACTAGCCAATAGGGGGCATTGTAGCCTAAAGTAGAATGTTCTATTGGCTGACTGGGCTTATTCTATAAGCTTCACTTACTGTCAGAAAAATATTTAACCAGAGGAGGTGTCATTGCCAAAGAATTTAGACTTGTGAGATCAATGTGTCAAGTGACAAGCAAAGCAATGCTCTACTGGTAAAATTATAAACTAAATATTGAAAAATGCTATCTTTAAGAGTGGTACTATTTTATGTACAGCTGAATGCTTCTACATGAGGAGTTATTTGGTTCTTAATGGTGGAGACAGATTGTGATGTCTTTTTCTTCTAGATCACAATCATTTGGTAGATATTTTTATCTTGCATATTATTCCCTTTTATGTATGGCATGATTAGATTTCAAGAAATATCTAGGCCTAGCTCAAGAAAATAAGCTCTTCTGACTGATTTAGCCTCGCTTCAATTATTAACAATGTTATTTAAGTATAATATTATGTTGAATCAAATTAATGTCTTTCTATTTAAGAGGTGAAATATTTTTTTATTAATGGTTCACTTGCTGAAGTGAAACAAATGACATTTTTGCACCTTCAGGATCTCATTCCTTTTCAATGAAAATTCACTGTTCAGGCTGATGTACAGCAAGGCAGCTATTTACAGCTGATGTTTTAGAGTTTGTAAGTTATCCCCATGTTTGCATGGGTTTCCTCCCACAGTCCAAAGACTTGCTAGTTGATTGATTGAGTGGAGCGGGTCGGCGCCTGTGGGTGGAAGGTTGCCGGTTCAAATCCCGCAGCCGGCAGAGGAATCCTATTCTGTTGGGCCCCTGAGGAAGGCCCTTAGCCCCAGCTGCTCCAGGGGCGCTGAATAAATGGCTGACCCAGCGCTCTGACCCCAAGCTTCTCTCTCCCCGTCTGTGTGCATTGTTTGTTTAGGAGTTGAGGAGTTTCCAAACTTGAGAAAAGTTGCAGTCCACACTAATGTGGGCGAGGCTGAAGGTAGAAATGACAAAGTGATCGTCTTTGTCCCCATTCTGTTGTAGGGATTTCTCGAACCCTTTCATCTTCATTGTTTCACCGTTCCCATTATGGTACTCATTCACATTGAATGCCTTTCTGCCAGCTTCAAAGGAATCTTCTGTGTACTGATTTTCATGAAAAATTCACAGTGCATATCATCATGGATTGGTACTTGAATCATTTCATATGTATGTTTAATAAATAAATATAGCAGTAGAGGCTATGTTTATACAGTACCTAGTAGTTCAGGTGGGTAGCTGCGTCAGCATGCGTAGGCTGCAAAGGAACAAGTAATAGGTTTATTTATTCCATGCTGAAAGAAAGGAAGAAAGAAAACAACGTTTCGCCGTGGAGGTACCTACAGTACCTAGTGAATGCCACAAGTGACCATAATACTTTCGGTCAGCTAGTGGGAACCAGAGACCAGAGCCCATGGGGAACAATTTAGAGCAGCCACTCGAACCCCAGCTGCATGGCTTTGGGATGTGGAAGGAAACAGGTTCAGTCCCTATGGTGAGCAAATGTGTGTATTTCAGTACTTTATTCAACATTTCACATTCTTGATGTAATAAAAGAAAGTGTAAAATATATTCTTTGGTTTATGTGGAAGACATTTAACATGTTTTAGTGTTAAAAATATTTTTTTATGTTGTAAAACCATGAAAGTCAATTACAGTAAACATAATATTCAATGGGGCATTGTCTTCGATTAACACAACCCTGAAGGCCTAATTCCCTGAACTCAAGCAGCACTCAAATTTGTGCACGTAACAGTTGTGAAACCAGTCCATGAATGCTTGTGCAGTGACACAAGCCCCTTTTATTAGATTTCCAGTACACAGGCAAATTATTTTTATTTTTACCTTTCAAAGCATGTGGTTTTATGGCACGGTTAATCAGCACACCAGGGTATTTGGATGAATTGTCACTTTACCACTTCAGCCCTGGTGCAGTTCATTTGCACTTAGAAAAGCGTATTGTCAGTTAAATATTTGTTCTGGGTTATAGCACTTTCCTTCTCTGCCTTTTGGAAGTGCTCTGGAATAGCGAACACAGCTTTGTGTTTGGCTGGTGTGGAGTTCCCCTGATAGGGCCTGTCATATTTACCTTGTGGAGACTAAAGCAGTGTTTCAACTTGTCTCCTTTCTCTATGCAACCAAGCAGCCACAGTAAGCTGCGCAACTTAGCACACCATTGGTGAATCAGAAGTCTCAAACAAATTACAGCCAATTAGCAGATCTGTTCATCTCTAAGCCAAGAAGTTCTACTGTACTTCCAATGGTTATAAACCTAATAATAAAAAGCTTAAGTTTATCATCGAAACATAAGCATTTAAACATATCGCTTTGCAGTTTTATGAGTCGGCGACTAACGACCTGCTAGCGTGTATAATTTTGCCATCTGAGCAATTCCCCAACATGTTATTACAGGTGATCTAGAACTGAGCAAATGAAAATACCACATTTTAAATACAGATGTTCCATTGAAAGAGAAGGCTGTTGGCATGCTGGGTTTGTTTGAATCGGAGTGAAAGAGGATGCAGTAATTAATTCTGCCCCCCCCCCCCTTGCACACACTGCCTTTCAGTGCTCAATCCTGTAAGTCTTGTCTAGGGCACACGTGTCTCGGAGAGTCATGAAAATTCAATTTCTCCTTCTGCAAAGTGTCTCTCATTAGTCACTGCTTGAACTACTTAGGATCTACTTGACTGCCCATCACCTTTCATAGACCATACATCATCATCAGAGTGATGGGCAATCAGAAACAATCTACCATTATTGTCCTGATGACTGTCCTTTTTAAAAACTACAAATGGGCAATGTTTACCTGTGGATGGATAAACAAGTATGAGACAAAAAATAACATTTTGCAGAATACATACATTTGATACATTTGATTTAAAATGGTCATCCCGTGAATATTAGAGATGGTAACTGCAATTGAAGTGTGCTACCTCCATTTGTGGGTGATAATACTTGTTCTTGTCCATAACCTGGATTGAGCAGCAAACCAGGCACATAATCGGGCAAGGTTTGAAAGTGGAAACCAAAAGAAAAACACTGCATTATCCCCGTCTTGCATTCCAGCCAAACATTCACACATGCCAAGTCAATTTCCACGCTTGCATCCAATTGAACAATGACTACAAAAAGGCATCCATTTTATTTTTTTCTTCAAGAGGCCATGCGATGTCAAAAGTGTGGTGTGGGGACAGCGTAATCTGGGAGGGAAACAATAAGAAATGATTGCAAAGCCAAAACTGGAGTGCTTTCAAACTGCTCTTTCACAAGTCACAAACAATGGCACAATGGAAAGGCTTGTGTTTGCAGAGGTGTAATGACTTCTGGGTCTTTCTCTTGCCATGAAAGGGGCTTCAGCCCTACAGTATGTGACGGGTCTGCCTTCACAGGGATGGTTGGCACAAGGGAGAACTAAAAGCACTGACTCGTCAGGCACTGGACAATTGCAGATAATCTCTGCTGAAAACAAAGGGGGCTTGCTTATTCTTGCTTTTTCTGACTAAAACCATAGCACTTACAAACATAGGCACACACATACCAGACCTTACTGAGGGAAGAGAAAATCAATGCAAAAAACACTTTCAACACAAGATAAGCTTTAACTAAAGCTTAATGCAAATGTAAGATATGTAATTTATTCTAAGCATATACAGTGAAATACAAAAATAAGTAATTTGACAAAATGAAAAAGTCAGTCATGACTGCATAAGAAATCAAACCCTGTGTTGTGACGAAGCAAAATTAATAATTAATTTAGGTGCATATACAAATCCTTACCTAAACGAGCAACACAATGAGGTGCGTGACCTCTACATACAATAACAGTGGTTCTCATGATTTCCGGATGAAAACGCCTGTCTCAGGGTTGTTAAGTGGTCAGGTAGTGAATTTCAAGCAAACACTCAACCTTGAAGACTCGGAAGCTTTCAAAGCAAGTTGAGGATTAAGTCATTGAAAAGCACAGATCAGGAGAAGGGCACAGAAAGTACCAAAGGCTGAACACTGTCTAGTCAAGCATCCGGACATGAATGGTGCATCATACTACCCAGGATGTTTAATGCTAGCCAAAATCCACCTTTCAGCAGGACAGTTATTCAAAGCACAAAATCAAAGCTGCACTAGTGTGGTTTAGGAATAAGGTTAATGTCTATGGAATCTATGGAAAGACATGGAAACTTCTATCGAAGTAGTTTGGCTGTACTTTCTGCCAAAAGTGCTTCCTCTAAATATTGATTTGAGTCTGAATACTTTTATTCAATCAACATACAGTAGATCTATTTTTCCTCTTTGGTTTTTGCTGTCATTTACTGTAATTCATCTTACCCCTAGAGGTATTCAGTTTAAGCATTCACGTTTTGAATAAAATATTACGATTAAAATAATGGTATTTGTATCATTATGTCATTTCACAAATTGGGACACTATAGTAATCATCTGAATACTACTGCAAACCACCATAGGTCCACATTGATGTTATAATAGATTAAAAAAAAACTGAAATAAGATGCCACAGGGATAACAATAATACATTATCCCTTATGTATAACCCTGACACAGAAATCACATGGTGAAATTATGTTTGTGCCAGAACGCAGCTGTCCTTAAGGACTTGAAACACAAGTTTGCAGAACTTGAATAGATACTAGCTGGTATTGTTTCAGGGAATTATGAGTAAATGTGGGATAATTATAACCATGGAGAATTAAGAAATACTGACCACTGAGTTCACCAGCATGTGCATATGGAGTAAGCTCCTTCTCTGTGGCAAGAGAATTCCATTAGTCCGGTATAGGTGGAGCCAGTTATTTACACCACAGTCAATACATTTCTGACTACAAACCAGTTCAAACTCGGATCACAGCTCCTAAACATCTCAGTCCTTAAGTAAATATGTTATTTATGGCTTTTGACAGGAACTAGAATAGCCCATAAAGCTGTTGTATTCACTCTTGATCCTGAAAGTTAATAATCCTCAAAGAGGAAAGACTTGGAAACAACTTGGGAACAACTGATTCAAATCATGTCGTTAAGAGGATCTAGGGGGGAGTGAGTATTGGAAAGCATGCTGGCCCTGCAGCACCAGGAGTGAATAGCAGTGTGCTAAAAAGGGCCACGTTGCCCTTGGTGGAGTTGTTCATGTTTATTGTATTTCTCCACTACTGGGTCAGACTTTCACAGGGATGCTGCCATCCTTTCTCCTTCCAGCAATGACTGGCATGCTCAGTGGAGTGTCTGTGCCAATTGGCCATGCCACCCTTAGGCTTATCCCTGAAGAGCAAGTCAAGAGCCCAACGCCGAAGAGTGCCAATCCACAGCCTTAATCTAACTCATGATAAGTCTAACAAACCTCCTTACAGCATTGAAGCACAAACTCTTATCTACAACTTCACGCAGAGAGTAATAAGAAGAATACCGTATGTAGCTGGAGGCTGGCAAAAAAACATCCATGAAACAATTCTGAAAAACCCAGAGGTTGTACTAGTGCTTGTTTGAAATATGTCAGTAAGATTTCCAATCCAACCTTAATAGCTATCCCGGAGTTTGATAATACCCCTGTAGAGGTTATGTTTTGATCGAGTGCACAGCTGTGGCAAAGATGCAAACAAAGCTTAAATCATCTCTACCGACTTTAAATTGATGCGGTTCCCTGAGCAACAGAGAGGCTTTGGTACAGTAAGTGACAAGAAAAATAAAAAGAATTCAAATCAGTTGTCACCTCCAAAAACCAACATAGTATGGATGTATAGTTTAGTTATATGGATACTTTTTAAACATATTTTAATGCCACAAGCAACCTGAACCTTTTGGAATGGCCTTCTGTGTCCTATGTAAAAAGAACTAGAATATTTTATCCAAAAGAAATGGAAAGCTGCCATATTGACTAAATTAAATAACTTAGCCACTCACTCAAAAAGTATTGGCTTTTATGACACCTTCAAATTAAATGTGTTTTGAAGGGCACCAAAATAAGACATCTAAATATTCCTGACATTTACTAAAACCCGTTTCAGGGGTGACCCAGCAGAATAACTTATTAGATCTTTCTCTGGATGCCAAACTGAAATCTACGTGAGGTTAAGTGTCCATCTACTTTGGCATATTTAACGTAGCACACCAGTGTAGTGTCCATTGCTCACTGGCTTTTTTGGAAAGAGAATTCACATTAAAAATAGCCTGGATTTTAAAGACACATGTTCTGGGTGAAATAATAATGTAGAATTGTGAATTAATGTACATACAGTATAAATTGAGTTTCTTCACTCATTTTGATGTCTTCATTTCATTTTAATCGTTTAATTTTTGCATGAAAGCTTCTGTGAAGTTTTGTATTTGCAATGCTGTTTCAGAAGAACATAAGAACAGGTTCCAAACAAAAGGAGGCCTATCAAGTTCATTTTTTTGTTTGAGATAGTCACTGCTTACCTACATTAGCTTGAGAGGAACACTTCAGTGTTCCGAAGCTTTGATCTAAACTCATAGTGTTCCTTACAAAGTCTGAATGAGAATTGGTTTAAGAATACTAGAGATGTTTAGATGGCAGATGGCCCAGAGGAAAGGTAACTCCAGAGTTCCTATTCCCCTGAAATGGGAACTGAAATGAAAGTCCAAACTGAGTTTCCCAGTGTTAGGTACTGTATTGTACTGCACCACACAGTGGAAGCAGTAAACATGGCTGAATGAGTTTCTGGAGACAAAAATACAGCCAACCCAAGCAATGTCATGGACTGTGGTGAACTGAAGCTGTTGCTCAGAAGCACTACAGCAGGAACAGACAGTGGACCTAATGTAAAGGCTATACAAACACATGCTGTACTTTTTCATTTCTAATTATTTCTGAATGGCTGTCTGAGATGACACTCATCTCAAGGTACACCTTTTTATTTTATGATGACCTGTCAATTCACAGTGATCATTAAAACTGTTAACATGCATAGAAGCACTCTACCATCTAAACTTTAATGGATCATACCCAGGGGCACAGTAGAACAGAGCATTCTCTTTAAATAAAAAATAAATAAAACAGAATGTATTTTATGGTTTTCTTTATAAGACTTGACACTAATAAATTTTATATTGTCAGTCCTAGTGCTTTTTGAGTTACTGATGCCATAACACTGTGGGATTCAAGCCTGTAAACCACAGAGGTCTTGGACGTCAATGCCTGGAGGCAAACTGACAGCTAAAACATGGCTTGAATCTGTAGAAAATATACAGTATATACACATGACAGTGTAAAGTCTTAAAAACAAAGTAAAAATGGTTTTGTAAAGAACAACCAAGAAGTAAAAGAAAGTACACTAGAAAAGATGTGTGATGGCACATCTTATGTTGTTGAATGAATTTCACTTTGTGAAAACGTGCCTGGCAATGAACACAGCAAGAAAAACAAACTTTCTTGACAACCCTTGCAGTAAGGATGATTGTCTTTGATCCTCTTATATTTAAGACCTCTTAAAGATGGCGGATGGGGCCATTCTCTGAGACTCTGGTGAGGTTTCAGCATGCGTTTCCAAGCAGAGTGGATGGGTCAGTGTTTTCCATGTCCTGATGTTATTGTATGGTTTTGACATGCTGAGATTCGCACTGTGGACTCATGCTTCTTCTGGGATGATTCTAGGCAATAGGATGAATTTGATTCATATTTGGTGATGGAAAGACCACCCATGCTTTGTTTGTAGGCAGAAAGTTACACTTTCGTAAGGGAGATGAGGTGCTCTTTCAGTGCAGGCAGCCATGCACCTAATAGTCTGTCCCAGCTTATTTGTGTTTATGGCGAGTGGAAACAGATAAAATGTTCACCGACATGTGTGAATTCACTGCCTGTGTTGCTGAAGACTGACATCAAGGCCACAGGAAAGGCAGCCCGCAGAGAAGTGACTTGAAAATCACTGGAACCTAACTAATAATCAAAGAAAGAGTCCATGTACTACCAAGCGTATTAATTTCAATGTCTCTTCCAGTCAAGTGAATCATTTCTGAGTTAAATCTGATAGATGAAAACAAGCATCATTCCATTACATAGTATCTGCTAAGACTCCAAGGACATTCGAATGGCCTTGACAAAGGGCAACCACTCCCATTTGAACAGTTAGGTTACGGAAAACCATTTCCTTCAGATTTATTTCACTTGTGTGTTCCACAAAGAATGGAGCCAATAGATAAATACCTGCCTTTTTATACAAACCCAAGGCAAAAATCATTAAAATGCTACATGTCCTTGCTTGAGACTGAATTTTATCTAATGGTAAAAATATAAATGTTCTTATTCTTTCAGAAACAATAATATGTACATACTTATTATTTTACTGTTAAAATACATGTATATTCGAGCAATTTTTATTTAATTATAAACCTTTCAGGAAAAACAACCTTTCATGTTGTGAATATAAAGTAAATTCATCCATACTTTGTAATGAGCACATTAAAGGATACTACTGGCTTAAACCTAGACCAGGACTTCTGTCATCAAATCCTTATGAATTCAGTGTCTGCTAGTTTTTCATCAAAATGAGCTCTTAAATATTGCTTTTTCTAACCTAGATTTAAAAACTCACTAATTAGACATTGTACCTGTTTACAACTCTGCAGGTAATTGAGACATCTACATATTTTGTATTTGTAATCTGCACCTTTTTAGGAGTTGAAAACAATTAAAATGGTCTAACCTTGTGGTTCTCAACCCTAATCCTTGAGAACTCCCGTGTCTGCCGTTTTGGTGTCCTGCTGGGCCTTTCATCACCAGTGCTAACTGGTGCCTGTAATTTATCCACTTGGTGACACTCAGCTTTTGGTTTCAAAAATAACTTAAAGAACAATATTTCCAGCAATGTCAGTTCACAGAACTGTAGAATGAAGTGTCTAATAAACTTACTAATTAAGACTTTGCTCTTTTACTCTGACTAAACTCATAATTGGAGACTAGCTCATAATTGGTAATTCATTAATGAAGACCAGACACAGGTGGTAATGAGACTGTATCAGACACTCTCCCACTGGTTCCGTGTTTATCCTTCTGCTTGAAAGCAAGTTGGATGTATTTCAGTTCACACATCTGAAAATGGCAGTCATGAAACTCATTAGCACAGGGGTCAAACTGATTACAAATAGTATTCAGCTTTTCAAGTGCTGAAAGCACATTTTAAAAAGGCCTTAAACAGAAAATTTAGGAACAACAAATCAGCAAAGAGCACTAGTGATGAAAGTCCCAGCTGTTACAAAAAACAGCAATCACTGCAGTATTCCGGGACCAAGATTGAGTACCACTGATTTTATCAATTACATTATTAGTTCAGTTAAACTATTAGTTAAATAGAGACTCCAACTGGAATGAAAATGATCAAATCCTGGGGGTGTGAACACCAGGAATTATGAAGCTCTGTTTTAGAATATTGACTTTTCAGGAAGGGAGCACAATTTATACTGTTCAACTTTCAGCATCCAGCACAGGTAAAACGAACCCACCAATAATTATCTAACTAAAGCAGGTGTTTGTTTAATCTAAATTACAAACCAAAATTTAATTACTCATTCCTGATACGCAGCAAGTGGTCCTAGCAAAGAAATCTCCTTAAAACAGTTAAGTCAAGCAATGTTGTAGCAATGGATATGTATTACAAGCAACTATATTTCTGGGGAGCTTGTGGAGGTGTTTTTCCAATGCAGACTTAAGTGTTGTATGCCATCAGTTACTGTGAAATTAATGCAAAAATCTAGTTCTTAAGAGGAAGCAACTCTTACAAGAGAAACAAAAATGTTTCTATAACAAATTGTGAGCACATGCCAACCAACATCATCGACTCTGACAGACTCGGGAGTAATTGTATTAGTGGGGAGTGTAGAATCAGGTTTTTTAGCTCAGTGATCCTCATAGCTCCTGTTTTCTTCATGGATAAGTTTTGCAGCATTGTTATACAACAAATGCTGCTGGTGACCTTGCAAGGCAGGGATGTTGTGCTTGCCTAGACAAACACTGATGCTAAATTAACTGCCTCTGGTGCAGCTTCATCCCACTATTGGCACAAAGCCTCCAACGCCAGACTCTGAGTTTCCATGGGGGGTGGGGAGGGAAGCCTGTTCATTTATTCTGCCAAAGCTTTAATAAATGAATATTTGTATTATTATTAATCCTGCTCTCCATCCATTCATTTTCTAACTGCTCTCCAGTTAACCTACCAGTGTGTCTTTGGACTGTGGGAAGAAACCGGCGCACCCAGAGGAAACCCAGGCTAACACAGGGAGAATATGAAAACTCAATGCAGGTAACACCCCAGGAACTGAACACAGGGCTCCAGGGTTGCAATTAGTCATTTACAAGACTAATTAAAAAGTAATTTAGTTGAGCATCTTTCATCGTGGACCAAGGGACACTTTCTTTTTCCCATTGCAGAGATTAGATGGGAGGAGATGCAGAGCTGTGTTGTCAAGACTTTGGTCTGTGGTACTGTACCTCCCAGGCACATTGGATCTAAACTCTGTAGAAATGTGTGCAAAATATTATGCTCTCTTCTTGTTTACCCATTTTCCTTCTGGGTAATTAGAGGGACACTTGTCACTTCCAATATGGCACCTTTTGTAAGACTGAAAATTACTCACTAGTCTTTTTTCAACCAAAAAAAAAATCACAATGCATACTGCATGTAACCAGTGTCTGCACTGGAGATGTTCAGCGTTATGCCTGATGCACTTATTTCCTCTGGAGGGCTGATTTCACTCTGGAGCATCTGTTGGAGTCACTATGAATTTTAATCAGTTTAGTTCTGGGCAGTGTTGTGGGCATTTTATCTGTTTTCAGTCGATGGGATTATTGCTGGTCTTGTGTAGAAAATCAGGGAATTAATTTATCATTTCTCTCTGTGCCATCATTCAGAATATGAGAAGCTCAATAATGTGCTAGCTGACAGTGTTGGGGACTGAAAGACTTTCATAGTGAGACTAGGATCCAGACAAACAGAACCATCCTGAGTGTGTCAGAGAGTACTAAATTGTTATCAGCAGCAATACAATATTCACTTTGTGGCAGACAGTAAAACTGTACAGTAAAAAAGTACTCACTGTTCAGAGAGCTGTATTTGAGATTTACCAATAATGCTTTGCTTTTTAAGATGCAAAGTGACAGTGATTGAGGATAGACAATAACTCATTGTCATGCTCATCATAATGGTGCAATGTGAGTGTATTGGAAGTTTAAAAAAATAGCCTATATGCATCTTCTTACCACTAAAGTAATCTTATAACTGGTTGCAATTATCAATGAAGCACATTCTCTAGTAATTAAAACCCAATAGTAAATGAAGGTGTCAGGATGGCCATCTGTTAATTGAAAGCACCTGTAAAATTAGAATTAGTTGAAAAATTAAAATCAGCTATTCTGAATGAGTAATCAGTATACAGATGGAGCCAAATTCCATGTGGAGTGAAAGAGCTGGTGTCATAGGCTCTACATAGAATTAGCCACACCTCTGGGCTAATTAAGAGGATTATAAAATCTACTGGGATGAAAAGGATTTCAGTCTGTATTTAGTCTGTCCCTGGCCAAACAGGATCAGCTGGAAGTTAGTGATAGGGGAAAACTAATTATTTTGGTGCTGGGTGAAAAGTGATATACAAGAGTTGTGATGCAGTGTTTATTAAAGTTGCTTTTAACCAAGTATTAAGAGTTATGCCACACTTGAGAAATAGGGTGAATAGGAAAACACTTTTGTCAGTGGAATGGAGTGAAAAAACAATCAAGAAGGAAGCAATCTTCCTTGAGAGGAGACAAACATGTTAAATCTAGGATCCTAGAGGGGTCAAGGGTAAAGCATTTAAAACAAAAGATGACTCACTGGCAGTGTCTGTCATTTGGTGCCGAGTGTGCTGCTGTTGTCACCTAGGGGCAACGATGAACAGGCTTACAAACACTAACATTATGTGAAGGGAAGCCATTTTTATTGCCTGTGCTCATTATGCATTCCCTTACTTTATCTTGCTATTTATGACAACACTAAAGCACAATTTTCTCCATACTGAAATTCAAAAGGGGTACCAGTACAGCAATAAACTCATGCATTATCCAAGCAATGGTTCCAAACAAGTTTCAGTATTTCCAGACATTTCATGGGTCTCTCTCCTTCACGTGTATCAGACCCATGTTTCACCCTCAGGAGCAAAAGCTTTTTGCAGCAGCCACAGGCCACAAATTAAATCAATGGCATCAGGACAGTTGGGCCCAAACTGCACTCTTCAGCAAGGGCCTATACTGGGTAACCACTAGTGAGCCCTGGGAATGTAGTATTGAAATACAGTGCTCTGTTTAAGAACTGTAAGGTTACAGCTCTATAAAGATGCAGCATAACAGTGCCCCAGTGTTGAGACAGAGTGATTGAAGTTTTGATGAACGGTGAAACTAACTGTATTCAAGGCTAGTTAGAATTGCAGTTTTCAGTTTTGTTTCATTTTTTTAATTGCAGCCCCTTTGAAGGAACTCTTCCTGTACAATTCTAAGTTAGGAAAGAAGTGATGTAATTGTTCTAGTAAAATGACCACTGTGCACATTTCTATTAGCAGTGTACAAAGCTTACCCTTCAGTAATCAGTCGACATTCTGTAACATATGAGCTTAGCAGCTTTGTTTGCCGAAGGCAAATACTGGGTCAGGAAACCAGGTTACTGTGGGGTTTCTACATCATTTGAATTGTTACACAAATCTTCATATAAACCAGTACGCACCTGAAATTCTGTCATATATTGTGTTTGGTACCTCTATGTAACAAAAAGAGAGGATTATGTCTGGTATTCACTAAAATTGATAAAATTGACAAGGAAGACATATGTGCTGTACAAGTACAGTATTCTATGTGAAGCTGTTTTGTAATGTATCTTGCATAACTGCACGTTATATAAATCCAAGGGCAGAGCCAACACAATGTATTAGACTATACAAGAGTACTGGAGCAGAGAGCCTTCAAGTTATGGGGGATGGTTAGTTGCCTAAGAGGCAGATAGAGAGTAATATAGGGAGTGCAGGCATCAAAGGAATATCAGGTTCCAGCTGGAAGTGGTGTTGGTGGGCCAGAAAATGTCAATGTTGCTTTAAAGGAAGATTTTTCCAACCAGTGCTCTAGTACTCTGACAGGAAGCAGTGTGCACAGTGTTGCACACTCCACACATCTATTCTCTTACACAACTACCTAGCCAACTTGTAAAACCTGAACCCTGTTTTATTGAAAAAAAATGGCCAGATGAGATCAGTTTAGCTGGCTTAATTATCAGATGAGTTGATTGGCTGATTTTCATTAGTAACCTTTCTTATGTTCTTGTGTTATCCTACCAGAGGGATATTAAATAGAACTTCTCAATGGAAATTAGTGGATAATTTAATTAATTAACAGGACATCTTTGATTCTTATTGGACTAAGTATTTATCAAGAATGTCGAGAGTGAATTGTAAATAAAAGCTAGAGTGTAAAAGTGAGTTTTAAAACAGTACTCTCAAACCTCGTCCTAAAATGCACTTATATTTAAGTTTTTTATTCTTTTTAGTTTTTTGTTTAAATTGCAAAGATGATGCATAATGCAAAGCAAGGTAAAACATAGCTATTGTTCATTTTCTGTTAAAAGTTCCTTGAAGATCCTCTCGCTATGTTTTAGCTATAATCATTTTCATCAGCTCAATTGTGTTGTGTTCCAATCTGTAAGGGTTCATGTCATTAGGCCTCCAGACTCATTGCTGATGCTTTTTTTGCTTTGTTCTAGAAAGGAAACATAACTAGAATGGAAATGCTAAAGCTTTTGGCTTCCAAAACAAAGAAATGCAAATTTTTACTCACTAAACTACTTAGAGATATACATCTCCTGAACATTTCTAGACTGTTGTTGAATAGTATTATATACAGTACTGTGGCTTCTAAATTAAGTGCTTTAGCTTGAAATTGTACTTCTTATGCTCATTGAGAAAAACAATGGGTCTGAATCTTTTGGGAGCTGACCACACTTAAGATACTGTTCTTCCCTTCTGACTCTGTCCTGAAATGCAGTTTCTTGGTTTTGTCTTTCTCCCACTAGAGAGGGGCTCGCATGTACTCAAACAATGCTCTTACCACTCCCCTGGGCTTCTGCTGTGGGGAAACAAAAGCAGAGAGTGTTCATCACAGCAGTGCAGAGCTTTGCTTTCAAACCCCATCTGTATTATTAATGATAGGTCAGTGTGATGTGGAAAAGATTATGTTTTTTGCAGTTTTATAACTTATCACATTTGCTGATGTTCAGTCTTTTGATTTGAAGAATGATCTTTTCGCCTCTTCCTTCTCCCCTCCTGTTCTTGCTTGACAAACAAAAGGAGAGAAACATTTTCTTCTGTTCCCCTTAAAATACTAGTCTTGTCTTTGAAGGTGAGGATAATGTTTTCCTTAAATGACCGAATCCAGTGGGCTAGAGTTCAAATGCTGTAAATGAGTCTTACTAGTTATTCAAATGAATTTTTAACACATACTCTTTTCAGCTCCTTAATTCAGTGAGAATTTTTCATGGGCTATATTTTGATCTTTTAGCTCAGTCAGCTAAAAATACAACTTTGTTCTTTTTGCAACTAGAACAGCACTTACAGGGACTGCAGAGTATCATTATTTTCCCCATCAATATTGAAAAGTTAAAACCTAGTTCTACAATGTATTATTCTGTATACACAGTATAAATGTAATTAACCTTTTTAAAGATGACTCATTTCTACAGAGAATATTTATCAATATGAATTGAGAAATATCAATAGCTGTTTAATGCTTTTGATTTCCCAACAAATGTAGCATGTAGATCTATTTTTGAAATGTTATTAATGAATCTTTAAAATCTGGGATTATATCCTCTGCTTTATAATGTGCTGCAGCTCCAGAGTGTAGTAAGTTATGACAATTATCCACTTAGCTTTGTCTGTAGAAAGTCTGGAACAAGTGGTTTCATATTAATTGTAGGGATATTTGCCTACAAGGTACCTTATGATCTGATCTGAAGAGAGACCTCTTTAGGACTTCTGAAAGGTTGTTTTAATTAAATTTGTTGGAATGCCTGGGAAATTCTATAGGTTTAATCTGTCATTTACACCTGTTTGTATAGGTCATATTAGTCTAATAAACAATTGGTTTCCTTTGGCAACTGTAAATCCAATGTCTCATTTACACAAAGCGTGGAACCTGGAGTTCTGACCTGGAACTACTGTAATTTAGTATCTAGTACTGTACGTATAAAGTATGTATTTTTTTATCAATCCATCCCATCATCATCTTCTTGAGATGACCCACAATTTGCCATCAGTCTTAACTTCTGAACCAAGGTAACCAGCAAGCATTGTCCCTAAGTAGGTTGTGATTCTTGAGCTGCTGTTGTCCCAGGGATGGTTCATTCCTGGTAGATACTGTAGGTAGGTAGGTAGGTTAGGTCCCTTTTTCAAGCCATAAAAAAATGGGCCACCATTTTTCCTCAACCATCTGACACTGGTAGTGGAGGTGATGTCATTTGGAGTGGCCCTGAGAGCTGTCTGGAAGGAATTAGAGCAAGCTACATCACTTGCACCCTACCTGGGGTTGAGCCTGGGACCTTCCGGTCAGAAGCTAGACGCCCTAGCTGTCTGAGCTACGACAGCTCTGGTTCCTTCCTGACCAATCTTATACACTTTTGGTTTTCAGCAAAAATGGCAACTAAGTCAGTCTTTTTTTCATATCTATTTATTTAGATGTTAATATCTTTAAGAACAGTTTATTGTACAGGTGATTTGAAGAAAAGAAAAGAAAATATTTGAGAGTTAATCTGCAGAGGAGCTAAAAGCTGTGAGTGATGTTTTATCTATATAAGAAGTTCTTTGATTGCCTGTTGCAAGTTGGAGATGGTAAATTGGTCTGCAGTGTTGGGCAAGCGCTGTACCACTGAGGAAATTTACATTGAGCCTACTGATGTTGGCTCAATTTCCGCAGGTTATTTAGGAACAGACTGTAGCAGCTACACCTCTTTTAATCAGTGACATATCAGAGGTCACACTAATTGGTGTTGAACTATTGCTGCGGAAGATTGTTTTAATATTCTGTTGATAGCACCATCATTAGCACCTAGCTTGAGTGTCTTATATCACATCAACATGTGGCTCTTTGGGTGACAGAACATTTTGTAGTGCAGCTACATGACTGTAGAATGTGCATCAAGAACAAGACTTCGAGAGACTAGACATTAAGTTTTCATTTTTAATCTTAGTTTTACTGGTAAATTGTATATGCTAGCTTTGTTTTAACTGTTTCCTCTTGATCTGTACTGTTTTGTGTTTGTACAGTATTTTATAAACTCTTATAATGAAATGCAGAGAGCTTTACACATATATCAGTAAAACTGGAATAGAGAAGGGAGAGTTGGATGTTTCTAACTGTGATGAAAACAGAGGACCACAATCTGCAGAAATAATTGAGCTTCAAGTACTGAAGAAGCAGAAAGAAAATATTTATTACAAGGGCATTCAGTGTGAATAAATGAATACAGAAAAGGAAGAGGCATTTGTATCTGTAATTGGTACTACAGTACATAAGAACTAGTGTGGTTACAGATCAACTCATAGTATGAAAGGAGACCGTTCAAGAGCAAATTGATTAATAACTGAAACGCCAAAGCATGAACACTAGCACAAAGCATGCCTGGGTCATGCTTTGTGTGAGCTGGGGGATGTCACTGTGAATGCTTCTTGTACTTCAGCTGACTCATACCCACTCCCTGCTAGCCTGTAGACTCCTCTATAAAACATCTGAGCACACAAATCGAAAATGGATACCTTTAAAGAATACCCTGCAATTAAAAATTTAAGCAAATATAGTATATATGAACTGGCGTCAATTGTATTGTACAAAAAATGTTCATTACACTGTAGAGAGGCAAAGATAAGATAAAGATACTTGACAAAATGGCAGTAAGTCATCCTCATCTGATCAAGTTGATGTGTACACAATTTTTATAAAGAACATCTCAAGTGAACTTACTCTCTTCAACAAAAAACAATACAAAAATAAAATTATAAAGCAGCTGGAGTTTATTTAACATCATTCTCTTTTAACAAAACCTCAATGCTATCTTTATCAACAGAAATATGTGAACAAGTTTGATCTCTTTGTTTTTGGATTCATAAAAAACTGCAAGGCCACATTTTACCAGATTTTTTGGAATATTGAGGAGTGGATGGCTTGAATGAGTTACAGCCCATTTAAAAGATCCCAGACTGATCCCAGAAGTGAACTGCAGTGTTTTCCAAAGGACTGCCAGTTTTTTTGATTATATAACAAGTAACAAACACCTTCCTGTGGAGGTTAAAAGAAAATACGCCACAGATGGAAGCAGGCACTTTTCCACTTTTTCAAAAAGAGGATAAATACAATTTTCTACCTCCATTGTAGCTGAAGCTAGTTTTCTATATACAGGAGGGAATGATTCCTTACATTTTAAAAAGCCTTGACAGCCAAAGAGATAGAGAAAGAATAATGATGATGAAGATCTACACCCGATGTTTATATATTTGCCGAATGCCCTGCACAGGGGAGTGAGCCGAAAACCATAAAGAAGAATCCAGAGATGTTTCTTACCTTGCGGATACCCTTGATTAACAATGAGTCTTCAAGGACATTCAGGAAAGGTCAAGACAATTATTTAAAATTTGATGGTTGTAAAGGATGATGCATATTATTTTGTCAAAATTGTGTAGTGTTAATGAAGGAGTTCTGACACTGTTTTGTTAGCCTCGTTCAAAAAAAAAAAGTGTTACAGAAGGGGGTTGTGCCATAGAATGGGCTCTCAGTGAGCAAGAACTAAGGCCATACGCCATTCTTATGAAGGGATGGAGTAGGCCCTTGCTTCAGCAATGATGTGTGATAGTTGATTTGCTGTTGTTGGACTGCAGTTACAGATAAAAAGTTGCTATAAAAACATATACTGTATATCACAAAAATACTTCAGATGTGATTTTGCACAACTGCTGTTAGTTATGCAATAAAAATACAAAAAAATCTATACAGCTTATCATTACTTACAAAATTACTTACAAAAACGAGAAGGGTGGGGACGTATTCTTCTTGTACCTATTAAGGATTTTAGTTAAGTTGTCTTGATGTGAGACCTCTAGACCTGCTGCCTTTTCAAACAAAAAAGACATCTCTTTATGTGCATCTTGCAAATATTTATGCAATCCGTTCAGCCAATTACTCTTGCATTTCTCTCAGGATCGTGTTTTCTATATGTATATGGGGTGTAATTCTTCACACTTTTTACTGACCTTTTGAAGACTTTACTTCAGTTCAATCAAAATTACATTGAACACCTGTCACTTGAGTTTTTGTCTTACTTCCTGGGAAAATTCCTATGTAACATACAGTATGGGTTGCTCCAATACTTTTTGCATATTAAAATCTATTGTTTTTGAAAATTGTCACATTATAAAGCACAGGGATTTGCCACGTTCATTAAACCTCACTCATACCTTTGGCACAATCGACATAGAATCTTCTGTCTGTGCAGCTATAATGAGACATTTCACTTGCAATAGATGGAGAATGATAGATCAAGCTTCTTAATGACAGGCCAGCTGAGAGAATCTCCATGCATAAAATTTTAAACACTATGAAATCCTAAAATGATTTAAAAGCTGAAAGTATTTTCCCATGTTGTATTAGATGGTGCCATAAGACATGTTTAAACAGAAGGGCATAAAGTTTACTTTTAGAACAAGAATATCATTAAAACAACATTTTAGTTCAAACCATTTACTGTAGGTTTTCATCAGCTCTGAAGAAAATATTGCTACACTGGAATCAGTCCAAAGAAGGGGCATCAAACCTAATGCCTGGCCTTGAAAAGGATACCACACACAGACAGGCTCTTGATCAAAGGAGATTTTAAGGGGATTTAACATAAGGACAAAACAGAAAAGTATTGACAAAGTCAAAACACAGGACATAGTGAACTTGTGAGCATTTTATTACAGTTAGGACTGAAAGTCCTTTCTGTACACGAAGAGGTGTTGCTACCTGGAATAAGCAAGCCAGATACATTGTTGAAGCAGGTTTTCTTCTATCCTCAAAGAAAAGGCTGGGTTAGGTCCTTGGATCAAACTGCCAACAACCTTGTGAGTAAGATGGTCCATCAGTGGGTTTCACAGTATCTGCAGTACGCTCTTGGTGATCATTAATAATGAAAATAAACACCACTGTATGAGTTGTATGATGTGTGGTGCAATGTCTTTATTTAAATCTGCTTGAAAGAACGGTTGATAAAAATAATGCATTGATATTTGAAAGGGTGTGTCATAGATTTATGTGACAAACTACATTGTGGAGCAATGAGGTTTGGTGATCATACAATTGAGGCTAGATGGAAGATGTTCTGGTGGTACTGTTGTCCCTTTGAACTTCTGTATCGATCAGATCTAATACCCTAGGAGTATACTGTGCACCCTGGTTAATGCCTCCTGTTGTAGGTGCTACATGAGAATGGGTCTCCTTTGTCATATCTGTAGTCAAACCACTGACTTTGCTCCACAGCTCCCATTTTACAGTGTAATTGTTTGAAGGAGTCAAGTAAACTTATAAACATTCTATATGTATGATAGCATACAACCAAGAGCACCATTGACTCCTAGTTATAGCAGAAGGGCAGACGGATGTATTTAGCACTAAAACGTTTCTCAAGCTTACACAACTGGCATGTCATTTCTCCTTGATTTTTTTCATATGCTAATAAGATGACAAAGTACTGTACACTTGAAGTGAGACATACCATCAAAGTTTGCATCTCGTTCTTACAAAAATGTTCTTTTTACATTCAGATTTTGGAGGCACGAGCAAGTAAACAAACAAAAGTGGAAAAATCTAACAGCTTCAGAACATTGTCAGAAAGAGTAACAATATTCACAACTACACTAAGAAGTCAAATTCATGCAGACATGAAAGCATAAAGAAATATCACTAAAGCAAGACAAACATGCATATTCTATAATGCAGGAGATGAATGCCAAGCCTCAGACACACAAACATTCCTTATAAAATCAGCCTATTGTCTCAGGAACCGATGCAAATGTTTCAGTGAAAACAAAGCTGAAACCACTAAGGACTCATTTACGCATTTGTGCCGCTGAAGAGAAATTGCATTAAAAGAGATGGTGCCAATTTATTCAAAACATCATCAGATGTATTGAGAAGACAGTCTGCTGTTATCGCATATTTTACACTCTTCCCTAAACAAAATGCAAGCCTGTTTGCATTACAGTTTAAGGTTTAGTCTCACTTGTGGGCCTCCTTTTCAGTGGCTTGGAAAGTGAGCCACTGTGGGATGGTCAAATTTGTGAAAAGAAGATTAACCCCTCAATGCAAATACCAAAAAGAACCTAGCAGCACATGCTGCAGATGGCAAACAAGATCGCTGGTTCTTGTGATCTAATTGGATTTAATATAGTTTAACTAACATTGTTTTGTGAATTAATGGAAGGTCTCCCATTTTGGGGAAGTCAGGTTAGTTAAAGGTTAGGTTAATTAGATGTTTTTAGGTGCTTAAAAACAAAGCATTCAGCAGCCTCTCCTCAATCTGAAGAGAATCAAGATTTAAAATTTTAAATTTCTCTACACCCAGGCTGGGACCTTTGGGAATCAAAGAGACTAGCACTGGTTGTGTCGCATGTGTGCTGGTTTCTACAAGATGACTCAGAAGGTGCTCATTTAAATTAGGAAACAGAGGATCTACAGCATATCCATTTTTTTAAAACTGTCTTAGGAAACATCCCTTGGGGTCTGTTAATAATTGATTGCCTTCTTAATTGAATCTTCTGTAATAGGTTTATCTAGTGAAATTTTATTGACGGTATATTTTATACACAGTGATGTGAGGAAGAGAGTACAATTACAATTCTATGGTATTGCATATTAAAACATGTCTGACCCTCATCATATTCAGTCCTCACCATCCTAACAGTAGATACATTTAACCTCATGTGATAGATACAGAAATTTTACTTTGTCATTATTAAACAAACAAATCAGTCAACATTCAGTAGCCTAACATACTGACAGATTCTGATTTTGTATACAGGTGGAAGCACTTCCTGATAATCAATTAATCATGTCGTTTGTTTAGCAGTAACTGAATCTAATTACCCTCTTAACTGGTATGGCAGCACATACTTTTTCACACAACGCTTCAGAATGTTGACAGATTTTTTTTGCAAGCAACAGGTACAAGGCAGGGTACACCCTGGATAGGACACCAGTCCACCACAAGGTACACACACAGACACCACCCACCAGGTTCCCAAGAAGTAAATTAATCTAGCAGCGTGTCTTTGGTCTGTGGGAGGAAACCCACATGAACATAAAAATTCCATGCAGATACTGTAACACCCCAAGTCTGGAATTGAACCCAAGGATCCACAGAAATGCCACCCTTCTTAATTTTGTCTCTTTGTTTTACATGCACATTCATCAACGTTTGTACAGTATATACTGGTCTATGTACTGTACTGTATGTCAAAGCCAATTAAATTTTTCATGAAATTTCCCATTCTTGTAGAACAGACCCAAATAAGCCAATAATAAAGTCCCATTAAGTCTTTTGAAATCAGCTATAATTTTAGATATTATCAGCATTGCTTTCATAAATGGTGAAATGAGTCTAGAAGTTCAAAGAAAAAGATTAGACTAAACTTGAAATTAAAACTCTATTAAATGCTCCTGTGATCATTTTAATATTATGAGTTTGTGACTTTACTTTGCAGTACTATAAAAATGCAAGAATAATTATGATTATTTACGATAGCTGAGATCTAACATCAAGTCTGTTTTTTACACAAAAGAGTCCTGTTTTTCACAAGGACAAGCTCTCATTCCTGAAGCAGTATAAGGTTCAATGGCTATCATAGAGAGTCATTAAAACATAACATTTACTGCTCTGGTTATTACATTGAACAGGGCTTTGCTAGTTGCTGCTCAAGCAAAAATGTCCTTCCCTGCATAACTGACTTTGTCCAGTTTTGTCATGTATCTGTACTTATTTTTTACTTACATACATTAGTTAAGCTAGTATGTTTAGCATTCAAAGCACCGTTGAATGTAAGCTGCAACATTGTTTAATCAAATCAAGTAGACATGTCAGGTGAAATAAGAATTTATTTTTCTGATCTTCAGGGTTGGAAGAACTCCAGATTGTTTATGAGATCTAATGTTCAATTTATCTGCTTAGAGTGGAGTGTTTTCTTTTCATCTTTAGGACTGACAGGTGATGCAAACTGCCTGGAAGCTCTCTGAAGGTGAGCAAGGAGATGAGCTCCGGCTGTCTGCAAATTTGTCATAAATCAAGCAAAATCTGCAAAATAATTGTAGCCAAGTGTGAAACATATTATTAATGTAATGAATGACTTCAAATTTTTCTGGTTTCTGGGGATGTACATCATTGCAAACAACAACATATCTCAGTGTCTAATAATGAGTAAGAAAAAATGCTTTTGATTTGATTTTCTTTTTACATTAAAGAGAATGATGTTGCAGCTTTTCACTTCAAAAGAAAGTTTGAGACTTGACACTACAGTCAAGATCTAAATAAGCTAGTAACAGAACAGGCATTCACCACGACAAAAAAAAAAAACTACAAAGCATTCAGCTGTGTTCTATAGCTGGGCATAATATTAAACATCCATTCTGCTATCATTTCAAATCATTTATGCTGCGAACTGATAATAGCTCATAATGAGCGAAAAGCCCTGAGATAATTGATTAACTTTGTGACGTTCCAAGGTAGGCATGGTTCATTTCTACAGGTTACAATTGTGTCAATGACTTGTGCGCCTTCTCATTTAACACACTGTAATTTCAGGATTAATGGTGTATGTTCAACAGTTTAGTTGAAAAAAGCATCTCAAAAACTCTATGCATACCATAAGATCATAACGAATAAAGAAATAAAGAAAATTGGGGAGGGATGATGGCAACCAAGTTTAACTCGGAATCTTCCATGACATGACTTCCAGAAAAGCTATCAATACCAGTGAGCCTCTCTCTATTCCTTGCATTTATCTTTCCGCATCTCTTTTCCAGCTCGTCTCCACCTGTTAACTTCCCTCTGCTTGGGGGTCTTAACCTCCTAGTCCGATTTCTTCAGCCAAAGGTTTTCATGCTTAATTTCTCTGTAAATATTCCCATTTGCATCGTCTCATTGGCTATCTTTATTCACCATGAAATAATTCATTTGCCTAGAAACCTTGTCATATTATATAATTTAATGAGTAAGTATTATAAGTTATAATTTAACTCATACCTATTCTAATTAGTCTAACAAACAACAGTTTAAGAGGCCTTAAGCCTGACATCTCAACTTACTTTCTCAGTCAGAAATGTTATAATCACATATCATGATAGCTTTCTACAGATCTGCCTAAAATATATGGACATGATTTGCATTGTTCATTAAAGCTGGGGAATACAGATCAACCATAAAACCATAACCTTTTTTTATAACCTGGAATGACTTAAATATTTGTCTGCATGGATAACTATCGTGTGTACAGTATGTCACCTTATTTAATTTTTTTTATTCAATAGGTTGTGTGATTGATACGTTAATAATGAGATTACCATAGATTATCAAAGCATTAATTACAGTAGAATACTGTATTTCAACCAGTCACATCATGAACAGTATTGGATATCCGCAGCTTTGATAAGCCTCTCTTCCTGTCCTCTCTCAGGGAACCTCATGTCGTGACCTTATGACTGTTTATGGCCACAAAATATCTGTAAAATTTCCCCCACACCAACTCTTTGAAATAGTTATCATTTCAACTATTTGAAATAATAGAAATAACTATTGATAAACATAACAAGATGCACAGATATAAGAATGACAGGGTGGGCAGAAGAAAATATAGACGGAAAAATAAAGATAATCATTTTTTATAAATGCATTTTTATTTTTTCAGAAGTTTTGTAAACAGTTCGTCACAGTGTATTTGAGAGCGCAAAAATAATACAAATGCAAAGTTTGTTCAAACTTTGTTGATAGTTATATGTACAGTACTTTACATCCTGAACAATCAGATGTGTGTATTATCTTACAAATAGAGTTGCTAAGAATGTAAGCTTTGCATGTAATCAAAAATACCTTGATCAATAGGACGTAAAGATGTTTACAAAATGAACGTTTAGCATTAACATACCATCGAGGACCAAGGCAAGAAGATTCACAGTAATGCATTACAATCTGCACAGACAGTCTAAGCTTATAAAACTGCACACAACACACCAGCTGATTGGAACAGAGTACAGTATGACTCTCAAAACATACCATTTCAATGCTAATATAACGCGTGCAAGATGATTTGCTAAGACATGTTAATATTACTACACAAAGGAATGATTTCAGCATGTGGCAAAACATGGATTGTTTTTTTTCTTTGCCAAAATCCAAATTTAGGTTTGTGCAGAAGATTTTCAAAATCTTTAGTAATGAGTAAGCACAAAGAAGATGACCAGTTTCCAATATTTTATAAGCAAATCTGGAACAGGAAACTAAGAAAGGTACCAGTGTGGCAGCCATTTACCCAGCTCCTGGGGTACAGCGAGTCCCAGTTCACAAAAGTCAGAGGTGGGTTCTGAAAACATCTGTGGATGTACAAATGAGATGTTTTGGTAGTGTAGATTTTATTGTGTCGCCAATTTTTTCTTACAGAAATAAGTGATATGTCAAAATAAACACTTGAGTGCAACATCCCCATGCTTGGTATTTCCCAATTACATTTAAAGTTTGGTTTTGCTGCATGAATATACAGTAACACACTATGCTTGTCTACATTAAATCTCGTCTGCCATGTGTTTGTCCAATCTTGACTTTTGTCTAAATTGTCAACATTACTTTTTGGTTTTTATAGTGTATTCACCTTCCATACACCTGATTCATGACCTCAACTAATTTACCAACTATACCAGAATCTAGATCACTAATATGAATTAGAAAGACAAGTGGTCCTGGAACTGATCCTTGTGGTACTCCACTAATTACATCACCCCAGTTACAGCAATCAGTCCTGATTCGTGTCCACTGTTTTCAATATTAAACAATTCTTAATCCAAATACACATCATGTTAAATGTATATGCTCTGAATTTGAATTATTAATCTTGAATGAGGAACTTTATCAAAAGCCGTTGAAAATCTAAATATGTTATACAATTTGCTTGGTTTGTAACCATTACTGCTGTTTCTTGTTCAGAGAACTCCAAGAGGGTAGTTACACCAAACTTACCTTTTCTAAAAGGATGAAAAATCCTTTGATTGCCTTTTTCATTACCTTACATTGAACAGAAATTAAATAAAACTTATTGGTCTATTATTTGTTTCAATTCTGTTGCACTGTTTCTGGCTGTTTGCTAAAATAGTGGTTTTAAATGAAAAAGATACTACTCATGTTTTAAGTGGCTGCCAGAAAAGCTTTTTTTTAAAGCACATAACACTTGTATACCATTGTGATCTGTTATGAGAAAGAAACCAATAAAAACCAAATAAAAACAGTTTCAAAAGAGTTTATCGGTTTCACAAATTCATAATATCTTTTATAACCACACAAGGAAATCATCCCAAAAAGAAGGCAATGCACGATAAAGGAAGAGAACATAACAAAATCAAAATGTTTTCCCCGAATTGTGAAAAACAGTCAAACACAAGTTTGGGATTACAACATACAACCTGAAGGTCCTGGAAGAAAAAAAGCTAACTATTCATTATAGATGTACATTAAAAAGCATGTATTAGGTCTTTATTACTGAATAGTCATTAATGTACAGTAGTTTGCCAGCTAAGTATCTCTAACTATACCTTAAAATTGATAACTAAATAATTTTTAATTTTAATCATTTTAGTTGTAATGACAACTGTGATAACTACAATATCTCTATACATTGTGTTTTAAGTGCTAGAACATTAGTCTTACCTGTACATCTTGTACAAACTTTGAGTTATACACCTTAAAGAAAACATTATTTAACAGTATCTAGGAACACGTTTTAGATTTGTACACATTGTTAGGTAACAGTTCATTTAATTCAACATTACTTTTGACACAGCAAATGAGACATGTAGGATGTTATAAATGGACAGCATTCAGTATGTCATGGTCACGTGTGACTTGTTAAAAACCTCTTTTCTTAGTGTACTGTATATTGCATGCATTGAAATGAAGCAGAATTACTGTAAATGCTTGCATCTCTGTAATCTGTATCTCTTTAAATTACTCCTGAGTTATTTTACTTACATATATGGTATATACAGTAGGTATGTAACAAAATAGGTATTTGACTTAATGAGAAAAATGTATGAAATGAAATTAATTCAGAGATTTTTAATAATGTTAGCAAATATGTGGGTGCACACTGTGCAAGAGAAATTATTCTCATCCCCAACATTTGAAGGAAACCTAGGAAGAAGATGAGGTAAATATAACTAAAAATAGTACTAATACTTTCTACTCTTAGCATTTAAAGTGCTAAGAAAATATATTCTGCAGTAGTGCAATTGATAATAATTGCTTAGCAGACACACTGATTTACACAAATTTAAGTGCATTGCCTTGCCTTTTAGGGGATAACAGAAGGAAAAATTAATCTTGGTACAGTGACTTAGGTCTAGGACAAAACCCTGTATTTGTCTGATTACTGGACCTACTTTCCCAGTCACTGGAAGCCCTGCTCATTCATACTTACCTTAATTACATACAGTACAGTATGTCCTTGAAGTCTACAATACAATCATAATAGGAACAAATTAATCAAGCTACTTAATCCTGAACGGACTTCAGCACATCGATCAATTGCTTCAATTGAATCTGTTTCTAAGGGTCAATTATATTTATTCCCAATAAAATAAAGGGCTATTTGCGTGCTTATGCCAATAGACTTGGTATTCATACAGCAGATGGAAAGACTTAATTATTTCCGTTGAAAGAAATGTTACATTTCTAAAATAGATTGAGCTAAAGCCAAGACTTTATTGAGTGCATTTATTAATACACTTGAACACAATAACATTGCTTAAAATGTCCCAACCTTAACATAGGTTTCCTAAATTAATTTATGGTTCCACTCATTTTGATTAAAAAACAGATTTGTTTTTGTCTTGAATGCAGTGTCTTCTCTGCCTGGATTTCCTGTTTTATTTGTTTATAGACAAAATTCTGGGTATTTCTCGTGCTCTGCCTTCAAGCAAGGATGATTTTGTTTGGAAATTTGGATTACCAGAACCGGTAATCATAGTTGCATGTTAAACAGCTACAGTATGTTTTGTAATCAATCCTTTGACACTCAGCTCTAATGATTCATGTTCCTTCTGAAATATACAGCCTCACAATTGAAGAAAGAAGATACCTAATATATTTAGTTTAATTCATTAATTTAATTTAATTTAGTTGTTCATTGCAATAAAAGTTTTTTTAATTAATTGATCCTATCTTTTCACCATTACAGTTCAACATGTCATAAATATCATAACATAATTAAACCTCTTCTAGTTCCTGACATATTAATTGCACTTTTGTTTGCTCCTTTTACCAAGACAAATGGTTTCATACAGTATGAGACAAAACATGAAGTCCATGTATGACATTTTCTCGCTGGGATAACGGTCTGATCAAAGGTATGTGGCACCCATGCTCTGGGTATTTTTTGGCAGTATCAAGGACCCATGTCCATATGTTTGTCTCTGGTTCGGTGATGGCCTGGCTCCTCAGATTAACAAAGACATCCCAGCCTCATTACAAGAACATATTAGAGGATCTCTTTCTGGAGGTTATAGGTCAGTTGGCTGATGGGGACCTCACTGTGACTAGAGCCTGCCATTACTCGGGCAGTCCTGTGCAGCACCAGCTGCCCTGTGGGGATTCCTGTATCAGGGCACTGCCGGCAAGCCAGGTGGCTCTCTAGCAGCCCGTTTGAGAGTCGGGTAGAATTGCTAACATCCTTGTTACGTTGTGCCTCCTTCTGGACTGGCCTCTCCTCACAGCTGCATGTGCAGGTACACAGACGCCGACGACACTGGGCTGCGTCCCGACACAGAAATTTGCGGAAGTTCGGTTTGAACAGCAGATAGACCACAGGGTTGTAGATGGTGGAGGACTTGGCAAAGATCGCAGAGAGGGCAAAGGCCATGGGCGGCACCACATGGGCATCGCCAAAGGCAGCCCACATTGCCACCACAGCGTATGGGCTCCAGGCTGTCAGGAAACCAATACACACAGCGATGGAGAGCTGACCAGAGAGAACAAAAAAGATCCAGGTTAATGACTTCTCAAGTAGATCTCTGATTTTAAGCATTGATCATTACCATTAGCAACATGATTTAAATTGTATTTTCATATGTACCCAAAGGGTTTAACTTCCCTCACCCACCTCACTACACCACTCATACTCACCTTAATGATGAGGTTGTGTGCAGTGCTGGTCTTGTTCTGTGGGGACACATGCTGCTGCACAGCCTGCCGGGAGCCCCGTACGGTGAGCAGGATGAAGGTGTAGGAGGTGAAAATGATGGTGCAGGGCACCACATAGCAGAAAACGAAGAGGAAAATGATGTATGTCATGGCGGACAGTTCTCGGTTGGGCGCTTTCCAGTCGATGCAGCAGGCTGTGCCGTAGGGTTCTGGGCCATAATTTCCCCATTTGGCAAGCGGTGCTATGGCAAAGATCAAGGCATAAATCCATGACCCCACCACCAAGAGACAGGCGTGGGATGACGAAAACTTGCTACCTACCGGATAGAGAATGGAGGGCAAAATTAAGAGGAAGCTTCACGGTCATTTAAAAGAAAGAGGTAATTCCTTGACAGCAATGTACAAAAGCATACAAGTACATTTCTTTTTAGTTTTATGCTCACATTTACAGTATAAGGCATCCTTAAGGATCCCTTACATTTTTATGTGGTACTCAGTTGGGCTGTAATCAAGCTAATATGATTTAATATGCTACTGCCAGCAAATGCATAAAACCACTTTTTAAGCTGTTGTGTGTCACCCTCATTAAAATAGTTAGGTTTTATTAGAGAAATAATCATTATCAGGTTGGATGAAAAGCATTAGAAGAAATGAAAAATGAACCTTTAAATCTATTAAAATGTGAACCCAATTAATTGGTTACTTGAAATGGCTGCTTTAGAGTTTTTTTAAATATTAATGATTTTAAACTCAGCTCTGTATGTCCTTCCATAATATATCATCCTGTTTTATATTGTCTGCTCTTGCTCAAAATTCATAACTTAGTACAGTACTGTATATCCATCCAGGGCTGCACTGTAAAATAGTCTGTTTTTGTTACACAAAATGATTTGATTGCTGCCTGATTCATTGCCTATCCCAATTTGCTTAATCAGTCTGAAGTTTCCATGAACGCTATCTCAGCTCTGAGTTGAAAATACAACTAGAAAGGATGGAGCTCCTGTTGTGGAGTGATGGCTGGTAAGAGATAGGAAGTACATTTTAATAGTGTTTGTTCGGTCTGCCCTGTGACTTGGGCCATAGAGTGACAGCCTGCTACACTTCAGAGCAGTGCTCACATGTGCAGATTAGGTGTTACTGATAAACACTTACAAGGTGGACTGATTCCAAAAAGCAAAACCTGTATCAAAGGGATTCTGTTGTCTGCCAGACACCCATTGTCACAGCCCAGCCAGCTGTGTTTCTACTAGTGATTGTTAACCTGGTGCTTCAAAGAAAATAATGGTTTATACCACAAAGTGGAAGGAACTCTCTCTTAGTGACACAGCCTGGGTTCACTCTTGGCAGATAAACACACATTTCAACATCTGCCACATACATCCTGCATCAGTTGATAAAAATGCTGTCAATAATGAATAAATACACTAATACGTAATCTCTGTTTTGCATTCTGTGAAGCCTGGATTGTTTTTAAAATGTCCTTGTGATAGGGAAATAGCTAACATATGGAAATAAATATTTGTAGACAAACAGTAAAATTATCTTCATAAATAGTACATTTTGGTTCTTCTAAATGCTTCCTGATGGAATTAGTATTTGATTTTGATGTGCCTGCGGGGTACTATTGGCTGAATTAGTTCATTTAAATGCCAAACCTATTGTCAGTTCTGTATTGAAATCTGAACCTCATATTTTTCAGTCTAGTCATTGCGTCCTTGAACGTTGTGTTAGGCTGGTTGGTGGCTGATGGACACTGTTACTCATTACAATGCTTTGTTATTGTTTTTGTTAAAAAGGATTCAAAAGATTCAGATTCTGGATTGAATTTCTCTATATCAATATCAAAAGACCAAAGGAAAGCCCACTGGGTAGTGTGACTGGGTAGGGAGACTTTAATCAGAGACTAGTAATTTCCATTTTTTTAAATTAATTGAGGTGAAAGGTTGCCAATGAAGGTGTTGAATAATGGAAAGATAGACATCTTGTGAACAAGAAAGCCTTTTCTTTAAAGACAGAAGAAACATCAGTCATCACTTTGTGCTTGTAACATATTAGAGCAGGCAGTTAAAGCTATTGTGCTTGAAAAGCTGCAGAAAAGGCAATCTACCCCATTTTTCATATGTATACTCACCATGAATTAATTCTTAGGTGAAGGAAAACGGGACACCTAATTCTGTCTTTTACGTCACAAATTCCTTCTCAGCTGCTTAGCACTTATGAGCTCTCACTCTCTACACTGTGTTTTGTATTTGTGACAGAAAAATGTAAAAGAGAGGTTAAATAGAGAATTATTATCTTGAAAAACTATAACTGTTTTCCAAACAAATTTCAAATATGGAATCAGAATTTTTCTTTTTATCCCCTTTCTAACTCGGAATCACTAATTGTAGAACAACTTGAAAAAAAGCTCTACAGCCCTTTCATCAACAGAGGGTAATGAAAAAATGTGGATGTTCCACTACAACACACACTTGACCTACAGTACTGTATAGATAACTACTGTATCTGCTGTACTGCCAGTCCAGTGCCCGTTGGGCAGTACGCATTGATCAGAGGAGAGATGTTGTTCCTGTGGAGACTTCCAATGATCTTGTTCTTTATTATTCTGCTGGATTTAATCTTCCTTTTCGGGTTTATGAAATGGCATAGGCAAGAAAAATTGAGAGAAAAGGTTCACATTGTCTCAAAATAAAGTTACAATGCATTTAAGACAAATTCTCTTGTTTGCAGAGGAACAGATATAGATCTCATGAGTTATTAGGGATGCTATTACACAGCTGGCCACCTGTAGTAGATAGTTTAAACAGGTTGAGCGTGGTCCGAGAGACAAATACCCATGTTCTCGCAGGGGAAAATACGTTTATTGTCCGAGAATGGACAAGCCCTTATGTTTTGAGCCTCTCCACCCTGATTTGGTCCTCAATTTGTTGGCCATTCTACTGCCCATTTTTCTGCTGACCTAATTTGTCCAGCTGATCCTGTTTGGCCAGGGATAGTTATCCAACCAGAGGTATGTCTGCCCCCTGACACAGCAACAGTTGGTATACAGAGCTACTTTTCATAGCTTGAACGGAACTTTGAGTTTCACTTCAAAACCCATAGGTGTAAAGGCGCTCTCACCATGAGACTTTACTGATCTAGCCCAGCTTTTGGATTAGACGGCCTTGCTTGTGAGCTATCCTCTTTTAAAGGGAGAAATCCGCTTGCTGACAGATAAAGCTGATTTCTCTAATACTCTTGTGAAGAATGTAAACCCTGACTTAATCCTTTCTCTTGGTCTCTGGAGTATCTCTATGCTGTCTTCTGCTGTCTTAACCCCATATATCGACTATAGATCCTGCTGCTCTGTTAAATTACCTCAAACCCCTGTAACCCCAATCACATATCAAATTATGCTCCATTGCTCTGTGAATCCCTTTTGCTAATGACCAGTAGCATAGCCCAGACCTGAACTAGTCAAGTGAGGTCTGAAATCAGGACTGCAAACGTTAGCCTGTACTGGCTGAGCCAATTAGACCAACAAATGCTTACTTTAAAATGGCATAATACAATGTTTTGTCCTTAGTTTCTTCCGGTTAAGATGCGTTCTATTCAAAGATACTAGACTAAGGACTAGACTACACTTCATGGTCTTTTGTAGGTTTCATCTGTTTCAATCTGATATTTCTTGAGGGAGAATTGCATTAAATGTACAATTTAAGTAAATTACTGTAATTATGACTCTATATGCTTAATTAATTGTAGATAAAGAAAGCTGATCTAAAGTAAAGTGTTATCTTAAAAAATATGTACACTGCCTTGAAAAGATAATGTTAATTATCTCAGTTTCATTAATTTATAAATGTGTGAATCAAATTAACACAAGCAATTACAGCATGGAAGCACACATTCGATTTTTATTAAAACATCTAAAATATTTACAGATTTTTCATTATCATGGGCTCAAGGTGTGGGTTGCTTCTGAAGTACAAGCTCATAATATTGTGAATTATAAACATGGCAAGTTAATAGTTTGTGTGCTCATTTGAGCAGCAAAAGCATACATTTAAAGTCTGAATGCATTTTATGTGCTTCAGACACGTTGGTTCAAAATAGTTCTTTAAACTAGTCAATAGAATATTGGTTTCACTGACAGTAAATGTGTTTTTTCACAAGGGAAATCATAGTCATACATGGAGTTACGAATACAAGCTGAATTTATGAACATTCGATATGAACTAGAAAAAATTATATGTAATGTCACGTATGATTACATAGTAAATACCAATAAAATCTTTCCATAATATTTCCAATAGCTTCTCTTTGAATTTTAATATAGTAAATCTACTAGTACTGTAATTAATCCATTAGGTTATGTTCTGGGGCTTTGGCAAGATGATTAATCAATCACTTGTGCTGTATGATAATTGGTTATAGTTGTAGTTTAAAAATAAATATCTGTCTTTTAATGACTTCGAAAATTATGAAAGGGCATTATGATTTAAGTTTAATATGTATTTTTTTATTGTGTTTAAATCAGAGGGTGCCTGATACAGGATCTAGTCTAATTTGTTGCTCACCTTCACATAAATGTTCAAGCTCATTAAAGCATTTTGTTCTTGGAATATTTATTTTATATCCTTAAATATCTCTGAAATAATAGAAGAATTTAAGTTCATTTTAGCCCTAATCTAGCAAATAAAATCTTTTAACACTTTTCTATTGTGCTTCTGGGGGTGAGTAGTGAATAAAACCTGGAGGATGAAGGTGAGCTTGTTCACAATACCATAGTTATGTGTCCCTTTCAAGACTTCAGTGCTTCATCCTGTTCAGTTACTAAAACAGCATCATAAGGACATTTAATGTAAAAAGGTATACGCTTTTACTAAATCAATACAGATCTGAAAACATAATGTGAATCCAAAAATCTTTCTTTGATTTATTAAGGTACTGTATAAAATAGGGCTTTTCAGATTTACCCCAACTATCATTTTTGCAGGTATCCAATCTTTTTCAAAACAAACAGAAGCCTTGCCTGTGCTCTTTTAAAGCCAAAAGGTCTTACCTTTGGTCTAAACCAAAGATATTTTGGTTCATTCTAACTATATCTTTCACCTAAGTATTTCTTCATTCTAGTTGAACATACATATGGTAGTTTCCATGTATCCATATTCAGAAATGAGTTCATTGCTCATTTGTCACAGGCCGTGACAATCTGGTGGAAAGCAGGACTGTGCCTCAATGGAAGCCAGTCTGTCACAGAGATGGTACCATTTACTATATTACAGTCTGCAATTTAATAATGGTGGGCAAGGTGCTGAAGTATCATTGTGAACCATGTTTTTCATTCACAAATGGAACAAATACCTCCATTTTCAGAGTATGTGGTGGATATTTTAATAACCTGTAGAAATAAAGAAGGTTTATGCTATCTCACCAGTTTTTGATTTTTTTTTCAGAAACCTACCATAGGTGGGGTAGCAAACTTTTAGACAGCAGACTGAGGAGAGAACTGTGAGGTTGGTGAGGCTGCATAGCCCAAACAGAACCCCACAGAAAGCATAATACAGGCAGGTGATCTCGTCAAACAGCCACCTGCACAGACAGAAGAGAACAGTGTGAGTTACAGTGAGCACCCTGCAGTAATCATCACAAATCCATTTAGATCGTGTAATGGGTTAAATCTTTTCCCCCCAGTTGTAAAGCATAGAAGGGAGGAAAGATCAATTGATGGTGCAAGACCTGCAAGATTGTCTCTTGCCTTTACCAGGCTGCAATATTCTTCCCTGCAGCTCAAGTGATTAGATGCAAATCTATAATAGCTTTTTAGTCAATGACTTCTAATCTCCAAGGCTTAATTAAGAAAGAACAGCAAGGAGTCTGATTGTAGAACTGGTTTGCAAAGCGTTTAAGAAAGTATACATATTTTCTTCTGGGCAGACAAAGACAATGAAATCCTGTAATGAATTATATGAATTATAAATTTGCACAAATTCTTATCACTAAAATACTCAAGTATGTTTCACATGAATTAATGAAGGCATTCCATCCAATACCCACATTTCTTTTTCCAGCAAATGCTCTGTAAAATGAGAGGTACTTTGGGGCCCTACTTGTGTGCAAAAGCGGATGGTATTGCCAGAGGGAAGAGTGTCACTGTCATTCCTAGGTCACTTATGGATAGGTTGATGATGAAGAACTCAGCTGGCTTCAGGGAAGATTTTTTGCGATAGGCAACAAACAGCAAGATACAGTTTCCCAATAGAGAGAGAACACCTGAGGAGAGAAGCAGAACAATCGAACAATTAGAAACAAGCAATTTTTAAATGCAGGACCCATGGGTCACCACAACTGTATCTTGGTTACATTCTGATGTTCTCCGAATTTAAAACCAGAGAAAGGCAATCCAAACCTGTTATATGCATACATTTTTTATTATTTAAGGTTTCATGCAAAATGGCACTAATTATCAGAAGAAGGACCATGATCCTTTGTTCATGATCAGCCAACAGCATCCATGGCCAAAGGGAGCTTGTGCTTTGTTTTTCAGTATTAAAATTGAGAAGAAATACAGTACATGTATATACTGTAACTACATTTATATCATTTATAAGTTCCTCGGAACAAATGTCTCCACCAACAGCAAAATCTCCACGGAACACAAGAGAGATTTATTTAGTCTTATTTATTGGTTTATTTTTGCTATCTGCCAAGTGCTACTTCTAAATTTGGACAATTTGTATCTAGGAAAAGTTGAAGACTAGAGCTTTCCCTGAATCAAACTACAGTAGGTAACAACTTACCAAATACGGAATAAAGCAATCCCATGAGGACATCATTCTCCTTGGAGACAGTGGAAATGAACAAAGCTGTTTCGGAGGCATTTCCCATCTAAACACACAAGAAAGAAATGGAGAGGTAGGAAGAGGAGGCAGTCAGTGTCTTTATGTTTAAGCTCTTTGTTTCATTTTGGAACCACAATGACTCAGTTACTCTTTCAATGATTTCATATCCTTTCTAAACAGACCAAGATAAACAATGAAACAGACATCATTAAACCAGGATCAGCCTTCAACAAAACCACAGCAGCAAAATTCTGATGATCAAAATGCTTATATTTGTTGGATTGAAAGTTTTTAGTCAAGCAACCGGAGTGGGATTACTGGAAATATTGTCAGAACAAAATCATACAGTTAAATGGACTCAGGCTTCTAAGCAAATAATGAGTTTATAATTTTTCAATTCTATTTGTGTTCCAGTTTACAAAAATCCCTCTATTGTCCCAGGTATTTATTTTCAGCATTTTCCATTTCCTTGATGGATGCAATAAAAAATAGTGTTGCATATCTGAAGAAAACAACATTCCACTGTATTTGTATAAGTGGTGGAAGGTCAATTAAGAATGGTTCATGTGTTTCCTGATGGGCGAATTCAATCTCTGTTGTGTATTGGTCCAAAATGGTATAGGATGAAAGCTATATGTAAAAAATAATGCAATATAAATAACAAGACATGAACTAGAATTTTGAGTACACCCCTCTAGAAAAACCACCTAAAATTATCACAGACGTGGAACGCAGTCTCCCACCCCAATGGCATTTGTCCTCAAATCTTTAATTCAAGAAAAATTGAAGAACAGCATATTCCCAGACTGAGCCTGCACTGTCGAGATATGCAACTATAAAATGTACTGATCTGTGATGAATAGAAAGGATATTGCAAGAGAAAATCCGAAGGAGACACAAATAAAAAAGCAGCACATGTGAAAAACTGCAATAGTGGCAATTGGGTTTCTTAAGGAAGTACAATACGTTAAGGCAGTCATCTTACTGGATGTTTTAAACTCATTAAAATCCTAAGAAGGAGGATGTATTCCTTTTTGTTTGTGTGACTTCTAGCAGTCTGTGGTCTTTATGGCTTATTTCCTCCCCGGTAAAACAAATTAATTGTCATTGCTGAAAACAAGAATAATCCAAATTAAATGTGTGCTAGTGCAGGGAATTAGTAGCCAGTGATTTCTATTTGATATCTTGGGTCAACAATGAGAGTGGGTTAAAAAAAGAGAAAATCATTCAAAAAGGACCTACTGTGTGCCTAGTTTCAGAAACAAAACTTTAAAATGTGACAATCATGCTGACCAAGAAAGCAGAAACAATCAGCCTAAGAAAAAACCTTTGATACTTCCTCTCAAGGGTAACTGCAGGAAGGCTGAGCTGTCCCCTTATTTCTGTTATTGTTGTGTGTGTGGACCTCAACTATGAAATTTACACCAAGTCAGCTCTCCACACAGGAGCACAAAACATCCTTGGAGCCAGCCACTTGACAGAATTATATTTATTTCCCTTAAGAGCAGCCTTGTCGGCCAATGCGATAAATCCATATTTTTATTATTGGTACGGTTCCAGAAGCCACTTTTCTTTTTCTGCATTTTTCCTTTTTTCTTACAACACCCAGAGGGAGATCATCATAATTTTACAGAGTCCAAGCACACAAGCCAGAGGGATTGATGACACAGCACTTGAACAAATATAATACCACAGTGGGCTGAGTCCTGAGGTTCTGAAATGCTTGGAGTCCAATACAGTGCGAAGACAGTGAAATGCTTGCTGGATTAAATGGTGTGTAAATTAAGCGGGTTGCAGGAATTACTTGACATTTCTGAGGGCCAGAAAGACCATGCACTACACACATCACAAGGAGAAAAGACCAAAACATTCGACACTGGGATGAAAAATGACCCTTGAACAGAAACATGGGTGGGTTCATGATCTCTGTCTGCACTGTTTTACATTCCTTAGGGACTGCAGTGTCTTCTACAGCGTTTGTGCTTGAAGAGCAAATACAGCACACTATGGTAAAAAAACGCTACAACTGTTCTTCACATACAAGTCAACTCCTGTTTGGAGATTTGAAATAACCAGGTAATTTCTAGAATTCTGTTTGTTTGTAGATATCAGAAAGTCAGTAAGATATCAAAAGTCATCTGTGAGAAACACAATGTGCTTGGTTGCATTACCATCACAATACCAATAGTTCTGGCTGGGATGTATTCATAGAACAGAGAAAAAAGCAAAAGCAGAATGTGTCAAGATGGTATCTGGGTATCTCTCATTGTGCTCCCTGATCTTTTCGGACATTGTGCACCAGAAAACTGGGTGTAGGATATATACAGTAGATCTTCTAGGCCTCTATAATGAGACCTCCCTGCAACATGCCTTGATTTTTCTCCATTGCAGAGGCTTTTAAATTAAATGATTCAACAGAGGGCGATTTCAAAGTATGGGGATTATGAATCCCAGCTCTTGTACATGGGTGAGCTTTGGAAAGTCCCACGCATAGAAATATCTGTCCATCCAGTTTCCCAATTGCTTCTTATTTAATGCTGCAATTCCTATCTCTTCCTTCATGCCTTACAGTTTATGCTGGGTTTCACATTAGTACGTATTCCTGTTTCTAAGGTAACCCCACAATGTCTCAACAGGGCCTTGTGGAATGGAAACAGAAAGATAAAAAGCCCTCAGTCAGAACAGTGACACTGCAAACTTCACATAAGAATAAGTGTCATGTTCGTTCATCCTTTAAAATCTCGATGAAACCGATTTATTGAAACCAAGCAGCAGTGTACCAGAAGGAAAGAAAGAAGGAAATAGGACAAGACTCCGAAAGAGAAGACAAATCCTGAAAGTCATTTCTGAGGACATGCTGCATGTGCTATTTAGAATACAGAGGCCAGTCATCCCTTTGAGAAAAATGATTCTGTGTTATGAATACGTTTGATGCGAAAATAAATTGATTTGTTAATAAGGCACAACTTTAATCACAATTTGGCTGGAAGCATTAGAACCATTGCTCTTCCTTTGCAAACGATCCAACTTCATAAGCTGGTAAAGTTTGGCTGACAGAAAATTGAGAGTGAAAGCTTACAACTAAATAGTCGAATTAATGAAAACGTATTTTGAACAGGAGAGGAGACAAACTGCTAAAATAGATTTAACATCATTCCGCAAAGAGTTACATGAAAGTGAGAAGGAATGTCTAATAGGTAGAATGGTTAACCTATGAAAAAGGACTGATGTAGGTATTCTAGCTGATTCATCAGTAAATGTAGCCAGGCAGTGTGGAGTGACAAGATACATACAGCACAGTAGCAGAATGTTTGGAACAACAGTAAAATTGTTCAAGCTGAGCAGTGTACAGTGAACTCATACAATGGCATCTAGAATATTTAAAGTATAAAAGGATATTTCACCACTGAAGCTTGACATTAAGAATAATACCTGGAGTACTAAATAAGTCGCATAAGAAAAGATGACAAGATTTATTTTTAGCCTGCAAGAATAAAAAGAGTATGAAGGAACAGAGTGCTAAAAGATTCTGGTAAAGGCGTGTTAATGGATCACTTAAGCATAGTGTTGATGGGGATTAATTAGGTTACCAACTAGCTGATAAAAAGGACAGGTCCAAGTACCTTCACAAATTTATGACCTCTCTCACTTTCCTATTCTAATCTGTTTATGCATTCCTGGGAGTCCCCTTTCCATTACACTACACTGTAGCAGTTCACCTTCACCACGAAAACATAAGACTCATCAATTATTGCACTTCAAGACCATTCTTCGATTGTTTATAGTACAGTTCCCTAGACTTTGTACTGATTTTGGAAGGACAAAGGCACGTCCTTCTTAATAGCCTCTGACACTCAAGCAAGAGACACTGCATTGGTCTGAAACTTCAGAGGTTTCAATCATGCCTCTAAAGTGAGTAATTAACAAGAATAGGAACATTTCAAGACTCCACAATACAAATTATATGAATGACTCTTCCACCATCAAGAAGTGTGTTTATACTGACTGCCAATGCTCTAATTCATTTTATTAATTATACAGCTACATTCAATTGTGAGCATGACTTTTGTATGTTTTTAACTTGTACTTAGAATCAAATAAACAAAGGAACAGAGATCTAAAATTCACATTGAGTTTGTAAAGGAAAGAAATCTGCCCTAACTGGAGCAGAAAAAAAAGCCATTCAGAAATAATTATGAAAGCAGTTTTTCACATACAATGAGCAACACTATCAAAACCCAATCCAGATAACTGGGAACACAAGTAATGAAAATTAAATCATTAATGTGTAATTCATTGACAATGACAATGTTTCATCACATTCTACAATTACTGTAACAGTGCAGTTACTAATAATGTACTGTACAGGAACTTAGATCATGACGACCTGAGTTTATAGAGCCAAAGGCAGGAATGAGTCACCCTTATTGTATCAGACCCTTACCTCACGTACTAGATAACCTACAAAAAACACTTTAGATTTAAGCATTACACCATTTCAGAATACAGTACATGCTGCGAAGTTTGGGCATCAGCCCCTGTTGTTCCTGAGGCAAAGTGCTAAGAGCAGTAACCTAACATCCAGATTCAAACCAATTCAGTTCATCCAACTGAGCAAGCTCAAAGCCTTTTCTCTACTGGATATAGACAGGGTTGTAACATTGAATATTGTAATGCAGAAAATATCAAGAAAATTATACACACACTGTAGGATCAGAGTAAACTGAATTAGGAACTAAATTTCTTCAGAAAATATGCTGAATATAGATAAAAAACTGATTTTAAAATGTTGCCAGTAAGGTAATAAATATATACTGCAGATAACTACAGCTGAGTATGAGAGGGATTAGTATGTTTTTGCAATGCATTTGCATTCATTAGAGTCCCTGACAAAAAATACTGGAATTATTCCAAGCACATTCTCAAACCTACACTCTCATTCATGGTCTTGGTATTTGAGCACTAAAATACACCATCAAAATGAGTCCCTGTGTGAATGTGTCTCTTTACGGCAACAAACTCGCATCTCAATTAATTCATCTAATCCTTGTCCCTGGGGGTATTTTTGACACCAACAAATGACTCTGTTGGCACATAAACAACAAAGGCTCATTCTGAAGATAGTCAAATTGATCAAATCACAGGCAGTTTCTGCCCACATACTACTTGTTGTTTTGCTGCTCTGCCAGAATGTAGCCTACCTACATACTGTATAACTGACAGCCACAGCAACAGGGCCCTGTCAAGAACACACATGGTGCATTTAACCACTGATAAGGGATGAAGAGAGAAAGATGTGAAACCTCAACCTCAGGCTGGGGAAATCAGATGTACTGTATACCAGAAAAAATACAGACGCTTTTTGCAATACATTGGAGCAAGGGCAGTAAAGCAGCAATTAGACGGAAATGAATGGAGCAGGTTACCAAATTATTTCATATAGCTCGGTGAGCTTGTAACAAAGCAAACAAACAGAGAAGGTCTAGCAAGGAACTAAATTCAAAATGGCAGCTTCAAAACTAAAGGGGTATTCAAACAATGAGGCTTTACTGGCTATATGTTTTGCACTGAAAATAATATTTATTTCCAGATCATTAAATAGTTATAACTGAGTTGTGTAATTAAAGATCTTAGTACAAGGCTATTGTCTTGACTATCTCCCCTGCTCTTGGAAGATTTTCCTCAGAGTGGTACTGTAAATCCTAGTAATGTACTGATGTTCTTGAGGTTGACCAATTAGCCAGGTATGCTGTTGCCATTAGTGGAGTTCCAGAGATATAGCAATCAAGTCTCATGTAAGGACATCAACGCCATCTTTTTTTCTGAAAGCACGGAACATTGAAGAAAAGGCCTGAATTTTATTAAGAGGATAAAATTGTTTCCACCACCTTGGAAATCATGGATTTCTGTTTTGGAAATAACATTGAAATAATAAATTGGTATTGCTGTATTCTACAGAGTGATCTTTATCTCAAATAGTAAGCAAATGCACTATATTCATATTTATTCATAATGTATTTAATTTTCAAGTTTGAAAGTGTGGCTGAACTGAAAGGTTACTGTAACTTTTATTTTTTGTACTTCTTTTCTATTTAACCTTCATTTAAATCTTTTAAACATTGTGATACACTAATTAATTAAGAAAAAGATGTCCTAGGATCAAATCCAGAATGCATGAGGTGGCAAGCTTATGGCTGTAGGGTGTTGATTTGCTTTTATGTCTAAATGCAGTATGAAATCATAGCTGATGTGCTCCTCTGACACATGCACCAGGGATTTTTGTTCTACTTAAAAGTACAGATGCATAAAATGAGCATTGTAGTACATTTAACTCATCAGGTTATAACTGTATAACTTCAACTGTTTGCAAACAATGTAACTGTCTGTGCAGCCATTTAAGTTCTACACATAATTTAGCAATAGAACATCAGAAATCTTCAAGAAAACCATTTTTTAACCCTCTTTCTATGGGTCCTTGTTTCACTGGATTAGATTATGCTTATTAAACGCGGAAATCACAAGTCTAAATTGCATGCCAATTAACACACTTCACATCAAAGGCAATTTAAGCATTATACAGTAATAGGCAGAAAAGAAAGATATATGAATTAGGTATTACTTTTAAAATATTAATTTTTAATGACCACAGCTGTTCTGATCTGATTTTTCATAAAAACTGTATGGCAGGAAAGGGGAAATAAGCAGATTTCCTGCAATGGTTTTACATATTGTATTTTGTAGCATCAGGTAGTTCCTAAGGGCAGACTTTGAAAGTCTGACATTTCCAGTCTAAGGGATATTAGAGCACGTTTTTGAATTTCATTCAGCCTGCACTGATATATTAAACAATGACAATGTTGAATAATTTAAGAAGGTTTAAATTAGATGGACTTCCAGTGACTCCCTACCAAGATGGCAACTTTTATAGATTAAGTAGGGAGCTGCATCAGCATGCATAGGCTGCAAAGGAATAAGTAAAGGTTTATTCCATGCTGAAAAGAGAAGAAAGGAAACATAACTTTTCAGCTGTGGAGCTTTCTTCGGGTGTGAAAGTTTTTTATTTAAAAAAACATTTATAGATACTGTACAGTACATGCTTCCACAGTCATCCCTTATGTTATACTGTATGAAAGTGTCTATTCTTGTTCTTTCCCACATCTGAAGAATGGGATTATAAATTGTGGTTATGTGTCTACAATATATTCTTGTGGAGTGACTTAACATTTTTTACTTCTATTTCATCTCCTCCTAAGGAGCGGGTTATCCTTCATTGCTGTGTTTTTCAAGTTTTTCTGTGAATGCCAACTAATAATACAATATACCCTGGAATGTGTGACTTGAATTCACCCATCAAAAGAACTGAATGCTGCGATTTTATTACACTGTAAGGACATTCAAATCCCTTTACTTCGGGGGACCCAACTCAAGTCTGCTGATGTTTACAGTCTTCAAAATAAGTACTGTAAAGTCATTGGTTTTCCTTGTGTGCTGAATAAAACAAAGGGGTCTCTTGTAAAAGTTGACAAGACAATAAATACTACTGCCTATGGTTTTAGCAGTGATACTAAAGCTTGCGTCTGTTAAATGATGGTAATTCATTTGTCATAAATATATAGCATGTACTGTACTCATGTTGACCCGTTCTTTCACTGTCTTCTATTATTCCAGCACTAGACCTCTCTTCACAAGTACT
Organism: Lepisosteus platostomus; assembly: GCF_059453375.1. NCBI lineage: Eukaryota > Metazoa > Chordata > Actinopteri > Semionotiformes > Lepisosteidae > Lepisosteus > Lepisosteus platostomus. The sequence continues at coordinate 21,712,054 of NC_142625.1, forward strand.
ATACGTCTCTTTTGCTTCCTTCTGCCTCTGTCATTGGAAATGATTTAAATGCTAAGCCGGTGAATGAGTGGAAGAGACACAAACAAAGGCGCTTGGTCGGGCTGAAGCAAGGGTCAGATCCAGAAAACTTGGTAAAACACAGTTCCTAGCCTGGGCAAATCCCGAAGACAATGATGTTAAAGCAAGCAGGGAATCTGCTTGCCAAGAATAGAAAAGCCAAGTAGGTAGTAGAAAACAGAGCAGAAGTTAGGAATCCAGACAAGGCAACACGAGAAAAGAGGAACAAGGACTAGAGAGGCTCTGAAAGGGAATTCATTGACAGAGCCCAGAGCAGTGTCAGAGCCGTCCTTACAGTAAATGTTCTGTACCACCTATTAGGGGTGTGGATGTAAATTGCTGGCAGGTGATGAAGATTTCCTGTTGGCACATGTTTTCATGGTAACCAGCATTGAGTGACAGGTGAATGAGAGGAAAAGTGACGGCTTGTTATGCATATTGAATGAAGAAAGACATTTCAGAAGGCCAGGTTTGAAAAAGAGCAGAATGTAGCCGCTGCCGAAGACATAGTTTTAGGACACCCATACCCACACACAGTGTCCTGGGATGTTTAGTGGCCAAGTAGTCAGGATCTCTGTTTAACATCTGCAAGAAAACGAGCAACTAGCCTCCACTGATGCCAACAAAGAGAATAATCATGTTTTACTCATTAATACTCAGCAGAGTTATAAAGTTTTCCAAGACTTTTGCCCTCATCTCTACACCTCTGCAATCTCCAGGAGCTTTGGTCAAGATCACAGAATGCTTACACATACAAAACTAACCTCAGTAAAGTCATAGGCAATCTGAGTTTCTGACTATACTGTTAGCACTATTAAGCTCAAATATAAAAATCTTTTCGGAAGCATTTTCCAAGAGCATGGAGAGATACAGTACTGTATGTGTCACTTCATTCCACATCATCCCAAGTAAACATTCTTTTTAAAAGGCTGATTCTTCCCCGCCCCAGCCTTGATTCGATTCTGGTTGCTCACTGGCTCTGAGAGACATAGCGCCACTTTCTAGACCGCAGACAACTCCACCATGGCAATGGACTGGATCCTCCACTGCGGCTATATTTGACACTGTCTAGATTTCAAACAGGGGTGAAGTCACTTCTATAATTGCCTCCAAAGTGGCTCCAATTACAGAGTTTGTTACATCAGCATTCCAGCTGATCTATTTTGCCCCAAAATATGTCTGTGTATCCATAGTGTACCCAGTACCTCCCTACAAATGTTTTGCAGAGTGTCATGTAACACAAACCATTCCACTGCTTTCAATGTGACTGCTATTAACTGTGCAGGTGACCTTTTGACTGGTCCTTCCAAATGACAGCTCTCAAGTTGCCATTTATCTTCTGTATAGAGTCAAAAAGATCTGTTTTATAAGGTTTAGTGGTGGAGATACCCTTAAACTCTTGAATCTTGATTGTGTCCATAGAATAATTTATGTTAAAGGAAAGAAGTAGATCACATTTTGGTCATGTAGCGACTGTGATAATGTAGTCAGATACCGTTTCTCATATTCAGTACTCTATTAATTAGACCCCTTTTGTGCATTTTTTTCTGTAATCTCCCATTATTTATAGGGTTATACTGAGGTCTTGCACACTAAGTACTGGTAATAGAGAGTAGGAGTTGGGCCTCTGCCAACAAATTAACTGGCTTCAATGTGAAGCTCTTTCAGAACACTAGCCCTAAATGTCACAGTAGATCTTGCAAATCAAAAACATATTGTGACTGCTGGCTTACCAAAAGAGTTTAGATGGATGTTAATATTGATTTCTGTGCTTCAGTACATCATAACAATAATGTCTTATATGTTTTCCTTAATGAATTCAGAACACTTATTTTTAATTATCATTTTGCCCATACCAGTTTTACTACATATAAATCATATGAAATATGATTTGGTACCAATTTGGGATAACCATAATTTATAACACCAGCTCACGAAAAGCTTATGTAAAGGCTGCAGGTTTCCAGTGATATAATTGCACATAAGCTGCAATGAGGGTCACAGAAACCCAAGGACAGCTTTTCAGAAGCTTGGATTTGAACTTGAAATATTCAGGTTGTAACACTCATCCTGTACTCTAGGTGAAGACTTTGAAAACATAAGGCATTGGGCAAATGTATCGGTTATATAAATGAAAAATAAACCAACTACAATTTCACTTATAAAGTCAGTTTTTAACATTCCTTTGTTTTATTGTTCAATACATATTCTGTTCTGTATATAATTTTACAATAAGTTTTTTTTCACCTAGTCATTAGCCACATATGGCCTGGTTCCCTCCAACAACACTGCACAACTTGAGCAAGGTGAGCAAATTAGAGGGCATTGTCTGCCCTTCCTCTTTCTCTCACTTTAGGAGTAGTTGCTGCTAGCCCATAGGAAAAAGAAGTAATTGGTGATTCCTAATTGGATTTGTATAAAACAAAAAGTACCAAAGAGACTTGATCATTTGACAATGACACTACAGTTTTCAATGTGGTAATACACCAAATGAATGAACTATTCATACGTTCGTACTGTACTATATGTTGATGGATTGTTACCTAAAGTCACCTGGAGACTGGAGAATGGTCATAGACAAAAACATAAGATGGGACAAATGTTGTGACACAATTTATAAAAAGGCCAATTGAGACACTTTTTTCTTAGGCAGCTCAGCTATTTCAAGGTAGAACTTTTTGAACAGTTCTGTAAATCATTTATTAAAAGTGTCTTATTTGTTGTCTTTCTTATTAAAATATACCGTCTCACTTGTTGGCTTGGCAGCATCAGCTCTGTTAATTGTAATATGCTGGGGGAAATTACTGAAAATTAGCAAAATAATTGGGGCAAATCACACCAACTTAAATATCCTCTACAAAGAAAAGGTTGTGAAGAAGGCCAGTGATATGGAGTGTGTGTATCACCCCATACATTGTGAATTTTCACTACTCCCATCTTTCATCTCCACTACAATATCTCTCTCAAACCATGTAAACTAATTCTCTTATCTCCTATGTATACTAGTGTTCTGGTTTCTCTGTTGGTAATGTTTGTTTTTGTATTAAACTGCACCATTAAACAAATTTCCCCTAGAAGATAATGAGGCTTGAATTGAATTGACTTAATACCTGCTAACATGCTGGTAACACTGAATCCACACTTTTAGCACTGTTGCAACTGCTGTTTAAATTATTATTTGTTTCCTTGTTTAAAGAAATTGAAAACCTGTGACTGAAATCTGAAAAATTTGGATCCTTTTTCATGCCATGATTCTGCAATCATTTTGAAAGTTTTATCTCATAGTGTGCAGCCACTGATAAATAATTCTATGCAATACACAGGGTTTAACAGATCCCTGGAGGCAAATGTCAGGACGTTGTAGTGTTCGCTCTTCTCCGGGAATCATTAAACAGAAATCATTGTGCACAGGAACTTGGACAGCAACATCAGACAGAAAGAAATGTAAATTTTAAAATATTTTCATTTGAAAAATATTATTTTGCAACTTTTTAAATTTTCAATGAACTAGCTGATGAAAAACACAGTTTAGTTTAAACAACAAACAACTTCCAATTGGGTTATTATTGTGGCTCCACAAAACTGTACTTTTTTATGTGAATTAATTACTTCAATTTTCAGTTCCTGGCAGAGCAATATGTCAGGTAAAGGGATATCAATTTATCTGTCTTTATACTTCACAACTACTCCACACAAAAAAAGTGTTTCAGTATAATTATTTTTTTCCCCAGCTTTCAGCACGACATCCTCCCAACAAGTCATCACAGAATCAAGATGTCAAACTGATATAATTAATTACTAACCAGACACACGTAACATTGAAACCTTTCAAAATGATTGTAGAAATTACTGTAGTTAGGACACAGTGACACCATCTTGTCAACCTTTCATAAAGATAAATGTCTTTGTTACACTTGTAGTGGCAGAAAACTAGGATACAGTTGGATGGTTCTGGATCTAAGCAGACTTTTTAGTGCACTTCCAGTAGGAATCAGATTTAAATGAACCGCAGTACAGTATGTTCTCTGTAGCATTTAAAGATATTTTTAAAAAACAGCTCTTTTAATCATATAAAACCTGTCTGCTGTGTTTATTTGTTGAAATTTCAAAGTACAGAAAACCTAGTTAATGCAATCCCCTCTATATCATACAGCAGTAATCCTTTAAAGCAATTCACGGGCTGTCATTAATACTTTCACATCCTTGCTACGTGGACATAAATATTTAAAGAAAATATCTGGGGATGAAAAGAAAAAGCATCAGTTATACTGTAGGCCTTCTTAAGGGCAAACATATTAGGTGGAGTCCTAATTAATATGATCAGAACAGTTTTCTTCAATCACTGCCTCCTATAAGCCACTATAAAATCCAAACTTGTTCATCTATCACTATTATTAATTAGTAAATGAGACCTATCAGTCTCAATGTGATATTCTGTTTCTTGTATCTGAGTTTCTGAGAATGCCATATTGTGATGCATTTCCGTGTTTTTTTTTTTCATAAACAATCTCTTTACTTTTTTAAGTCACTGTATATAAGGAGCAAGTGTTAGATGGATCTTCCTCTGTCCGATATTTCTCTTGGAGTTGTTTTTACCCATTTTACCCATAGAAAGGGTAACATTTCTCTTTTCCAGAAACCATTACCAAAGGTGTGCCTACTATCAGTTGGATATTTATTGTTTAACCTGTGGTCGAGGACAAAATATATCCAAATGGATAAATCATGTATAAACCTATTATTACTGAAGCTAACTTTCATTTTGCCTTTTTTAGGTGTGCTTCCTTTCAAGTATTGTTTTGTACTGGCTCACCTTCCCACCTTCTTTTTGAAGGTCTATACGCTTTAATGGAAACTACATTTCCAAGGGTAAGCGTTTGATTGCTACTACAGTATCTTTTTCAAGGTACTTTAACTTGCAGTGAACAAGAAACTACATTTTTGCAGTCATTGGTACAGTCACTTACATCAGCAAGCTAGGATACAGACAATATCCATGTTTCTACCTTTCCTTAAACTTAAACTTCTTTTTCATCATTCTTTTCCCTCTGTCTCAGTGATCTGGCAGCAATGGCAGAAATGTTCCCTGACAAAATTGGTTACCTGTCAGGAAATAATCTCTCAGTTAAATATATGCATGGTGAAGGTTTATGTTATACGTACACAGAGAAATGAATTATTTAACCTAAATCTCTGAAGCCCCAGACAGTTTCCCTGAAAGTACAAAGCTAATTTTCATAGTGATATCCGTGACAATAAGTGTTAAAATAAAGTGTTAGGATTCTGAGAGGATTCTGAAAAAAAGAAAGAAAATAGTCTTGTGCATGTGTAAGCTTTCTCTGTAAATTCCATGCTTCCAGTAGTGACCATTGTGAAGCTACATTATAATCATTTTCAAGAAAGACAGCTTTGTTCTGCCCTTTTCATATTTAACTGGCTGAAATGATAGTTTCTTTCATTCAACTTTTTCTCTGGTTTTGGTTTCTCATCTGCTCTTTTTGTTCATTTTATATACAGTAAATTAAACTTAAATCATCGTGGACTCAGGGTTCAAAGAACTGTCCTCACTGTCACATACAGCACCATAGAGAAATGCTTTGCTCTTCATATTGCACATAAGAGCTTGGTAAGACATTAATTAAGGTGACAATTAAAGAAGGTTGGTCAGGGGTGGGTATTTACACAGTAGTATATAGTACTGTATATGAAATCTGATACTCACAGTAACCTTTTACCCTTTTTCTTCAGAACAAAGGAAGAATTTTTATAAAGGAGAGGGTTAGTCTAGACAAGTTCATTAGGCAGAAGAGCAAAGCAAATACAGTCCAAACATTCGTTTTGGATGGGGAAAAGAAAGGATGGGGAATTTGATGTGCACAGTGAATTGTTTTGTCAGGGGTGTCACGTTCATATATGTGAAATGTTCTTAAACCAGATTGTGGTGACGTTGTTTGTGTAATTGGCCAATGCGTTAATTATTCTGTCCTTTAAAAAGACTTCCATGCCAGCTGTCCAATTATGGAAGCAGGTGTCACCATTGTTTGACTTCTGATACAGCTGTACGCAATCCCACACTACTGTGCTCCTTTGCTCTCACTTGTGATGGCTAAGAGTTAGTTGGCAGCTGTATGAAGGTGGAAGTTAATTCAATGACAGGTCCTGTTCTGTCAGTCCACCAGCCCATGTTCCCATCAGTAACTTTAGCCACATTTTAAGAGCAGAAAGACCACCTTCGGATTCTCTACACACTAGTGTGGACAAAAAGTAAATATTTAGTTATTTAATTCACATGATTTCATTATGTTGCTACACCGCAAAATGCATACAAAGTCTAAATTTATTCTTCTGTCCTAAAAAATGTATAGCGTGCAGTCTTTGTGGATATTATTAGATATCATGCCTACAAAAACAGGTTTCCACTTCCTAAGGTATCTTTAGTAGCTCCAAATTTAATGTTTGTTACTACGCTGTTCCTGCCAGCAATTCTGCAAAATTCTGGTTTAAGAGGGGGGCATTTAATCCTTATCTTCACATTTCTATCTGATCTGCTTTGACCTTTTTACTGTACATTTCATCCATAACACATACAGTAGATCATTTCCATTTTCAAATTACTGTTGCATCTTCCTATATAGCTGGTCTCAATGGACTGAATATGAATTTAAATAGAGCAGGAAAATCTCAGAAAATTTTCATTAAATGATCAATTATCTGCAATATATTCAGGATGCAGCTTATTATGGGTCACTGCCTATGTTCATCACAGCTCATGTCATCTATATGTAACCAATGAAGTGTCACATCCAAACAAATTGTGCGAAGCTGTCAGAAGTCTTTCTAAATAATAAGGAAAACTGACATTTCTGCTTGGAAACTGCATTTTATATGTAACCTCACTTCTGTCCCCCTTATGAAAATGTCCTGTGTTACTAATGGAAGAAGATACAGCATATTTACCTCATTTGTGGTATTTTGAGACATTATAACAGAGGACTTACTGTTTACGTTTACTATGTATGACAAGAGTTTATTACTCCTGCAGTACTGCTCCTCAGATAACTTTTCTGAGGTATTTATCCTATGATAATGCAATCCATATTAAAAGTCCTAAAATATTTTTATGTTAATAAACCTGTCCTGAAAGCAAAGCACTGGTATACCAGCTCTATAGAACTACACTGAGTAATTACTAGTAGGACAGGTTTAAAACTTACATTAAATGTCTATGATTCCTCATGAATTCAATGATTGTTTTGCAATAGCCATTTGCTTCATATCAAGTTAATGTGACAATTGACCACAGCATATCTTGGAATATTCTGATTATACTGAGCAGCTGTAGTAATACACCATTAGTCCATGGGAAGGACATAAGAAAGTCTGCTGTGTTGACTTTGTCAGCGCCCTTGTGTCTTTTCAATAAATATATCATGTCCTCTCACAATCTTCTCTGTTCTCAGCTAAACAGGTTCAGTAAAGCTGCTCAGACCTATACTATTCCTGTAATATTGTGTTGGTCTGATAACGTTCCATGAGCCATTGTGTAGTATTCCTGTCTCTTGACATGAAAGTCAAGTGATGATTTCTGTTGGAGTATGACTCCTTCGAGCCCTACGAGAAACATGTCTTTCGTATAATGGATGGATGATAGAAGTGACCTTTCTTTTTTTTCTTTTCTCTCACTAATCCTCTTTTTTATATTTTTGTTAGAGTCATCATGTAAAGGTAATACATTCCCTGTTCTTAAAGGAGAATGCCAAAAGGAGCACTTAAGTTGACTTATTACTTAAGTGTGAGGGGGGAGGGGGCAGTACTTTAATTGAACAAGTCAGGATCTTGGCTCCTTCTTTATTAAAGACTTTTAGCTGCAAAGGTTTAATGCAGAATGTAGGGGAAGCTGCAATGCCACATCGTACTTTTAAAAGATTGACAGATATTTATTTTCATAACATTACAGTACAATTGCTGATTTTATTGAAATTGGCTGATTGGTAAAGTACTGGTGTAAGTTAAATACTAATCTAAATACCTCATGTACTATAAATACTTTAAAAATATATATTTTTGGGACTTAATTTATATTGAAACAGCAAATTATTTAATAAACACCAAAGAGAGAATTTAACATATATGATCAATGGTCATTTTAACATGTAGAAGAAGCATTAATACTAGAATCCCTGTAGTAATCATTCTAATTGTTTTTGGTTTATGAATCCAATCCAGTTCCATTCAGATTTAATAGAGATCAAATGGATGTGCAGTGTATCAAACCAGGAAAAATGTTCTCACTGCAAAATTCCAAAAGTTGTATTATAAAGCTAATGTATTCCTGCATATAAAGGGGGAAACTACAGTAGAATTATCACATTCATCACAACAGCAATCAGCTAGCTAATGTTTTGCCACCTTTTATCCATTTTAATGTATACAATCGCAGCATTTGAAAATCGGCATGTCAATAATTATTATGGAGCAATTATGTACAGTCAACTTTAGGTGAATAATGATTGCTAGGAAAGCATGCCATTTAATGTCTGTGCATATTGTTATATTTAATTATAAACCTTCTTAGATATTTTTGGTACTGTATGATTGGCTTGTGTAATTGCCTCCATTGTACAATGCAGTAACAGATTGCTGTTTTAGAATGAAATGCAGCAGGGTAATAGCAGTGACCTAATTACATGGACACCCTAGCAAGATAGAGTCTGTACAAAGAGCCTGTCATGTTTTCTTTATATCCTCTTAAATTCTTGATGGAATAGGGTATTAGAAAGTTGAGTTCCACATTAAAATTGAAGTAAGTTTAAGGTGTTGCTCTTTAATACCAGAGACTAGGAATTACATTTCATAAACAGAGAACGAAGAGGGTTAAATATGGCAATTAATCTAATATACAAAGTGCTGAATGCAAGTCATTGTGCACATTGCAAGTAGGAAATTATCTTATATGTTGGGTCGAGCCCTACCCCTATATACAAATTAGAATTACCAGACTTTTCTCAATTAAAGAGTAGATCTTCATTTTTCTTTAGTATGTCATAATCTGCTGGGCAGCTCAATGGCACAGCATTTAGGATTGCTGTATCACAGTGCTGGGGTCCTGGGTTTGTTTTCTGGGGTGTTGTGGAGTTTGCATGTTCTCTGTTTGTTTGCATGGGTTTTCTCCAGTGATTCTGTTTCTTCCCACAGTCCAAAGACATACCAGTACTGGTACTGTAGGTTAATAAGCTTCTGGGAAAACTTTGCATAGGTGTGAGTGAGTGCATGTCTGTGTGTGTCCTGCAATTCACTGGTGACTGGCGTCCCATCCAGAGCGTACCCTGCCTTCAACTCATTGCTTGCCAGGAAAGGCTCCAGCTCCACTGCAGCCCTGTATTGAATAAAGTGGTCAGAAAATGCATGAATAGATTTTCTAAGCTTTTTCGGCCAAACGTCTGCACTTTAAAATCTCATTTTCATCTATAACTGGGATCATCATGAACTGTTAAATGACAGGCTACTGTATCGAACATCTGGAGGCAGTATTATATTAGATAAGCAGCTTGAAGCAAAGGGCCATAATAAAGCTTGGGAAAGGCTGAGCATGAAACACAAGCAAAGCACTTGTCAAAGCACTCCACTGAAATACAGACCATGTGCCATGTGTCATGAACTATATCCTTCCACCTTAAACATCCTTTTAAGTGAAAATCTGTACACATTAGCCAGCCAATCACAAAAACAAAAATCTTAGCAATCTTAATAACAATTGGTGAACTGTATACAGTATGTTGTTATGTGTTTGCAAGATATTGGATTGTGAAAGCAAGGGACTGGAGATTAACATATAAATATGTAGAGTATGTCAAGGATAGATAGAGGTCATTGTGATATATGATATTCAATTACTTGGTAATTAAATGCAAAGAAAAAACATAATTGCTTTCATCACATTGAATTTGCTTAGTGTAAGACATATTTTAGTATTAGGAAAAATAAAGATGAAAGGTAGGCTACTGTTGTATCCTGTTAGAATCACAAAAACTATTATAATTATTATTAAAACTATGATTAATTAATTCTAAAATTTCTAATGGCCGAGCCAACACATTTTAATAATTTTAATACACAATTTAAACATTTAGGTTAAATCACTTTTATTCTTAAAATGCTCAACATACATTTCCATAACATTTGGATATGAAGTACTGAACATTATCATCTTTTTGAGACATTTGGATTAATTTAAACTTTAATTAAAGTATTATTATTTTCATTGTGTTATTAATATTAATTGGGTAGCACTTTACCATCTTACATTAGAGCATTATAGTATTTTAAATTTTTAATTTTTGCGAAACCTTAAAGTCTTTAACCCGTATCGTCTTTGAATTTGTCATTACATTGCTGTATGGGTGCAGGTAATACATGGTTTTAAACTATTTTTAAATGTTCACCCATACTTTTCTTCGCTGGTACTCAGGTCACTGTTAAATGTGGAGCAAGATTTACAATAAATGACATTTGCAATGCTAATCAATATAAGTTTAAGAACCAAGAAGTGAGCAATTATTGGATCGTTATTCAAAGTATCGGTGTGTCCTAAAGATAAAGTCATCCTTGCAGGAAACAAAATTGCTTGTGTGCCTTTGATGAAAATTATGGAAATGAGGCCATGACTTTGTGTTAGCTTAGCAGTGCAAACAAGCCCTGTTTCAGAAATTCAGAGCAACTGCTAAATTAGCTATTATAGAATCCTTCATTTTGTTTCAGGTTTTTTACAGAAAGATTGGGATTTGTACACACCCTCTCATGAAGAGCTAGTTCCTCACTCAGACTTTTGCATATGCAAAGGAGACACAGGCCAGCATAGATCTGTTTGTCATTTGCCTTACTTTATCTCCACAATGCCATACAGTGAATTGACTGGAGGAGTGATTTAACTTTATTGCCTATGCTATAAGCTTGCAGCTGCTTTGCCCTAGAAGCAGAACATATTCAGGAAGACTCAAGCCATCCGACTAAGGAAGCACTTGTTCATTTGGGTTAGCTTGTGGCATGTTTTAATGAAAGACTTGAAGCATTCATCCATTTTCTAAATGCTTCTTACATTTAGAGAAAGGTTGCAGAGGAACCAGAGTCTATACCAGCAAGCAATGGTCACGAGGCAGGGTACATTCTGGACAGGATGCCAGTACATCACAGGACAGACACATAAACATGCACACACTCACACAAGGGCCAATGTTCCCAAAAGCTGATTAACCTACCAGTATGTCTTTGGACTGAGGGAAGAGACCAGAGCACCCAGTGGAAAACCACATGATAATGGGGGGAACATACAAACTCTACGCAGATAGCACCCCAGATCCAGAACTGAACTCATGGCCCCAGCACTGCGAAGCAGCAATGTAAACCACTGCACCACTGTACTACCAGCCTTGAAGATTAGAGTTATTTATTTGAAAAATTTAAATTTAACAAACAGATAAACCTCTTAAGCATCGTTGGAACATGAAACAAACCCAGCCATGTTGTTGAAGTCCAAGAATGGACCAGATATCATCCTCTCATTTCTTATGTTCTTTTAATTCAGGATATTCACATTTGACACTATAAACATCATGTTAAATTCTAATTGCAGATCAATTGGAAGTTAAAAAGCTCATGTTTAAACCCCAACTCTATCTTTAAACCCCAAATCTATCCTGTCACTTTAAAAGACTGGCTCCATGTTTAGGAAATTGTTATGAGACAAGAAGTGCTTTACATTTGAATGTGAGTTTAAACAAGCTGTCTTGCATCTTGGCCTCTTCTCCCTAGCAGCCTTGGGCGTAAGAAGATGGCAGCTGCTTTGCTCAAATTTAGAAAGACCTTAACATGGGTCACATGACTGGTTTTCAGTCTCTGCGATGAGATGATGACATTTTCCTTGGTGACAGTATGGTGGGGAAAAATATTCTTGTAATAAGTAGTACATAGGAAATGCACCGGTTGTTTTTACGTTTGTTTGCAACTCTTAAAAATACATTACTGGAAACGAACAGCAAGGCTTAAGACTGCACAAAGAGTAGTTCATTCACAGGACAAGCTGCAGACCCAATAAAATGTGAAGTGTTTAACTAGCAAGCACTTAACTAAATTGCTTTTCATAGCTGGTGTCAGAATGCGCTTTGGTAAAAAATGAAAACAAAAAACAGGATCATGTGTCAATGCAAGCCGTTCGAGCAGGTCAAAGACGAGTCTAAGCTGTTAAGAGACCTTACCTAGCAGGTGTCACCAGTGGAGGTTATATTACAAATTAAGTTTAATTTCTTTTCAGCTTCTGTGCCAAAGTTTGCCTTCCTTGTGTGATTTACCCAGTAAGGAAAAGCTCCCAAGGATAATAGAATGTGCTCTTTTAATTCAATTTGTATTATTATACTGTGATAAATTCACTTATTTCAAACAATGGCAGGCCTTCAGGCATGGTAAATACACAAAACTCTATGAATATTTTTGTTTTTATTCTAATACAATAACTATGACAACAAAAAAAGAATCACTGGTATATTCCTGTTGTAGGTATTTCTGTCTGAAGCTGTTTAGAAATGGGATGCTGCATCTTTGCTTAATCTGATCTGATCTGAAGTTCAGAGACAGGGTTTTTTTTTCTTTATTAATTGTTTGATTCAATTTCAAATTGAAAATTGATCTGACATAGTATTTGTTAACACAGTATTTTGTATTTGATCAGATTTACAAACTATACCAATAACACTTAAAACTATTCAGACATTTCACACAGAAGCAGTGTTCAGATTTGCATATCCTTAGATAGAAAGATCAGACTTCTGTGAAGGATAACGATCAACACAGAGCAAGAGTACTTTACAGCATGATGTGGCTGGGTAACAATTGTGGAAGTTCATCTGCCTCTGAAGTGCTGTCACCTAGCTCAGGAAAAGCCGTTCTTTTTAGGGAGAAAACCATTAGATGCAATGGGAATAACAATAACTGGATTTTCATATTTCATGAAACTATTTTTTTTCTTGATTTCCCTTTAATGCGTTAGAAAATGTAACACTCACTTCCTCTTGCACAAAGGTCTTGTCTCCTGCAGTGTAAATTGGACTGAAAACACAATGTCCTTTCCACCTACTGTACATCATCAAGAGCTACAATATGTTATTTGCATTTCAATATTTTAAGACTGGAAAGAGCACCAATATCATTCTACACTGTTGCCTGCTGTTACTGTAAAGGAAAGGAGATACCACAGTGTAGACTGATTTTTCACACCAAATACAATCTCATATTTCAACATTAGGTGACAGCTATACTGCATATGGTGTCCTCTGTAATGGGTGTATAGCATAATCAACTAGCTCTCTGTCCTCTGTTATACTGTATCAGCCTAAACGAGGCTGGCATTATATTTACACATTCTTTACACTACCATGCTCCGTTGGAAAAATAGCTATCGACACAAGGAAGAGCATGAAATTCTGAGCATAACCCTTAAACTGTCACTCATGGAAATATAATTTAGACAGAGGAAAACTAATGATGCCTTAAGCTGCCACTTTACTGAGCCGAAGTTTAGAAGGTGTTCATATTTACCTTTACAAAATTGTGATACCCTACAGCAAGCATGTTTCAACCACCTGGTCAAACAGAGGAAAAGTGGAAGAAAAAGACAGCTGGTTTTAAAGTGAGCAGTATGAAGCAAGTAACACTTTATGGCAAATGCAATGCTATCTGCAGACAGCACATATACTGTATCACAATGCAATGACATTACTACGGTATGCAATTTGTTACAGTAGGGTTATGTTTCTTTTGGATTTCTGTAATCTAACTAATTGACACTTGAGTATAAGGTCTCTATCACATGCCACACATAGTTCGACCTATCTCTTATACAACCCTAGCTTACAGTAAACTCTGAGAGATTTGATTTGATGTTTTGAAATAATTTTAAGAAACTCATGTGATACAAAAATTAAAAGCTGGTGTTTTAGAACAATATTCCATGACAATTATAATATTCAACATTTTATATAATTTAGTGTCTATGCATTTTTCACACAACTGTACGCTACTGTTAAATTTGCTTAAAAATGCCTATTGAAAAAAGCTTTCTTGTAATAAAATCTAAAGTCAAAGAGGCTTTAGGTCAGTATTCCAGCAGTTTATTAAAGTGACGGGCTGGAGCAAATACATTTGGGAAGTTTTTAATATTAGTCAGATGTGTGACTTAAAAATAGCGGTGAACTTGAAGAAAGGTGAGGAGACGGATTTGAGAAAAGTACAAGGTGTCAGCTTTCTCTTAGAGCTCATTCTCACAAAGGAGAAGAAAGGTGTAGCAATATGCATGTCTAGATTTTAGAACGGGTTTTTGAGTGTCCATCAAAACAGCAGTTTTCCTACCTTACTGGGAAAAGACGCCAGTCCTCATATAAACTCATGGATGACAAGCAGTGTCCAGAACTTATGTGGTGTCACCAAAGGTAGAAGAATGATCTTCTCATGAAAGAGAAACAGAAAAGAAGAGTCACGCTGTCATTGTACTGCCATTGGTCCCTGTGGCCGGCTGCTGGCTCTTCCTGGGGTAGTACAGCCAGAGATCAGCCGAACGCAAAGTCACAATCCAAAGGCGAAGATGCACTAGTCAGTCTGCAGATCTGCTGCTCTGTTCCCTCTGCCTCCCTCTCTCGCTCGCTCTCTGTGCCTGTCTCTCGCACGTTCTCTCTCACTGTGTGCTCCTGCATCATCTGACAAGAATGGCACGACATGGTCCAGCCTGAGGTACATTAACCCTTTAACCTCCTCAGCCAGCAGGCAATCCTGCCTCAGCTCCAGAGGTGACAGGTATGTCCTTAGCAAAAGACCAAGGAGTTTCCTTTATCTCGTCGCTCTTGTGTTCTTATTGTTCCATTATCCTTTGTAGAAAATACAAAGAAACAATAAAAGTGAGAAACGGTTAGGACAAAAGGAAGAGTAAGGTGCTGGCTGGGAGGTGGGAGAGTCGGAGATGTATTTATTTCTGGGTTAAATTTTTAAAGTGAGACTGAGTCGTGTCAGTGTTGGTTAGCCTAGTAGCTAGTCCATCAGGGTATCAGAGGGTAGAGGGAAGTAAAGTGAAATACGCTAACATATACAGTACAGTACAGCACTCTCACCAATGTAATTATAGTGATGTTTTTTTATATTTCTGTGTTGAACATAAAATGAAAATCTGCATCTACCACTATGGGGGTAATGCTTGTATCTTTTGGCAAACTGCAATATGAATTGCTATTTTGAATAAAAATAATAAGCTTGCTGATGCCTTTATCCACTACATCACACGTTCAAAACAATTCCTTTGATGTACAAATTCACACACTGAATTACAGACTTGACTGTGCATATTGTAAAGTAAAAACAGCTGAGATTATTATGACTACTGTAGCTCTCTGTCTTCTGTTATATTGTATCAGCCTATTACTGTACATTGCCCTTTTACACAGTAAAACATTGTGAAATAGAGATATTGTAGCAAATCCAGGGATAGATAATAGAATCTGAACCTCTGTGTGTTGAAGAGACAACCAGTCAGAGACAGGCACAGTCTTGATGTGTCCGAATAATCATCTTCCTATTTATGGGAAAATCTTTCAAAGACTTGAGTGTTTTGGGTTCACTGGAGGAAATGCAATACAAAAATGTAGAACGAAGCAGTTGTGAACATTTTGCACATATTTCAAAATTATAGAAAATGATGATGCATTAGTCACAGCTGAAAGGGAAGACATAAAATGTCTACAGTTTTCTGATGAACAATTTTCACAGAAAGGAAATTGAACCTCATCTAATCTACATGTTATACCCTTCCTAAAGTTTTAGGGCATATTCACATACTGTAGATTTTCTATTGTGTTGGGTTTTTTGCTGACACAGGGTTTCTTTTGATATCCATGCAACTGGAGGACATAATAAATGTGATTTGATGTGTATCACAGCTCACTTTACTTGCCTCAACTTTCCTTCTCGTGACAAGATGAAGAAAAAAGATTTTCAGATGAAAAACAGGTCTCGCCACAGATTCCGATTTTGATTTCTCTCTCAAAGATGCCGGTCCTTAAAAAAACATTTTCTACCACAGATTCCACACATACAAATCCAGTGAAGGAGTGCCATTTTTGTGCTGTTGTTTTCCTGTCTTTATTGAAACCCATTTGCAGGCTAAGACCATATGTGCCCATTAAATATTACTTAAAATCATAAAGAAACTGTTAGCACTGTTGCATGAAGGTTCTTGGATCGTGGGTTAATTTCTGGGCTGAAGTGCCATCTGTGTGGAAAATGTTCTTCTGGTGTTTGTGCAGATTTTCACTGGGTGTTCCACTTTCTTTTCACCTTCCAAACATGCAGGCTGAGTTAATTGGTTCTCTAATCTGTGCTGTATGTTAGCCCATTCCTGGAATGGAATAGCATTAAGGATGTAGTCCTGTCATAATATCTGTGCTTTTGGGATAGGCTCCAGGTTATCCTAAATTGGAATCAGCAGTTTTCTGAAAATGGATGGGTCTGTATCATCACTATGGCATTTGGATCAATGAGTGTCAGTTCACCTTTCAACATTTTAATGTGAGCAAGAAAATGAACAGGTACGATCCTTGCATCCTTACAGTCAGAGACAAGCAGGTGATTAAGCCACCTTCATCAGAGAACACGGGATTGCTCATTTTGTTTTTTGACCTTCCAACATTTATATCATGGCTCATAATTACAACTGACAAAAAAAAACTTCCTGCTGTGAAAAACAGCAGCAACAGCTTGGAAACTTTATTCCAAAGCGCACCTTGGATGTCCTGGGATATAAATATGATGGCTTTAACACTGATATGAAAGTCCATCAGCATACAGTATGTGCACATTCTTTTTGCTGACTTTTCATCAGCATTTAGCACTATTCAGGCAAACAGGCTGGTAAGGAAGCTTTTGGATATGGGAGTACTGTACATCATACACTTAGTCAGTGGATATAATTGTTTTTTTTTACTGATTGACAACAATACGTGCAAGTGAGCTCGGGGAAATATCTTACAATCAGTACCCCAAGGCTGTGTGCTGTCCCCATTGCTTTTCACATTGTATATTAATGACAACTGTTTAATTGTTAAGCTTGCAGATGATGTTGCCTTGATTGGACTTTTCAATGATGGTAATTACGAAAAATAACATTTACAGACAGGAGATAGATCTTTTTTATAATCGGTGTCAGGATAATTCACTGTTTTTAAACACAAAGAAAACTAAGGAAATGATTGGATTGATTTTAGAAAGTTCTATTCCTCTGTGTTAATGGAACTCATATAGAAACAGTAAGTGAATATTGAGTACCTTGGCACTATTATCGATTGTAAATTGACTTGAATTGCCAATATGAGCCACACTATAGGTTATATGTTTTAAGGATGTTCAAGACATTTTAATCTAGAAAGTACAATGTCGACACTTTTTTTATATTATTTTTATTCAGAGCATTCTAACCTTTTGTATTCAGAGCTGGAGAGGTGTTTGTCCTTGCAGAACAAAATTAAGTTGAACAAAGTGATCAGCATTGGTGCATCCTTAGACTCAAAATATAGCTAAAGGAGTGATATATTCTTCTCTGGGAGGATGTACCAGATTCCCTGTAGGAAAAAGAGAGCATTTACAGTACTTCCTTCACATCTAAAACCATTCAGCTGGTGAACAATGAAAAAGTTGTTTGCAGGTAGGGATCTGCTTCTTCTTGTTTTTAGGCTATTTACAAGCAAACAAATTGTCTGTTTTTTAATCATATGTTACTGGAAGGGTTGTGATTGAGTGCTGTCGTTGAATGTTACTTTGTATTATGGTATTGTACTGTTGGTAAATTGTGTTATTGACATATATGTTACCATTTATGAGCGATGTGGAGGATGATGTCATAATGTTTGATTTTAGGCGTGTCTCAGGTCTGAGGTGCAAAGGAATATGGAGAGGTTGTCTCCACCAAAAAGTGAAAAAGCACTGTTTCACAAAGTCTTTTTCTAGTGTACGTCTCCACAGCCAGAATGTTTATTGCCTCTGTTTTTTAACTTTTCAGTGGAATTAACCTCTACTTGTTCCTTTGTTCAATGTTTGCCACATTACCAGCGTGTCCTTGGTGTGGGTGCGTTACAGTACATGCAAAAAAAGAAGAAATTAAAGAATATCTGTCACAAAACCACGTATACAGTCACCATTCTCTGAAGCATTGCAACCTTTTACAAAAAACTACTTAATAAAATAGCACAGAATCTTTCTGCTGGGGAGATACAGTAACCACGTTGTAGGCTGACATTTATTGAGTTACTGTACCTCTCTACTAAGTCTGTAGGACAGGAGGCAGTGGGTGTGAGACAATGCATGAAATACACATTGCAACATGAATGCTGTCACCGTACAGAGCAGAGAATGAATGATACACAGTATAAAGTGGACTGAATAACAATTAAGTATTGCTGCATGTCTTGAATACTATTTAGAATTAATGTATCAATGTAAGGGATTGGTATAGCCAGGGTGCTTCAATGCTCTTACAGTATAATGGATGACATCTATCTTCAGTGGATGCCGATGAAGTAAAACACTAATTGGAAAGGAGCTTTTTAAAGGAGCTTTTTTTGATATGCAAAATGTTTTATTAACAAAGCAGATGATAAGAATATGATTGTACTGTACAATGTAATTATTACTCTTAAACAAATACAGTGTGTGCGTATTTCAACATGTGTGGAATGGTGTAGTGTCTATTATCAATGTTGGCTCACACCTTTAGGTTCCTGGGTTTGATTCCAGTCTGGTGAGTGTCCTGTGTGGTTTTCATGCTCTCACTGCGTCTATGTGGGTTTTCTCCAGGTGTTTCAGTTTCTAATGTCATGCTGGCTACAGCTGTGTCTCCAAATCACACCTCTGATGGGCTGACACCTCATGTTTGCAGTCCCATCTTGAGTCCAGTGCTTCCAGACTGTACAGTACATCTGCAGAAGATAACATTCAGTGCTGTAACAAAGTGTTTGTTACAGCAGTTTCCACTGTTACATATCCCAGAAAACAGAAACATTCACTAGACTGAAGCACAACCAAGCAACCAACACAAAAGAGCAAATACACTGGCTTCTCCTTTTTTTAAGTTGATTTAATCATATTCCTATTTATACCACAGGACACTAAGAGTAAATAAAATAATTCATCTAACCTTCTTTCCTAACCATTTTTTAAATCTCAAAGCCTGTAAAGAATGTAGGGATGCTAAAAAAGAAAAATAAAATTTTCTGTTATCATTTTAATGCTTCCACCCTTATGACAAGGGTGTGTGTGTTGAACTGAATGGTCATTACTCAAGTCATTAAGTGCAGCTGCTACACCAAACTGGAAAACAGCTGGATGATGCGCACATCTCCAGAACATCACAGACCAGTTACCATGTCATTCCCATCTGAAGAGACAAAGTGCTACGTGATAGGGAAAACGGCTTAAGAGAATGCTCACAGAATTTCACAAAACAGAAAACCATCCCCAGAGACAGATGTGTTAAATCCAATTTACATGTAAATGTGAAGGAAGCCCGTGTCTTATCATTTCACGTTCCGGATATCATTCCTTAAAAGAGCTAGTTACAGTAGCTGTTACAATGCAATGGTAAAATAGTGCACACCCAAACAATACCCTGACTCTGTGTCTGCATTGTAATCCAAGGCACAAGGATGTGCTGAAAAGAGCTGTTTAGAGGGCAGTTTTCTAAAAGCAATGGAAGACATACTGTAGGAGAGCACATACACTATATGGAAGGTATCCAACAGACTTTTTTTTTTTAAAAAAGGAACACCTCTAGTCAGGGTTGGGGATGATCAGGAGCCCATCCCTGCAAGTACAAACAAGCACAAGGCAGGGTACACCCTGGACAGGACGCCAGTCCTTAGCAGGTCACACACAGACACCGACACGCACACACTCACACCAGAAGCCGGGGTTAACTTAGAAGTAAGGCTATGAACTGAAGGAGGAAACCGGATCACCCGGAGGAAACTCATGTGAACACAGGGAGAACATACAAACTCCATGCAGATAACACTCCAGGTCCCTGCACTGCGAGGCAGCAATGCAGAGCATAACACATTCCTGCCAGTGCAAGCAAAGCCTTAGCAGAAGCATCAGTACGCTAAACCCAACATTCTTATGACAAATACAAATCAGACATGAATTGCTGTGGGGTTGCTCTGTGGCCACATTTACTGCATCCTTCTATGAATTATTTATTCTATTCTATTATATCATGACCAGGAGCATAGTATTTGTACATACTGTAACTGCATGTGAAAAACTGAGTGGTGTAATTAACAGAAATTAATGAAAGTAAAGTGAAGACAGTAGGCAATTTGATCTTCCTCTATTTTACAGATTTATGCCACAAAGAATGTGTTCTTTTGGAGGAGGGGGCGAGTAACATACTAGGTTAGCGTCTGCACTCATATCCGAGTGCTATTGACATTGCGGTTGTGCCTTGATCAAGTATTTTATCCCAGGTGCCAGAGTTGGCCCAGCTGTTTAAGTGTGGACCAGCATTTCCGGGAGGATGGACTGGCATTTCATCCAGGAAGCAAGTCATGGACTCTCTAGTGTCTCTACTACAGAAAACAGGATGAGCTGTACCTCTGGTATGGACTATATCTTTTCACATATGAGTTCTCAGACAGTACTCTAACAACAAAACATTCTCTCATTTTTCCTCTCACCATAAAAACGTCCACTTATTCAGAGCAGGAGTGTTTTTCAATAGCTTTTCTAAATGAGAACTGAATGTGAAAGGCAGATTTATTCAGCGAAACACAACATTTCAGCTGTCATGTTTCCATGGTGGTGTTGGACATTAAAAACACATTAATAACATGCCAGCAGGGCTGCCTGTGCTGTATGTCACAAGGGTTCTAGCTGAGCACTTTGCTTACGACACAGGGAACTTTGCACACCTCATTATCTATTATTCTACAAAGTCCTCTTTGTAGAAACACCATGAAAGGTACAGCTTTGGAAAACCTCAGTACAATATTTGTTTTGACCCCAAAAAAGTTTTTTGATTTGAATTGATGTGGAAAGTACAGAATCTCATTCTCAGACAAAACCAAAACGCATTGTTTTACATGAAGGATCTCTTTCATTTTTTTTATATTTCAACACTGTTGTTGAACTCTTAAAAGGAAGCTTTATCTTGGGTTGAGATACCATCAGATTACAAAAGCAATACTAATGTCCTGTTTGGTAAGTAGCATTAAGAGTGTAATGTGATTATCTGCAATTTGTAAAATGTTACAAAATAAAAATTCTGTCTTAAGAGATACTTAATCATTGGAATTAAAAGCAATTTTTACTCTACATAAATTACAGCAATAAAAAAAATAAAAAGAAACCAAACATCATAAATATTTTTTATGCAATTAAAATTCCATCTGCCATTATAAAACCCAAAACCGAAAGAAGAGTTCTGCATCAGAATAGGTTTACTTTATTTCTGTATTTTATCTTGAATGTTCCATTCAGGAGGGTCAAGGAGAAGCCTGTCGTCATTCATTCTAAACACGTTTTACTGTTGATATGCAGTAATTATGCCTTTGAACTTTAGATTGTTACATGTGAATTACTTCAGGTTGCATCTTATTGAAGTGGAACAGATGAGGAAAACCGGAAAGTGCTCTCAGCAGTGAAGGATTCAAACGAGACATGCTGCAGAAATGACAGCTTTCTAAAATGAAACGTGAAGAGGACACATTCCAGTATATTTTGTGATGTAACTGCAAACAAACATGTTTCAGAATGTGCTCTTTTATATTATGCCCTCTTATCCTCTCAAACTCTGGGAGCATATTTCAGAATGGCTGGAACTTTTACTGGTGTAAATCTAGACATCTCCAGACATATTCCATTACAAGAGACAAAAATTCTCAAGGGCAATGCTCTCCAGCAAGCAACATCATAATTTTACTGGTTTCCTATTTTTCATTAATTCATAAATCAATTCAACACTTGAAGTCAATGAGAGAACTAGTACCAATAAAATACATTAATATACTACTTTGTGATGTTTGACATCTTATTTTAGAAAATTAGGTGATGCAATCATACACTACTGCACTAGAACTCCAAGAAGTACTGTATGTGCGCTCGGGCTATCATGTAGCACACAAGTGTAAACAAACATGTATGTGTGTTGGTTAAAATCTTAGAGTCACAATTCCCACATGTTCTTTAATAACAAAAGATTATGTAAAATGGGATAAAGTTGTACTGAAGGTTGAGTGATTTGGTCTTTACTTCAAACAAATTTCTGTTCGTAGCAGGAGGAGTAATGCATAGTTGGAAGTTTTTGAAAATCTTTAGTGGTGAGGAAAACCTTTGCACTAGCAAAGCATGAACTCATCCAATAGAGGATAAGCTAGAAAGAGCCCAGCTGTGGTGACCAGCACTCCCAAGGTTTCACAAAGAACATTATACAGGTGTGTAATGCAATCCTGGGACAAGGCCAGCTTATAAACAGTATGTTACATTATGGCTAGTAACATGCAGAAATATTGTTTAACTGAATTTTGTTTTTTAACCAAAGAAACGTATGCTAAAATCATAAAGCGTGCATGCATTTTAGCATGCCTTGTGTACTACTGTACATGTTGGCTTGGCATCCTGCTTTAAAAACAAGGGCATTTTTCCTTTAATTCTTTAATATTTCATGGCTATTTTTGCCCTGTAGCCAGAACAATTGGACAAGCTACTTCATAAAGAATAGTAAAACTATTTTTACAACTTAAACTTTATGACCAGTCTTACAGCTGTGGATCATTCTATATTTTCAAGATGTGCCCCAATAATGTCAGTGCAACATTTGTTCTTATTTATATGCAAACTTATGCAGTAATTAATTTGCAGTATGCCCCAAAACTCATCTGACATTGCTTAGATAATTGTAATAAATGAGATTTAACTTTTAGTCATACTTCAGAAAAACACCCAAATTTAATAATTTAGTTAAATTAGAGTAATGCTTTTTGGAGTTAATCATTTAGAACTGATTGGTTATGCATCTACTGTTATTGTTTTGTATAATAGTGTTTTGTTGGTTTTCTTCATGGTTTAATACATGTTGCCTAGAGGGAAACTTATGAATTTGTCTTCATGAAATGTTGGATCCTCTTAAAAGCTGATGGTTCATTTGGAATTGTGATATAGTAGGTGCCGTCCTTTGAGTCCTGACTACTTGGTTATTAAAGAGTACAGTGTTAACCCACGAGTCTTGGCTAAATTCCTGTTGTGGTTTGTACAATCTGGCCTTCCTAGAATTGTGCCTTGGTTCAGGCTGCTCACTTCTACACATGATCAACTGTGCAGTGGGACTGCTGGCTCATAATGGTAGCCTTTGATCATGCTAAGTGTTGTGCTTCAGTTGTGGAGGAGATGGGTCCCCTTCTATATGTGAAGTGCTTTAGGATCCATCAAGATTATTTATACTGTTAATGCAGTAAATGCAATGAATGATGATTCATACAGTATTCTACTAATCACAAGTTTGTATCCAAGCAATTTTAAAAATATCTCTCGATATTGTACACTGAGCAATCCCAAAAATGCTTAAAGAAATTGTTTCTGAAGAAAAACATTCATATGGGCGTATTTTGTTCAACTTATTTTGCTTTGATTAGTAGAAAAATCTTTGTTGAAGAGTTCCAAATTTTAGAGAAACAGTATATTCCACAGTCTCACCGGTGAGTGAATCAGTGTTCATTTTCCTCATATAAATCTGCTTTTGCTCTATTGTTACAAATATCCTCAAGCTCTGTGCTTGCTGTTCTTGTTGAAAGAAGCATATACATTTCTGTGACTCACATGCTACTCGTGATGACCATTGCAAACACCAAATTCTGCCAGCAATGCTTTTGTTTTTTTCTGAAAACTCTGATATTTTATTTGATCAAAATGAATAGTCTACTGTTTCCAAGCACCAGAAAGACTGCCAAGAATACATTATGCAAAAGCACTTCAAATTATGTACTGTAAATGCCCTATATTTACTTTAAATGTTAACTTTTAAGTAGAAAAATCAACACTGCACATATCATCTCTCTGTACATTGATATACTTATTTTAGATAGGTTTCTTTTGATGAAGATTTATTCAGTAATACCTTTTTTAGATGGTCAGAAAGATGAACACCACCATTTCAGTTTAAATTAACACTCAGATGGTCATAAGTTATCTAAAAGCCTGGTCCTGGTTAGGGTTAAAGCAATCTGATTCTTATCCCAGCCTAGGTGAAAATTATGACTGGTGAACAACATGAAGCCCATTTCATCCATGATGCATTTACTGTGGTACAGTATGTATACCTAATGAGTATATATACTCATACAGAAAGGGAATCGTGAGAGTATTTACTGTGCAGAATGAGGAAGCCTTTCTTAAAAGAGGGGAATTACAGACATACAGTAGAATTACAGTCATAGTAAAGACTCGGAAAACCCATACTGTACGTCCCACTGCAGGAAACCTGCTTTTCTCTTGTTTTCTCCCTATTTTCTCTTAGCAAAAGTGTAGTATATTTGATTAAAAAGCAACTTACCTGAAATCTATGGCCTAGAATATTTGAAATGTGTGAAAGGTAAGGCAACAGTCATATGTGTTGCCTGCTTTCAACTTAACCTGTTAAAAAAACATTTGGTGTGAACGCAAGGAAAAGAACATAGTATGGAAATTTACAAGACTATGAGAAACTGTAGAGTGCAATTCTAAAAATAGGGAAACATACAGTAACACTTCAATCATCTCTTGTTTATGATGCCCAGAGGCAGGACGAGACAAGGCTTCCAGTCAGAAGGGATTAGACAAAACTCTACTTATATTGTAGTCCTGTTCAGTTTGGTTTCTTCTCATTACTTCAAATATATGCATATATATAAGATTATGGATTTTTGTTGAACTTAAATCCAACAAAAATATTTTTTCATTAAGATTCGTTTTTTAAAAAAACAACTTATTCCAAGTGACACCAATTTGCAAGGGCTAAGCATACACATTCAGCTCGTGACCTCCTGCTTTTCTGGGTAACATGTACAGTATTCCATTGATATAGCACACACTTTTCCAAGAACAAGTTTCATCTCATGCATATACTAATGAATACAATACTAATGCATTTCTGTGCTCTAGTATCTGGCATTATTACAAACTGAATGAAAAGTGCTGAATAAATAAAACAATAAATGCTTTAATTATTTCGACATCTTCTCTAGCAGCTGGGCAACACTCAGCTATTTAAGGAATGAATCACTAAGTAATGTCTCATTAATTATTCTTGTTACTATCCTGGATATATATCCACATTCTATATATTGCACAAGTAAACCCAGTGCTGTTACCCATTCTAGACATGACTATTACTACACCAATGTGATGTAAATATCTTCCATAATACTGTAAATAAAGATACAGTACACACCCTATTGGCCTTCTGTTGGCTTAGATCTGTGTTTTGTTGTTTCTTGTTTTGAACAAACATCAATTCTAACTGAAATAACTGAAAGAAGCTACTACCAGGAAAGCCTTAACAAATGCCAGATTTAATAACATTTTCATATTTTTTAATCCCAGTCAGAAAGGAGTTTGCTTTTGCCGAGAGGACGTCACTGCTTGTAAAACTTGCAGGACAAGGGTTAAAACCTATTATATGTTTTATTATTTTTGTACTTGAAACATAAAACCAGGAACAGTCCTAGATCTCTGGAGCCCTGTTAGTTCCAAGGGCTTTACATTCTGGTTAAACAAGAACGCTTTTACCAAAAACAACTAATGAAACAAATACAGTAGCTGTTGGAAATGCAAGGAAACTCAAGGTGTAAAACAGACAAAGCACAAGTAAGTGCATGGTAATTAGTGAAAACAAAAAAGTTCATTAACTGTGTCGAGGCCAAGCAAAATGCATTAAGGTTGTGGAGATCTGTAGAAGATTGCAGAAATAGTTGAACATGCACAGAACAATGCTACAGAGCAAGCAATGTTGCCAGTCAGAGTTACAAACTGACATCAGCACAAGCGACAAGCCTGTCAAAACTACTGGAGACAAGCTAAGAGCCAGAAGCCCTTTTCCAAACTGAGAAACAGGTCAGGCAAACAGCAGAGCATACAGTAACCACATGATGCATGGCTAACAAAACTGGGTTGTGCGATATAATCTGTCAAGGAGCTGTGGATCTTCCAAACGTATCACAAATAAGCAGCTTGGCTTTTTAGATTTGGTCCCTATGTTCATAGTCTATTTGAATGTTTTGATCCACAACTGTGCAGTCAAGGAAGCTCCCAAATGCAATGATAAGAGTCAAGACACAACAAGGGGTTTGAAAACAATCTTTAAAAGGGTTTTTAAATTACATTTTTTAAACTAAGAATGGTTAAAAAACGACCAGTACAGGAGACAGATCTAAAGGTCAAACAGATTTTTTAAATTCCTACAGTTATGGGAAAAAAACAAAACATCTGTAATCCATACCTACATCATAGTTTGCAAAACTTATCAAAATATCTCTAGAACTTATTATACCCAGAATCCTGAACTAAGAACAATTCTGATTGTCTGAATTATATCAAAAATATATTCAGGCCAAAACTGCACAGTTCCTTTCTCGCCATCAAAATCACATAGAACCACCACCATCCTCCTTTAGTGTAACATTCTCCCTCGAGTATTAATTCACTTATTTTGAAGCACACTGCACAATACAGTACCTGCTTCATGTCAAATGAAATGTGTATTTGAATCTTTCAACAGCTCTCCATTGCGTTGATGACCCTGCATCCCTTACAGCTTTACAGTAGTACAGCTTTCAAAAAAATATTTTTAAACAATTGCAACAAAAAGAAAAGCTTAATGGACAGGGTTGCTTACCTTGCATTCCATTCACATTCCAGTTTTCTACAGGTCCACATCTTTCCTGACTGTGGTTTAACAGTCATGTTCAATTTTCAGCAAGACAGGGAGGGAAGAGAATTATTAGCACTGTGCCTTATCATTCAGTTGTATTTGTTTAATACAAAAAAATCTGTACTTTTAAAGTCACTATATACTGGCAAAGCACAAACAAAAGTGTTATGATACACTGTGACTTTGACCATATCTTTTCAGTTCTGTAGGTGAGGTGTCATCCATAGGGAAAACCCTTACCATCTTGACTCGCTATTCATTGCAATTCTGGTCTTGTCCACTCTGCAATACAACCAGAGGTATTTATGTATTGTTTTTGCCCACTTTTCATGATGATTCTGTTCAAGCAATGAAGTTCTCTTCCTCTGAAGTGAAATGACAAAATCCCAAACCAATCTGAAAATTCCAAATCTGATGGCACAGCACTGTAGCAAGAAAAGGATTTTAATGTGACGTTTCAATAACGTAAGAAAATTAAAAAAAGATATGAAAGTCCTCTTTTGTGTTTCAGATTTAATAGTATTCTGAGATTGTTCTCTGAGATACAATGGCTGCATGGGTAAACAGGTTTGCAAAGGATTTCAATTCATCAGAGTAAATTGGCTCCTTGCACATTTGGAAGTTTATTCCTTCACAACTTGGCAGGTCTGAATGCAGTAAGCAATTTATGGAGGTGACATCGCTGACTTTAAAAGCTTGACAGCTTAGAATTCAGTCACGGCAGAGAATCCATCATTTGGTTCCATAAAATGCGCCGTTCTCTGGGAAGTGGCTCTGCGTCTGCTCTGAGCCCATGAGCAACCACGATCCAGTCCTAGCACGGGCAGAGCAAAACTGCGCACTTTTCAGTGGTGCCACGAACCGGATTTCACAGGCTAATATCCATCAGCCACTGAAGTTGCTGCAGACGAGAGGGAGGAATTTAGAGGGAAAGAGTGGAAGAGGACTCATTGCAGTGAGAATGCCACATAAGTTAAACCTAGACAACGTGGAATTCTGCCGAGGCAGTGGCAGTGTGCGTCTTTTGGCACAGTGGAGTTCGCCGCTGTCTGTGTAAACTCAGAGCCCGTAAATGATCTCGATTGAACCCTGGCAAGGGCCGAGCAGAGAATCCCGCATTATTTTTACATAGAATTAATCCCAGCTGCTAGAGTGAGGCTTTCTCCTTAAAGACATGATCTGGCCAGCTAACAGACTATGCTGGTAGATGGGGAAAATACTGTTCATCAGGACACACCACAGGTACCGGACAGGGGGCTTCATTTTCCATGCAAGACCATTGCTAAGAGTGGGAGCAGCACACCTGCCCACTGAGAGTGTTAATAGCTTAGATAAAATGATAACCGTAAATTATAATGCATAATCAGTCACAGCAGCCGTAGACACACGCGCACTGGCTGAGATAGGCAGTGGAAGATTTTGAAAAAGTGTCTCACAATGTGAATCAGGAAAAACACTGTGTGAAGACTGAGAGAAAATAGTGTGAGTAAAGAAGAACTGAGAGGGAAACGAGTCCTGCCTGTGTGAGAGAACATCCTGAGGGAAAGAGTAACAGAGAAACGAGGAAGATCTGAAGAAGGAAGGGTTCTGTTCGCCCTTCAACGTAAGAGGAGCAACAAATGATCTACAGTATCATCCCCGAGGGGTCCAGCCTCTAGTCACAGCATAGCATCAGGCCACTTAAACCACCAAGAAGGTCACAAGCCATGACATCATGATAGGCTAAGAGCTAGCATTGTCACACATATCTTGAGAATGGAAAGTATAGTCACATTAAATGGCTCAAATTAACAGTCCCCCAAGAAATTAATTTTTAAGGGTATTGTATAGATTAAAAAACCTCCTATGTGGATCTAATGGAGAACTGCACATCTTCAATGAAGCAAGCACCATTCACTTGCATACATTTCTTTCTTTCTCTTTTATCCAACAGATTTCCGGTGACCTAAAAAGGAATTTCCTAAAATATACCGTGGCAGATCCCAAGCTCTGGGAAGAACAGCTCGGGGACCTACCCACACTAAAACAGCCTTGCCGGCTCTGAATAACCCCCTCTAGGATTAATATTCTGCTTCTAAGCTCTTTTTCAGGGAATCAGCATTTTCAGGGAATGGTGCAGTTTCCAGCATTTTGCGTGTGTGAAGCTGAGGGTATGAGTGTGTCTCCAGCTTTTGCTGTGGGCTTCTTTCTCTCCAAACCGGGATGAGCTCTCACCCGCCCTCTCAAAGGCTCGCCTCTCTGTATGGTCCCAGGTATTGTCTCAACTTGTCTGTGTGAATTATGATGCTAAACATAGCATTTACAGCCAGGGAGAGTGTTGCTCACCTGTGAGCAATTAGGAAAATTTGTGAAGTCTGACCTTGTGAAGGTTAGAGCCCTTGACTGGGGCTCTAGGTAGCACTTCACTAGGGGAATTAACACATGCTATTGGTTATAATATGCATTTGTCATGTTTTAATGTTTAATAAATTACTGGGGCAGTTACAGAAGAAAAAGACATAAAAGAAAGCTTTACAACCCGTGATATTTAGCCAATTGGAAGCACTGTAGTTAATGTTTTGTTAAAAATATTTCCCATGACAATAATCAAGCAGTGTCCTGTTTTGTCTCAAAGATTATACTGTAATGTGCTTTAACAAGCTAGGCTCCGTTTTAAGTTTCTGCAGTGTCTCACACTACTCTTGAACCTAGCTTTTAAAATGAACTGTTCACTGACACACCTGAAAATGCAGTATGCTCTGCCAAAGGAATACAAAGGCTAGCTACTGTACCTTTTACCTTTAAATGTAAATACAGTTTACCATCACATTTAAATGTGAAGCAGTAACCACAGAGAGCTTTCTTGCTATGATCTTATGAATACACTTAACCCAGCTACTATATCCGCCACTGATATGTTTTGGTAAGAGATGGAAGTGATCAAAAGAAGAACTCTTTTGAGTGATCCATGCCAATGTATTAGACTGCTATGCTCTGCAATACAATGAAAAGGAGATACCAGCTTTTCAGAGTATACTTACTGTAAATAAGCATCTTTATATAATTATTTCCTGATGTGTGTAAAACTTCCCTTTTTCCCCATCATTACCTGGGTGTTCTGACTTCCTTATCAGGCAGTCAACCACTAAAATAAAAGAGCTTAGGTATTTTTTTCAGGAAAAAAAAACATTTCCTGCTTTACTGCTATTGTGTTGCTGGGGTGTGTATCTTCTGACTGAACCTGTGCTACAGCTAATGGGATGGTCCACGTTTAATGTGGTTCTTCCGGACACAAATGTCTCACCTTTTAAAGCAGCCTGACCACAGAGCAATTGGGATCAGTGTGGACAACTGATGATCCGGTCAGAAAGGATGCCCTGGGAATAGCACCTGAAAAACAAAGGTAAAAACTGAAAGTCTTGGAGAGACTGAAAGGGAAGCAGAACATGAAGAGGATGGATAGGAGTCGTGGTGAATTAAGCAGCGCTGTCTGAAGGGGAGGATTGTGATTCTAGACATGTTTCAGTGCTTCCACCTGAGTCTCTGTGAGGGGAGCCCAATCTGCACCCCAGCACTGGGAGCCTGCAGAGCTGTCACACTCTGCTTGGCCAGATTGGCTTGCCATGCTGATTGCATTGGCCTTGGATATTTTCAGTGACAATCAAAGAAAGACAGGGCTTTTGTTCTCATTTCTCAGTACCTGACCAATTTTTCAAAAAAGAAGAAACTACTGTATATCTGGTATAATAAAGAGCAGGAGTTTGACACTCTTACTCTGACACTGTAAGCACATACAGTACTGTACAGTATGCCACATACTGTATAGCTAAATCTACAGTATGTAGTCTATCTATGCATACTGTACACATTGATTGGAATGGGGTGTAATTTCAGACCTAGGGTGCTATCTGCATGGAATTTGTATGTTTGCATGGATTTGTGTCAGGTGCTTGGGTTTCTTCCAACAGGCCGAAGACATACAGTATTAGTAGGCTTCTGGGAAAATTGGCACTGGCACTGGCGTGAGTGTGTGTGGGTTTCTATTTATCTGTTTGCGCCCTGCAATGGACTGGTGTCCTATCTGGGGCAAATCCCACATTGCAGCTGTTACAAAGTAATTTTGCTAAAGAAAAATTGTCTTGTCTTGAAGTCTGAAGGCTTGACAGTCTTGATTCCAGGTCATGGAGTGGAGCAAACTCCCCAGAGAGTAATAGGAATGACCTGCCATCCTCTGTCATTTAAACTTCTGAAGGAAGATGATTGGTCGGGTGAGATTAAAAACCAGGAAGCAGTCTTCCAGTGACAATCAATATCAGATGTCTTTAAAGAGGACATCCTCTGTTATGTGCCTTCCCTAGAGGGAGGGAGAGAAGGAAACATCCTACTCACTGTGTAACATTGGACTTGTACAGCTGCGTGAGTTTTGGGAAAACATTTTTGGAAAATGTTTTCAGAAACATTTGAGAGTTGTTAATTAAAAATGTTTTTAGAATGGTTTCATGAGAGATACATATGTTTAGCTGCCAGTAAGAAGATTATCTACCTGACTATTATAAGGGAGGGACTTCAGGAAGTAAGAGGAGATTAAGGTTTGTGTTCTGTTTTGAATATTGAGTAAATAAAGGAGCACAATACTGTATTTTTCTATGTACAGAGTTCAGCAGTGTGTCGGTTTCTCTGAGCCCCACCTATTCAAAGAGCCAGTTACTGCACCCTGCCCTCAGATGTGCCACAAATAATAGACTGCACAGACAACCGGGGAAAGGATCCCTTCTATTTTCTGTGTTGGTGCTCTGATGACTAGGAGGAAATGTGGCATTTAACACTTCCTCTATAACCTTGAGCTGATAAGAAAGCTTACTGAGCTAAATGCCCTCCTCTTGTTTTTATACCTTTCTTAAGTTCTTATGCAGCTTTCTTCAGTGCACATACTCTATTTCAAGCTGCATACACGATATCAAGGACGGATGGATATTTTGACAGACGTCACAGGTGTAATCTGACATTTCAGACTCATTCAGAGAACGCCCCATGTTACACAAGCCACAGATCACAGGACTGGGGGCAATTTATACAGTGGATGTTTTTAAAAGACTTTGTTTATGCATGAAAATGTACTGTGTACTGTGACAATTTTTTTCCATTTCCTCAATAACGTCTTCTCTGCTTAGTTATAATTAGTGATTTCATGGGGGCATATCTTTTAGAATATTCCACTATATGCTCCTTGTCTTTCACAATGGTATTCACCATGGATAACTTCCATCTGAGCTCACATGTAATGATAATGAATCACCCTTTTCATATCTATTTAATATATCCATTTTTGTTTCTAGCCCAATCATTTTATGCAGCTTCTTCACTGTGCCAGTATCACTTTTCACATCAGATTTTCTCTGGCTGACCATGGTTTGAGTAAATTCACAAGAAAAAATAAAATCCGAGAGCTATAAAAAAAAACACCTCACTGCTAATCACTGTACAGTAAGGTCTTAACATTCATGAAGGTTTGGATCAGAGAACTGTCAAATGCACATATAACCAAGTCCACCCCTACACATTTACATATGCATTTACAATATACATATATGCACAATAGTACATAGTTACATATGCTTTTTATTACAGAATATGAGTATGTTTGTGTAAAAGACACGGTAAGTAACGCGCCCTTATGTGATAATTAAAGTACTAATGAATTTAGACTGTCAGTGAGTCATTTCCAGCCTGTCATTCCCCGCACTGCTGACACAGAACCTGGAGCTTTCATTACAATATAAAATCAAGATCACATTGAGATGCAGATGCTGTGTAGTGGAAACAGTGGCAGGGGGGCAGGAGATGCTCACTCACTAGTTAGATTCGGCTCATGACCCTAAGCTGGCGTACTGCTAATTTAAAAGTTGAGGTTAACAGCCTTCAGCTTGATTTCATCCTGCTGTGCTTCTCTTCCATCCAAGACCCAATCAGCCAGACCGAATTGAGAATAAGCAAATTTGTGAAGGTGATCACATACAGTGTGAGGTCCCACAGTGATCCCGATAAGACAATCCCCTTTCTTTTTCAGAGACATGAAGAAGCACCGTCAGCCTCTGTACCTTTAGAGAACTGATCAGCCTCTTGTCCAGTTCATCACTTCCAAGTTAGTCATTTGCAATCAGAATACTATCTCACATGTACAGTAATGAAAGCCCTAAGTCAAAGTCAGTTTTATGCTCTTTGAGAAGATGGTACATTAATGCCTCCATTAACTGCTTACGCACATGGCAAACAATTTCTTACCTAAAAAGCTTGAGAATTACCTTCTCAATGTGGCTACAATTAATAAGGTTTAAATATCCTTTAAATAAGGGCAACATTAAAGGCAAGCACTCAACATTGGGATCCCTGTTAAGATTAAGTTTTAGATACTGTGGCTTGATCATCAGAAGTAAAATGCCTACTGTATTAAAAAAGGAATTATATATTAATGTCTAGAAAGCTGCATCCTTACAAAATATCTGCTATTTATTAGAGTATTTTTAAAATATGCAGTACATCGAAAGCAAAAAGCTAACTCTTTAATCATAGTGGTCTGTAAATGCACCAAATATACAGTATAAACCTAAAAGAACTGGTAATGTACTAAACTACCACAGTTGTACTAGGTATTTCTTTATAATATGAGAAATGTGTTGAGTGAAATAATGTCTTATTTTTCTAGACAGGGTGTAATGAGTACTTCAATGATTCTTTCTTATTTATGCATCTCCCTTTATATGTTATATGAGTATGACTACTCAGTTTACAAACAAAAACATACTGATAAGGATCCAGTTTTTCAATAATTAGCCATTACGATTACACAGTATACTGTATGTGGTATTTTCCCAACAGGCCTGTGGCTTAAAAGCAGAATGAGAATGTTAAAACATCTTTTTACCTGCATCTTTTATGACAGCTACAGGACATTAATTCTCACAGATTTGACCTCATTTACACATTTTGTTTGTTTTCATTAATTTACGATTCCCATCCAACATAGTGACAATCTATCATGAGAAAAGGGAAAGTGGTGAGCAGAGAGTTAAATTGAAAACTTAAAGACCCTTGAGTTTCTGCATAATACAACATAATTCTCTTTTTCTGAGTGCGTGAAGTGGTTTGGAACTAACCATACGGTATAGGCATCATTGCAGGTACATCAAGGTATTCTGTCAAGCGATACATTCTTGTTGTTGTTTTGCACACAGCTAGAAGCATCAATTATTATTTTCTTATGTCCCTCCAATTGTAGAATCACCATTCCCTCACCTGCCCCGCTCACTGCAGCAGCTCCTGCCGGAGAGGTGAAGGCTGTATGGCTGTCCTCTGAGACACTTGTCAGGCCATCTGTCTCTTAACCACACGGCAATTCTGCTGCACCTGCACAAGAGCTGCACAGGGGGAGAGGACAAGCACAGCTCTCATCCATCACTTTAATTTACATGCTCCTAACGAGCCAAGTCAAGTTTACTGTGGAATCCCAGTCACAGTTGCCCATTAACAGCCAGACCTAGACCGTAGTGTCAATTGACATTCTGTTGGGTACTGCACTTCAGTGAGCGCTGAAGTGGATCCCCTTCCATATGTCAAGTACTTTGGTAACATCTGGGACAACTACAGCTATATAAATGCTATATAAATGCAAGTAAGTATTAATTTTTATTTCTGTTAATACTATATTCCTATCTGGGACAACTACAGCTATACAAATGCAAGTATTCATTCTTATTCCTGTTAATACTATATTCCTATCTGGTTTTATCAGCCAGTGACACTGTTTGCATTTCTATAAGTTGCTGCATAATAAACTAATAACTACTCTTTTAATTTTAACCACTGCTTTGAGTGAACAGCTGATCAGAGTTAATGATCTAGGAGAGTCAAAGCAATACTTTTAAATTAAGTACTTTTAATAATATTTGAGAAGCACTTATTCCTTATATATGAAGAAATAAAATGTTTTCTTTTCACTTCTGGGTGAAGGTAAATTTACCTAGATTGATCACACCAAAACAGGACTTACTGTACATCATCTCCATCTTCATGGAACAGGGTAAGACAATGTATTCATACATTACTAAGCAAATACTGTAACTGCTTAAAAAGTTAACTGTCCTTATCATACATTTTTATAATCTCCAACATGAATATGAAACATCTTCCAGGCACTGGCTTTCTAATTAATGTACAAGACACAGATCCATCAGAATACTGTTTTTGACAAGCACCATTTCAAAAGACTGACTGACAACACTGTTAAGAAAGACTGCCAAATGCTTTAGATATCTTGTTTAAATTAACATGACATAATCCAGTAAGAAACAATTCAAGACCCAAGTTCATCGGCTAAAGGTCAATTAAATGTAATAAATGTAGTTTTGTATAAATATATTTAAAAATATTTATACATATATAAAATAATTTGTGACACTCTTATAACCTACTTTTTTGGTTTTGTATTTTACATTTACATTTGTAGAATGGATCCTATATCAATGCAGGTCATTCTACATGATAGAAAAAGCAGAGCAACAGTATTAATATGTCTTAGGAAGCCTAACACCCAAAGGGTTGTGGGAGCATGCAACAAGCTGCCATTTTGTCGAAGTCCGTGTCCTGGCGTCTTGGATCAATTTGCTACTAATTAATAGAGGTGCTAACGGCCTCATCTATCATTTGTAACTGTTGTAATGTTCTCACATAAGTCACCATGAAAAAAGAGGATGTCAATCAATGGTGAAAAGGATGATATTAATAAAAATGTGCATCACTACTACAAGCAACATTGCTACTACAAGCAACATCATTTTGGTTTACACCCATTATAGTTCACTTATTAGCAGATGTTTCAGTCTTTTGGTAAAGTGAAGAATTGGAAATGAGTCCCCCGTGGGCTCTTTGCTAATTTTCAAATGTATACTATCAGTAAAAATGCAAAATCTCATTTATCATGCATACTTTATGGACAAACAACAGCTGTTTAATAACGTCAGTTACTGTTACTTGTATGTATGAGTCGCAATCACATTTATTTTCATCACCACTAGTTTTAAATTATATGGTTATATTTGCGTTTTCCTCCTAGAATCCACTGTATTGGACTAGCAAGTAATAATGACTTTGAGAATGGTTAACAATGCATACATACTGTACTTTCCTTTATTTAATCATTTTATTCTTGATATTACTATTGTAATATTGCAAACACTGATACAAACATGGACCAGATAACAAGGAATTATTTTCCATAAATTTACTCCAGGCTGTTGGATAGATATCATTCATCTCCTTAACTTTGTAAGAAGTTTTATTTATAGATAATCTCTTAGATTACTAAAGATTGCTCCTAATTTTAAAAATTCACCCCAGTCACCCCACTTCTATTCAGTAGATAATTGTCATGACAGCTCCTATAAAACTAAATGTATCTTGTTCAAAGGAAGTAAATAAGAATATGGTATTTTTCAAAGTTCTGCAATGCTGTGGATTAGAAAGGATGAAAGACCTTATTAAAAAGCATTATTTATAGCGCAGTCTAACTGTGCCTAGAGTAGACACGTGTCTGAGCAGGCAAGGGGCAGAACTCCATAAAGAGCTTTATTTCTGGAGTTTAATTTTTCCACAGTGCAGAAAAATTCCACTGTGTCGAAAAGTGTTGAATAAGATATAAATATCATGTATTTCCCTGTTTTCCTAACTTTTTAGGCTCCCTTAACACAGACAACAGTGACATTCTTGATAAGGGCTTAATAGATAAATACAAAATCACTGTCACTTTTATCAGCTTCTTTATTCCAGGGTTTATCATTGACATTTATGGTGTTTTAATGCCCTTTGCAGAATTAGTTCCATCTGTAAATTTCAGATGAAAAAATCAACAGCTATCCTGATGTTTCATCATATGTTCAGATACATATCCATGCTCCAATGTGAATTCTTATGCATTAAGATGATCATGTTGGGCACATACTGTAGGTGAAATTAAATGTTCTCTTGTAATAACTGAATAATTCTAAAGATATGTACTGCCTCTAGGTGAAAGTCAAATAAAATCAGAACCATACACTAGTCTAAATGTCTTCATATGTTTCTATTTTAAACCCATAAAAGCAGTAATTACTGTATATTGTATGCAACTGCATAGTATTTTTCACTCTTTTTCACATGGGACCATATCTAAGGTGCTACTAATTGACAGCAAAGTTGTTCTAACCTTACAGCTGTTCTATCAACTAGAATTTCATGTTATCCCGCTCAGACTGCTATAATGGAACAATCTCAAGAATATTGTTCATGAGGTGAAAAACATATAAAAAAAATCAACAAATCTTTACAGCTAAATACAACAAATATCACAAGAAAATCACAAAGAAAACAAAAGAAACAGACAGAAATGTTTCATTCAGAAAAGACTGTTGTATTACATTATCAACACATACCTGTACTTGGTAATGTTTATGTCCAAACATAAGGACTAGGGGAGGGAGTAGGAATCACACTGTTTTCCACTCATGCCTCTTACATATTCCTTTGTACTGGCATTTATAATAGTGCATATTCTACAGTATCTGCCACTGTACAGTCTTTCAAAACACCTGCTCTGGCTAGGTACAGATTTTGCAGAAAATGTCTGATTTTTAGCGTCATGACAAAAGCAAATTCCCACTGATGTACTGTACATAAACCTGTGCCAACTACAGTACATTTGTGCATCATTTCCAGCTCAAGTAGACCCAATAATAATTGCTCTTAAAGGGCATTTATTAAATATTCAATGATGGGAACAAACTGTCTAAAAATAAATTGAATCAAGATGTTTATAGTGTGCATAATGCTTTAAGTTAAACCATGTTGTACTGTACATTCATAGTGGATAAATTAAACTCCTTTAATGAGAACCTTATGACAGAGTTACCATTGTTGGACTCAGAATATGCTGCAGTGTCATGTCCGGTGAGGAAAAACACAGTTTTATCCAATTACATCAAATTAAATGGATACTGACCACTTAAAGAAAGCACGAAAGCTTTTCAAAAACATCAGAATACAAAGACCATAAAACAGAAATAAGACAACAACTGAGTAACCAGGATCATCCATCCATTTTTGAACTGCTTCTTACAATTCACAGTCACAGGGGAACCAGATCGTGTCCCTGCAAGCAATGGGCACAATGCCTTGTTCACTCTGGACAGGATACAAGTCCGTTGCAGGCCACACAGACATGCACTCACTCAAACCAGGGCCAATTTCCCCAGAAGCCAATTAATCTAACATTATGTCTGTGGACTTTGGGAAGAGACCCAAGCACCCAGTGAAAACCCACATGAACACAGCGAGAACATGCAGTACAAGTTTCATACAAGTAGTACTTCGGGTACAGAAGTGAACCCAAGGTGTCAGCACTACAAGGCAGAAGGCTACAACAAAATACCTGATTAACTATTTAGCCAAGCATTGAGAAAGAAGCACTTAGCTACATTCTCGTGTCAGACAGCTTCATGGAGACAGAACTTCATTTAATTATCCAATTAAGGGCAAGCAATTAAAACTTGTTACAGTTTTCTCTAAAGCCAATGAATTCAATGCAGTTTTTAAAAAGAGGGATCTGGGTACATGTGTACAGCAACTGCACAGATATTCAGCGAGGTATTCCAGATGTTCTGATGAAGATTCAGATGCTCCAGATGGCATTAAGGTCCCTTAATGGCAAGTCTGGATGGGGATGGGATATGGATGAATGCCTGGTGCATCTAGATGGATATATCCACCACATATTTCCACAGATGTGCCAGAGGTTTGTTTCTAGTAGTTTAAAAACAATTAGCCCCAGCTCAATAGGAGTGAATAATGTAAAAATAGTTCAGTGTTTTTTTGTTCCTTAAAAGCCTGCTATAACCTTGTGCCAATGTCCTCTTTACCTGCCTTCCTTAAAAATGAACCTCTGCTCCACTTCCACAATCTTCTACATAATTAAGATTTTTTTAAACACTTTACATCTACAGTGCTATAAAAAGAATGTTAATAATGCAATGCATAGGATAGTTTAGATCCATTAGCTACTCATAAACACAAATTATATGGGCTAAATGTCTCCCTCTTTCTCTGGAGGGCTGGAGAATTGCTGTACATCCTTAACTGAAAAAAAAAGAAAATACCTTCAGGGAAGTGTAGCAGAATATAGCCAGGGAAGCAAAGCACACGAATCAAGTACTGTATTTCATGGGGTAAAATGCCTTTTTATGTTAATGAAAACTTTCCACCACATCCACAATCACATCCACACAATTTTCATTTTCTTGACTTTTTCCTCCAGTTTTCCCTTTTCCTATCTCTCTGCCCGCAGAAAACACTATCATTCTTATCTCCAATAAAAATAAATTCACACTGCACACCTCACGAAACACAAGAATATCAGCTTAGTTTTAAGCAGACAAGCTTAATCCAGCTTTACGAAATGGAAAAATAGAGATCGAAAAGATCATATTAGTAACTTTCAGTTTCTTTTACACATGGCTAAATGCTTTTCATGCTGTTCAGCAACTATAGCAAACAATACAGATGAACTGAATAATTCACTTTTTTTTCACAACAATAGCCCCCAATATGCCTGGCAATACTTTTTTAAAGAGAATATTCAAATCAACACCCAAGTCATTTTTTGTAAACCGCCGAACAGAACAAAGTCTAGTTCAATACTATACTGTATTCCGCCTTGTTGTAGAGTGCCAAAGTGTTCAACAATAATTATGCTTGGTTTTATCTGAAGTTTATAATTTTGCTGAGCACAAAATATATTAATAAGACACCTTATTTTTCTCCTAACCATCCAAAGTATGCAAGTGCTTAGCAAATTAACATTGCTCTTTTAAAGAAACATCACAGCTGTAAGCATTAAGACTTGTTGCAGTATTTTTTTCAAACATTCAAGTAACTTTAAAATTGCCACTGTTAATTTTGTTTGTAGCAACAAATATAAAGAATAAATTGCTAGACTTGTTCAAGTCCTCAAGACCATGTCAGAGAGTCTGTAAACGGTCCGTTTAGTGTAGTAATTTGCAGTGTCATTACTGAAACAGACTCTTAAATTCCTTTACTCCCTTGTGACAACAAGATGTGTAATTACATTGTTTTATCCTGTAAAAACACAAGAGATGGCCTCAAATTAACTTGGAGACAGATTTACAAAGATTTCAGCTAAGCATTTTCATACCTAAAGGAAATCAAATTAGCCTACAGATACTCAGAAGTGAGCTTTTACATCACAGTATAAACATATAAGGTTTCTTTTTTATATGAACATCTATAAATATGGGGAAGGCAAACATACGTTATAGTACTGTCTTTTTATAGTATATTTGTACAATAGACAAATTGGTAATTTTTATGTCCACGCTTAGTGGACTAGGGTAGAGTAGGAATCAATGTTAAAATATCAAAGGTGAATTTCAAATAGTGAAATAATCATACTGTATATCCATCACCAGAAAGCCACTTATTCTGGTGGCCATCGCAACAAGCTGTGACTTATCCTAGGTCAGAACAGAAGGCAGGAAAGAGAGCACAGAAATGCTTGTATAGTCACAGGATAGGTCACCCATATGTTGTATAGCTATAGAAAAAGAGAGAATGCAGAATAAACAATCAAAACAAGCCAGTGTCAGATCTTTGAAATGGTGAGGAAATGAAACACTCAGCAAGAACCCTGGGAGACACTCATTAAAGCTGGGAGAACACACAGACTCCACACAGATGAGTGCCTGGGGCAGGAATCACACTGAGGACCATGGAATTGTGAAGCAGCAGCGCTTGTGTCTCCTTGCCAGCCTACACTACTATGCTTTAAAATATACTGTAAAACAATACAGCTTGCAAAGCAGTGCTGGGCTAAAAATCTCTTGTGAAACAAATATTAGCCTATCTGAAAAGCCCTCAAAGAGTAAACACACAAGTATTTTCCATATGAATCTTTGACCAAATAGTTTAAATAGTCATGACTTCAAAAAGTCTCCTTCAATTCAGACTGTAAGTTCTACTCAGAAATCAAGCCCAGTGAGAGAGCAGAATGTTTGATCAGCCAGGTCTTATAAAAATGAACTTGTACTATAAACATGTAAAGCACTTCTTTTTGTAAAAACAGCTGTACAGTATATATTTTATGAATTTATCTTGTTTTTAAGCCAATGTTCTTCACCTGCAGTGACCTGTACAGCATTGTAAAGAAATCAAGGTCAATGCAGGGTTTATTCTAACACACCATCACTCTTTTCATACAGTACTCGACACATATTCCTCTAAGAGGCATGTTTAAAGAAGATTCTTCCACTGCTTAAGATCGTATTTGAGATTTACACCTACAGAGACAGTGGAAATTGGATCCAGTGATTTATGTGCAAAAACAGGGATTATCCTGGATTATCTAAAAAGATAAACAGATTCAGTAAACTGCAGCATTCTCTCACTCCTCTATCTCAACCACCATGGGGCAGTGAATGAGAGAAGTGAAAGGAGATTAACGTCATCTTCCAGTGGGGTTAGATGTCTAAGCAGGCCAGAAAAGATTTATTTTAGGAGATATATTTGTATATATTTAGCACCAAAATAAATGTATTTCTCTAAAGAGATATGTAAGTTTTTTAAAAGAAGCATGGAGATTTTGTAACTATGGATGTCTTGCAAGATGAGACTGTGACAGTAATACTGTGGAAGCCTTAATGCCAGACTTGAGCCCCACTGAACATCTGTAGAATAAAATGGGATGACATGTGGCAACAAGAGCTCAGAAGCCAGTGAGCAGGCCAATGCACAAAAGAGAAAAAGCAATGTAGTGCAAAACATGCATCACAGATGTTCATCTTATATTACTTATATTACAGTGGCCATACACATGACTAAGATGAGACTTTCATACTAACCCCGTTGTTCACAAATGCTAATCAGCATAATGCATTAATATCATGTGTGTTTGTTGAAATGTCAGTGCACCTACTGTTCTATAAAAACATTTTAGTCATTTTCTGATGACTTTGAGTTTGTTGCATTATAAGTGATAGGTTTCTTTTGATACACTTTATATACAGAATGCATAATGACTTATATATTAAATATATATACAGTATTATACAAATACTTTTTTACATATAATATGACAAAAACAGATTTTTCCACCTGATATACAGTACATGCAACTGACAATGTACAAGAAGGATGGATGCACATTTTACCCCAGTTTTGAAAGGGGGGAATATACAGTAATTTCATGAGAAGAACAAGTCATTCAGTACATCACAGCTTGCCTTGTCTTCATGCACTGTTTGTTTTGCAGTGTCATGGTGAATTTTTGAAGCATTCCAGAGTATTATAATTTTGGAAAACAGGGAATATTGAGAGCTTTATCTTTAATGGTCTTTAAATTCCATTAAAAAAAAACAAATATAAAACATCCATGCAAATATAACATTGACAGAATCCTGTACTGTATGGAGACACCTGAAGTACTAAAGACAGACAGTTATCATGGTCAGATTCTTATTTTCTTTTTTGTACTGGAGGATACAGACATGTATCATGGACCATGGGATTGAAGCGTGTATTTTCTTTAGACTAGAAAACAATATTAATTTAACCAGTAATAGTTTAATTTCAAAGAACCGTATGCACTTGTCTTTTTCCAGTTAGGTGCAATTAAAAGTCTTGATGATACAAACTGTGTAACTGGGTTTGATAATCCTATTTATAAACAACTTTGCATTCTCTGCATCTGAGAAAGTACGTTTCATGTACACTGAAAAATGGTATACAGTATCTTCATTAACCACAGATGTTAAAAAAAGCTATTATATTGCATTTTAGGAAATAAAAAAAGGCTGAAAGTACTTTGATTCTGAGATTTCCTTAAACATTTTTTAAGAGAGATTGGTTTTGATGTCATACAAATTTATTTTCCCTATTTGCAACAGAATCATTACTGCACATTACTGCTGATTATTAACTTTTTCACCCCACTTACTGTACCTCCACTCCAAATAATTGCTTTAACGCATTGAGAAAAGTTAACCCTCAGACAACAAGCACTGGTCATTAAACTAAACTGCCTGTCATTATGTCTGACAGTCTCAGGTTCTGACTCCTCTGTGAGCATGAATCACTGCCTTCCTCACCTAATCTTTAACCCTCTTCTGCGTTTGTGGAGACACACGTGTCTGAGATGCCGATGACAGGCTGACACTTTTGATGAATAGCTGTGCACTCTTGGACACAGCGACCCTGTCACAGGGTGCTGTCTTAGCTGATGATGAGGTTGGCAAGTATAGCTTGTGTTCACTGAAAAGCTTCTTCCTTTATTTCACTTGCTCTGCCAACAGAAGCATTTAAACACTCGTATGACAGATTCATCTCCTAAATCAGTCTGCTTCATTCTCACTAGAAATGAACCCAGCCTGTGAAATATAGCTTCCTACACTATTTCGTGCGATAAATACCACTCACTGAAGGTCCTTCACCATTGACCTTGATTTACCGTAAAATGTTCTTCCTCCAAAGTGTCCACATTATATAGAGCAGATTTATCTAGGCTGGAAATGTAAAAAAAAAAACAGAGTGCTATTGTTTTGGCATTCAGAACAGAAACACAACTTGGTACTTGACTGAAATCATAAAGTTACGCATAAGTGAAACATTAAGTTATTTGGAAGCTCATTTGTTATTAACATGGTTTTGTAGCAAAGCTGCAAAACTGGCAGGCCACATTTACAGAACACATGGATATACATTTGACTGAGTGTATTAGCAAAGCATCTAAAAAGGAACCTGTTCTTATTTAATCTCTAATAACACAATAAAGGTTACTTATTATGACGGATTTAAGAGATAATTCTTTCATAAAAGCGTTAAAGTAATTAATAGAGGGCATTTGACCCATTTAGCCCCTTCAGTTGCTGGTAGCTAATTGATATCACTTACCTGATGAAAAAATACCATCTTCAACAATGTGAGGGAATCACCATCAAACAAGTTTTTTTGATTCTCAGTGCTTAGTGCATCTCACCTACAAATACATCTAGATGTTGGTCACAGCACATCACAGAGAATTCCAGTGAGGGGAATTAGAACAGCTGGTGTCTGCTCTTGGGTTGGAACAACAATGTAAATTCTTGCTCCTGACACTTGTAACTGAAAATAAGTGAATAGCTGACAAAGAAAGGTTAAAAATATATATCTCACAGGTTCCACACAAATTACAGCTTTTAAACCTGCCTTGGTGGATCTGCGAAGTGGTGGAGAAAAAGATCTGTCTGGATGTCACTGGACCTCACTAAAAAAGTCACAGCTTTGCTTATTTCTCAGCCTTCACAAGACCTATAGTCAAACAGTTGAGATATTGAATGGAAAACATTAGTAAATTGAATGATCTACTATATTCATACAAGAGTAGTTAAAACTTGCAAAATTACAAAAGTTATGACTTCTTTTAATCCTAAAGAAGACAGAAAGGACAGCTGGAGTCGAGTTACTAGAAACCAC
Source organism: Lepisosteus platostomus (assembly GCF_059453375.1). Taxonomy (NCBI): domain Eukaryota; kingdom Metazoa; phylum Chordata; class Actinopteri; order Semionotiformes; family Lepisosteidae; genus Lepisosteus; species Lepisosteus platostomus. Next base: position 21,756,617 of record NC_142625.1, read on the forward strand.
ACATCTTCCGTGGGCCAAATGACCTCATCTCAGATGACTTCTCTTTTCTTACTCTATAATGCATCAGCTCTAATGCTCTGACTGCATGGGATGAACAGGATTACTTCTATAAAGAGGCAGCCTTCAACCTTACTTAAACAAATCACATTGAACTAAAAAGACTTCTGTTCATCTATTGAGCTGCATATCACTAACAACCAGTTGTTACATTCATATAAAATCACAGGGATGTCTCACAGAGGCATAGCAACCTTATGGACAGCTTGCTAATTAGCTAGATTTCAAAGCTGAGAGAGGTATTATTCTCACATTGGTGATCTTACAACAGTCTGACAACCCTGATCAGCTTTAGTACTATAGTATAGTGCTTTGCAATAGTCCCTCAGAGGTGCAACACATCATTCTCATTTGCAGCAAAAAAAAAAAGTTTCATCTACTTTAACTCTTTCGCTCATCATTGACAGGATGAACTCAAAGGTTTTGGCTCAGCATCTCAGATTACCTGAATAAGGCAATGAATGAAGTAAACAACAGATTTATTCTGTTTTGCAAATCTGGTTCTTATGTTCTAGTTCTAGGAACAAAGAACTCCTCAAATTCTGTCCTTGAGGGTAATAGTTCAGTACATCTCCTTAAATCATATTCCAGACCAAACAGATTCTAACTTTTGCATGAGGAATAAATTGGTGTGCATTGGTGTAATTGAACCCTTCTTGAGATCTAGAAAATGATCTGAAGAGTTGTGCTTAAGGACCAGGTTTGAGCCAAACTAGAATGTCCATGTTTAACTCATCATGAAAATGGATTTAGTGAGTTCAAGGTAATGGAGAACTGCAAGGGTAACAAAATGGCTTTTAATATTTTAATTGCAAGTTTGATTTTGCAGATATCCCTGTTGCTAGTTTTATTCTTAAATTTTGTTAAATTCTTACATTTGAAAATTTTAAAATAACTGTATTCTGATGATTTCTAAAATAAAATGTTTAAATTATTTTCTCATGTGGACTGAAATAAACATGGGGAAAACTTCTATCATCAGCAGTCCTTTAAACTTCCATCTTATAAAATAAACCTGTCAACAGTAAAAAAACTGCCTTTGCAGCCTTAGCTATAAAATACCTCAGACTTATTTTAGAAATGTATAGAACAGACAATATCATTCATAGCTCTCAGGGACATTACTCTTGGTACAAGAGTATTCGCAGCCTCTAGCTACTAATGAAACAACATTGTAATATAATATCAGCGAATATGCTTTTCATAATAAAAAAACTTCAAAAAGGAGGAGAAACCATAAAGTATACAAACCAGAAATCAACTACTTTCATTTTATTATAGTCAATTGAACATACAGTACAGTATGAACAAAATAATTATGGCAGCTAAGAAGTTAAAAAAACACCAATGTTACACTTATCTTCTTATTATCTCAGCCACATCTGAAGATTTAAACTAAGATTACATGCTTTGATCGTGTCATAAAATGTATAACATCCCCTCTCTCTGTGTTTCTGTGTTCCTCTCTCTGTGTTTAACCAAAACCACACATCAGTAGTCATTACTGATAAACTGCACAAAATATCCCTGGTAGAAAAATAATATATATGTGATGTTTTTCTTCCCAGCCATTAAATTACCATCCAAATTTGGATTTTACAAATTGGACACATAAAAAAATTCAACATACTTTGCCTTTGATATTTTAGAGTCCTAAATGCAATTTCGGAGACATAAACATTATCTGGACCAACACTTGTGAACTCAAGAATTTTCAGTACTTTTGTGTTGTCTTCTGATGAATATACAATTTAATATGAATTGTGCTTAAATTAGAGAACACGTAATGATGCCGTATGTGCAAAGATACAACCATTTTCAAATTTTCCACAGTGATTTTCATGATTACACATATAGATAACAGTATAATCCTGACCAGTAATATCGTAAGTGATTACTAAGCACTTAAAATAATGATTCCTTACACTTATATTTTCTGGACATTCACTCAAAATACTCTACAGGTAATGGATATTCCCTCCACCACCACCAATGTGTAGCACCCACCTGGATGATGTGCCAGCAGGCAAAGTGCCCAAGTATACTCACTGCACATCAGCTGTCAGTGGGGAGGAGAAAAAAAGTGATCAAGCCAATTCATAGATGGGGATTATTAGGAGGCTATGATTAAAGGCCAGAACACTGGGGTAAGTTTCTTACCAGGTACTGCTATTAACCAGGCTCACACCTCATATACTGTAGCTCATATATAGTAACTGCTGGTGCTTAAATTCATGAAAAACAAATCAGACTTTGATTATAAAACAGTGGAGATATTAGTTCACAAACCTGCCAGTTTTTCCCTTTTAATTACTTTGCATTTAAGTACATAAAAAGCAGAGTATTTTTTGCCAAATCAAGCACAACCTTTAATGTTTTAAAATGTAATGTATGTGGGATTTGTGCAATAAGGGTTAACACAATAAAGAAGAGGTGTTAGTTTAAGTGTTTGTAGAGTGTTCATAGTGATTGATTGCTTTTTTGTGGTGCTCAGAGGAGTTTCATTTTATATTTGCAATGCTGTTGTATGGATAAATTAGGATACATTTTTCAAATAATCTGATGCAGGACCGCACTACTCTGTAAAACTGCCAGGTGGTGCTGTGAACCCTGAAAGTACCGCAGCTGTGTGTGGCTGAAAATCTTATTTTAATGATATAATACTTATTAACCCATTAGTGTTTTCCTGTGCAAATCATACTGTACAGTTAGACTAACAGATTTTTTTGAATTACATACAATATTTAGAAGTGTTAGTAATTATATAAATAAATAGTAACTAAATAGTAATTAGAAAATAGATAATTTTATTGTAGATTTTCATTGTTAAAAATATATTATACTGTACACGGAGGCTTTAAAATGTATTGTATTTAAAAGCAAATAAGTACATAAAACAAACAAAAAAAGACCAATAATAATCTGTATAATTTTCAAAAAATGACTTATGGTCACATATTGTAAGTTGCAGTGCAGACAGTACAAGTCTAAACTATATACTGTAATGAGTTTTCTTTAATGAAACACTTTCACCAACACAGTCATTTTGTTCAGGTTTTCCTTCAGCATTTTTTATTCATATTGTTTCATTTCAAAACACTTCTAGTTTAATTGGTTTTACTTCCTCTGCAAGCATTTATGACATCAATAATTTATATACATTATATGTTGCAGTGTAAACTATGCAGGTGTATTTATTTTATTACTTTATTTATTATTAATATTATTTTAATATTTAGCATACTGTTTTATATACATTTAATTAAAAACATGTCTAGGTCTAGCTAAATGTCTAGGTGTTGTTCCCTGCACCATTCCATAGGTCCTTACAACAGGCCTTAACCACCTTCATGTTTGCGATAAATGTTACACAGAGATCCTGTCTGATTAACAAGCTTTAAAAAAAACAGCAGATAACAAAACAATAACAAATTCAGAAAACCCATTTTGTGCTGATGAGGAAAGGAAAGGAAACCTACTAAAAAACACAGCTATTTGTCTGATAATTCAGTGTTTACTTGTAGTATTACATTCATTCAAAAAAAAAGAACCTATCAATTATGAATGAAAAAAAAGTTACAATCAGGATTCATTTTAAAATTGTCAGAACAATGCGATTTTCTTAAACTGTCTGAATATTATTAATTAACAAATTAGTGGAATTTCCAGCCACCATAATCTGCAAAAGAAAGTGGACTCGAAGTTAACACAGTTGGACAGCACTCTAATTTGTCACATTATCAAACCCAATTAATTTTTTTCAGCAGCAGACCAGAATACAAGTGTGTGAATTTCTATTTTATACACATGGGATATCAATATTAATTTTAATTCTAGTACATAGCTGTATAAAGGTAATATTCATCAAAACAACTGGCAAACATTCTAAATGAAACTGTCTCTGTGCAGCTAGAAGGACAGCTGAGATTTTATTGTCCACTTCAGAAAGGTTTTGGAACTCCACTATTAACAAATAAAATATGTTACAAAAATCTTACATTTAAAAATTGATTGCCTTACTAATTTAAAAAATTTCACTCACCCTCCCCCCAGAAAGAAGAAATAAGTTCACAACTTAACAAGCATTACATTCATTCTTGGGACAATTTCACAGCTGATTTTTTCACATTTTCCCCAACATTGGGCTTCACTGAACTCAGGTGTGATCCCCATTGCTCGAGTGTCAATTTACAAAATGTAAAAGTTAATTCATCTCAAGGAAGTTGTTAGTGCGCCATTTATAGCATTGACAACAAGGCTGTTGTGACAACCTTCAATCCTTCAAGCACCCTGAAAAGAAATTAAGTCATTACCAGTGGGGAAGCCTGACACCACTGTTGCTGAAACAAAATAAAGTTGTCCCACTGGACCCTGCTCCATTACACAGTGTTGCCTTCCTTCTTACCACAAGACTGTGTGATGGAAATACCGAAGTGGGAGATCTGAAAGGTTTGATACTGTAGCTGCATTCACTTTCAAGAACATGCTTTTAAACTCCACCAGCCAATCTGCGCCTAATGTGTTGAAATACCTGCAGAAACTTCTTACATGAAAAACAGGGACATCAAATACTGAGCTCATGCAGTACTACAAGTGAATTACTGTAAGTCCTTTTTTGTATAGCAGTAAGCAACAGAAAGCAGAAATAATTCTGGGCTGGTTGTATAAAAACACAGGACATGGGTGGAAATGTATGAATCTATTTGGTAGTTCTCTCCACAAATCTGCTTAAAGTAAGAATATAACGTCCCTGCAGTGGAAACTAAAATCAAGTAATTAACCCTTCTAGAATAATGCACTTAATGAAAGCATTCTTAATAATCTTGAGCTCAGCACTCAAGTCCAAAAATATTATTTAAACAGAGAAATCCAAGGCTTATAGGTCAAGGCTCATAAAAGTTTTTTCCCCCCCATAAGATCATACAAGAGTATCAGTAACACGTATCTGGAAAGCAATAAAATCTAAGATTAAGCGTCATTACTCTATTGAAATTGACACATATTTTTCTCTGCCTGCAATTCAATCATAGTTTATATAATTTTCATAGTTTAAGTCCAGGTTTTTTAGGAGCCCTTTTATTTAATCTTATCAGTGTTTTCCTGCAGTCAGGACAGGGGGTTTGAGGGGGACAGGTGGAAAAACGGATCCATCTAGTGAAGACAAAATGTAATTGCAGGCTTTCTGACCTGTCCCCTATTAAAAAACTACTGATGCTTGAAGAGAACCTGACCTTCCATACTATCAGTACTAAATTAAAGTCACTTTCTGTGGTCAAGAAAAATCAAACTATCCTACAAAAATTCTAACATTTTAATTATAACCTCAGGTTATTATGACCAGAATAACAGGTAACAGCAGCTCAACCACACTGAAGATACAGCGATGCAGAGATCCTCAGCGAGTGCATGCACACTTCAAACAAACTCCTTGCTCCTTCCTACAATTCCAAATTACAGTAACTCTGTATTATTCATTCATTATTCAAATAGCTGCACTATCCAATGAAAACACACCCTGTTCTCTATTCCTTACAAGTAATCAATAAGTAATAGCAATAAATAATCATTTGCACACAGAACCTTCTAATAAACCTTCTAACCTCCTCCACCAGTATTTCCACTGACATATCAATGTCAAGGACTGCTAATGATTGAACAAAAATAAGAAAATAAATAAAAAAGGATTTAGATCCCAGAAAGTGCATAAATATTGCTTTTTAGAAGCATCCATTTTAAAAAGGATTCTCTTCCAATCTGCCATATTAACCATTTTGGTGCTCTGTAAAATGTTGTTTCACTTGTGTTCTTTGGGCACAAACTCTGCAGAAAGAGCAAACGTCTTTAGGCTGTTTTGCAAAGAATGGTTCGCACTTGTAAATTGTGCAGAGTGCATAGAACATGGATTTCACAGTAGCTCAGCACAGCGGAAAAGACCCAGCCTCCGACAAGGCCCCTTCACAGCAGTTCGGTTTCGTCGTCCTCATCTTCAGACCCTGATGGACCCTGTCTCACCTCTTCATACCACTTGTTAGTTAGTGTCTTCATCTGGATCCGGCCATGAAGCAGGTCCTGGGAAGACGGATGGATGGATGTACAGAGGAAGATATTAGCCTGTTTCCAGGAACATGCAATCAATTCTGGACAGATTTTCACCTCAGTCATAAGAAACTAAAAGGAATCTATGTATCAGAATTTCGACTCAACATGGCTGTGTCAATGCAGATATTTCTTATTCAAGCTCAAAGAAGGTGATGCTTTGAAAGTGCACAGTTGCACTGGTACTGCATATCCATCTATCATGTGTTCCAGTATTCATGAGAGAGCACTTCATACAAATGTTTAATTAGCAATGTATAAAGTGGAAGAATACAGAAACATTCTTGTTAGAAGTATTTTGTTACCTTATCTTACATTGCAAATTGCAAAACAATCAATAATATGTATTTAGTAAATGCTCACCCATTTCCCACTGATGTTTTTTATGATCAGTTTACTTGAGAGAGAATTCCTCAGCTACACATGAGGATGCCATAGCTACATTAATGATATGAAAAAGCAGGCTTGCCAGGATAAACTCTAGCGCCCTCTGCAATCCTGTACTGGATAAAGCAGTAAGAAAATGGATGGATAAAACACAAGTAGGAGGTCAAAGGTTTTTATAAAGGACAGATAATGACCTAATCTGCCAAAAATGTTTTTTAAAAATATGAAAATTCAAACCAGACATATATACACAGTATATAAAAGCAATGAATTCAGAAATCGTGAAGGAGGAGCAGGAAGAAGCAGTAGAACAGAGATTCACCTCCTGTGTGAGTCTGCGAGTGAAGAAAGGGTTCAGGTATCTGGCATCCAGCCACATAAAACCCTTCAGGTCCTGCCTCTGGACAAGCTGAGCCTCATACTCCTCCTCTGTCAGCTCTGACAGGTGCTCGGATTCAATTGTGTTACCCTGGAAACCACATAACACCGGAGTTCAAAATGGTACCGCAGCAGGAAGCAGAAAGCACACAGAGGCCTAGTTACTAACCAGTGAGGACATTATTAAAATCTGAACCGAAATTAGTGATGTCAAATGTGAGTCAGTGAACAGGGATTTTTTTTCCCCAAAAAGCCATTCCATCATACAGTAGCTGACTATTTACTTCACAGAATGCAGATACTAAAAAGGTCAATATACTGTAAGTATGAATAGGAGGTTTCTTGGAGCTTTACTATATGTCCTATGTACTGTACTTTGGACTGATTTATTTCTTCCAGTTTCCAATTGCAACCACAGCCTCTCAATGAGACAAAAAGATAGGCATCTGAAATACCATCTGTGTATTTCTGGATTAGGTATATTGTCTGACTTCCTGAGATTAATATGGCAGTTCAATACCTTTTGTGTTGTTCATTTTGATTGGCCTTTCATTTGGAGTCAGGGATTCAACTTTCGGGAACTTTGTATACCTCTGAGCAAACATTGCTGAACCTTTGATTTTTTGTTTAAGAAAATTTGAAAACCCACCAAATAAAATGCTACACTCCTTCTCATAAACAGCCGGGACATCTCTGAAAATATGCCTCACAAAAATACTTGTTAGGATTCAACAATGTTCGCTGACAAACAGCCATACAGCTCCATGACAGTCCCAAAAGGTCAGCCCAGCCTCAGTAATAAAAAGACATGCAAAACAAACAACATAAAAGGTCACAAGGTGGAATGAACCTCTATTTGTTTCTTTGCAGCCTCACACATGGATGGAGCTTTCCACTCGTAGCACAAATGGTATCCATCTTGATAGCAACAGAAAGCAACCCAGAGCATATACCAGAATTATATGGTACAAGGCAGGGTTACAACATGGAAAAAATGCCTTTCCCTTGCAGGGCACACACTGATCATTTAGAGATACCAATTAATGTTGTCAGCATGTCTTGTGATGTTGGAAGGAAACATGTGCACCTAAAAAAAAAACATACAAACATAGGAAGAGCATGCAAACTCCACACAAAAGAGTTCAGACTCAAATCAAGAGCTGTGATATAGCAGTTAATGGCCATTTCCCCAAGCCTATCCCTAGGAAGCAGGGCAATATAGCATAGTTAACCCAAAACATCACAGCCAACAATACAGATCTCTTAGACCTCTGAAGGGCTGGGGCCTGAATTTGCAACATTTTAAATTACTGTACTTACAAAATCTCACCCAGAAGTCTAATCCTATCGCCACATTGCAACATTGTCAAAAACAAAAACACCAAAAACACAACCCTCAGATTGCGTAATCAGATGCAACATACAGTAAATCTGACCTTTTTAATTGTCTGCAATCTTTTACCCATTCATTATTTGCCACATATATTTACTCATCCAGAATAGTTTAATCTAGGTCCAAATTCTGTCCTCGGATACAATAAATCATGATCCATAATACACCTAAATATGGTAAACACTCCCACATATTCTAGGAACATCTCCATTGCTGCCTCCATACAGTACATGTATATAAGATAACAAAAGGTGCTTCTACTTGCAAATACTTGTAAATTGATGCTGATGTTCTCAGTACCTGTCTTGAATGTTCTAAATGTTCTCATGCATAAATGATTCAATTTATTTAGAACATTTTCATCTCTTTTTTCCCCCCCAACTGATATTTTTTTCTAAAAAAGGTAAATCTGGTTGATCATTCTGCTTTAAATTTAGTTTTACATGTTGTATTTTTAAATGTAGTGCACTCTATCAACTGTACATAAGAAGTAATCATAATAAAAATATATACATAAATGTACTAGAAAAAAAATCTGCCCAAGCAATATGAAAAGCAACAGAGATAACATTAATAATTTTCCACTTAGACGCAATCAGACGCTTTATTCAATTTTTACAGTCAGAATTGTCTCGGTGTGTATATATGAATATACAGTATGTGCTTGTAGTATGCATATAGCACACAGGTAGGTAGGAACTTTGCAGTGTTTATTACACTTTAAAGTGTGTTTTAAAGGTTATAGGTTAAAAACTTTTAACAGTAATTTCAAACTCTTTAAGAACCCTGGCACAATAAACATGCATGTCTCATGTATGCAGTATGAAACTGCTCATACTGTATAATTCAGAATGTACAGTATAATTCTGATTATTCATGTAAAGCTGGTTTCGTGACTTGAAGACACTGCATCATTGAGAAGCAGCACAGGAAAATATAATAAATAACAATCAAGTGACAAAAAGTGTTCTTTTGTTACTGTCAATAAATCGTTTATGCTCTACTTCTTGGTAATTTATTTTAAATTTAGAAAGATAGTTTCTTATAAACCATTTCCTATTTTATGGTCACTAAAGCAAATGGTCTATTTTACTTTATTCCTAATCGTTTTATCCAAAAATGTCTGTTTCTTCATCAGAATACAATGAAACTTATGGTGTGTGAAATGAGTATAAAGAGTTTTAAAGAGTGTTAATTTCTTATTTAAACTCTGGGCTGCATGCACAATTCAATTCAATTTAATTAGCACATCTCCAAAGTGGAGTCTCAAGACACTGCCTTGGTCTCAAGATGGCATTTTAAGGTTCAGATGATGGTCTCAATTTCTGCACATGTATGCAGGTAAAATGCCATTTTACAATCTTATTATATTCTTATTCATTTTCACACATTTTTTTTTTAATTGAACACATAGCAAGAAAAGTATGATATAAACTGTATATATAATAGCATCAGCTTTTACACTGGTGCCCCACAAATAAAGGAATGTGAATAGCTCTCCCCCGTTTAGCAAACTTGCTCTGCCAAGAAATACATTTCCTATCATTGATCTGTTAAAGAAACACCAAAAACCAATAATGTTATTTTCACAACATATGAATGCTATTTAATTTAACAAAAAGATCTGAATGTTTGTAATCATTGTTTATATTTTTACCTATTGTGTTAATTGTGTTAAGTAAGAAAATAATAAACAGTATATTTTCAATATTTCATTTGAAATAACATGTAAACCTGCCTATAAGCCACAAATTGAGTGGCTTTTGACACTCCCTACCTATTCGCATATAGTACATCAATACCGGGAACTGACAGAGACTGGCTTGTATTGCTATTGCTCTGCTGTACATCACTGTTCCACTGTTTGGGCGAGAAAGAAATTGTGTCTTAGCCCGCTGCTACTGCCACCAGGTGGAGCTCTTATGATTACACACACCTCCAATAAGAGAGCAATTCCACTTGAGCACAAGTTCCATTTGTATTTGTTTCTCTAAATTCTTGCACTTTTCTAATACAGTATTTTTACATAAGCTCAGCACTTCCATCATAAAGTTCTATTCAGTACCCACCCAAACTAAGAGCAATCTTAGTCATTCTGTGTACATTGCAAATCTATATTACAATGAAACAACAAACAGCACATCTTGAAACTAAAGTTTGTAATAAATGCAGTAAACTTCTCTATAATATGTTTGTGTCATGCTTACAAGAACTCAAAATAATTCTTCCACAGTGATTTTGAATAGCTTAAGAACAATTAAAGCATTTTATCAAAAGGAAGTGAACAACAAATGTTTAATGTTGAACCACATTCAGCTGAATGCGTTTATACATAAAAGCTGGAAGCATTTCAATGTAAACATAGAGCTGAACTGCAATAAATATCTGGTGTTTTAATATGCAATTGTAAATATTTACCCAAATTCTCAGCGATAAGGCTGGGGATTAGATTCCTTTTTTTTCCTTTTAGTCTTTGGTCTTTAAGTTACAATACATACATGTGTAAGAGAAAAGTAATACAAAAGTAAGAGAAGTGATTCAGTAAATAAACTGCGTGCGCAATATAGAAAATTATGATAACCTACAGTACATTGCTACATCAGCTCTCTGCCTGTTTTTGCTGGCTTTGTATTTGCCAACAGTATGAAGCCGAAACAAAAGTTTAAAACCATTCAAACTGTAGTCTTTCCTGACAGGGATGGGTCACTGCAGCTTTTGTTCAATTGTATCAGTTAACAGTTGAAACAAAAAATACACTTTAAAGTGAAATCTTTTTAAGTTTAAGTTTGATACATTTTGTAAGTTTGCATTCCTATCCATAGTGGAATGAGCATCTTTAAGAAAGAAAACGGACTAATGTTTGCATTGAAGGAATAGCCATATAATCCCAGAAACTGGGATGATGATCTTTCTTTTCTCCACCAGTAAAACTGAGAACAAGATGTTTCGGAACTTCATCTACTCATAATAATGCCTCACAAGATAATAAAGGGTATGTGGCTTCTCTGTTCTTTTAAGATGGACACAGAATGTAAGCCATACTTGAACTGAACCTCGAGTCAAGAGAGATAACCATCACCATTCCAAGATACCACAAATGAAGCTCATCTCACCAAACAGCACTTTCTACATACCTATTACCTCAGTGTTTCAAAAGCTTTTGGGCGCAAAAAAATGGTGCCGTCTTTAAACAGCACCCATCAATAAAAGTGAATTTAGAAACTTCAGTTTGTTGACGTAAGAAATGTTACAAATGAGAGGAGAGTATCGGTGTGAATAACATGGCTATTCACCTTATTCCATATCCCCACAACACTCTGGATAAAGATTTAAATGCACTTCCACTTTTGTGGAAATGGGATAGACGATATAGGGTCTTTTTCTTTACCATTTTTTCTGTCTTGCTCAGATTGATATCTTTCTTGTTCTTGCGGTGACTCTGGCTGTCTTCGATGTCGATCAGGCGAATGAGGGGCATTGTTCCTCCCCCTAGCAGCAGGATGGTGAAGAGCACGATGATGATGGTGGTGGTGCCAATGAGCTGCCGTTTCTCAATTGGTTCCAGACCCAGATGGAGGCTCAGAGCATAAGGGATGGCCCCTCGCAGACCTGCAAGGCCAAGGGCATGAGAACTGGGGTCTGGCTAAGCAGCAATGGAAGTCCCCCCCCTTTCACAAAATTTGCATTGAGATCTTTACCCATTTCTCCTTGATTTTAACGAAGAGATTATGTCCCCACTACTGATGCATTTTATAAAAGGGTTTTAAGGTTTAATAAAAAGTATTGCAGTTTGAAAGTTTGTTACAGTCCGTTAAACTCTATATACTGTCCATGTAATGCTGCTATCAACAGGCTGGATTGCGTCATGCTACAAACACTCAAAGAGCAGGTCTTGTGAGCTCTTACCACTGAACCACATGATGAACATCATTTTGGGTGTGATCTTATGATCCCTGAAGAAGTTGAGAAGGAAGGACAGGGGGAAGATATTGACAGCTCGACCCACCAACACCAGCACCTACCCAGAAAATACAGTCAGAGAAGAGCAATGGAATCTAAATCACAATCAGGACCTGGACCCTGATAAGCTACCTCCAGTTCCATCCATTTAACTGTCCTCTAAGACCAAAGACATTTCCTAAAAAATGACAAATCAATCAGATTTTCCTGCTGTAGGTCACCGCCTTTAAAAAAGCCATGTTATAGAGCCTTTCTACAGGTTACTCAGATTTCAATTTTTTTTTCTCCTTTGAGCATTTAATAGAAAGTTCTTATGGTATTTTTATGAACACAAACATTTACTGATTTTCATCTGTTCAAAAATATTTTAAATATAAAAGTCTACTGAAAACATAAAATTGCACAGTTCCATCACATTTTTCATCAAGTGATGCAGAATCAAACCTCAACCACTACTATACATGAAACAGTTACACATTAAAGCATATATACTGTATGAAAGCCTTTGACTCACAAAAACATTACTTACTATGCACCAGATGACAAAGGAGATTTCAAACTTGTGAGGGAAGCTGAATACGGACATTCCCAGAAAAGCAAAAACACAGGTCTCTGCAGGGGTACAAATCACTGGAGTCACACCAAAAGTTTTCAATGTAACACATTCTTGCACAAATAGTTGCAGTATTTTACTAGTTCAAAAATCCAATTAAAAACTTGTCTGTATAAAGTGCTATGGAAGAGTTAAAAATCAAATTCACTGTACAAAATGACCACTGACAGCAATACAATCTAACTTAGATGACAAACATTTTACACCCAATATTACTGCATAGAATAAACTGATTAAGTTAAAATTAAGAAAGACTGTTAGTTGATTCCCTATGCTACCGTTTATGCTTCTCCATAGGAAAGACTTTGTTTAAGTCTTTATGCTGCTAAGCAGTTTGGAATAATGTTTAAAGGAAATAGTAAAGGAATGAAAGCAAAGCAAAAAATCTGAGTATTTTGGTAGTTCCACTTTTACAAGTCTATTTTAACAGAGGGCAATTCTGTAAAACATCCTTTTTTGGTTATACGGTCAGTGCAACTGAGACCAGAAGTCATTTCCTTCATGTAAGTGCATTACCCTCTTCTTCTGTAAATAAATGTTCCAATTGTATTGCCAGAAGAAAGACATTGCGTGTGAAAGACATGTGAGAGCAAAGAGAGCCAGCAGACAGACGTGACTGTGCTGGGGTAGGACGTACCACACATGAAAGCCACAGTGCGCAGAGTCTGCTGCATGAGAATCTGGGTCACTGGAGACAGGTTGTGGTGAGTGTAGTGAGACATCACAATCCCGGAGAACAGTATAGCCATAATCCCTGCAAGGAGTGAGGCAAGACAGCAAGACAGTGGGAGAAACAATCATTCACCAAAAAGACTTCCCCTCAATGATATAGCAGGCTTCTTTGCCTCAGTTTGCAGAGAAGCTGTACCCAAAAGCATAGCTTGCAGTACAGAAAGCCACACTAATTCAGCCACAAGGAAAAAAATGTTCTTGCTCAGTCATTTAAAAAAAAATATTTTCACACTAGTGTTTTGCTCTCCACTACGTGTAGAAAACACGTAAATAAAGACATTCTTTGCACGAGAGTAAATTAATGGGCTTTTGACAGCGATGTCTTTTTTCTGCTTTCCACACCTGTTGGCTTTTAAAACCTTCTCTTCAGCAGTAAACCCAAGAATGTGGGATTGTGACAGCTGCACCAGGAAGCAGGAGCTGCTGTTAAACACTTAGCAGAGCAAAGCACTACTTATGCTATTTAATTTAATGCTTTAAAAGTCAGTGTGGATAAGGGTGTAAACAAATCAGGAATAAGTGGACTAGGGATTACGGATGAATAATAAAGAACAATTCTGAAGGGTGTACAATATTTACACTGTACAGCAGTATTTATAAGAGTACCTGTGAGAAAAATGGCACAGCAGCAGCAAAGGGATTCAGAGATACATTGGACTCACCAGACAGCTTGATCCCCTCAGCAAGTCCATAAGGGAGGTAGGCAAAGATTATCATCATCCCAAATTCTAGAGAGGGTGTCTTCCTGAGATCAAAGTGCTTCAATGACTGGGAGAGAGAAGTAATTAAGGAATCAGCAATTGGTTGATCATTCATTTAATACTCAATGAAACAATTAATGTTAATGACACTGCCTTTCAATGGCCTAAATATGGACAGTGCTATGGAAACTCAATACATTATCAAGAATGCTATTTCACACCAAAAATGAAATTCTTCATATAATCTAGAGGCCTACATTAATGAACCCATCCATTTTCTAACCACTTTATCCAATTCAGGGTGGCGGTGGGTCTGAAGCCGCAAGGCGGTATACACCATGGAGGGGACACCAATCCACCACAGGGCACACACACACACACACACACACACACACACACACACACACACACACACACACACACACACACACACACACACACACACGTCAGGACCAATTTTCCCAGATGCCAGTTAACCAACCACAATGCCTTTCCTCCTTTCAGAAGACATGCCACATGAGCATGGGGAGAACATACAAAATCCACAAAAACAGCACCCCAGTTCCAGAACTGAACCCAGGGCCGCGAGGCAGCAATGCTAAGCACTGTGCCACCGTGCCACCACGCCACCCCATCCAGAGGACTACATTCATGGAAATCTCTCTTTCCTAAAAACATCAGTTGACACAGATCACATATTTTTTGTGAAATATTTAAGAGGGCGACAGACAGGAAGGATCAAAGCATGAAACGGGCACAACCAGCTTTCTGATGCACATTGACAGACCAAGATTTTACTTGGTTTTCTCTTATGTTCCTTTCTGTTAGGATTGCAAGACTGTGTTAGTGGAAAACCGGACCAAACCTGAACGCACTAAGTATTGCAGATTTTTTAAAAAAGCGTACGAGAGCAGAGATGAGGCCGGTGAGGGTGCCGAGCGCTGCGGAGCCGAAGAACATCTTGAGGAAGTAGCCCAGGGCCTGCAGGAAGGTCTGCCAGCCGGTGACGTTGGCGTTCTCCGAGCGAGCGAAGCCCTCGGCAGTGCTGGGTCGGGAGATGGGAGAATAAAGCAAAGGCAACACAGCAACGAGAGGGTTTGAGGAGAACGCATGGAGGAGACACGGAGCATGAAGGGGAGGCTAAAAAGTCTTTTCAAACAGAACAATTTTCTGTCACTCGACAGCGCCAACCTGCTAGTGTGTTTTCCAAAGGCTTTCAAAGCCTCACTTCACAATGTTTTAAATTATACCAGATTGCCAGGTATGCTTTCTAGTGGATGATTGAAATCCAAACAACATACAGTAGCTCCTGAAGAAAGCCTTTTGTTATTGTGCTGGTTGTTATTACTGTTAATGTTGACCGTCTTTCAGCGACACTTTCCTGCCTCACGCGGGGTCTCTTGAAACTTATTTGGCTGCAGTTGTTTTGGAAGCCTGAAAAACTGATGAAAAATTCTGGCTACACAAGAAAAGACAATAATCCTCTGCCCAGCGTTGTGAGGATAAAAAGTGTCGGCAGACAGGAACTAAGCTTCCAAGTCTCTGTAAAAGGTCACTGCCACTTCAGAAGTGCATTCATCGTCTGCAAAATATCAGACCTAAAAATGAAGTTTAATATTCATTTCTTTATTTTAAGAACAGGTAAATCTACATTCTTAATAAATATGTGACATTTTATCTGCATGCAGTGCAATTGTGCTTTTACACATGCAGAGGTACCTTGGGAATAGACGGAAATGGAGAGGCTTCCTGGAAAACCAAGTTCAAAAGCGTGATGAGACAGATTGCCCTTTAGTTGAATTTGCTCCTGTCAATTATTCTGCTCCCAAGATACAAACTCCTTTTGTCACTGTATATTAACAGGATGTCTATACTTTTTTTGGTATTCAAATCAAGGCACCCTGCGGCAAGATTCATATTGCATGACTGCAAAAAGAATAAAACTTTCTGCATTTTTATTTTGGACTTATAAACCTTCGGGGAGTATTTGGGTACTTTTACTTTTTTTTCTTTTTACTGTGCATGAGTCTATTCTTCTTTACCATCTAACATCTTTACCATCTAAGCCTTCGCAGAAAAATTAGTTACAAGTCAGAGCTAATTCAGCCTTTGGTCTGTAGAAGCTGAGCACTACCAAGTACCTTAGAATCAAGACAACAGTCCATAAAATCCATGTTTTTGTATAAATACACATGGTACCATTTGCTGCAATATGCTCCTTTGGTGCAAACTTCTGGGACAGGTTTTACTATAAATCCTTTACAGTGATAAAAAGAAATCGCTAATGCTTCAATATACCAATGTATTTAAGTACTGTATGGCAATACCCTAACTGATGTATTGGACAACACAAACTTTCCGTAGTTCAGTTGTACAGCTTTCCTATTGGACTGCATCACACTCAATACTTACAGCATGTCAAAAAGAGAAACAATATTGTTCTCTCCAAGACATTCATTGCACAAGGAAATTTCAAACTTTTAGCATATACTCTACTAGAATAGTATTCTAAACACAGTTTTACCTAAATTACCTAAATATTAAATACCTAAAGTGGACACAAGCCTTGCGCAATGCAATGCATAGATTCACTTTGTGTACCTTACGCACTGCTTAAACACCCAACCGATTGTATAATCTGATACTAACAGGGTCAATACGATTATAATTATATACAATTATGCATTATATAATCTAATAAAAAATTAGAACTAGTAATTTAATGCACATATTTCTGAATTGGACCGATGATGTCAAAGAGACCAGCACAGGTCATTAATATCAGCTTGTGTGGAATATAGAGACTTTTATTGTTGTAGTACTATACATTATTACAGTAATGACCTAGAAACCAAGGGTGTGCAGCAGTGTCCTATACACGATTTGAACCATCTCCCTCATCTCTGGTGTCAGAACCCTAACCACAACTTGCATGCTGCTGCTTGTGTGTCAAACCTGGTAGTACTGCACAGTTACTGAGCCAGTCGAGCATGCCTCAACACTGCTGGTCCAGTATGCAAGGGTCTGTCTTTGTGATGGCGATTCACTCACATTTTCAAAATTAAAGAGAAATCAGGATATGGGACTATGCAAAACATTCAGACCACATATCCTGACACAGAGTTCCAGCAGACAGCTCAAATCTGTTTACAGCTGCAGCTGCAGCAGCTGAATAATGTATGTTCTTTTTCATCAATTAATGCAGGAATAAAATGCCATTTATAAACTTCCACTTGCTTAGCTAGTATTTTCAAAATCTACTGAAGTAAAACGGCACTGCTAAGGAAATATTTTTCAGCAATTAAGCAGCAAGAATCTAGCTGTATTTGACCTTATTTATTAGAAATGAGGGTGTGCCTGTTGCCATTTCTTTTATACATTCAAGCTACAGTATGTAACATTCCTTAAACTGCTCTCATGCTCTCCTGCTCTTCACATTTGCTTTGGTTCCAAAAGGTTTACTTTGGTTTGCTGCTAAATCTCTTCAGTTTAACAACTGAAGAGTTAAAAGAATACATACACCTGAAAAAAGTTCAAAAGCCAAAAAGTTGTTTCTTCTTTCTATTTTTCACTATGAAAATAAGCTTTACTTGTTCCTTTACTGCCAACGCGTGCTGACGCAGGACCCCCTCAGACATTCATTAAATGTCAGTAGTAAAACCTCAACTTATTCCTTTACATTGTAGAGCATACAGGAAATTCTCAAACCACCAAGAAATACCTCGGTATCGTCATATGGCACATTTAACCCAAACTTCCCCACATATGCACACAAAATACACAGTTAGATTTTCTGACCAGAGTAGCAAGAAAAGAAAAGGCCCTTTTAGGAGACATGCTGACAGATTTTCTTCTTTTCAATTCCAAGAAAAAGCCAGTAAAAGTGGATAAAGCATACAAGCTGTACAATACTGTGCCTAAGAAATAATAAAAAAATGACCCTTAGCAAACATTCTTCCTAACCAGCAGGTAAAGAACTATGGCCATTTCCTATATGAGTCAGATAATAGATGGGCAGAGCACTGCCATTTCAACGGCAAATCTAAAAAACAAAAACACTGTGGATTTTAAAGCACTATCTGCAGAATCAAAAAACAGAAGCCAAGTAAAACCCGAGATGTGCGTGCCCCTGACCACAGTTCTTTGTGGAAAACAACAACAAAAAGCAAGAACAAGTGTGCAAGCCCTGCACCAGGTAAATTTCATACCTGCTGAGGCACTAGACCATTCAAGCACGTGCAGTTTAAAGACATATGTGAATCTTGAATATGGACTGCAATTACTGCAGATTGATAAGCACTGCACAGGAATTTGGTGTGAAGAAAATGAATAATGTTAATGGTAACTGTATTCTTACAAAGTATTTAATTATTAAGAATCATCTGCTTTCAAACAGAAACAAATGTTGAAAATATATGATAGGTACAAAGATGAGATGCATCTATGAATTTTTTTTTTAAATATGAACAAATTCTTCTATTTTGATTTTATATATACTCGTACAACAAAACTTGGGAAATTTCAAGAAAACAACTTTGTTAAACCTGAACACAGTAATATCACTTTAAGATTGTGCAGGTAACTGCCAAAATAAAGGACACACATGAGTAAATGAGGGATACAAAGTATTCCAGACAGGTGTGGTTCCTGAGCAAATTAAGCAATTATCATCCCATCATGCTTAGTGTCATATAAACAAATGGTGGAGAGGCCCCGTTGCCCACTGTTTTGGCTCTCAGAGCTCCAGAGACTTGTAGAATCTATGCTCAAGCACACTGATGCTGTTATGGGGGCTTGTGACAGTCCAACGCCCTATTAAAAAAATATGTTGGCATTTCCTTTATTTTGGTAGTTACCTTTACTTAATATAATTACACTTCTATACTGATTTTTTAAGTAAACTGTAGCTTTGAAAACAAAACAAATGCAAATATAGCCGTTTACAAGAAATTACATGTAAGATAGTGTTAGGTCTTTCTAGTTCACAGGAAAGAGGCTTACTTGGTCAGTACAATGGAAACGGCATCATTTAGAATGCTCTCTCCAAACACCAGCATATTGAGCACTGGGTCCACGTTCAGAGCGTTGAAGATGGCGATGGTTGCCACCGGATCCACAGCAGAGATAAGAGAACCAAAAGCGAAGCTAGAGATTAAGAAATACAGGCAGAGAGATTTCACAAACATCACAAACAAACTGCACGACTAAATGGAAAGTATTCAAAAGATTAATTTCGAATGCATTAAGTTTGTTGCATAAGGAAAAGTCCTGCTATTTAATGATACAGTATATAACTGCAGGCCTGTCAATATTTTTGTGGTCTGTAAATCTTTGGTAGCAAAGCATTAACAAAAGTGCAACTTTAAGAAAGTAATGGTAACAGTTATTTTTGTATACAAGGTCACAAAAAAGCACACTTACCTGTCTGTCATTGTCATCTTGTAAATAACATCTGCCTGTAAATTTGAAAGAAAAAGAATTGGGAAACATTTTTGCATTTAGCATTACAATAGTTTTCCTGAGATTGGAGTTACAACTAAGTGAAGAAGCTGGCAATATACTCAAATAGAATTTGCAACACTTTATTTGAAATGGTTTCTCTTCTCCTGTGTGGGACTGTAGATATCACTAATGCAAAACATAATACAGGTGTTAAAGCACTTAAGTCTTACTAGTTCGAACAAAACAAATGCAGTTTTTTTGCATTAAAAAATACTTCTTTTCGATGTAGCATCGATGCCTGTTCTGTTAAAAATAGCATAGTTGCCCACCAATAAATGCTAAAACAATGTAACATGGAGAAACCGGTAAAACCAGTTTATTTTTCTTTAAAAATGCCTTCACTGGAAAGCCTAAACCTAAATATCAGTTCTCTGTAAAAATAAAGCAAACATGTTCAAGGTTCAAGGAATTTATGAGACGCGTCAGAAAAGTAAACTAAAATAAAAGTATTTCTAAATGACAGCACCTGTCCAAGGAAGTAGATGCCTCCTCCCACAATGAAGGCTGATATGGCTGTGCCAATCACAGCAAAAAGGGTGATGGAGCCAATATTCTGAAAAAAGTTCCCCTGGAAAGAAAGTGAGCGCAAAATGTGATTTGGAAATATGTCCCAAAAAATACAAGAAACAAAAAGAATTAGGAATAATGTAATAATCCATAAGTAATAATTCAACATGGGTTGCTTTATTTTTAGTGTACAAGAATAGGTCTGTCAAAGGAACATCCAGCTGGCACAGCAAGCATCACCTAAATGTCACACAAAGGACCATCTGATAAAAGTGAAATATTCAGATCCTTCATGCAAATTGTCCTCTTTACCTTATGGAGTGAATATCCTGATTCAAATATAATCGGTGGCAGTAACAGAAGAAAGAACATGTTTGGTCGAAACATCTCCTCTTCCTACAAATAGACAGACAGAATTCCATTACTTTTCAGTTCCTTTAAATGTACAGCCTATAGCATAAATCTGCAGTATTGGGCATAGGTCACTAAGAACTCACAGGTCTCCACAGTTACCTTAGCTGAATTAAAAACGTCATTATGTGTGAGACTTTTACTAGGGCCTTCAATTAAACTCGGAACCTATTCAACTGATCAGCACTTGTTAAGGAGCTCATTTAAAAGATATTGCTTTGTAACAAAAATTATTGACTTCTTAAAAAATCTAGATACATGTAGTGCTTGAGAGGAAAAACCTATGTAGCAAAGACACATTTAAAAAAAAAGATAAAATGTTGTGCATTACCTTGAACCAACATCATGGCATTCATTTTAAAGTAAATTTGGCATTTATTCAAAGGCTGGCTATTACATTTGAGATTCTAAAATTCCAGGTGGGACATTAACAGTGTTTAATCAGTTTTTTTAAAGTACCAGAATGTTTGCATGTTACAAGATGTATCTTTTTCTATACAAAATGTTTCTATATGTAGCTTTTATTCAAGAGCAGTAGTGTCACAACAAAAATGAGGCATTTACTTAAGGCAGGTTTGAATCAATCAAGGTAGGAGTTAAATTAAAAGAACATTTTTAAAAAATAACTAAACACTGATTAATGAAAAAAAAAGGTTAGGTTAGGCTTCTGCTAACCTTATCCTTAAGACTTTGCATGCACTATAAGAGTCAGGGAAGAAGACAGCACAGGGAAGGTGGACACACCTTCAAATTAATCACTGGTGGCACACTGTAAAACAGTGCTAACAGCTTCTCAAAACATTTACACCTTTAGCTAATAGATGCTCCAGTAGTAATGCAAGTTGCCAGCTAGTGCCCCATTACAAATCCCTGTTATTATATATGATGGCCTGTGACATCAGAGGATTTATCAGCACGCACAAGTTCCACCCAAGCTGCAGAGATAGGAGGTGACCTGACAATAGCTGTCCTCCCTGACCTACATATCCTGTTACTGAAAGCTATTCACATGCATCACTACATCAGATCAGCTTCTGCCAGTGAGGAATGGTGGCTCATCCTTACTACTTGTTTAGCCAACCCCCCCAATGTGCAGAATTATGAAGCACAAAGAGCCAAGGAAGCCAAAAACCCAGCCCAAACCTGCTTCTACTACTCCCATAGTCCATACTTCTAGGAATAAATTACCAGTTAAGAGACCTGATGAATTCTATACACAGGGCACAATGTCTTACAGCTAATCTGCAAGGATTCCCTGCTACCGTGCCATGAAATGTATTATCTAACGACATTCATTTTAGGCTGAATTCTGGGAAATATTGAAGAATCTATTAATAGCACTTCACATTGGCGTTATTTAAAATATTTCCGACAATAGAGAACTGGTGTAATTTGAAAACAATGGCACTGATATATTTAAACTAATCTACTTTCTTTTGTATCCTTTTTTGCTTGAAAGATTCGTGAGGCTGACTTACTGGACATGTCACGACAAAAGCATACACAAAGAGCAGTACCAGAAATGCAGATTGATTTAATGACATAATGAATCAGATAAGATTAAAAGGATTCAAGGACACAAAGGATTTGGCAAGAGAGGTATGACTGCAGAGCCGCCTTAAGATACAATCTAATTACACAGTGAGAGTGAAATACTGAAATTATAAGGAATCTTAAGTCAAATCCATAAAACCTCTATTTGGCAGATAATGCATGGTTGTCTTGAGAAGCACAAGACAAACGTTCATCATCTATCCTGGCTATTACAACCTTTGTATCAGGTCTAAAACTAGTGGAGAATGCGAGACACCCAATTCAAACCAACACACCATTATCATCATTACTATCTCAATCAATGGTGGTTCTGCAAGAAGAATGGAATAGAACAGGGCTGCAGCTATTTCAAAACCTTGAAGAATACAGCCCTGTTCTGTTCAATTAGTTCTTGTTAATCACAAAGGTTTAAAATTGTATTTGGTGGAGGTTCCTAGCTGATTGGTCAGTGACTGTGCAGGTACTGGAAAAGAAATAAGTGTGCACAACATCCAGAATTATTATTTGGACATATATGTAGTGGTGGGATAAGTAACTTTTAAAAAGTAATTTGTTGCAAGAAGGGATTTTTTTTCCCAAAGAATAAGATGTTGGGGAAAATTGGTCTTCATTTTCCATCCTAATTTCTTTTAAAAAGTATTATGAATATTTTATATATTTTTTTAATTTACTCAACTTGAAAATTACACAAGCTTGTAACTGTGAAGGACTGCACTTTAAAAGTCACTTTCACCATCACTGTCTTTAGGTTTGTCAATGTAGCACACAGCAAGGCTGACTTTGAATATCACCTCCAATGATGCCAAAAGTAGTCACAAATAAATTGCAGTAGTTAGTTAATCTAAAAAAAAATTAAATTCAGCATTACTTTTAGCTAGTTCATATTCTGCACATAGGGAAAGGATTTTGTTCAACAAAATCAACAGGTTTAGCCTACTCACAAAGCACAGATAAACTCATATTATAAATTCGTGAAGCTCAATTGATAAATGTGTGTTATATACTATGTGCTTTCAACTACTGCTGGCTGCTTTCAAACCCTCTCTTGCTAATCTGAACATGTTATTTATTTGCACTTTTCTTTGGCTAAAAGATATAAAGGTATATATAAAGATATATATATAAACCACTGTGAATGTAACAGACAGTATTCAGCACTCATAAACAGACAAATACGGCATACAAGATGGTATTGATTGTGGCACTGGGTGCTTTCTGCACAATTTGTGTTTTCTTCAGGAAATTGTGGTGGTGGGAAAGTCATTTCAATGTGTTATTCAAAGAAACTCAATCTGACCTGCTCTGGAAATATACAAAACTAACTTGTTAGTGAATGGGCTTTTGCAGTTACTGGAATCAGTGACTCAGCACAGGGCTCAGTGCTTCAAACAATAGTTTGTTCTCTCAATATAATGAGGAGAGACCCTGCATCAGTGATCTGCAAGCTCGAGAATGTTAATTAGTGCCTGTGGATGTATTCAAATAATTGGAAAAGGAGGCAAAAGAGGCAGATGGTAAATGAGGCTTTCTGCAATATGATGAAGGCCAACAGCACTTTTTGACAGTTATGAATCTCTGAAGGCACACTGTTTGCTGTCAGAATGAAGCAATGAAATGATGAAAATACACAGTAAATATGCTTATGAAATGATGGGTATATAAACATTACAATTTCATTTTCTACTAACAAAACTTTCAAACTTTTTTCCCCCATAAGGAATGGCATTTAAGAATTCATTAATACTATCACAAAGTTGAAGTTAACAAAGCTGCCTTCTTCAAAGGAACATTTTGCAAGAGATTTTGCTCTATTCTACGTTAAGAATTTAGTAAAAATTTAATTTAAGAGTAAAGAAAAAATGATTTATAAAGGCAACATTATTATTACTGACTGCTAATAACTGCACCAGCAACGCAGTTTAGGAAACTAGAAGCCCAAGAGGGAGAGCTTGAGCCATGTAACCTCTACCAACCCCGTACCAATGTTGGTTTATGATGGATCGGCTAATGATAATATAATCTAGAGTTGTGTTATCAAAGTCTCAACACAACTGTTGTTCACATTGACAGAGAATTGCCCAGCTGACTTCATTCCACCAAACCTTGCCAGCGTTCATGCAACACAATGCCACTCTTAAAGATGCCGAGTCCCAAAGTCTTGACTCGAATCAGTAACCTCCAGGTTATATCTCCAACCTTGCAGTCTAATCATGGCCTCATTTAAACAACAGCAGTCCTCATGCTGCCAGTTTAATCTTGTCCAACAAGGTCAACTAGCTGTTTCACAGTATCATGACTCTGGATGTCTGCAATGAAATGGTTTTGACTTTTTTGACAACATTTTGCTAGAGCAAACACCTTTTGCTTTCAAACATGTCTTCCTGCATGATTTAAATGACACACAAATCAACCCATGAAAATGAACCACCTTCTGCAAGTACAGTGGTTCACTGTACTCTTTATAACTGGAGAACTTTCCTGTTTATCTGTGCTGATTGCTCCCAAACACACAGTGTTAACTGCCTGCTCCGATACTGAATTTCAAAACTGAAAGGAAACATCACCCCTTGCAGTACTGCACACCAATGCAAACAAGTCATGGCAGACAGATCCTCCACTTACTCTGAATTTGCATACAAGCTAAACTGAAGCCAGACCTGTACAGGTAAATTTCTTTCAAACAAATAGTTTTTCAGGGTGGCAACCAGTAATCTTTATACATTTTTTGTTATAAACAATTAACCTACAAACCTACCTTCCAATTTGCCAGCTCTTGGAATTCTATAATCTTTATGAAAGCACCCATTAGGATACCTGAAACAAAATGAAAAATTAGTAAAGGGGATTACAAAAGTGTCCGCAGTAATAAGACAAATTACCATTATTAAAATTATTTTCAGGGACTATTCTGGTTTATAGCCTACATACACAGATGAGGCACAAAGATGAGATGTTAAATATTTTCAGATACACTGTAGAAGGTACTTGCTACAGAATAATTTTCCATTTCCAGTAAAGGATGTTGCTTTCAATATGAAAAGCAATCTCTAGAGCAAATTAAGCTACCACTGTAATCTGCACACCTAAAAAACAAATACAGATTCAACATCAATGGCACTGCAAATAAAATATACATATAACTGCTTATTTCAATAATAAAATCTATAGTGATTGTATTGCATCTTAGCCTAAACAGGATTTTAATGACTAATTGTTTCTGACAGGAAGGAGAAAACAACAGTTTCAGCTTTCAGCATCAGGGAAAAGAGTTAATTAGTTTCTGTGGAAAGACAGGGTACTGTAGGTAGCCAGAGGCCACAGAGCAGGGGCAGGAAGGAAGAAAAACTGAATTCAATAGAATCAAAAACTTTAGTTATCTGCATAGATCTTCCATTCAGTCGATCTGTAGATACAAAGGAAGCCTATGCA
Organism: Lepisosteus platostomus; assembly: GCF_059453375.1. Lineage (NCBI taxonomy): Eukaryota > Metazoa > Chordata > Actinopteri > Semionotiformes > Lepisosteidae > Lepisosteus > Lepisosteus platostomus. The sequence goes on from NC_142625.1 coordinate 21,782,337, forward strand.
CATTGGAGTCATCAACAGACCAAAGTTGAAATTACACACAAAAACACTTTGAAGGGGAAAGAAAGGAAAGAGCTGTCCAGTAGTAAAAGGAAATTACTACAGTGTTACTTGTCATCCTTTTTCCATACAAAATAGATCTCCAGTCTTGGTCCTGGGCAGCTCCTATCTTGTATATGTCTTAAATGTCTCCCTAAGTCACCTGTTTCTAAAGACTGAAAATACTTGATAAATTAAGTAAATAACATGTTCAAATAAGGGGACGCTGGTTCTTGAGGGCTGAATGACATTCATATTTTTTGTACCAAGTTTTATCTCCACATAACTTAATTGAACTACCTTCTTAATTGATCACGATTACATTGTTCAAGTTTTAAAAAATTAATGAAGCAAAGCTTAACTATACAGCCTGCCAGGACTGCGCTTTTGCAGGAACAGGGCTGGAGACCCCTTAGAGTAATTGGTATATTGTAGTCAGCACATATTTCTCACAACAAGGTCAGCACAATTTAGGAAGGAGAACTGAAGGAAATACTTCATAAAGACGGTGGTGGGAGTCTACTGAGCTATGTTGTTGAAGTCAAAGCATCACTTTTTTTAACAAACAACTGGATGAAACCCTCAGGTTATCTTGCTACGAAAAAGCAATCATCAAGTAATCATGTTACGTGAGATATAAGGTGCCCCCTTGTTTGCAAACAATCATAATCAATATCATAATGAAGGATGTTTAACATGGGAGAGGGGCCAGAGTTAGCCTCACTGACCGCCTACTGTACCTGAAGAGGTGTACTCTACACACCACAATCAGATGTCATAAGAGTTATTCATGGATGAATATCTGAATATCAGTTACACTGAAGACCATTGTCAAAAGAGGTACAATTAAAATAATTCTGTCACTTACCAAGAGAAACAACTGCAACACTTTCTGGCAAGAAATGCAGTTTATACTTAATAAGAAGATGCACCAATATGATGCAAATACCTAAAAGGACAAAAGGAAATGGAACATTAAGACAAGGATACCAAATGCTCATTCATCAACACCTGAACTCTTGATAAAAATAAACATATTAGCATATGTTTAGCTCAGCCTTAGAACTTCAAAATTGTGGTCCATGTTTTTGTGTCCATGAGTCATACAGTCCTGAGTAAAAATATGTGAACCCCATTGATTTTTCACATATTTTAAAACCAAAAATGTTATGAGATCTCAATCTAAGGCCTAACACTAGATAAAGTTAACTTGATGCACGAAAAGACACATAACTTGATACTCTTTCAACATGTATTTTCCTCACATGATGCAAGATCAATATTCAGGTGTGAAAAAGTATGTGAACTTTCAGGTCCAGTGACTGGTGACTCTCTCTTGTGCAGCAAGAATTTCAACAATTTGTTTCCTGTAACCACCAATTAACTCCCTCACATTGCCATTGAGGAAGTCTGGCTTTTCCTCCTTACAAAAAAAGTCTTTAGCCTGGTGACACCTGAGGGCTGCCTTGCACGGACAGATCACTTCAGGCCCTGCCCCAGCGTTTCGATGCATTTTATGTCCAGACTCTGACTGGGCCATTGTAAAACTGGGAATTTCTTCTTCTGCAGCTGTTCCAATGTAGAACTGATCTTCTTTTAAGGATATCTTCTTGCTGCATGACTCCCCTTCAGTTCAGCTTCAGGTCATGGATGAGTGGGCTGACATTCTCCTTTAGAATCTTTTGCTACTATGCAGAATTCATTGCAAAGCAGACTTGACAGCTGGGCAGAGGGTCTTCTGCTCAAAATCAGTGCTTGGTTTTTGCTAAACATAACATTTCTCACTGAAGCCAAAGGGTTCTGTCCAGAGAACACTGTTCAAGAAGCCCTGTGGATCATCTATATGCTCTTTGGTGAGCTTCAGGCAGGCAGCAGGCATGTTTTTCCTTTTGGAGGCCAGTGGTGTTCTCCTTGTTATTCTTCCATGCACTCCAGTCTTGCTCAGTCATTGTCTGATGAGTCCTAAGCACTCACTTTAGCCAGTTATGCACTTCCTTGGATGTAACTCTGGTATTTGTTTATAACTTCCCTGATGACTTTCCAGTTGGTTATGGGAGAGCTTTTGGCAGGATGACTGCTCCATACACTTCTCTTTAGAAGACAGCTGACATATAATTAATCAGGTTATTTTATCTCCATCTTAGACAGAAATACAAACCAGGAAAAAGACGATTAAATGTTATACAGTATATACTGCACTGCTTTCACATTAAAGAAATAAAGTAATTTTTCCTCACATAAACAGGTCTATTTCTAAGCCACATCTGTTAAACCTTTTACAATTAATTAGGACTATTATCCCTTCAAATTACGTTAAAATTAGCATCAGTGCAGAACAGTTCTAAACACAGAGTTTAGTTGCTACTGGGCAACAGAGCATTTCTTTTTCCACTTAAGTTAGCAAGTCCACAGATTCCACAACTGTAAAACAGAGAACTCGCTGAACAACACCTACTTCTCAAAATCCTACTATACTGTACCATAGTCAAGACATGTGCAGTCATCAAAGTTCATTATTTCACTCAGTTGAAGAGCAGAGAAATGGTCAAACACATTGGTAGAACAACACAAACATCAATCGCTCCATGTGCATTTTATTCTGTGAGCAAACATTTGGGTTTTAGATCACTAACAGAACTTACCTGCACCTAATTGTAAAACTGCTTCATACTTTACGAACTGTGTTTCTTGTCTTCTCTTTACAGCATGGAATAAACCTCATGTGTGCACTAAATAACTGGACACGTGAATGAGAATGGAAAGCAAGTGAACTAACAAGAGGGTGTCCATGGAAAATGAGATCCTGTCCAAATTACAAACCATATCTCCACATTAATATTAAAGCAAAATACTGTAGTAGATTACTTACACATGGATTAGTCAGTACTCAGCACTGGTAATAGTGTAAGCATAATTATTAACATTTTAACATCCATCAGTCCAGGAACTTGGCAAATTTGTAACTTATTTTTATGCCATGCTAACACAATCAATTCTGTATAAGCACAGTGAAACTGTGAAAGGCAGGAATAAACATGCACATAAAACAACAAATTCAGTGATTCTGTATGTTTTGAGCTGGAGTGAGTAGAGTCAAAACCGTTTGAAATGTGAAAGTGTATAATTGGCTACTATAATAGTCCAAGCTCGGCATATGAATTATAAGCAGTCCCACCTATACCGCCAGACATGACAATAGATTACAACACTTGAGTCTGACTCCTGAGAGACATACAGTACCTGCTGTTCATGCTTAGGATTCCAAAGTGCGCTTTTTATATATGCAGGCTCTTCACAATGCTTATTTTTGAGGCTCAAATTATATGACAATACATCTTAATGTATATTACAAGAAATATTGCAGTTGAATGCAAAAATACTTTCAATAATAATACACACAATAATACACACTCTAAAAGAAATCATTATGCTTTTATATAAGATTCACAATTATAGGGCCCTCTATAATACACAACATACATAGAAATTAGATTTTCAATTTGCACAGTTTTAGAACTATCTGCTATTTTCCCAGTTGTGTACATTACTTTTTTTTTATTTTACTAACTGGTCAAGAGTGCACAAGCAGAACTTTAAAACGTACTGGGTAAATACAGTCTTGCAGATTCCAGGGAGTTACATTTTACACTTGACTGAGGGAAACATTTCAAACGTCTATAGTTTACCTTTACCTGTGTTTGTAATAGTTGAGGAAAATTGTGTTGCAGCTATCAGAAATGGCTCCCAAGTCTAGATAAGGCTTTATTGATCCTGAAGGGAAATTGAGGTGTTACAGGAGCCCAGCCCATGACAAGCAAAAGAATGTATATGAATATAGCCTGCTGGAACATCAATGACTGGAATATGAACTACAGAACCACAGTCTAGTACAGAAATACAGCCTATATCATACATATAATTTCATATACTGTATGCATTACAATTGTTCATTGGGTACTTACATTAAATTATGTGATGCTATTCCTAAATTCTACAGTGTAGACTCTGGGGGTTATTTTCCTAGTCAGTATTAATCTGGTGGACCATGTTCTAGTGGTCCAGATTTACTGATGTGATCTTGCCCCACCCCTCTTATGGGACTCACCAATCACAAGCAGGCTGAAAAAAATGGTCATCCCACTGGACTGCTCTTCCTCCTGGGCCTGGACCCCTGTCTGCACTGGCAGGATGGGCTTTGGAGGTGTGGGAGGCACTGGGGTCGTTGTCTTGGCAACAGCAGTGGTGGCATGAATTGAATCATTACCAGCATTTTCTGTTTCATTCAGCCTGCAAAGGAAACACCAGAGGAAAAATAACAACGTATCTTGAACACAATTCTAAACTTTCTTATTTTTATTTTCCCCCCCCCATCTGGGATAAAATGCCAATGATGCTGTAAAGGACCTACTGTGGGAAGCAGTCACTCATTCCAAGTGTTCAAGTTTCTTTTACCCATTTACAGGATTTAGCTCCAAACCTGCATTCATGTACAGTGTACTGTACTGTGCAATTGATAATACTGAATTCTCACTAGTCTTTAGTATAAGACTCACTAAACAAACTTCTGCCAATTGCCATTCAGAAACTCACATTTGTGACTTTCACACACTTTAAAAGTGAGAGTTTTGAAGTGGTTGTGCACAGCAAGACCATGTGACTGAGTGGATTCCAGTCTGAATGGACAGCAGTTTGACATAAATGTGCTTAGTAGGTTATAACCTTGAGCAACATGGATTAATACAATTTTTAAACCATTTGAAACGTGTTTGTACATGACTTTAAACCAATTGACTTGTAAATCTTACACACAACGAATGTTGTATTTCAATATCTATAAACAGTATGTAAAATACATAATAAGAGTGTTCAAATTTGTGGGTGCATAGTAATAATGACACTATATGCTTAAAAGAAGAAGCAATAGAATAGTGTAATTTTTTGCTTTTCAATTATTTGATTTCACCTTTTACTCCATTATTTACACTCTTCCTTACCAAAGGAGGAAATTGTGACATAGGTTAACCACTAAAGTTTGTAACCCGCTGAAGTGAAACTTGACTAAGACACTCCAATCATTTTGAATTTGATTATCAAACCCCATCATTGTTTTCTATTTAAAAATAGACCATTTGTCAACCCAAGCATCACACAGATACAATTACCAAGATTTTTAAAATAATTTACTAAGACTCAATAAGCATAAGTAAGCACAAAGTCTGATAGCATTGTATAATTTAAGAATTACAGAACCATTTTAATCAGCATGTGTTTGTAGATGGATTTAAGAGCACCTGAATATACTGGATAAATCTGAGTGAATATGGGTCTGTTATACAAATTTAATGCTTCAGGTAAATTTTCCCTATTGCATATAAATTATAATTGTGACAGAGTTTGCACTTAGATGATTAGGGACTAATTAACCTATCCTTAATTGACATGTTAATGTTATGATGATTCATGCTGGATGCTGGATTTGATGGATTTGCAAAATATGTTCTAAGTAATGCTGATCTTATTCACTTGTAATGGAGGTATTATGCCTAAAAATAATATAATAGCGACGTTTTTTATCTCTTTCAGTTGTGATTATCTTGATGAATTTTTACACAAATGTCAGTTTTAAATATGAGATGCTGGGACTGTATTTTGCCCCAATCTGAACCTAGATCCTTTATTATATACTTGCTCTCACACAGTTCTTTCATGCAGACTTTTCACTGTATGACATTTTCAATGAAATATAACATATCCTTACGGATTTAAAATTGTGTTTGATAGGCTATATTGTAAGTTTCATTCCATTGATAGAAGCACAAAACAAAAGTTTAACAGATTTTCAGATGACTATTGCAAATGAAGCAGTTAACATTTCAATTAACCAAGGAAAACAACTGCAATCAGTTGTGTTGAGGCATCTTTCAAGGTTCTTCAACATGGGTATGAAGCTGTAAACCTGAAACACAACTACTAAGATGTAAATTGTGGAGAACACTTCCTCATTGAGCTGTAGTAAATTATATATGACCAAATACTTAGAATTGTTTTGCATATTACTGTAAAACTGCTCAACTGTCATTAGCTGTATGCGCCTGGGTATCAGCCCAAACTGATTCACTGTCCACAACAGGTGTCTCACACTCGGTTCATGGAGAGCCTGAAGTCTTCTGTTTATTGGTCCATCTGAGCATATACAGTACTTACAAAGCTGGTTTAATTATTTAATTAACTGTATAAATGTAATACTTCTAACCAGGGTCTTAGGTGTTTCATAGGTATCTTTATTAATAAGAAAGTGAATGTTTTAAATCAATTGCAAACAACCTTAAGACAAAATGCTAAATGCCGTATATTTAAGACAATAATTGGGTTTAAGTGTTTAATTGACTAGTCAGTAAATTAAAGACAATAAGCCCCCCACGTCTACCCACAACACCAATCTGAAATACTGTATACAGTAAGTGAAACTGAACTCAAGACGAAAATGAAGGTAGCAGCAATACAAGAGAAGATAAAGCTACCTGATGGACTCTTCCAGGGACGCTTTTCCTTGCACATTTTGATTTCTGTCTGGATCCCTCTCTTCACCTCTTTGATTACCACCTGTCGTATCACCAGCTTTACGAACACCATTCCTTGTATCGTCTTCAGCTCTAGCATGCACAGATATATCTTGCCTGTTTAAGCCGTGTGACAGACAAGATACCGACAGCAGCAAATAAAGGCAAGTTGCCCCTTTACGGCGCAACTGTTTTACAACACGCATCGCTGACGCTTTTATTTAAAATACATTTTTTAACTGTAAAACGGGCTCCGAAACCATTTTATACCCACTTATGCATATACCACATCACCACTCCAACTTCCTGTTTAGCCGCATTTCCAGCGTGCCTGTCGGGAATTGTAGTAATAATTTCTTGTCGTGTGGTTACACAGATATTTCCTCCAGTTGTTTATTATTTATACTCTTAAAATCGTATCAACAAATAAGGGATGCATTAATTGAAAGGGATGAGAAATAAGATACGGGTAAAAAAAAAAGGATAAACATGTATACGTTTGGACTACTATTCCCAGAGAGCATTGTTCATACCTGAGCTCATAGGGGCCCTCTGGTTTTCTCTGGGATTTGTAGTACAGTATATTTGAAAGATGTCTTTTCGTTTTAACCCACACTGTGACGAATGTTGACTGTTTAAATATAGGGTGTTTTCGTATTTCACTTTAGAGTATGTTTTGCCTGCAAAGTATTAGGTGATGTATTGTAGATACTAAACAACATATTCACATTGGATAATACATGTGCAAAACAACATGCTACGACGTGTATTTGTATTGGTGATGTGATGGTAACTTACAGAAAGTTGTGGTGAATTAAGAGTGATGAAAGAAAGGCATTTAATAATATAAACAAAGGTCGGAGTTATTTTACTGCTTTCATACATTAACGACCCAGTTCAGTTACTTTGCTGTTTTGCCTCCCTGATTTTGTCTTTATGTCTTCATTCAGCTTATCTCTCTGCCGGATTCGAAACAAATGAATGTGTAGCTCCAGTGCCTCAAACTCACAAAGCATAACAATTCATATATTTTCACATTTTATATATGCTGCTAGCTAAACCTAACTGAGCATTAAGCTCAACTTGAATGAATGTCTAAACTGGAAGGTCTGGTGTCTTCTGGTTTTTCTTCCAAACTTGCAGTACTAGTCAATTGAAACCTGTTTTCATAGACACATATACAGTAAGTGATTTTGAAAGAGTACTACTGAAAACACAGTTGATCTAATTCAATAACTATTATTGGATAATTAATTAATTTTCTTATTTTATTTACTACTTATTGCGTAATTTTAACACATCTCACCAGGCTCTTAGGTGTTTTAAAGGTGCAGGGTAATTGTACATGTAATGAAGTGAGGGGCATAATGAACTGTAAAAGACCTTAAGAAAAATACACTATAACCATCCTTCTATTTCCTGAATGGATGAATTTCCTCATCTTAGAACCAGTCTAAGCTGTTGTCATTGATTTTCCACTGATTTAATTCTGATTGGTCCCTTCCCTTCAAAGTCTCATTACGAAAATTGTCAATCTTTGCTTTGAACTCCACCTGTAAGGTTTCCAAACTTTCCCTAATGTTTCCCTCACTTCTGTTTGAACCCCTGGCCTAGGTAACCACAGAATAATAATACAAAATGCATAAGATTTTTTTATTTTTATGCAAACCTATTTTTTCCTGCTGGTTAGTGATAATTAGCAAGCAATTAATGCACAATTTGATGTAAATGTTAAGTTTTTGTTTAAAGACAAGGTAAGTAACCCTTCCTGTCCTGATGTATCCTGTTGATCTGGTTCCAACTAGAATCTCAGGAATTACTGTCTCCACCCACCCACCCTATCTTATATTGGAGGGATATTATATTATATTTCTGTGGAATATTCTAACAATACTGCTGCCATATGTAAAGGGATATACAGTATTGTACATTACTTCAAGTCTGCTATAGTACATATATGAGAAGGTTAGCTCGGAACCAGCGAGAATAGTCTATATGGGGCAGCAATGAAGATAAAGGTCTTTTTGTGATGCTTGTGGTCTTCTTTCACCACTGACACTGTGTGTGTAACACGTTCTATATTAAAGAAATAAGAAGTGATCGAGGTCCTATTTCTGTTGTGAATCACAAGGAAGATGACAAAATGCATAGTTTACATTGTAGTTTATACTGCAAAAAGTCTGTGTTTTTATGTTTCATCTGAATTAAGTAAAGAATCTAATGAGACAATGAAACAATCAATGTCCATTTTTGTTGAAAGGATTCATGAACACACTATACTCTGTATGTGGTGTGTATTACAAATAAGCTGTAGGTAAGTGCACTGCCATTGGTCTTTATTGAGTGCAAAGTTAGTGCAAAGCAATTCTACGACTCAGATAAATAATTAAAGGATATTGACTTTGCCTTGGGACTCACTCCACTGCCTGCACTTGTCCCACAGGAAGTAAGCTTTCTGTTTGCCAACAGTGACAATTTCTAATATGACATTTTTTAAGCCCACCAATTAATTTTGCTTCTCAGTATAAACAAGGCGTTACTGTATATAATCCTTCTTATCTTTGCTGATATGTGAAGAATTTGCTGATATGTGGAGAATCACTGAAGGCAGTTTCATTTATTGTGGGCAAGGAAATGTGATCCTGGAAAAATGGTAGGCTATTAACACAACTAGTATCTTCTAATAGTAGCAAGAATTGTTGTTTCACTTAACATTTTGCTCTTGTCTTATTAATACAATATTTGTTTTATTTACGGATCAAAGCTCTTTTGTTATGTAATGAAGCTATGCTTCTACTTCTGTTTATTTTCACCTACCATAATTTTCCTTTGACAGAGATATGATTATTTTACTTGAAATAGTCCTGCTCATATTCTCATAGATAGCCCAAGAAGCACAGGAAAACCACGCACGTTCACATTAACTTCAGAAAACTCCTCATTCCTGTGTGCCATATCCTCTCCAGCCAACCTTCCCGCCTTAGCTCTCACCTTCACTGTATGCTTTCCACTGTGTTGGACTCAGTAGTGCACATTCTTAAAAGCTTTATCTGAAACCTAGATTCACTTTGACAGTGAGCAAAATACTACTTATCTGCCCATATGTCCCCAGAGAAAGGTCATTGATTAATACAAACCAGTACTGACTTCCACTGCTGTGCATAAATCTGAGACATCTTACACACACTCAGGTGCAAAGATTAATTGCAAAAACTTTTGTTGTTATAAATACAGTTAAATTTGTATGAAAGGAAACCACGTTCAATATTTAACAACCTTTAATTCATATTCTCCAGCTCCTTCAAACCTTTGTTGTGAAAGGTTTACAACAACAAGATTTACAACAACACAAGGCAAACTATATCTGCCAAGAATTGTAGGAATTGATTCATCACATTCACCCATTCAGTTTAATCAAATTCATTCTTATGTGGTCCTGGTCATTAAAACCATGTTTCTTTATATTGAAGCTAAAGACTACGTTTTAATTTATCAGCATTAACTGTTATTGTAAAACACAATGAACACAATTCCAGTCAACCATAGAGTTGCATTTATACAGTACATAAAGAATAAGGGAAAAGATTAGAGCAATGGAAAATGTATCTGTTGTGTATGAAACTTAATTAAATGCAAAAATCCCACAAAGAAAAATAAAATAATGAAGTCTGGAAGGATGCATGCTCAAGAAGAAACAGAAGAACAAATGGATTGTAGAACAAAGAAAGATCTGCAGGAGTTTTGAAAGTGTGAAGAGGTAAAAATGGTCATGAACCAGGCACACTGGAAGAAGAATAGAACAGCAGTGAAGTAAAAAAGCAACATAACTGATCCCAGTACGGGTCACAGGAAGAACTGGAAACATGGAGTAACCTGAAAAAGGAATGACAGTTTGAGAGCAGAGGAAAAGAACCGGGGAGGGCTCTCATCCAACACTCAATTATTATTTAATTATGCTAAATACATTCATTAAATAATACTGATGGCTTTAAGATCAATCCTTAAATTGCAGGAAACAGGCAGTTGAGGATTGTGCCTGTCTTTGGATTGAGAACTGGCTAATGTTTGCCCTTCTAGACAAAATGGGGGCCAATGAAAAAGATAAGAAGAATGTTAATTTAGCTATATAGTTAAACGTGTAGAATTTAAATCAATGGATGTCGTATTAAATTATACCGCTGCACTAGTATAATTATAATTAGTAAGACCTCACTTAGAATGTTGTCTTTATTACAAAAAAGGATTATTCTGTTCTGGAAAAGAGCAACTAGACAAATTACCAGTCCTAAAGATCTGAATCGTTTTGGTCGTGTACATACTGTTGTACTTGTTGTAGAGGAGATCTTTTTCAAATATGCCAAATCCTCAGAGGCATTGCAATGAAGTTCATTTACAACTAAGGGCAGGAGGAACTTTTAACACAAAGGGATATGATGCTCTAGCAGTCAAGCCATGTTGTCAAAGATAGAAATCACTTAGCTACTAGCAACCAAATAAGCAAGATGGGAATGACCTGACCTCGTTGTGATCTCTTTTATGATCATACAGTATATTTTATGTTAGATTATCTGAAGATAAAGTTCATGAAGGTATCTTGGGTGTTGTTTTATCTAGTAGTGTGTTGCTGAAAGGTGAATGAGATTATTTGCTGTAAATGTGGAATTTCCTAATGCATTATTTAAACTATTCACGTTTTATTAAAGGACTGCATACTATGGTGATAAAAGATTACATGCTAAATGTGCTAGCAAGGACTCAGATACATTACCTTCTATTTACACGAATACATGAATTACATCAGAATACGTGAACTTTTAATTGTTATTTACTTTAGTTTTCAATGGAACGGATTTTAATAGCTAAAGATACACGGGTGTCAAATGTCATGCCAATAAAGTGTGCGCACTACTCCTTTTCTCTTACAGATTACAATGCCAGAGTCAAAGTATTATGTTCCCTTGATGTACTGTAGTCCTAGACTATTGTCGCTACCCGCTCGAATACCCACTTTTCAGCCATTTCACCGCTCCATTTTAATGTATTATTTTAATATTGCAATATGAATTATTTAAAATATTAAGATATTGTCCTGTCATCAGCAGTAGGTTTAAATTACTTGTTGTCATTATCTCATACACGACGGATAGATGGTGAAGCTGAGCACTAACGAATTTAAAACGTGCTGTAATTTGGACACTCTCCCTAACTGTGAGCTTTTTCTCTACCGCAATGCTTTGCTGACGATCCCTAAACAGAGGTATGGTTAATATGTGAGGACGCTCCTTGCTCCCCATTCATTTTTTTTTTCGCAGAAGCGGCTGCGGCTCCCCCTCAAATTGAGGCTCTAGATTTATCCTTAGGTGCAATTTTATTAAATAAAACAATAAAAAAAATTAAGCCGCAAATGCCAGCTGTAAATAATAGTATTACGCCGTGATAAGATTTGAATTTTAAAGATTTGATTTAGGAGCTATCTGGCACTTCCTCACTTCAGTGACAGGCGTTATCTATTCTAGTGCTTTCATGGTGTAGTACAGCTCGGTAAAGATTTTATGTTGTAAATTAAGTAGGATTTTTATTTTTCATATCGCTTTTAAATTTAATTTCTTGTATAATGCGGAAATATTTTCGAGCACCGAAAAGGTCATTTTTTGGTCTGCTGTTTCTGTTTTCTCTCTCCACCTCCGCAATTTACTTCATCTATTCAGCACCGGGAATCGGTAAGGGATTTATCCTCATATTAAATTAACTGATGTTAATTGAATATAATTTTATATCGCTGAGCGTGCAATACGGAGTAATGGAGTAATAGGCATTCAGTTGGGGAGTAGTCTGTGCTTTGCTTAATCTGTGTGAATGTAGTAATCACACCGCGATTCTGCACCTGTGTCCGGTAATGAAATAGGCTGATATACTGTCTCTGAAATATATACTGTACGGAAGGAAGAATTCATGATGTTCATGAGTTCATTTTTACAGAAACAAAACATGCATTTTTATGTTGAAACGGGCAGCCTGGTACGGGTAATATTCTAGCATTAAAGGATTGCCTTCCCGTAATATAAGCTAATATGTTAATGTTTTAACTAAGATTCTGGCTGATAAGGTGAAATTCGAATGGTCTGTCTATATACAGTATGCTGATTCACTTACAAAACATTCTCATTCAGTACAGTATTGCCTGTTTATAATTTTAGCAGTAGACATCGCTGTTTTCGACGCATCGTTATGATTATAATAATTTGTAGTTTTCATTATTATTTATTTAACTGCAGGCTTTATCCAAAGTTGTTTTGATGTCCATCTATCAACGAACCTTAAAATAAATACATAAAGCAAATATGTACAGTATAGAGTGGTTAAAGCAGTAATTTAAGATAATGTAATACAAAACAAAAGGAGGTTCAGAAATTGTTACAGTGCTACGCTGTATCTTGGGCTTTAGAACACTTAATTATTATTGCTGGAGTTATTATTATAGTACTGAAATAGGAACTAGTTCAAAAGAGCCTCCAAAACAGAGATGTGTATTCTGTGACCTAGGATGTGTGAATAACACACCAAGGAAGATATTTTCTCTGTAATTGTAAATCGTATTCATTATTTTAAAATATTAGTATTTCGTGTATATTTTGCAGTACTTTTTATTTTAATGCAGAACAGTGAGAACCTACCATAAGATGCAAGGTTGAACTGTTAGCTGTGGATTAGGGACTACGTTTTCACCCACTGCTTGTTAACCCCGTAAGGTGGAGTAGATGGTTTTTATTTGTGCTCTGATCAGAAAAGATTTTCCCTTCATTTGGGTCTCAGTAGTTTTGTCACTGGGGATGTTTTTTGTGTTTACTTGGGAGACGAAATTCACACTGGTCTTTCGGTCCTTTTTGAAGCCATATCGGTAAGCACTCTGGTTGGGCCTTTACTTTCAAATCTTGAGGGATACTATATTTCAGCCATTTCACTATTGCAGGAAATTCAAGGCCATGCTGATACAACAAGAAAGAGCCATAGAAATTGGTAATGTAGCTCCATAAGCCAACATAGAGCTATACTATGATTATTTTTTGTATCATTTGCAATTGGAATCTTCAGGGCCAATGTAATGTGTTTTCCCTTGACCTTCAAGACCGCCTGTGACTTGTTAAAACCAGATTAGTGTTGTGTATTGCTCATTTTTTTGTTTCAAATTCTCTGCAGGTTCAAACAAGACTAACAAGTACTATAGAGAATTTGAGACAGAAAAAATTTCCGCTTCTACATTTAGAAAAAAAGGGAATTCGGTGGAATGTTGTTCTCTGTGAATCAATCCCACCTCTAAACAGTAAACTTTAGTGTCGTGGCTGAAGAAAACATCTGCTAGAAAGGAGAGCAATTTTGTGTGATGTTAATGAATGAGAAATATTACGCAGGTCAGGTCTGTGTTTTGCTGAAAACTGAAGGTTACGTTGTTCCTGTTCAAGGAACAAATGCAGCTTACATTTAAAATATCTAAAGCTACAGTATCTATATCTAGATATCCAAGATGAGAGTGCATCTGTTTATTTTCATCTGAGGAAGCTTCCTTAACATTGTGTCTTTTGTTTCGTCTGTGTGAACTGTTTTAATATGTTTGGTAAAGTAAGAGATTAACAATTCAGTAATATTTGGTTTCAGGAAGTGGGATTGCTTTCTTTTTGGACCTGTGTTTGTATACATTGACACTAGATCAATACATTCAGCATGTACTAAATTATTTGAAGACATTCCTGGCCTAGGCAATGCTCAGCACATCTATAACTAAGGGTGTATCAGAGCTTGGCTGGTCGCAGCTGGATTGTAATAGAGCAATTTAATTAAAACACAGGAGAATCCTGCAAGATTTCATCAAGCCCTTTATACGAGAGGAAACACAAGAGCAGCATAGTGCTTTGAGTAAGAGGAGTCACTCAAGCAAGAAACTACTGTATTTAGGATAGCCCATCATTACACAATCTTGATGCACTTTACTACCAGATCTGAAGAGGGCAGTGATTTACAGGTATATGTTTTGAAAATATTTATTTTTGTATAAATATTTTTGTTCTTACAATATGTGGTAACTGTATTAACGTAACGTAATCTTAACTTGCAAGTGTTTTGTTTTATGAAATGTTATGACCACAGGGTATTAAATACCTTTACTGCTATTGCGAAATCACGAAATCAGTCGGATTAACAGACCACATGTCCATTTTGCGCAATTATCAGTTCAGGAGTTAGAAAGATTTCATGTGGCCGTTTCTAATGAGGCGTATGTGTCACTGCCTCTTTCGGGTGAACTTTCACCTGTGAGGCAGGGAACTGTTTGAAACCAACAGACTGACATGCTCTCACTTCTTGCAGTGTTGTTGCTCTGCTGCTGATTATGGGCAGTGGTTTGAATGCTGAAAACAAAGTATATTAGGTGCTCTTTGCACTTCATGTTCATTCTGTATGCTGGTCACAGACACTAAGCAGTGAATTTCAAGAAAGAAAATTCCTCATTTTAGTGTCCATCTGCTACCATTGAGGAGGCCCTTCCCAGAATCATATTTACTCACCACATGTCTGATAATCTTCATTACAAGCTTGAGGAGAATGAAAGGGGAAACCCAGATGAAAACAGGTTTCAGGGCCAAATTCTAATTCTGGAGTCTACAGTATGAATTGTGCCACATGAACTGGTGACTTAATATTTCAAATAATGTGTTTCCCAGCAGAATGCAGTGTTGAATATGCAAAACAATTGGAGGAAAAGGAAGTATTGTGAATATCCTGTCATTAAATTGGTAGTCAGTCCATCAACTCTTAGAAGGAAGTCTAGCAATAGTTAAAATTAGATTTCCTTTCTAAGATGATTCCTGTTTGTTTGTGCTTAAGATGTGATTTTATTCACTTCACTAGGGTTAATATTTTTAATTTTTCTGTCAGGAAATATTTGCTGCTTTTCTGGGAATCTCTTGGCCAGGTGTAGACGATGGGGAAAGTGTATACCTATCTGACTTAACCATGATCAAAATCATGAATCATAAGTACATTTTTATTTGATTTCTTTAAAATGTAGTGCGGAGCCCTGATTCGCTATAAAATCATACTAATGCTACTAATCTGTTTTGTTAAACTACAGCTAATGTTTCTTGAGCCGCTTAGCTAAAATATAGATAATAATGATTCTCGTGTTAAGTGTGGCCTTTTGCCTAAAATTGCTAATTAGGCAGTAAATACTCCATCGGATGAGGGTACTATTCAGATTCTGTTTGCTAAAAGTCCGAGGCAGTACTGATACCCCTTAAATGATTCTTTGTCTGCTCTGCTGGAGAAATTGGCGCACAAAAATTACATGTTTTTGTTTATTGACCTCTTTATAAACCCTAAGTACAGGCTTGAAATAACCACCTTAGTCTGCATGGTCAGGATTTTATGGTTACTAGTTGTTTAGTGCCCTAGGACTGAGACTGATTGTGGAGGTTGCAGTGATGATTTACACTATGTGGTTGTTTTATCCCTGGTATTAAAAATGAGATCAAATTCAGTTTTTGGTGGCGTCATGCTATCCTACTGCATGGTACTCGCCGATTAGGGTTCGTGTATGTGTTGTTTGAGGCAGATTAAGTGCCTCTTGAGCCAGAGATACTGTGGTGACAGCATGTAAAAGGCCAGAGTTTCATTCCTAGACACAGTAAAGGTCCTGTAGTACCTGACATGAAACCAGTGAGGGTGCAAGCGGAGGAAAGTCAACTGGGGTGTATGTTGTTTAATATATTACTTGATGATGCAGTGCTGTCACAACAGTTACTAATCACAAAGTACAACCCTTGGTTAGTAATGTTTTTCACATGGTCTTAATCTTTAGGAGAGTTATAAATGCACATGACTCGTACTGTACTGTTTCCCTTTGTGGGAAGCTGTCATAGGAACTCGATGACCAAAAAAACATCTGGATTCAATTTTTAATATAGAATGCACGTTTGTCATAAGATCTGACACCCAGAAAAGCATATTTAGATTAAACTGTGATTTTCTGCATCTGAGTGAGTTAAAAGCAAACAATAGCATTAATGAAATGGTGAATACCACAGAAAAGTACAGCGCCTACTTTTCTTTCCTGTAATTACTTATTTTTGCTTTTCTTGTCACATGCTTGGAAAGACAATTATGGAATTGTCAGGCCATGCCTGTCTGAGGTCTTGTAATTTTAATCCTCCTCATGATGAAGACTTAGTGGTTTGCAAAAACCTACCTAATGCAACATAATTGCAGGGACGGACCAAGGGCAGCCGAAATGCCTGTGCTTTTTTGTAAGGGTATAGGTACTGTACAGTATATAAAATAACAAGAGGATACAGGTTTTATTTTATAGATGCCTTTACTAAAGCAAGAACCATTTCAGGTGTGCCAATGCTTTGTGACCATGCCACATCTGGAAAAAAGTTTAGAAGATAGAAAAAGAAAACCAAGATATGGAAGTATATAAATGTTAATACTTCAAGTATTTGTATAAAGTTTATAAATGTACAAGATTTGGGGGGCACACGATCATTGTGTATCGTGTGCCCCATTTAAAATGACAGTGTGCATGCCTCTGCTCAGAGACCAGACTGAAGGTACAGTATGCAACAGAGTACAACAGAGGCCTCTCAAAGTGCTTATTGAAACAGTATGGACTTTCTTGCCTCCTTATGCGTTACTGTAAATACCATGGAAAAATATTCTTAGAGAACCTGCCGTTGTAATGGAAAATAGAGTAAGAAAGCGTCTTTTGCAATTTAAAGTGAGGTGATTTATAAGATACCTTGACATCACATATTTTATTATTATTCATGAATGTTGCTATATTTATGACTTTGTTCACGGACAAAAATACACATGGTGTGTGTTTTAACCATGCTAATCATGTAAGGATTAGCAAGGTTAATGGTGAAAGTCCAAGGGTGTCTGAATGCTCTCTCCCATTTTTAACAATGGGATTTAGCTGCATATCAGTTTTATCAGACGAGTCATATCCAGAACTGTATCCAGCACATTCTGGCCTTTTTCTAACCTGTAATGTATTTAATAAAACTCAAGACCTTAAGTCAGCAAAATCAGTAGGCTATCTTAAAGGGAAAAACATGACTTGTGATTGAAATACTACAGTAGGCATTCATAAACTGTAGGTCACCGAACCTACATAAGGCTTCAATAAAAAAAAAAAAACAACAGGCTAACAAGTAACTTAGAGTGTAAGTCTGGTTTTAAATGTAATGAAAACACTAGGAAGAGCTGACTAACAACCCTGTAAACACTTTGAACTTTGAAGCATTTTCTACTGACTTATTTATCATGCAGTAGATATGGCTTGTTCTGTCTGAACTTTGCAGAATGGGTTGATGACTTAATTAGACCTTATAAACTGTACTCTTTAAGCTTTTCAACTGTACTTTGTTCATACTGTGCCTTCTGGTAACAATCAAAGCCGAGCGGCTTTGCATACACATACGTGCACGTACCAGCCCTGACTTCAGCACACCCAGAGAGTTACTCCAGCTGCTCGGCTCCAACACACCCGGAGAGTCACTCTGGCTGCACAAGTGTATGTCCCAGCCCTGGCTACGACACAACCAGAGAGTCACTCCAGCTGCATACGTGCATTCCCCAGCCCTGGCTAAAACACACCCAGGGAGTCACTCCAGCTGCTCGGCTCCAACACACCTGGAGATGAACGTGTACATGTCCCGCCCCTGACCTCTGCTCACCCGGAGAGACACTCCGGCTACTCGGTTTCAGCATGCTAGTGGAGCCTCATGGCCGCTCGGAGAGAGGCCAGCCGAACCTGTTCCTCGTTTACAAAGTTAAGATATTTCCACCGCCCGCTAGTCTGAGGCTGAAATCAACATGCATGTTTTAGTTAAAGCAACAGTCTGCATCACGTTTCTGAACAGCAATCCCACTCTTAATCGTACTGTGGCTTCTCCTGTGGAGCTGACAGGTGTGTCCTGAACCAGCCAGAGAGCTGTACCCTGTGGCTTTTTTTTTCTTTTTTTAGGATATAGGATATGTCATAATAAAAAGACTTTATAAGAAAATACTTGAAAAGTGGAGATATTGTTCTTCCCCATTACCGTATTTCTCAGTGAGTTCATTGAAGGGTATGAAAGTGGTGTTCTGAAGAATGTGACTCAGATGCATGATACCTTTTTGTTTCCAGTCTTTAATGAGAATTGATTTATTGTTCATTCGAAAGTCGGGGTTATGCCAGATTGGAGTGTATTTGCAAGGTGTCCATGTGGATGTT
Organism: Lepisosteus platostomus; assembly: GCF_059453375.1. Lineage (NCBI taxonomy): Eukaryota > Metazoa > Chordata > Actinopteri > Semionotiformes > Lepisosteidae > Lepisosteus > Lepisosteus platostomus. The sequence goes on from NC_142625.1 coordinate 21,801,204, forward strand.
GCAGTTTTGTTGATTTTTCAAGGCTGTTGAAATTGCTGTATTCTTAAAACAACCATGTGATTTTATAGTAGTATTAAGAAATGGCAAGTCAGTAGGTGAGATTCCCTTACACTCATTTCCTTAACTGTTCCATTTCTGTCCAAAGGTATTCCTGTTGATTAGGATGAAGCCATTTAGTGATGTATTGTAGCTCATTTGCCAAGTAATAGTAGTAAAAATTGGGTGCTTCTAATGCTCCCTGAGTTTTGTGTTTCTGTAAGGTGGTTAGTTTAATCCTAGGTTTTTTGTTTTTCCAATAGAATTTATTATTATTGAATCAAGTGACTGAAACAAGTTAGTAGTGAGTTGAATTGGGATCATTGCAAACAAATAATTGATTTTAGATAGGATTGTCATTTTGATGGTTGCTATTCTACCAATCATGGAGAGAGGTATGTTTATCCAGCGCAGTAAATCATCTTGTATTCTTCTTAACAGTGGGTCAAAATTTAGTTAAAACAACTAAGATACCTGATATTGCCAGTAGAGAGGGGAAGAGATAGTTTTCAAACTGCAGCATTCCAGTTATCTGCACACAGCGATAAAATTGTGGATTTATTCCAGTTTATGGAGTAATTAGGTTCTTGAATAGAGTCTGATGGATCTTGTAAATATAATAAAATATTGTCTGCATAAAGACTGTTTTTTGTGCTGTGTTTGGAGGCTTTGGATTCCCATATTTTGCCGTATTGCAGCAGCAAGAGGTTCAATACAAATGGCAAATAAAGAAGGTGATAGAGGGCATCCTTGCCTAGTTGCCTAGTGTGTAATGCAAAACTTTGAGATGTTATTCCATTGGTTGTGAATTTAGCCATAGGTGAGTTGTATAGTATCAAGTGAGTAAATGATTCACCGAAAACACATTTCTGTTAAGCGGTAAACAGAAATTCACAATTTACTTTATCAAAGGCTTTTTCTGCCTCTAATGACACAATTATTCTTTTCAGACTATTGTTTTTAGAGATATTAATTAAATTAAATAGTCTGCGCATATTGCTTGAGGAGTGTCTGCATTTAATAAACCCTGTTTGATCTGGATGTATTATGAATGGAGTAACTTTCTCAATTCGGGTAGCTAGTGCTTTACTGATCATTTTGACATCTGTATTAATGAGAAATAAAGGACGATAACTAGAAAGCAGGGTTGGGTCTTTGTTAGGCTTTAGGAGTACTGAGATAAAAGCTGTATTCATTTCTGATGGGATTTTTGAATAGAGTTTTATTTCAACAATCATTCTAAGAAACATTGGTGTGATTGTTTCCCAAAAATGTTTAAAGAATTCAGCAGGGAAACTATCAGGTCCTGGAGCTTTATTTGACAACTGATTGAGTGCATTATGTAATTTGTCAGATGTTAATGGGATATCAAGTTCATCTGCTTGTTCTTTTGTTAATTTTGGAGGCTTTATATTGTTGAGAAATTAATCAATATCTGCTTGATTTGGTTCATGGTCTGAAGTATACTGTATAATTTTACTATAAACATATAGAATGTACAGAAAGTATCGTTTATGTCCCCTGGTGTTTGCATTGTATTCCCTCCCAAATCTCTAATCACTGGAATAATCGATTTTTCTTTGTTATGTTTTAACTGATTTGCCAAGTACTTTCCTGATTTATTATTATACTCAAACCTATCATATAGGTATGCCGCCGTGGCTTGTGGCTTGTGGCCGTGGCTTGTAGTTGCATGCGGTACGGGTTTGTACCGTGCAGTTTGAATGGCTGGATCTGTAGGTTGCATAGTGAATTTTCCCTTTTTATTGCCGGGGAACAAATCAGTGTTTCAGTGGCTGTTCACTTAGTATGACTGGCTGATTTCTGTACAGAATGTGACCATGAGCAGGAAAAAGATTTCATGTATATTAGTTGTGGTGCTTGATATATAGAAATGTACGTTTCTAAGCTTGAGAAATCTGTCAACATCAAGACTGATGAGATTAAAACTTGTATTTTCCCTACATTGTATTGTAAATTAGTACCATCAGACATGTAGTACAGTGTTGATTAATGCTGCTATCACAAGTGTATGTTCAGGAGCTGCATGTTTTAATGGGTTTGTCCTCTCCTTAGGGATGATTCAGCTCTTGCCCTATGTATACTGTCCTTCAACAGGAGATTGATGACGTTTAGCCTCTGGCTCTGAAAAAATTAATTCATGTTTCCAAGGGTACTGGCGATCCTGGAAAATTACATGTTTAATTTCCTTGCAGAAAAATGACTGAAAAAATAACTCAGTGACTGTGTCCTACAAAAGGGAAAAAAGAACTGAGGTTTACAGTAGGCTACCCTGCACTCACAGCTGTTAATATTGAACTATGTCTGTGCTTGTTGAGAAGTGAAGATGGTGAGGAAGAGTATGAAGCTGAAGACAACCTATTCTATAATGGAAAAGTTGGCTGCCATCAGGGCTTAAATTATTTTTATCAAAGAAATGGAGCATAGTATATGATGTGTGGACAGGGAGAACAAGGTTAACAAGCTTTAGTGGGATTACGATGTACAGTAATGTATCTGGGAGAAGAACAATCCTCTGTTGATGCGCCAAGAGCATTAGAGCAGAGGGCTTACAGCTTAAGACAGTTATCTGCATGTTCTGTAGGCCTTGTCTTACGACAGGAACTTTGGAACTTTATCTAAGATGGCATCAAGAATTAACTAGTGCTAAAGTTATTCCCAAGCATTTTGGAGTCACGGTCCTTCACAGTATGAGTAATAGATTCGCTGCATTTGTTTTCTCATTTGAATCCTTTTTAGTCATCCTGTAGTAACAGGTACAGCTTTGCTCTGCCCTTGCTGGGATTCAATCACAGTTGCTCATGGGCTCAGAGCATACACAACGCCACTCCCTTGTGAGGGGTAAACTCTGCTATGCTGCTGGATCAGGTACTCTGCTGAAGGAGAATTCCAGGTTTGAAGGTTGTGACATCAGTGCCACTGACCCCTGATATGCTGCCACAGCAAACAACAGTACTTGTTACAAACAGTTGTTAATGGTCAAAATACTTTTGGTAATGGTCCTAGAGATCTGTACTTATATTTATTTTCTTAGGTTAGATACTGATTACTTAATTATATGAATTGATATCATCATTGTATTTTTAAGAAGAAAAATGTATTGACTGCACCTCCAAATTGTTTGGCATTCCATTTTTATTGTTTGGAACCAGGTATTGTTAAAATGTAAACTTGTTTGCCACTGCTAAAAAGACTTGATACATACACAGAGTTTAGCATGGGAATCATTACCCTGCAATATACTGCATGTAATGTGTTATAAGGTGTTTCTGGCAAGTTTATTACTTCCAGGCATTCTAATGAGTACTAAAGTAGGTGAGAAGATTAAATTAACTGTAACTGTCAAAAACTGTGCACCACCCTTTAGACATCCATGCAGATTATTATGCATCTGCCTTGTTTTAAGAGGATGCTTCCTGGAAAAGTTATTTAAATGTATTAAACAATGTATTACAATGCAGTCCAATGTTTAAACCGCTGAACAGTTCCAGCATATGATAACCCACAGTTCTTCTCAGCATTAGGTTTCTAAAGTTAAATACTGCCCAGTTTTACACCTAGATTTATGTATTTGTAAAAATTCTCCCTGAAAGGGAGGTTTTAATATTCCATTCTTGAGACTAAAAAGTACAGAACACCCAGGAAAAACTGTAATAGAGTGCATGCTTTATAAAATATGGCTACAGCTGTTTCTTTCATAACAGTTTACTTCTTTTTGAATGACCCTAACATTTGCAGTTTTTTTATGTCAATTCACAATTGAGATAATTTTCCCTTTATAAATGAGGCCATGGTTCAGTCTTAAAGAGAATGAAGAGAGTTCTGAAGTTCAAAATCATTGAACATATTCCATTCATGATAAAATCTCAGGAACATCAGCTACAGTATATTCATGTTACCAAAACATGGGTCTTTTTCCTGCAATACCTAAAGGCAAAATCTTTTTTCTCCGCAATTAAGAAGTACTTCAGAAGTACACCACGAGAATGATTGCAATAAAACCTTGGCTGTCACTTGGTCATATGGTAGTCAGACGTGCAATGATAAACCACACATGATTTGTCCATGGTTGCTGCATAGACAGTAGTGCTAGAAATAGTGAATTGAAGTTAGTGTGAGTAGGGTAGAATGGTCAAGGCTCATATTAACTACTCTACTGTATGTTTTCGCCAGTGGCAGTAATTTGGTAATTTCTATTGAGTTAATTATGGACTCCAAATAATACATGTAGCAAATACCTTCTTGTGACAAGCAAGGATTTTGATCTGCTGTACTTCAGTGATGCGCTGATTGCAATTCTAAGTACAACATGGTTTCTTTGTAATTCTGGAGCCTTTACTGGCGTTGCCTTCTGTTATTGGGAAAGTCATTTGCATAACATACAGTAACACAGGATCAAAATGTAGCCGGAGAGAATTAATTGAATATGGTTGCAATCCTTGGCATAGTTCTTGACCACAGTTGTGAGACATTCTTCTGATTCGTTTCTGAAAACAATATAAAATACAAATACAAATAGTACCTCACAAGTGTTGCATATCCAACTGCCATTTCAGTCAGAGTATCGCAGTATGTACAGTGGAGTATAATTTTCTGCACTTTATAAAACCAGTAATAATAAATATAAAACTGAACTTTATTTTATATAGCACCTTTAAAGGTGGCTTCTCAAAGTGCTTTACAGAACGACAACAACAATGAAAGAAAGATATACACAATGAGAGGAGATAGAAGATGGGGGTATTACAATGTGCTAGGAGCAAAGGGGTATTTAACAGAATCAGCTGAGTAAAGGGCCTTCTACAGAAGAAGATTTTGAGTGTACATTTGAAAGAGCTTAGGGAAGGTGACTGACTCATTGTCAATAAAGTGTGTTTTTTTGTTTTGGTAAAGGGGGGAGGCAGACCTGATGGTTTGAGTTTTAGAGGCGTCCCTGTAATTCCCCCTGTGACACATATCCATGGATCCGGACAGCCCTTGGGGGGATTGTGCAAACCCACTTTCGCAGCACATCATGTTTTAACCATGCAAACGGACTGGATTAGCCAGTTTCTGAAGTATCGTTGAAGTCATACGAAGCCAAGTTCTTCCTGTTCAATTTATCATTGAAACTGGCTGTCACAGATACAATAATAATTTTTAATCCTTTATTTTTAGCCCAATCTTAATTTTATTTTTAATTTGGTTTATTTTTTAGAAGAGCCAAGTGTACAGTGCTTATCTGCATCATCTTACTGGACTACTGTATGTACTGTATGACAACAGCAAAAATTAAAATGAAAATTAATGACAACTAAATCATTTTAACTGAATGCTTTAATTTAACTGTAGTATTCTTCCTTCTTCTATTGTCAGGTCACTTATTTTGAGAAGCAGAGTTGTGACTTAAGTCTACAGTATATCTCTTCATTGATGTCTTCCTGTGTGTGTTGTGGGGTTGTGTTATTACTGTATGTGCAAAAGCATCAGTGTTTTTTCCTGGAAATAAGGCATGGCAAGATTGCGTTAGCACTGGCTCATCTGCATTCCTTCCGCATTGCTTAGACCTGAGTTATGTACTATACTGCAGCACAAAAAATGTTCATTGATAATGTTTGTTTCTTGCACATTCAAGGAGAAATCCTGTTCTCCAATCCTACATCTTAAACATTGTGCATCATATTTAAAAGCCATAATGCTGCTGAGGTTTTCTAATGGGAAGAAAAGTGTCAACAAAACCGTGGAATATGGTTTCTCTACCCTATTTGAAATCCATTATTCAAAGTGTCGGTCCGTGGAAATGAAGAACGGAGATAAGAAGGCCTTCCACATGCTTCTCCTTCTCCGAGAACACACGAGGTTAAACACGAGAGGAATTTTACAGAGAAGAAATGCCTAAGAATTACACAATTATCAGGGAAAACGAATTGAACTGGCTGCCGAACCTTGTAGCTTTAATGGGGGACACCACAAGGGCTTCTTGTCATATGACAAGCACATGACTTGGTTTCATGTGATAGTGAGCCGTGTGGTCAGGTCACATTTGCACTGGCATTTCCTTGAGGCAATCCCAGTGAAGGGCTGCCCTGGGCTATGGCAGCACTCTTCAGTGTCTCATGACTCTTCTTATTGAGAGTGAGGGGTATTCTTCCCAGCAAAGCCTAGGCTTGTCTTCTGAGACTTAATGGAATCACAAGGTAAGAGTTAAGTTTGACTGGAGAGACAACAGCCCACATTGTTTGCAGTGTGTTGGAATTTGATTAGGCCCGAGTGAATTGTCAGGCCTGATTGTCAATTCTTCACTACATTCCCATTTACTTTTATTTTACTTTCATGATAGTTGTATTTAGTTGAGGTTTCCACATTTGCACATGGATATATAGCTATGAGACACAGTCACGGTGGTCTTATCTGGTTTAATATAAAGGATCCTGTCCTCTTTTCATTTTTAGTCTCATGCATCTATTCCATGGGACTAGATAGACAGCAAATGTAAAGTGTGAGTTTGTACGGTATTTGTTGGACTTTAGGCAAGTTTCAGTTGGCACTATGTGAGCAATGATTTTCGGTTCACATGGGAGTGAATAACTTTCAGCAGAAGATAGATGGCAGGTTGAAGGGTATGCCGTCTAGCTTGTTTCCTAATGCACAGGTTACACCTTAGGCTACTTTTCAAATGGATTTTCTCAGGCTCCAGCTTGAGCGTAGCATTTGTGGAGTTTTTGTTTTTCCATTGCTGTGTGAAGCAACATGTCACATGTGAAGAAAGACTTGTGCCACTAGTTTTCTGAAAATGCACCCAGCATCCTCCTCCAGCAGGCTCATTGACTTATTTCATTGAAAAGAGAATAACTGTTGTTCTGCTTGGCTTTGGATTTTGTTATTGTTGTAGGCTTCCTGGAATATGCGAAAGATCGGTGGGAGGGACAGTAGCTTGTTTTTACAGTTGATACATCATTTAATTTAGAAAAGTCAAGAAAGCAAAGTCACAGAACAGTAAAACGCACACTGTGGATTTCAGTGCTAGTACTGTACAGTACATGACAAAAATTTAATGAACAAAAATGTTATGAAATTGAATTAACTAAAATCATCAAGTCATTCAAACTGGAAAGTGGCAGAAATGCTAAATATTGTTTTTCAGCACCAGTGAATCACAATATCAATACATTGCTTTGAATAAAGCCTCCTTGGAACACAAAACACACTGTACTGCACTTGTCACCAGTCAACAGCAATGTTTGGGCTGTAAGCCCACTGTGTGTTGAGCATTACACTGAACCAAACCCCAGTGGGAAAACCAAACAAGACTGAAAATGAAAAGCAAGGAACAGAATGTTTCATTTCCACTGTTTGGACACTGAATGTGCTCTAAACTCGCAGGTGGAGGTGTCTGTTGAAGATCCCATTTCAGAGCATCAAAGATTGCTTTGTTTAAGAATGGAACAATGTGAATAGTTGCTTTGGTAATCTGTATTTGATAATCCCTTGAGCTAGCAAGATGCCTGGCAGTTTATAATTTCCAAAGAGATGCGTGATGAAATCTACAGCTCTCAGTGCCAGCTATACAGAAAACTTATTTAAAGGTTGGACTAGCATTACAATTTGGGGCAGCTTTAGCTATTACCATTGAACAAATTTACATTGAATTTACATATTATATAGCAAATCTTATAGAACTGTATGCTTCTGACCCATGGGGTATTTGTTATAACCATTATTCGAAAAGTTACTACTTTATGCTTAAAGTAGATGGGTTTTCAGCCAAATTACATTAACATTAAGGAATGTCCTGCTCAGGGCTGTAAGGGAAAGTCCTACAGTGCTGTTTTTACTTTTAGATAAAAATGTTCATATAGGCCAGTTTACTTATCACTTCTTGTGGTTGTTTTAACTTTTCTTTTTTTAGCTTGTAGTTAACTTGCCAGGTCTTATTCATGTGTTTTTCATTGTTTTTTTTGGTAATAGTGTTCCTCCTGTAAAGTGCTTTCTGGAAGAAATGAAAAAGGGACCTTCCCCTGCCTTGAGCATTAGGGGTGCAGATTGCTGGTGGAGTCATCTGTCACTCCTCACCTGTGGCTGGGGTAGCGCAAGACGCGGCTGATCATTTGCAGAGAGCCTGCAGGCAGTGTAGGCATCAATTTCTAAAGAGTTTTTTTTGGGGGGATTTTAGGCACGTTTCAGGTGGCACTATGAAAAAAAATTCTTACACTTATATAGAGCTTTTCTGGACACTCCACTCAAAGCACTTTACAGGTAATGGGGATCCCCTCCACCGCCACCAATGTGCAGTCCCACCTGGATGATGCGACGGCAGCCATAGTGCGCCAGAACGCTTAACACACATCAGCTATCAGTGAGGAGGAGAGCAGAGTGATGAAGCCAGTTCCTCAGATGGAGATTATGAGGAGGCCCTGATTGGAAAATTTGGCCAGGATTCTGGGGTAACACCCCTACTCTTTTCAAGAAGCGCCATGGAGAGTCAGGACCTCGGTTTTATGTCTCATCTGAAGGACAGCACCTTTTTTGCAGTATTGTTTCCATCATTATACTGGGGCATTAGGATCAATACAGACTGCAGGGTGAGCGCCCCCTACTGGCCCCACTAACACCCCTGGGGATTCAGAGTGAGTGGGTCTAAAATGAAAAAAAAAACTGGTATAATGTCACATTATGCATAGTTGATAGTAATAGTTGTCAGTCTGTAAAAGAGCATCTCTGAATCATTAGTATTTTTTTTTAAATGTGGGGTAAAAATGTGCCATTCAAAGTTGTTTTTTAAATTCCCTTTTTCAAAGGTACTGTATGCTCTATCCTCCCTTTCCTGAATTAACCACATGCACAGTCAGATAAAATGATGATTTTGAGGGAGAGAAATGCTGATCAGAGTTACACTGAAGGGGGATGGCAGTTTAATTGCCACAATCTAGCAGTAAGGCAGTTTACTGAGTAAGCCCTGCAGACCATTGGCCGTTAAGTTCAAAGTACTGTAGGTACTGTAGGTCCTTTGAACCTACAGTTCCTGCAGAACCTGCAGTAGTTTGATTTCACATTGTCTGTGGTTATTTTCCATTTGCTAACCTTACTGTGGCCTGACGGCATATTGCTTAACATTGCTTAAACAGTTGGGCGAGAAATACAGAATGAGTTTTAACTGTGAAGGAGAGGAGAAAACGGCTGTCCACTGTGATGTAGCTTTCTGTGCACTTATTCCTACGGATAGAAAGCTGCACAGTTACAGTAATCTTTGAAAGTGTGCTTTTCATATGCTTCAGCAAAACAACTGCAATTGTTTTGCTGAAGAGCTGTTTTGTTGGGAGAAAATCATGTAAATCAGAAAATGTCATGTACTGTATGACCTGTGAACTCTCCATAATGATATATGAGATCAAATACAGACAGATATATAGACAGTGCTGAAATTATGGTGAGTCTTCAGAATAAAAACAAATACAGCTCCGTAAATTTACATCCGTTTACATACATACTGTAAGAACAGTTACAAACAAGAGGGGGTTAATTCAGACCATCTAGCCCTTTAGTATTTAGTAGTTAATAGATCTGAGAATCTCTTCTAGTCATTTCTTGACAGTCAGGCTTTTTGTTCCATACTTCCACTATCCTGTTGTGTAAAGAACTGCTTTCTGATCTTGATGATTTAAATGCATGTACAGTACACTTACAGTACTTTACTCCTGTGACCTCTTGTTGATGTTTCTCTGTTTCACTAATGAAGTTTTCACTTTTCCGGTGTCTTTGAACTTTCTGAACATTTATTTGGAAAGTGCTTTGAGATTGTGCTTACTCTGCATAAGTACTTTACCATTGAATGTGTTTGCTAGTTAATTAAATAATTGATTGCGAATTGTTCTGAAAATGAAGGCCAAAAAGATTAAGGCTTCGTTTTCTCTTTTTCCACTATTTTTCCGCTTGTGAAGTATTAAGAGTATTTAAGCGCGTGTTGAACAGAACCCCAGAAGCAAGCTGGATAGAAAGGAAATGTCTTAAAGACAGATTAATCACTCCTGTCCAGATTACTTAATCTTATAGTACTGGAGTGGTTCACTGTTTGTGATTCATTGTTAATGAAAAAAGCTACATAATGTGTATTAGTCAAATATTTTATTGTATACACAGCCTCGGGATATACATTAAACAGTTGGAAAATTTTATACAGTAAATTTACTTAGTGCATTTCTGACTTTATAGCATGAACCTGATAGGAAGGAGGTTTCTTGCATTGTACAGTATCTTAAAAGTCTTTGAATGATTGATGTATGTTTTCCTTTGCCCATTAAGCTTAATTATTACCTGCACTTCACAAAGAGAAACCACATAATTGTTTTAGCAAAGTGTCATTAGCTGCAGCAAAGTGTCATTAGCTGCACCTGGGTTTATACAGTAGTATTTTTGCCTTAGAACAGGTTTTCTTTAAGAGGTCGTACTGTAGTACAGTTGTGAACAGATGTGTAGCAGTTTGATAAATGTAATATTTCTTGCTAGACCATGGATGTTAGTCAGTGGCATTTTAGAGTTTATTCATCATGCATTTGTTCTGGGATATGTTCTAGTGAATTACAGATGGAGGGAGCTTATACTGACCTTACATTTAGATTGATACAATATTTTGCAGACGTGATAAGTTTTGAGTCTAGTCACTTTCATGTGAAGATTAAAACTGCATTCTAGTCATAACCTATAATTGCAATATACTGTGTATCACTGGACAAATGAAAGTTTACAGGGGCTTTCACGGAGGACAGGCTATGGTCTCCTAGCTACAAATTGTAACTTGTGACTTTTGAATTAAAAAAAATGCCCGGCCATAAAGGAAAACATAATTCTCTCACATGAGATCTGGCTGTTCTAGACCTACTAACTCTTTTAACTTTTTACTTTTTACTACTACAGAAAATTGTAGATTGATTGGAACAAAATCCCAAGGGACTTCTAATAACAGATTTTAATGACAAAAAGGCTACTGCTTTCACTACTGCTCAAAACAGTAGATACTGAACATGTAGTTTGATCTTCTAGACTGGGTTTTTGAGAACAGAATGTAGTAGAACAGGCCTCCAGTATGTTACAGAATGTGAAAACTCTGAAGTAAGATTCGTTTAGCTATAATTATAGTAGAGTTGGGAAGAAAGAATTGGCCCACCCTTTCCATTTAGAATGAAAGATACTGTAATTGTCAGAACTGAGGAATGAGGAAGGAGGAAATTTACTAGATTTCAGTTCCATCAATCCTTATTTGTGGAAATTGATCCAAAGCGCAGCTGCATCTTTACTTATTTATTTGGTAGAACAGAAGCAAAGCTCACTTTGGCATTAGAAAAGCTACTGTATCAGCATGCTACCCAGTATCTTTTTTTATACTGATATTCTGTTTTGTACCATCTAGTGTTTTCACTTGAACTAAAAATGTGCTCTTGAAGACTGTTATTAAATCTGTGGCTGAAAAAAGGTTTCATTCTTACAGCCTTCATTGGAACATGTTCTGATGCAGTTTCTAGAAGTAATCCATGAACTGAAAATAAATTGAAATTTGTATCATAGAGGGCACAACTTATTTTTAATATCAATCTGTTTCACACCCAACAGTTTTATCAGGTGTGCAGATGTTTTTACTCATTTTGAAGAGACTGAAATGGTCACTAAAGAGCTGTTCAAGTGTCAGTTTTCCTGACACCTTACAGCCTATATCCCTCTGTTGGTAATGAAAAAGAAAAATAACAATACATGTAATGCTACCTTTTTTAGTGCTTTGTCATTATTCCAATCAGAGAAACTCAAGGAAGCACAACTTGCATAAGTCACATATTGAAGCACAAAAATAATCTTTGGAATGATTAAAGCAAAACCCTATCTGTTCCTAGTCTACAATCCCCATGGTAGTTTTCCATACTAAAATATTAATTTCCTGAAAAGGTTCATTATCTCCTGTCAGCTGTGCTTGTTGAATAGAGATGTCAGAGCAGTAAAGTTGAGAATATATTATGACTGATGTAAATTTTTCAGATAAAAAGACACATCACTTTGGAGTCCATAGTCCTGGCACTATTATCTGAGACAAGCAGTGACGAATTTATGACTAATTAACAGGCTGGCTTGAAGGGAGTAGATGTTAAAGGTGTAGTTTTTTTTTTGCAATGGTGAGATTCATTACAATTCCAGACCTTCAAAAACCTTGAATATAGGCCTGAATAAAAAGTGAGGGAGTTCTCGTATAAAATTCACCACAGTTAAGGAGAGTCAAAACTACTGTATGTAGGCCTGAGCCAAAATATCCCACAGTGAAACAGGAAAAGTTAAAACATTCACAGCTGACACTTGTGTTTCCAGGCTGACATTCTTTGAATTGACCAAAGGTTTAAATGAAGTTAAGAGCAAGAAGTCAGAAAGGAGGTTTGAAGCTGACTAGAATATGATGGTGGGGAAGGCTTTCTGAGAACTGATAGATTTCTGAGTGTAGATTATAGAGGCTGGCGAGGTTAAGTGCTACCTTAGCGTCAGTACATTTGTTTAAAAGCATATCACCTGTCATGGTGATAGTAAGTGAATGTTGGGTGGTGTTGGTGGGGTGGGAGAGTGTGCTGAACAAATGAAGGTGCATAGACCTTCATCCTGATGAGTTGGAAACACTGAGGGAAATTTTACTGCTTACTTCTATTATTCTCTGTAGTGTGATGTCTTTTTCTTGGTATTTCGTTAGGAGTGGCAGCAAAGTGCCACTGTCCTGTTGTCTTTCCTGCAGCAGTCCAACATGTTTCAGTGAGTCTGTTTCTTCACTGACTTCAGACAAGAGAAGGACATTATAGTGGTTTAGTCCAGTGGTTCTCGATCCTGGAATACCCCTGTGTCTGCTGTTTTTTCCCAATTGGAGGCCATAGAGTGTACCTCTATTTTCTGAAGGAAGTATTGGGGTAAACTCTTTTGGTTTTGTAGTCCAAGAAAAAACACTTGAGACCCACTACAGAACTGTCTACTAAAATAAACTCCAGTATCTCTTTTGTGGTGTTTGTTGGCTTCTTGTTAACTTAGTGATTACACTGCATATCAAAAGATGTGCTGTAAGACATGTTAAATAGCCACCATGTGGTGACAAAACACTTTTATGATAAATACTGTTACAAATAGGAGGTTATGAAAATAAAGAATCACAGAAAATAGACTGAGTGGATTAATCAGTAATTAAATAATCATAACCCACAAATTGTAAAGATATGCTAAGAATATACCCGAGCGAATGGTATAATTAAAGGCACCTGAGATCTTTGTTCTCTGGCACAGGTTTGGAGATAGAGTAATAAATCAGGCACACTGGGTTAAATATGTATTTTGTAATTATGACAATAACACACATAAGGAACACACAACACAAAATACAGCATACAAGTTACTCTATTTACAAACAAGGCATCTTAGAGGCCAACATCCTGGACAAGCAAAAAAAAAGCCCCAGACTGCTACTTAGTATTCAAATCCTACTGTACAGTATGTAATACCAAAACAGGCAAAAAAAATTGCCTTCTAAACCAAACAGATTTCAGTCTACAATTAAATCTCTCTATAAATCCAAATGCTACAAAGTAAATGGGAAACCTATCACCCAATTCTAAAAATGCATTCACTAACCAGGAGAGACCGTTTTTAACCTATGGATTATCTGTACAGGAAACCAATGTTTTCTAAAACAGCAGAATGGCTCTGTTAACAAGGTTCAAATACTCGAATCTGGTATTAAAGCCCGATCGGGACAAGGACCTTCCACCTGGCACTGTCCATTCTCCCTCCTTGGGTCCATCTGTCTGTCCCTTTTCTCCTCTGTTGTTACATCTTGTGTACCTGGACTGTTGATGACTCTTAATGATTTACCAAGAACATAAATACCCCGGGTAAACCATATGATTCCTTTGATCAATGTGTTTCAGACACTCTACAACAGGGTGCACAGCTCAATTCCTCTCTTGCATTGAAAATCCCCAGAGCTGCTAATGTTGACATTAGCTAGATGTTGACCACCTCTATCAGTAACAATAGTTTTAATTGTGGAACATTTTGTACAATGTTATATTGGGACCATAAACTTCCTAAAATAGATATTGTCCAGGCTAATGTGAATTAAGGAAATGCAAGAGCTGTCATCCTTCTCTGTGTACTGTATTTGGTATATTAGCCATAATGGAAGATTATTAATTGTAGTATGATTTGAGGGCATAACTGCATATGTTCCATATAGTGCTGTAACAGTACTCACTCCTCCTTTTCTTTCTTTCAGTGAATGAGTACTTGTTCATGGTCCAGGCTCGGGGAATCCAGTTCCGAGAGAACATGAGGACAATTGGAGCTCAGGTTTATGAACAGGTAGTCCGTGGGGCTTATAGCACCTTCAATGGCACAGGTAAGTCTTTGGTCAGGGTGTTCATACGGTTAGTTGATAATGGAGGAATGATCTGTTTACATAACGAAATCCCACAGAATAGGATCATAGGGAACACATTCCCCATGGTGAAAGATGAGAAACACCACAGAGTACTGATATCGGCATTGGCCACCTGGATTTTTACCTCAGGAATATACTTCTTGGTCAATGGGGGGATCCCCTGATGTTATTGCCCTCTAGAGCTGGGGTTCCCAGCTCTAAACCTGTGGGACTCTGGACCCTAAGGACTTCTTAGTCTTCATAAATTGTAAATAACCCAGTCTTCCTCTTCCACAGTCATAAACTGGTTGGTGACTTAAAGACAAACAGAAATGATAAGGTCCAGTGCTGGAATGGCTGCTTTGGTGTATGCAGTTATGTACCCTGAGGTCTCTTTCATGTCCACCAATTTTCAGTGTTCTCTGGGGTCCTATTTTCACAATATAGCTGCTGTTTGACCTTACAGTAATTAATAAATTAATTTAATTTAAGTTAATTTATAAATTCCACAATGCCCTCCTTAATTTAAAAATAAAAAATGTCCATAGTATGTAGTCATAATTACAGTACCTAGCTTTTGCTTAAACAGGTTCAAAAGTCTCTTAAAGACATATAGAAAGATACTCATTTTAGATGGGCTGGTTTTCAGCATGTACTGCACTTTGTACAGGTGTTCTTTTTCTGTAATTGAAGCGTCGGTTTCTAAGCACGAGAGAAGTACTTTTCACTAATGAGAAAACTGATGGCTTATGTGTTTTCCAGTCATGTAATAGTAGCACACTGTTTGTGTAAAGGCTGAAATGGGCCATGCATACTTCTGTCAACTAAAGATTTTGTTGCAAATGATGTTAACTGAGGAACTTACACTGTGGCAATTAACACCAAAAACTGTTAAAGAGGAAATGGGCATCCTGTGTGGTAACAAGGACATAGATGAAGAGTGTTTTAGAGCATGCCTTTTAACACCAATATGTATTGACCATCTGAATATTTTATTATATATTTAAGTACAGTTTTAACATTATACAACTATTTGCCATTTTTATTTTTCCTTTGAGCATTAAGAAGGGTTTGTATAACTTTTTAATAAAAATATCTCTACTGAATGCTAAGTTTTATGTGCAAAGGGATCTCTTCCAATGTGCCTTTTGTCTTGGTTTAAAAAGTACTTATAGTTTATTTATTCCTCTGTACAGATTATCCTTATGACTTTAACATCAGTGACCCATACATCCAAACTACAACTTTCCTACCAGAGGGCTTTACATATCATCCCAATGAGACATGTCCGGAAAGACTCCCCTCAATGAGTGAGTGTCAATGTTGCAAAATCCCGGCACTATTTCTTTACTAAATCAGTAACCCTTTTTGACTGTTCTGACTGGGTCTACCCTGCCTTGCGCTCTTTGCTTGCCAGGTAGGCTCCAGCTTCCCGCGACACTGTATGGTATAAAGCCGTTTGGCAAATAAGATGAGATGTAGCCAATAGAACTTGATCTTTCTGTCCTCAACTAGTTTAATAAATGTGCTCTCCCCATGCCTAACACCTGTTTGTAGGTTAGTAGTCTGTGATCCAGAGAGACATTGGTAAAATATACAAAACACTTCCATAATAAGCATCATTAATGATTTGTGGGCTCGATTGCTTACATTCCAGAAATCTGTTCACTTACAGTATGAGCAGCCTGGATGAGTGTGAATTTCAATCCCCAGTAACATTGTTAAATCTGAAATTGGTTAAATGAACATCTTTTCAAGCCAATAGTCCAGGTCAAGGGTTTGAAATCCTGAGAAAGTTAAGGACTAGTGAGCCCTATGTCATATAACTTCACAAATATTAGCTGTCATCCCTGTGTGGCCTTATTAGTAGTCATGGTGTATACTGTATGCCTGTGACTTGGCTCATTTCTTCTCAGTTCTCCATAGTCAAGAAATGTAAGAATGTCCAGAGGGCGTGTGAATCTGATGCTGACCTCTCCTGCCCGTGTGTGTGTCTGTGTCTCAGAGGGCGCTGTGGATGTGAACATGAGCGAGATAGCACTGGAGGAGGTGGAGCAGTGGCTGCATGAGGACCCTAATCTCCTGCCAGGAGGGCACTGGAAGCCCAGTGACTGCATTCCTCGCTGGAAGGTGAGATGCCTTGACTTTCCTCAAGGACTCCAGGGCTCAGCTGCCAGAGCACTGTGACCCCCCCACCACCACCACCACCACCACCACCACGGCCTTCAGCATCTCCCTCCCTTGTCGAAATTTCCCTTTTCTCACCCTAGTCCATTCTTTTCAAAAAAGGGAATTACTGGTCTTTATTTTTAATCTCTTGTCAATATTTACAAAAGATAACGGACAAAAAAGTTGACAGGAACTCAAAGAGCTTTTGTTTCTATATAAGTATCCAGCCTGATTCTTTTTTGGGTGAGCAATGGTTTTCATGGAGAAAAAAGTATGTGGTACAATTGCCTAAGCAAGTTGTGCGGTTGTGTGTGTGACTATGTGCTTGGCTGCACTGATAGCACACTAAGCAGGAGGTCTTTGGAGGTTGCCTAGAAACTCCTTAATGATTTGAAAATGCAGCATCTGCCTCTGTTTTCCATATTTTTTTCTTTTAAAAGATGTAATTAGTACTAAATTTTAGACTGTTGTCACTGGTTAAGATAGGAGGAAAATCTTAGATTGTTGTGCATTATTCAGAGAGCTTACCTCTAAGTGATGGGCATTTTTAAATATACTTTTACAAGCATAAGAAGAGTAGCAGATGGAACTGCTTAATTAGATTCTTTCAGTTGATCAAAAAAGCCCTGGCATACAGTGACAAATTTCTGTATAGCTGTCTTTCACTTTAAAAATGAACAACAGGTGTACAATTGCAGTGCCAGCCACAAACTTCCAGTTACAAGTCCAGAACCTGCTGTCCCTGTTCTTATTCTACTAAATATGAATGATGTGCAAACCCGATAGCCCTGTTCTTAATATTCTGTAATGAAGTCTGCACTTGTCCTGTGGTAGTGTGCTTGGATAATGCTTTTCAAGGTCTTGGGGATGTATAAAATTAGAAGACAAACTAAAAGCAGAACATGACAGTTCACTTTACAGTAGGTAGAAGCATGATCAAATACAATTATAAACAGAGGCTCATCTGAGATTCTTCAGTGACAGAAGTGAAATGGAAAATGTCCATATTAGAAAGATCAGAACCCTATTACAAACCTTTGAAAATAATTCTCATTTCTTTTTTTGTAATTTTATTATTAAATGAGCACAATAGAAATCTTCCTAGTTGTAGCACATGTGAGCAGTTATCCACATTCACCTTTGAAATGAGGATTTCCTGATGTTAATAATAATGTACAAAATAGTAACTGACAGAGAACAGATTCCTTTTTTGACTCTTAGATATGAAACTAGCTGTGCGTATGACTGAAAAAGCAGAACAGCATCAGTGACATTCTGAATAATTGAATGGCGATTAAGTTTTTTTCCCCATCCAGTTATTTCTAGTAATGAATGATTTAATGCACAAACCTAAACCCTATGGAGCCTGTTACAATATGCTTTAGGATGAAAATAAAGAAATTAATCTTGCAGCCCACATACATTTTATTTAAATATTTACCCAAGTTACTTTGAACTTTGTTTGACTCTTCTTAAAGGCTTTCACTACAAAATGTACACATGCTCTTGGTATATGAAAGAGCATTACTGACCTGGAGAATGGCTGTCAAAGTGATATCACTGCATGAAGCTCAAAAAGTGACCAGAACAACTGAATTGCATTGACTGATATGGGTATACACGTGTACAGTATCTATGGTTGTTTTTTGGGACCTCTTTAAACTGAGAAATATTCTTGCAGTGCAGTGACATTTTGAAAGAGCCGGACTCAGGATGAGCAGTGTGTTATGACATCTAACGTGTAACGAGAACTAGAGAATACTTTAAGTTGTATCTTGAGTTGTTAGGTATACCTGATGAATGACCTACTTCTTATCCTCTAAAAACGTACAGCAGCAAAAGCCAGTAGTGTCTTACTCTTACTGACTTCGATTATGTCATTATCTTATTTACAGTTGAGTAAATTTTAATGAGCTTGGGTATCTTTTTAAAGTTCATTTTAATTATTTTATCCGTCTCACTTGAACCTGTTCATGGAACTGAACAGAGGCCTCTAGAATTTCATGACTAAGTCAGCCAAGCTACTTTCCTTTAACTGATAATGGCAACATAAGATAAATCTAGTCCTTCAATCTTGTTTTCAAGAGATTATTTTATCTCAAACTATAATTTCTAAGCTTGTAAATTAAAAGCTCATTCATACTTCATGGACTTATGGTAAGCAACAAAAAATGAAGAGTACACAATTGCTGTAGCTCTAGTGAGCAAAATTAAAGGAAAGAGAGCATGATAAATACCGGATCCTTTGTATTTACAAAGTTGCCATTTAGATGTGAATTTGAGAAAATGTACTGTACATTTTTGTCTTAATTATCTGACATGTCTGGCTATAGATGGTTCTTAAGGGCTGCAAAACATACAAGAATTTCTTTTCTGAAATGTCTAGGATACTTACTGTGCTGAAATAAAATTGTAATAGCTACTCAATCTTTCTGTCAATATGAAATTTGACGGACTTTTCAATGTTATTGTTTTGTCTCATTTCTGGCTGGGTAAATTAGTCAGAAACAAACACAGACAGTGCAGTGTAGTTAGGTATTTGCTTTTCTATGATCTGTTGCTCACTTAACATTTTAACAGTTCTTCTTACACCCCGTGTTGAGGAAATGTTACATCAGCCCCCCCACTATAGGCAGAGCTTCCTTAATCCGATATTTCCTCAGACAAGACAGAAACCAGGTAATGAAACTAAAATCAGGGAGAATATCCGGCTCTGGCAAGATACAGGATTTGGTGTTTGGAAGAGTGGTTATGTTATAGTGTTGCCTTAGGGGCTGAATGCAGTAGATGATTGAGTACATGCTGTGAAATTAGACTCTGCTGAAATAGAGTGGTTCTGCTACTGAACCACAGCAACAAGGGTACTACCTCATTACTAGTCCACTGTAGCCATAACACTATGCCCACAGGAAAGATTTAAATGTACAGCTGTATGGATTCTTTTCACAATCTGCACTGAATAAACACAGTTTGTAACACATCTACAGTTTTTTTTATATTTTTCCTCATTGTCACCAAGCTCAATGACAGGACATCTCAAAAGCCTGTTTGTAGCCAGTCAACAAGCAATCAATTTTACAGATCCTGATCTGCGACAAGGTGGTGACTGTGCCTTTTTCATCCTAACTTTGAACAGTCTCACCCCACCACCACAGTGTTTACCATCCTTTGTGAAAGCGAGCAGCTCTTTCCTTGCATTTAGCTTTTTTGGTTAATAAAGAGGTGTAGGCCTTTAGAAAGCTACTGGAGAATGCCACACCTGTAAAGAGGGTTGGGTGCACTGTGCCTGGCTCACTGTGCTGTTTCCCTGTGCTGCAGGTGGCCATTCTTATTCCTTTCCGAAATCGTCACGAGCATCTCCCAGTGCTCTTCAGACACCTCATCCCAGCTCTGCAGAGGCAACGGCTTCAGTTTGCCTTCTACGTTATTGAGCAGGTAGGACTCCTGTAATCCCTGTGTGCTTTAGGCATTGTTTCAAAACCAGGCTCAAAGTCAAATGCTTGCCAAATGAAACTAAAGCCATATTAACAGTGTGGAAACTTCTTTGGTATGTTTTACTCAACCTTTCCTCCTACTAAGCTGGCTCACACTAATTACTTAACATTGCTTAATACCCTTTTGGGAAACTCTAAATTATTCACGGCAGGGCTTTCCAATCTTCTACACCAGTGACTTGTTTTCATTGTAGTGGCAATTGAAAGCTATTGCAGAATAGCAGAGTAGTACTCATTTGGGATGATTCTTCTAAAAAAGACTAAATTACAGTAATGGGAGTATTCAAGATGTCATCTGCTGCAAGAGGCCCCTTTTGCTTGGGGTGCAGATCTTTAGTGTAGGAGCACTCACACACAGGAGATTTTTAACCAGAGGAATTAGTCATTCCCTCCCTCAAAACTATGTTCCGCTACTATGGGTGCTGTTGTACTGCTTATTCCATCTTAATGTTTCAGTGTAATTTTTGTCAGTGGTGGAGCTGGGGAGCAATGTGTAGTGTAGGGTAAAGCATTTTAACAGCTTCTTTGTAGATGTACAAACCTACTGTGCATAAGGAAGTACCCTTTTGAAGAGTAATTGAGCTTAGCTGGGGCTCCCCCTGCTGTCTGAGCTCTGGAGTAACACCAGGTATTTCTCAGGCAGGAACGCAGCCCTTTAACAGAGCCATGCTGTTCAACGTGGGGTTTCAGGAGGCAATGAAGGACCTGAATTGGGACTGCTTCATCTTCCATGACGTTGACCACATCCTAGAGAATGACCGCAACTACTACGGCTGTGGAGAAATGCCCCGGCACTTCGCCGTCAAGCTCAATAAGTACTCCTACATGTGAGTCAGCCGCCACTCCTGCAGGAGTTCTGTAAAAGCCTTACCACAGTAATATCCATCGAAAGAAAGTAAGAGCTGCCTGTTTTACTTTATTTTCTGCTCTTAAATGGAATGTACAGAAAGTATGAAATTTGAGATTCATATGCACTATAAATTTGCCGTTCTACTGATACAAGGGCCATTATATGGGATCTTTCCCGCTCCTCTTGCAAATCCAAGCTCTTTTTCGCATTCCTCATCCTTAAAGGCAGACATCCTTATAAGCCGCACATGATAGTAACCACAAAAGTAATTGGAAACTGGACCATTAACCTGTCAGAACTGCTTGTTTTTGATTGGCAGGTGTTTTCATAGAATTAAAATTAAAATTGGTTTCCATTTCCTTCAAGGACTCATACATTAAACTGTATATGAGCTTAAATTAAAAACAAAAGTGATAAAAAAACTTTTTTCTTCCACTAGCCAACTACGACTAAAGATTTCCCAAGCTGTTGGCGGCCAGGTAAAGTTGAAAATAGTTGTCAAGAGTTCTTGCAGCTTTCGGGCCAACAGCCTTTCCTGTGACTTGGTGTCCTGCAGGCATGCAGTGATATCTGTGGTGCAAGGAACAGGGCGGGGGCTTGTGCTAAAGGAAGTGCCTTGTGCTCAGGCTACCCATGCAACTTGACTGGCTCCAGCTCAAAACAGCAATCTGGTTCTGTCTTTTAGACTCAATTCCCACAAAAGCAAATGTCCAAGGGGCCTGCATAATGCCAATGTGGGAGTAGAAGGTGGTTGTACAATAATTTGTGATTTCCAGAATTGTAAAAAAATACGGTATATATTTTCATTCTCTAACCTTACTCCATCATAATGGAACAAACTCTATTATCCAGAATACTTAATTGGACAAGTTCCATGGCATAATGGAAGACTGAGGCTGGTTCTCTTTCCCTCTTTAGGCTGCCATACAATGAGTTCTTCGGGGGCGTCAGTGGTCTGACTGTGGAACAGTTTAGGAAAATCAATGGCTTCCCAAATGCATTCTGGGGCTGGGGAGGAGAGGACGATGACCTCTGGAATAGGTACGATTTTATGGTTATATTACTTTTAGATAACACAGTGTACACATTTATATTGTGGATCTTGATTTTTGGTATTAATTAGTATTCTTATTATTGTCTGTTTTTGAAATATAATTTTACTGTCTTTTGTTTGATGTATTGTGATGAATACATTCATTTGGAAGTTATTACCGATTAAAAAAATTCATATGATTTACCCTTTGCAACAAATGGTGGACTGCCATACCTGTGCACCCCTCAGTCTGCCATGATCATTCTTTGTAATGCGGATTTGTGTCTGGCAGGGTTCAATTTGCCGGGTATACAGTTAGCCGGCCTCCGGGTAACATTGGCAGGTACATGTCGATTCCTCACCACCACAGAGGAGAAGTGCAGTTCCTGGGCAGGTGAGAAACTCTTTATTCCTCCATTAGCCCCCTGCCACACTGTGAACATCTGGACTACAGCTAAGACAACAAGCAGTCAGGGCCCTGTACAGCTGTCTTTACCATTGCAATAAGCCAGTACCGTAAATACTGTACCAGAGGAGCCATGTGCCAAAAGTGAAGTCAATAGAAAGCAGTTGCAGCCACACAATGAATAGAACAGCTAGGCAATACTACCTTTTTGACAGAGTCATCAAACTAACAACAGTAAGCATTTAACAAGTATTAATCAATATATTTGTCTAGATATTATCTTCCCTATGAAATGTCAATACTGGGAATGGTATCCGTTCAGTCCTGAATGTTGATTTTTTTTAAATGTTTATTTCTAATATTCTTGTTGTATTTCATTGCACAATGATCATCCTCAGTCTTTTATTTCTGCACAGTGTATTGCAACAGTTGTCACTCTCAGTTTGGTAGGCAGTTTGTTGGGCTGTATTCAATGCATTGCCTGCAACGGATCTGTCTTTGCAGGTACTCTCTGCTGCGACATTCCAAAGACAGGCAAAGCCGGGATGGACTGAACAACCTTAAGTACTACCCTGTTGTCTCCCAGAAGGCCCTGTTCACCAACATCACGGTTAACCTGAGCCCAGAGCTGGCTCCTGTTGCCGACTACTGACCGATTCACAGAGACGGCTCCAAGTGTTGCTTTACAACAGCACAAGCACTCGTGAAAGTTTCAAGCGACGCTTAACGTAATCATCGGGTTTAACACAACAGTCACATTCAGAGACCTTTTATTTTTGGTTCCTGGGGTTGAGTTTCTGAAAGGAGGCTTCACCTATTGATCCAGCAAATATCAATAGATTGAGTGTCAACACAACCTGGCACTCCTGCTCCACTGTGTTTTTTATTGTGTTTTTGTGCCTCCACCTGACAGCGGGCCTTGTTTAAAGGAATGGTGGCCTTGGCCCACTCACTTTCATTGACTTCATTCGTTTCTGTTTGCATTGACTTTTGTCGTACCAGCATGCGAAATGGCAAAACGTGCTCCCATAGGCAACACCACGGAGCAAAACAAAGTGCACAGCGTCTTGTTTGATTTATTCCAGTGTGGAGGTCTCCTTTCTGAATGTTCCATTATTGAGTAACACAAACAGCAAAAGCGATATGATTCCAGTGCACATGCAAACATGACCAACACGTTTGTTGTGCATTCGTACATCGGCCATTGGGATGGGCAACGGTCCTTGAACATGTGTGGATTTGGGCACATTACCAGGACAGAAAGCGTGCGTGTGCAACAACTTCGGTTCTCTCTTATCCTTCACACCAGGGCGTGGTGTCGTTGTCCATACGGTAAGAGTTTACTGTTGTGGACCCATCACAAGAGAATATAGAGAGCACGCATTCCACCAGCTCTGTGTGCTGAACTGTACACTGAAGAACTTTCCCTGCACTGAAATGAAGAATATTTACAATTAATGTCAACATGGGAGCAGCATTTAGGGACACAGCAGCTGGTTCTGCTTGTGGATTGTAGGTTATTTAAAAAGAACCTCTCTTGGAGGGGAATAGTGACACTGGGAAATAGTTTAAGGAAAGGGAGTGTCTTGCAATGGAATTCAGAACATTCGTTTGTGGTGACTGTTGTCATGGAATTTTGTCATGCATGGAGGACACTTCCTGGACAAAATAGCTGAATCTGTGCCACCAGTCTTCCTTGTCCTGTGGGATTAGCTTCTGTCTGTACAGCACTACGTCCTTTGACTTCTCAGAACTGGCCACACTGAAGCTGCTATTGAAAAACAAATCTTCAGAAACTACCCTTAATCTCAAGCAATCACTCAAGTGTCCACTAGTTTCTGTGTCATCAAGGGTTGGCGCTCACACCTTTGTGTGCTGCAGGCCATTTCCAACTCTTTTAAGAATGTATTTGAATGTACAGGGGTGTATCTATATGCTTTACTAGCAGTGTAAAATATCTGCAGGTGTTGTATGGGTTTTTTCCCCCCCAGAAAAAAACAGTAGACAAGTGAAATATTGTGGATATCTAAAAAGCCAGCCTTCAGTGGCCTTGAGCATTCACAGCCTCATGCTTCATATTGTGTCCAGATGAAGGGTATCCAAGAAGTTGCTTTGATTACTTCACCAGCCTCCTTGAGCAATGTGCAACCGATTTGCATATCACTTCTTTAAAAAACAACATCAGAAAATGTTCCTGCCGGAAGGCAGAGGTTTTTATTTTGAAAAATTGTTACTTTCACACCTTTTTGGCAATGTTTTATCTTACATGTCAGTGTTAAACTCTGTATCCTGTAAATGATATATAGTTCAGTGTGAAACAGGCAAATGTACAGTACCTGTCTGGGGTTTCCACATTAATTCCACTTTTAGAGTATGTAAGATTTAAATGCGTGTATTGCTTGAGGCTGCAGTGTAACACTGACATGTTCTTAATATTAGGTTTCCAGCGTTCTGTGTATAAATAGAAAATACTCTGGGTTTTGGAGGAATCGGTTTTACTGTAATAGCAGTGGTTCCAGGCAGATTTATAACAGAGTAGACAGTTTTTAGTATTCAGTCATTTTTGAGCTGTTAATTGTTGGCCACATAAATTATCCAGAATTCTCTATCAACTATTTAATAATTAGTACTGTTAATGGAATTAGGATACAATGACATTGTTGATGTGTCTGTCCTACAAGCACACAAGCCTTTGCGACTAAAAATACATAAAAGAATAAAAATAATTATTGAAAAATTAAAAGTAAAACAAACAGATTTACTCTGCAATTTTCTTTACCATTATTTTGTTCAGCCTCCACAATACTATAATTATGGTGAAAACAATGTGAAATCAGAAGTGCTTACAGCTGCTTTTAATTTTAGTTTTCTTTAAATTTCACTGAACTGCAAATATAATCCTAAATTACAGGGACATGTAGAGTCAGATTTTTAAACTAAAAGACTTTGAAAGGAACAATGCTTTTGAAATAAACACCTTGGTCTTAGTATATTACTTAGTATATTACTGTATATTTTATTTTCTTCTGCTTAAGTAAAATGGCAGCTGATGCCACAGTGTGGTCATTTACAGTAGGTTTAGAAAATAGAACTAGACTGTGTCCTCCAACTGCCCTCAACTATGTTCAGAAGTAGATCAGTTGTGATAACAATACAGTGACAGTCCTCAAAGCACAATTCTCAAACACCTACCAGACCATAACCTTGAATGGAAACTTTAATTAAGGTTTATTGAAGATGTTTTAGTGTTACCCCCGTGAGTGTTTTTAAGCAATACAAAGAATTACATTAACTAATCAGCCATTCTCCATTCAGACTGTCTCCCTCTCACACACTGGCCTGTCCAGTGCTAATTTAATGTAGGTATTCAAAACTGTTTTTATTTCATGCATGTATGACATTTTAACTTGGGAATACTTTGAACATATTAGTCTTCTAAAATCATTTAGTTCAGTTCATCCTTGAGGTCTTAGAGTCATGTAGGTTTTACACGTACTGATTAGAACCTAAAAGCAAGATCTGACTTTTTAGATGTTGCCCTTATTACCGAAACGAAGGTGTAATATTGTGAGTTGATGATGGAAACTTTGAGACTAGCACACTCTTTGCAGTTACAATGCTTTATCTAACCCAAAATGATCTGCACTGCTCCAGCTATATTTATAAAATGTCTGTATTTTTCTATTGCAACATTGATTTGATGTGGCTTTTAGTGTTTTGGAGACCAAGTAGAAATATTTGTTTTGCCAAGTTAGAGACTTGCTTATTACATGTACATTTGTGTAACTGCCGAGCTGTATTCCACAAAACATTGCCTGCTGTTCTCAAAGCTTTCATCATAAACTAGCTGGAAATGCAGAAAATGAGAAGGCTATAACACTTTTATCAACTATCAGTGCTCTTGACAAAGGTTGCTCAGTCATACTGCAGCTCTTATTTTTGTTCTTTTTTGTAGTACGTGTTCTCTTCCCATACAGTTTCAGTGTAGAACACTTCCAGGTTGAGAACACTGTTGAAAACACGTTTTTGTTATTTTACCTTTACAGAGCTTAGGTGTATTACCAAATATACCTTAAACCCATTCAGAATCCAAATCAACTATTTATGGAGTGTGAACTGAATTAATTCTGCCAGTATATGAGGCTGTTTATGAGAACAGGCACAAACTCAAACGTTTTCAACAGTGTCTTTTCCTCAACTTTCACTTGGGTAAATCTGTGCTTCATTCCAGGGTCTGGAATACAAGGTTGTGTAACTGTAAACCTGTCCGTAAATCTAGTGCAATCAATGATCTTGTGTAAATAAGAGACCCCCTGTGACACTGAGCTAATTCATGGAGTAGAAACCCATTAAATTAAAAGAGGTGGAATTGTGGTATTTCTAATCAGTTGTGCCTCCAAAATGAAGTGAATACACCTATACAACGTGCCCAAAACGTATTTGTACACCTAGGTTACTAATACCTCTTGGAAGCACTTCTAATGCCTGTGCCAAAAGAACCACCTGTTAACTGACACTCTTAAAACAGTCCTCAAAGCTGGCATCTGAGATTTCTGTCCAACAATGCTATTATAACAGAAATAGAGATGTGATAGTCTCTATAAATAGAGGAGAGGGATACCAGATCAAGGCTGGCAGCAAATGTGCGTTTTAACCCAAAGGTATTGGAACAGAATGCTCTGATCTATTTACACTGCTTACAAAATCTGGCATCTCATCTGTGGTTCAGTATAAAAGCATAGATTACATAGGGGTCTGCAGCTCCAGTCCTGGAGAGCCACAGTCCTTCAATGTTTATAGGCAGCCTTGAGCAGAGATATGGAAAGCATGTTAACTAATTAAGACCTTGTCTGGAATAAACAGAAGTTAATGTGGCCCCTGGGACATGATCTGCAGGCCTCTGACTTAGAAAAATAAACCTGGGTTCTACTGGTACTTTTTCTTGAGTAACTGATAAGCTAGTGCTGGTTTTATCATTCTTTTACCTTGACTGGTTTATCTGAAAAGACAACACAAACTAAATGTTTCTTTTTTCTAATAGCCTTGATTTCTGATTAATTGTGGTTTACATTTTCAGGATAAATAGTTTTGTTGTAATAATATTGCACAGAGGCAGGCCTCTTTTTTAATTTTTGTTTTGTTGAAATGGAGCAGCTATGGATTTTTGACTCTGTGCTTGGTGTATGTTTTCTTCCTGTGGGTTCAAAGTACAGCTCTGTTTTTAGACAGGGCACCATTTTGAATGAAGACTGTAAAGGAAATAAAAAATAGAACATTTATGAAGAAGACCTCCTTAAGCACCTCATTTAGGCTCTCGTGCTGCTGCTGCTGTTGCTGTTAATACCTCAGTTTTGTATATGCTCTGTGTAATTTTGATTTAAAATACTTTCACTGTTTCTAAAGAAAAGAACCTGTGTTTTTGTTCAGGTAAAGAGTTGGGAGCAGGTGAGAAAGGAGTATATTTTAAAATGTCTGCTTTCTTACTTCTGAAATTTTCAACCAGTCTGCAACACAGTATGAATTCATGTAGCCAGTAATGTTGAGGTGCTTACTGGGGTTGCTTAATGAAACTGTTCTAAATCTTGTCTCCTATATTTAGTCTGAAAAAAAGGTGTTCTGTTGTGCAGAGTCATACTGCTACATGAATCCATCGAAGAAGAAATGTCACACACGGGCCCTTCTCTGGACTGCCTTTGCTCTAGACTCGGAGGAATCCAATTCAGGCAACTGGAATGAAGGGATAGCTACTCCCTGAATGGTTGGGGGCCTTAAAGACTTAAATTATTTTATGCATTTTTATTTTTTATAAATTTATTTAATGTTCAAAATAAAACCGAAAAATTATACCTGTATATATTTTGTTGTGTGTTACATGTAGGTCCTTACATAATTTTTATAATTATTACATAATAGGCATTATCTACACAGGCTTTGAGTTCCCTTAAGCAGTGCTGCTTCAAAGAATAGTGTAGTTAAAGGAGAAGTTAAGGTTTGCTGTTTCTAAACCATGTTTGTCCTAAAGCATGTTGGTACTGTATCCATTCCCATTTCCTGTCCCCTTTTTAAATGAAGCTCGATTTGATATGCAGCCTTATACTGTAGAGATAATTACTGATAGTGGAATAGTAATGATCCAGAGGTCACATCCAGGGTCTGATGTCTGTCTGAGCCCAGTAGAGTTTGTCCTCCCAGCAGATGTGTTATTTTTTTAGAATAGGATCCTTTTTGTAGCTCTTTTCCTAAGGAAGATACTTCCCCCCCCCCATTTCAAGACCTTGTTAAATTGGGAATCCCAGATGCAGTAGGGTCAGAAAATATAGAGGGAGGAATTGCATGCGATCACCAGCTGATCAAGGGCCAGAGCCAGTTAGGTTTGGCTGGTTGGACAACCTTGAACATTATGGATTCCCTGTAACATCTATCTCTATGCAACTGCACTATTACTATTCCACCTCCAAATTCAAGCTCATGAGTATAAAAGCACACACAATATACAGTACATGGGTCTTATACAGCTTATAATGATTCAAGGGTTTTCAGTTCAGTACATTAATTATCTTGATATCTTAAACTTGTCCACATTTTCCACCATTACATTCTAAATCATAAGATGGCTCACTGGTGTATTTAAAGGTTTCTTCTGGACTACCCCTGCACCTTCTGTCTTCAGTGCCATATTGGATGAACAATACAACCTTTATAATGAGCCCATTTGTCACATGCATAATTGAAACCTTGTATCTGTACTATTGCATATCTTGTTGACCATAAAGATTTGTATGATGCAGTGTTTTTTTAATCAACCAATAAAATACATCAAAAGAACAATTCCCTTATGCTGAAAATAAATGCTTTCAGTGAGTAAAATGTAAAATGAGGGCTTCTTCATTTGGAGTATTTGGGGTGTGATACATTGCTCTGGCCTAGCACATTGTTTGAGCCACAGGCCTTTGCATTACTAGTGCAATGCACAGGGAAGCTACCTACTAACTCCTTGTATATATTGGCATGCAAGTGTTATGAGACAACTATTTTGAATCTTTCTCTATCTCTTTGGACCGCTGAAGGATTGTTTCTATGGTCACGGTTTTGACAGTGATCACAATGTCCAACTTTTATCAAGAAACATACTGTATGACTTGAATGCAGGCACAGCAAAAGAAGTAGCCTGCATAATATAATGGTGATGCAGACCAAATAACCACACTTAGTCACTTTCCATGTGATTTGCCTTTACATTTTAAAATTTGTGTTTATTTATATTTTTTAAACTGCCATTAAAGAGTCATTTTTAATCAGTTTTTAAAAGGACGAATCGGATACACCATATACCTGTACTGCTGAACATACAAAACATACTGCATTACAGTTCACAGACACTGAGACGTTCAGTTGGCTGCACTGGAGTTTAACAATCTCAATAGAAAGAGGATAGATACTGTATGCATGGGTTAAAAATTATCTTTCAATGCAAAGTCACACTTAACATCAACTGAAGATGAGCTTGTCTGTCTGGGGTGCCACTAATCTATTTGACATGAACTGTACAAGAGGTGTCTGCTGAGTTGCACTCAAAAATGTTCTTCGCCTATAACATCCTTACTATCTGTTGAGCTTTTATCAGAAATGAAAAGAAAAAACAGCTCTTCTGTCCTTCACAGACTGACTAACCTACACCTATCTGAACAGATAAGATTAAATGTGCATCATTTACTGAGAGAACATGAGAATATGCTTTCTTCATTTCTCCTTGCCCCTTTTCACACTAGGAGAAGAGATCTTGCTGCATTTTTCTTCAGTCTATGCCAGTGCTCAGTGTCAGCAGACTAGTCTGGTTGTAGCATCTCAGCCCACCCTGTGGACAGGGCCATGTCACATTAGAAGGTGCCCTGGTATTAAACGATGCATTAACACAAGAGCGTATTCCTTTCCCACTGAGCCCCACAGACTCAGTGCATCTGATTAAGTGCATCTCATTCTGCAGCCCTTTTCCAGTCACCTGGCAGCCACAGACTCAAGTCCCCAACGTTGGGCTTAAGTTAGTGAGCCAAGGAGAGTGCAAAAATATGACTAGTAATATGTAATATTCTTTTAAAACATCTGCCTGTTACATCTTAAGTGTAATTTAGGATGGTTAGGGTTTTCTCTGCAGTGGATTGGCACTTATTCAGCATTTTGCAAACTTTGTCTGCCAGGTTTGGCTCTGGCTCACTGTAACACTGTACTGGTCAAAATGATAATTGAAAATGGATGGATGTTTAGAGTTTGCGAACTAGGAACAATTCGGTAGGTTCTTGGAACCATACAGTGTAAATGTATGGTTCCACTGGTTGCATTGTCTGGAGTGTGTATTTTAGGTAGTGTTTTCTGTTTCTTAGTATTGCAATTTGGTCCATGTGATGTTGTAGCAAATAGAAATGAAATCAGGCAGTTTTCCTTCAAGAGTAGGAAATGCAGGTGTCTGCTTCCCAACATTTCTTTCATTTAACTGCACTTAGACAATACAAATGACTTTGAGGGGCTTATAGACACGAGAGAGGGAAAGGAAAAGTACTTTAACAGCACTGCATTTGAGGAAAAATGATTTACAGAGACTTGAGATGCCACTCAGAATCAGTTGAAGCCCTATTATCAGAGCTTTGCTTCTTATTCCCCCAGTTCTCTTTCTGCTATCTACAGCCAAGAATGAAAAGAGTGGCCTTCAGCACTTGGGATTTACAAAGTGCCTTTGTCAGTTACATTATCTACCTTACAGTCCTGTTCCTCAGAAAACTTATGGACCAGTGGCAGATTTATCAATCTTAGTATCTAGTTCTGGGCCATGTTGGTAATTTGACAAGCAATTAATTTTCAACTGCTTTCTTTTTTCAGTTTCCCTGTAAGTGCAAGTCTGCTTTTTTTAAAATGTTGGTAGTTAACTTTAAATAAAAGTATTACCACTGGTTGCAGTAGGTTATAAAACTGTTCTTGTATTCTCAGAACACGCCTCACAATTGTCACATTTATTTTCAAAATATGCATTCCAAAACCTCCCATTAGATCTATAGAATTGATACCACCCTAACAGAGACAGCACACCACAAGCCAACAAAGTGTTGTAGGAAATCTGACACCAAGTGATTCCTTTACAGCACTAGGAAACATTTTAATGTATGCTGAAAAGAGAAGAAAAGAAAAACAACCTTTTGGCTGTGGAGCATCTACAGCCAAAAGGTTGTTCCTTTTCTTCTCTTTTCAACATGGAATAAACCTTTACTTGTTCCTTTGCATCGTACACATGCAGACGCAGCTACCCACTTGAGAATTTTAATGTGTTCTTTCAACGGCATAATAGCTCAATTTAACACCAAAAAAAGTAAGCACCAATTTGTTCTCATAACGCAAGTCACAAGAGACATCCTCAGAGGTTCATATGATATTTCACAAGACCTATATCAAGATCCCTTTTCCTGCCCTGTCACTGACCCTTTATTCTGCTTGGCTCTCTCTTGCTGAGAGATACTGACCCAGGCTGTAAGGGGTCTGAAAATAAAAATAAAAAAATAACCTTGACATCACAACTACAAGACTGCTTCTTGAATTGTTTATTTTAAAACACCAGCCATGTCTCAGTGGTATTAAAGTGTATCTGTTCTTCATTGGTGTAGCATCTATTGCTCTTTAAAAAGCAAATCCATTGTATAAAAAATAGGATAAAAAAGGGACATGGTTTAATCTACAATACTTGTTGGTAAAAAAAAAGGTGGGAAGTTGTAGGAGACATCACAGGATACATGATGTTTTGTGGATGATGTTATGCAAGAAATACTGCAGGGGACAGCCTAGGTACAGAACTACCACACTTACTGTAACACCTCACTATCGGTCTGTCTCCTGGTGCCTTCTCTCGATGGCCTGTTTGAACAGAGAGCTTCTGTGGGATTTGCTCTTGAGAAAAACACAAAACATCGTGGATACCTGGATTTTAAGCCATTCCAGTTTTCTTGACTCTTTCCATTAATTAAAACTTGCAGAAAATCCATGTGCTAATAGGATAGTACTGACGTCAAGGACCAGAATGGATTTTTTAATGCATTTAATTTCAGCACGGCTAAACTGGGACCTCCGCATAAAACGCGCTCAACTTACTGCATGGTAATTAGTGATTTAATAAAGCCCGTGAGACACTCATACTCGGGGCGTAAGAGAATCTTGCGCAAAACTGTCAGGTGTATTTGGTTCTACAGACAATTGCAACCTGTCTAATTAATCAGCACAGTGCTCTCAGGGCCTGAAGTCAATGCTGTCTTTCTCCCAGAGGTTTCTGGTAAAGCTTTTTAGTAACCTCAGCCCTTGGAGCTGCGTCACAAGAAATACCTCCCGTGTGCAAATCAAGGATAATCAAAACAAAAACACGACTGTCAGCTCTACTGACATCACCTACACGTGCACACACACACTCAATACAGTATAAAAGGTACTTTAGACGTGTTTAAACTATAATTGTTTACATATTTGTAATATACTGTATGTGATTTAATCGTAAAGGATCAGCCATGCTTGTGCTACCTCTTGGAAGACTCAGAATATCCTGTTTGCTTTTTCATCAGTACAATACATTTTTGTATATTCTAAAGAAACCTTGCTACCAAACGAAATGTCTAAATAAAAAAAAAGTTATGTTTTATGAAACTTGTGCTTTGAGGAATCGTAAATTGTGTTTTAAAAGCAGATGCTGAGACTTACGTTGGGGCCGTGAGAAGCGTTTCCTGTCATTTTCTCCCCTGTTGATGCTGTTTTAATCAAACGGCTTTGTGCCTCAACAGGCCTTACACTGACTGACACGACGGCTCGGAATTAGAGTTCTAATCTTCAGGATTTTAGATTTAAAGCCACAGTTCATAAAAAGGGCTTTATTTCTTTCCCAGTTCATCCTTCGAATCGGGACCTTGACTGCAACCAGTGTCCGAATCGCATTTCACAAAAGGTTCCTGGCGATTGTTTTTTTTTTTTGCTTTATTTGGAAGAATCATTAAAGATAACCATTCAATATATTTACCGTCAAAACGAGTATTTTGTAAAAACGGGATTGATGACTTGCCCCTCTAAGAGTAAAGGTCTGAATTTTGAAAACTCTATTTAAAACAAACGTGCAGTTGAAAATGAAAAAACAAAAAACAAAGCAAATGCAATGCCTCTTGTTATTTTACCCCCTTTTAACTTAATTGGTTATCCATCCCTGGCAGTTACAGTATACAGTATATAGCTCTGAATTTTCCTAAAGAACATGTGGAAGATATTTTAATATACTGTATGTGCTTGACTGACACCTTGTGGTAATATAGTGAAATGTCAACAACTAACTGTACTGCAGTACTTCTTGTTTCCTTATCTACCTTTCAAAGGCCAAAGATTTTTCACTTTGCAGATTTATCGTTTTTTTTTCTGAATTAAGAAACAAAGATATAAGGTATAATAATGAAAACTACTGGAAAGCCAAATACAACAAAAGGACAAATTAATTTTGGACAAACTCGTGTTTTTCCACACAAAACAAATGTACAAAAATGTTTAGCACCTTTGAAATTGAAAATGTAAAAAAATTAAAATTTTAAAAAGAAATAGAAATGACTTGCCAGTAGAAACCCGTAGCAGCTTAGTAATTTCTGGTATCGTTTTGCTTTAACAAATTTTACCAATATATCACATTGCAGTCTCTCTTCTTTTATCTTCATATAAGTTAAAACTATCATTTAAGTCCATATAAAAGTGAAAAAATGCCCCATTAATATAAAACCTGGACGAAATCTTTTTCATCTATACAGCCATGAGCACACCCACTCCTCGTCAGTGAACAGAGATTAATGGTTTTAATGGTTTCCATTCTGTCCTGCTTCTCCTGTTTTGTTGAGGCAGTCTTTAAGTCCGTCTTTCAGCTCAGCTAGCTGATGGGAGTGGGTAGACAGAGTCCCCTTCACCTGCGAGAGGTAGCTGTTGGAGTGGCTCTCCAGCTCCCCACGGATTCTTTCCAAATCGTCCGCCAGCCCTCCCAGATTTCCACACAGCCCTTCTACCTGCGTCACTCTTCCATCCACCACGCTGAATTCTCTCTGGACATTAAGGGCCGTGCTTTTGCAGCCCTGCAGCTCTCCAGCCAACCTGCGCTTCAAAGTCTGCAGCTCCCCCTTCAGCTGATGGAGACGGCGTTCGCTTAGGCCCAGTTGAGAGGCCTGTTGTCCCACCAGCTGCTGGATGCCATGGACCTGGTCTGTCAGCCAGAGCTCGTGCTGCTGCCATGTGGAGTTAGCCTGGCTCACCTCTTGAGCAAAGAGGCCGACGGAGTCCTTCAGGCCCTTGACGGTGCGATTTACAGAGTTGAAGTTGATCTTCAGGAGTGTGATTTCGCCTTGAATGGAGTCTTCCCCTTCCATCTTGACCAGCCTGTTGAGGACCTGTTGCAGGGTGCTGTTGAGCTTATTCAGGTCATCCGTGTGGGCGTCCAGCTGCCCGGAGACTTTCTTTTCTGTGTCCTTGCACTCCTCCATCTCTGTTTGGAGCTTTTCCACCATCCCGGAAGCCTTGGGACAGGCCGAGGAGCACAGGATCTCTAGATGAGACAGTTGGTTTTGCATCCCACTCAACTCTCCCTCCAGTTGCCTCCTTATAGCCTCTAGATCCGTCTCCAAAGTGGGAATTTCCAGGCCTTCCAGGAGAGGAGGATCAGTTGTGTTCTTCGATAAAGTCACCTCTGTAGCATTTAATCGTGCTTCAATGTCTTCCAGGCATTTAGAACAAGTCTTCTGTCCTTCAAATTTACTATCAACCCATTCTCTCTCCACAGCACTTAGCCTGATGTCCAGCATTTCCACCCGGTCGGACACATTCCCTATAATAGTGGAATGTGCGTCCAGTATGGGTTGAAGTTCTCTGTGAGACTCAGTTAGGCCCTTCAATGACTCCTCGATCAACAAGACTCTGTTTGAGAGACTTGAAACTTGGCCACAGCAGCTCTCTGTCAGAGTCAGGCCCTGGATCTGAGCTTGTAGGTTCCCCAGCTCCTTTCTCAGGCCTGTTTCCCTTCCATCCAGGGAATGCTGTATCATCTCCTGCCCATTGAGCTGTTCCTGGTGACACTGGCGCTGAACCTCCCCAATACGTGCCTCACAGTGGTTCTGCAATCCAGACAAGCGCTTTTCAAAGCCATCCAGGATCTCTGCCCGTATTCCTGCCAGCTTGGTATCTATAAGTTCCTCCAGAATTTTCTGCGAGGTCACGGGAGAGGGTCTTCCAGTGGCAGACTCTAACAAGTGCTTGAGCTGCCCATCATGGCCCAAAACCATGCCATGGAGCTCATCCAGCATTTCGCTCTTGATCCTCAGCTCATCCTTCACCTCCGTCACTTTCCCTGCCAGGTCTCCAAAGCCTGGGAAGCCCTCTCCACCCTCCAGGCCATCAGGGTTACCATCGGGAATTACCCCAAAGCCCACGGTAGAGTCGGAGTGGCGTGGTGGTGAGCTCAGGAGGGAGCCCAGCATCTTGTTGGTGTCTTCCCTCAGGGAAAGGCGCAGGCTGTCCTCCAGGCCGGTCACCATGCCATGCAAGGTGTCAAAGCCCTGGGACAGTCGCCGCAGCTCTTCCTCCATCCTGTCCAGCCGCTCCCCAAGGACTCCTGTGAGCTTGCGAGCTGCAGTAGAGAGAGAACCAACAAAATCATGACTGTTGTAGAGATCTACAGGCTGAGTCATCTGGTACGGTTACAGTACTCTGAGCTGGGTGCCCGTTATTGTCATTGAAATGGGAATCCAGTGAAACTGGGGTCTGATACATCTCACTGTCTAGCTCAAAACACAAATAATTAATACTAGTAAAAAAGCTTCCATGTTTCATGTAGTGGTGCCTGGTACCTAAGTACATTATTACCAGGAACTATATGAGTCAGTGTTTGATGGAAGGCAATTCACTCACCATAATAAGACTTTTTGTGCCCAGGTGGTATGTGCCCACTAGGGACGGATTTCTGCTCTGGCTCTCCCACAGGGAAAGGTTTCAATGGTTCGAGGTGACCTGTGGGGACGGTCTTCTGGTCAGGTGGTACTCTAGGATGGCCCCAGGGTTGCCCCTTGAAGCCAGGAGGGGTCATAGAACCCATGAACGGGGGCATCATCTCGGGGAGTGATGTGGGTCCTTCATGGCAGCCCTCCCCTGAGTAGCCAGGACAGCATCTCCACTCCAGCTCTGTCACAGCCTTGTAACCCACCTTGTACTTAGGTTTATAGAAGGTCCGATACCTGGGAGAGGAGATATGAAATTACTACCCAGAGCCGCAAATAAATTAATTTCATGTAGTCAGTGCATCCCATAAATGTTATGTCTTACGAACCATTCAGAAACATTGGTTCTGCTACTGGTTATATGTTTTAGTAAGTTAGTAACAACTGGAAATATGTTCCCTTTATTGCTTTGTGAATATCTTTTGAAATACTTACAGAATTAGTAGTTTACCAGTTTAAATTTTTTTTTTCTGTTTCAGCCTTATAAAATAAGCTGTTCAATGCATGTTCTATGCTTCCATTTTTGTGAATTCAATTTTTCTTAAAACACGAGCAGAAGGATACTGTACAGTATATACTATTCTGCTGCAGTGTACAGTGTGCCCCTGTTCTTAAAGATTATGTTCATTAAATGTGCTTTTCTCATGAAAACACTGTATTGAATCCTTTGAATTTTAACTTAAAGTCATCATGTCTTTTCCACACATAATTTTTTGTCTCACACTTTTAATGCATTGCAAAATCAAATTGACACACAAGAGGTCAGTGTTCGATTTACATTCCCGTCACATTGGAATGAACTTGTTCAGTCTTTGCTTTCTAAAGTACAGTGTATATCTGAGTGACTTATTTTACTTGGAAAGTGCATGAAATACCAAGTAGAGTGGCTACCACAGAGGTGGAAGACCATGAGAAAACTCTTTAACACTGACCTCTTCTGATATTTTGTCATGGTCCATGTCTCTCTCAAGATAATACGTAAAGACGCAAAGCTTTACATCATGGATTTTCAAGCTTTTTTTGGTAGGGTGACATTCTTAGTAAAGATCCTCTATTTAAAACAAAAAAAAATCAAGCAGAATTCTATAATTCTAAATAATGCATCTTTCTACTTGTCAGTCTATCTATGCTTCCACTACACCCATACCTGATTTGTAGAACAGATCAGAAAGACAGCAGAGCTACTGTTTACAAGACAGTAAGTAATGAGGTGGTATGCCCATCTCCATTCCTCAGGTGTTTAAAGTAGCCAATCGAACCTCTTTGTGAGACCGGAGGAATGTGGAGGACCTGGAGAATGTCCATACAACCACATGAAGAACATGCAAAGTCCAGAAAAGGAGGCCCCCAAGCCTGGAACAGAGCTTTTTTTCCAAATAATTAGTTCAATTAATGAACAGAGGTGGATTGAAAACAGAAGCTTGCTGTTACCCTTGAGGATTGTAATTGCCTATCCAGGATCGATGTATTCCAAGTGCATTAGTACCCTTCCTTTGCAATACTCGGGAGGACCATTGAAGATATCGTAGCTGGGGGGTGAGATTACTGGTGTTCTTTAGGTAAGTGTGACCAATGTTTCACTGATACTTTACTTACATGACAATTGGGCATTTCTGTCCCCAGGTACATTTGCTGTACTCGGCCTTAACATAGGTAGCTGTCCCATCCTGTATTGTGCATGAGATATTCCTCTGGACAACATATGCACAATAGTTTCTGTGGAGAAAAAAGGAAGCAGAACAACAGGATGTTTTAAGACAGACAAGACCAGGTTTTGAATGTGCTTCCAGTACCAGATATGTCTGCAATGAAACAGCTGTATGTAAAAACCTTATGAATACAAACAGAATAAACAGGGAGTGTATTTATGTTTATGGAATGTTTGGATTGAATCGTAACTTCAGAGTCTCTGAGTTACAGTAGCAGTCTGCTACAGTACATCTAAGGACAAAATCAACCCTTAGGCTTTCAATTGTCGCTTACAGTTGCTACAACATACAGTAGGAGCAAAAAAGTTCAGATAATAGTTGCTGACACTTTCTAGAATAAAAAAGGTGGAATGCAATCTTCATAAAAATGATGTGAACGGCCTCCAAGCGTGCAGATCATTTTTGTGCTAATGGCAAGTTCTAATCATCCTGCTCATGAACAGATTACGTCTTTGGATTTCAAAAGCTGTAGTCATGAAAAGTATTACTCAGATGGCCTGGATGGATGGCATGATGCTAGGCCAGTGTGGTGATCCTGCATTAACCAGGATGTGGGCTGTCAAGCAGAATCATGTTCTCTCTCAATTTCTGGACTAGTCAGTATTTTGTACTTGCATTTGCATCATGCATCATTATAGACAGTTCTAAAGTACTGGTGAACACAGGCACACACATCCACAAATTTTTCATTTTGGTAACCGTGTGTATTGTATACAAAAATGCATTATTCACTTTTCAACGTTTGCAGGTGGTTTTGAATTGTTTCAGCAGTGAAAGAAGCACCTGTAATTCTTTTCCAGGCTCTTGGCATGGCTCTGCCAAGATTCACAGGCATTGTTGTAAACATTTTCAACTGCTGAAATATGAAGATAATGAACTGCTCATTTCTATTTTTATTTCTCCTTTTCACTGAATTATCCTGAAGGCTCTGAAATATTTTCTTCCATGTTGATTGGAATTATGCACAACTGCATTTTAATGTGGGATTTAAGGAGCATTTCCATCAGCTTCTTACAACAGCTTCCTAAAGGAATTTCTGCTTCAAAGGTTTTAGGATTTGATGATCAGATTTACATTGGGGGAACTATACTCGTATAGTACTCATAGTTTTCAAAGCTCCTACACAGTAATTCAGAAGTTCTTAAAATAATTCTTCTCACCCTACTATGTCTTTGCTACTGTACCTCTGTCGTTCTTTTCTGTTTCTCTGTTTCAAAGCATTCATTTCCCTGCCACTGGGGAGCAGTGTCCTGTTGCGAAGTTCAATGAAGGTGCAGTATTCCTTTTGTTTAAAGAAGGTGCAATAATTTATGCTGTTGAGAAGGATTGCTTATTTTGTTTCAACCTTGGGCAGAGCATGAAGATTGCAAAGGGGGTGGGTGCATTGCTTATTTTTGTTGTATATATACGTTTCTTTTGCCAAAAAGCCTTATAAAAAGATCTTGTAGTTTCATGGAAAAAAATATAGCAAAAAAATCAGGTGATTAACATTAATTATTAAAGATCTGTTGTCTCATACAACATGATGCTTGGTTAGCATTCATGTTGTCATGGATTTAAAGCCTTATACTGTATAATTACGGTGGGTAGCTGCGTCAGCATGCATAGGCTGCAAATGAACAAGTAAGACGTTTATTCCATGCTGAAAAGAGAAGAAAGCAAACACGACGTTTCGGCTGTGGAGTCTTGCTCACACCCGAAGAAGGCTCCACAGCCGAAACGTTGTGTTTACTTACAATACTTCAGAAATATGCTCTTAAGAATGGGAAGTGTTGCATTTGATTCTGTGTCCCTTTCATAAAACTTCTTTGCATCGAAGGCCTTATGCAAGCAAAGTGAGCGAACCTCTTGCTGCTTTAATAATATTTGGATTTTTCTGGGTGAATACCTTTTTGGTAAGTCTGGTCCCACTGTAAATATTTTCAGGATACCATTACAGTTCACAAATCCCTCCTGCCCGTCCCTGGAGTGAAGGAGAATTCCCTTTAAGATTCCCATATGGTGTTTTTTGTCAAATAT
This sequence comes from Lepisosteus platostomus, assembly GCF_059453375.1. Classification (NCBI taxonomy): domain Eukaryota; kingdom Metazoa; phylum Chordata; class Actinopteri; order Semionotiformes; family Lepisosteidae; genus Lepisosteus; species Lepisosteus platostomus. The sequence continues at coordinate 21,841,375 of NC_142625.1, forward strand.
TATTGCAAGCAGCTTTTTTTTCCCCTTCTAATGAAATTGTAAATGGGGGCGACATTCAAGAAATGAAATAATGTGATCCTTTCACCTGCCGCCACAAGCAGCCGACCGCAAGCTGACCTTCCTCAGATTTATTGGTGAGGGAAAAACAAATCCTTGTGCTGTGGTTTCAGCCAAGACTTTCTTTTTATGACATCTATTTTGAGTGGTTTGGCAGGTTTAAAGTCTCAAACCCTTTGAATAATGACATTAACACCTTCAGCAGGTGAGGACATTTAAGCAAGCAATTTGAAAAAGCAGGAAACATAATACTGATCGAGTGTCATGAGCACAGGAGGCTCCCTCTTCATGTACAGTAGAATAGGTCTACTTGAGACATCAGTGTAACTTGAGGCAATGCGGCGTAACAAACTTCAACGGGATGATTTATTTTGGCAAATGTCTTTAATCTACTGGCAGGCTGATTGTCACTGCTTGTTTACTTTATCAGGAGATGTCCCTGTCCTACAAATGAACACAGATGAGATGTCAAAAACTATGCAGAAACATTCGGTCTTTCCTGAAAAAGGAACTAAGAGGCAGGCAGCTATGGTGAATGTGTTATACCAAGTTCTTCTAATGCTGTTCTGTCCTGTTTTGTTTTCACTGACAAACTCTGAATGTCTTTATGGAACCGTTTATTGTATGCACCTGCCGAATTCCTGTGTGGTTAAAAAGTCCTAAGAAATTGCCTAGACTGATCAAGTGAAAACATTTGACTGCATTTTAACATTTATTACTGAGAAAGTGAGCTTTATCCTTCGTCTGAAGAAAAAAAAACGTTGATTTCAATCCTCTGCTCTTTATACATGACATAGCAATGAAAATGAGATCTACAGCAGTTCACTTCTCATTATGGCACTGCAGAAGAATATTATGTCAGACTGAGGTACTGTATTTATTTTGGCTATTTACCATTTCAGCTCAATACAATGGACTGCATTTTAGCATTATGTAACAGGGCATGTGACTGCTATCATTAAGGTTCTTCTGCTTCAAGTTCTTATTTTGCAACTTTTCAGGATAAAAAATTATACAAGTCTAGAAACTCTTTGTGTACTTCTGAGGTTGTATGGGACTTAAGTCAGCAATGCATTTAAGATAAATTATCTAAACACTCTTCAAAAATAGTATAATGAGTTTATCAACCAGATCATTACAAAGACTGCATTGTATTTTGATTAGAAATTATTTTAAAGTGAAATTGAAGTTGTGGTAAGAAACAGAATAGCTCTTTTGCAAATCAACAAGCTACCTATATACAGTAATGTATGAACCTGTTGCTCACTGAATTTAGTTGCTATCTAGCAGGCTTCTACACTGATTCTATATGCTGTATATTACTTGCCCAGTGTAGCTAAAGATTTTGGTATGCAAATCCTAGATTTGCTGGGAGCTGAACAAAGTCAATCCTCTTTAAAAGAACAGTAAACATTAGTGGTGAAATTCACGTGTTCTCTTTCTCCATTTTAATTGCCATTTTGTTTTGTAAAGCAAAAAGAACCTACTTAAATACAAGAGATGCTATTTAAGAACACTAATGCATCCCTGGAAAATGTTAACTTTATGCTTTACATGCTTTGTATTAAGATGCAGTGACCATGCTACTATATTTCAAAAAGCAAAGTAATTTTGCACAGCTGTCATGTTTGGTTGTAGTTATGTTTGTTAATGCATAGCAGAGACTCTTGCTGTACTTAAAATGTAGTTATTTTTCTTCAGGGAAATCACCATTAGAATAACTAAACAGGTCTTACAGACACAGCCCCTGACCTGAACCAAGTTTGAACTCTCTGGACTTCAAGAGTTCAGAGTGCTACATATGTCACCTGGATCTGACCCGATGATCAAACCCAGACCTTGGATACATGTATAACGTATACTGGAATTAACAGGGGAACTTGGCCAGAACAGTAGGCTCTTCTAAAAGAATTCTCTTTAAAAATCCGCCCTTGGCTTTGCTTTTATACATATTTCTTCTTGAATTTGTCTTTAAAATGTAAAATGTTACTGAACTGCGAAGCCAATTTGATGTGGAATGAATTAAAGTGCCTGGGTTCCCTTGTTTTAAAATTTTCTTGTTAACAAACTGTATTTAACATAGCAATATTTAATTAATTCAGTGCAAGGATGAAAAAGGTGCATACTTGTACTTTTGTAGCACACTACTATGACTTCCAAGTACAAGATAAATGCAAGATAAAATTCTAAGTAATAAGAATGAGTTTGCATGTTCAAGAAATCTTTTCAAAAAGGGAAGGGTGGATGGCAGAAAAGACTGGGGGGAAGTTCAGAGCCTAATGAGGTGAATTTAAGCAAAAAACATTCTTTTTTGGGCACTTCAGCCAGGAATACAGTATGGTGTGACCTTTGTGATCATTGTTTAAGATGTCACTCCAAATAAGTGTTTGCTCATAATGGACTCTCACCAGGAACCATTTGTTTTAAAAAGGGGGGTGAGGCAGTCAAATCATAGGCTCTGCTGCAATGAAGAAAAATCCCCAGTTGCGAAGGAGAAGGAAAGATTCTGCTGTTGAGCAGCATTACTCAGTGTCTCTTGGATCACTCCACGGGTGTTCTTGTGAGAAAGGCCATTTGATCTTTCTAGAGGTTCTATGTTTACAGTCTAAAGACCTTATGCTGACATACTGTAACATGTCACTGTTTTTTATGAATCCATCTGGGGCACTCCAGTGAAAGCGAGGTTTTGACCCTACTATTAAAATCACTATGGGCAAAGGAAATAAAATCAAACTGGTGAGAGCCCAGACACAATTACGCCCAACAAGGGCAACAGTTTTTAGAATCGCTCAGAAGACACAGGGCAAGAATACTAGAGAACATGTTCACTGATTTTCAAATTGCACATCATCAATATGAGGCAATCTCACTTCTGGATTTATCAGTCTTAAGCACAGTTGGGGCTAATATTAAGCTAACATTAATCAGGCTTGCCAAAAAAACACGTATTCGTAGACTTCCAGTACTCAGGTATTACTATTTTGAATTTAAAGTTGAATCTGAAATATGACCTTTTTAGACTCCGCTGGAAATTTGGTTAAGTTAATAAAAGAAGTTCACTCCAGAGTTTTGCCACAAAATAAAAATGGCTATGGAAAACCAGCAAGCAGCATGCAAACCATCTGAACAGATACAACTCTAAAGCTAAGCTGAACAAAAGCAAAGGATTTGTCCCCTGTTAGGTCTGTGAAACGCCCAGATTGTTAGAAGCTTGTGCTTAAGCACCTCCATAAGAGAACCCCCATGACAGGAAGAATACTAAGGTGTTTTTCAGAAAATTAGAAATTCTTCTGAAATATATCAGAACCCTTTCACAGGGTGTATTCTGATATTCATGTATTTGTAAAATATAATGAAGGTCTATTGAAATCATATGACCTCATAGACTTGTATGGTAAAACAATGATGTAAATCCAAAAATATCCTAAGGTACATTTAACAAGGTTCTACAACCTCTGTTTTCTGTCAGTCATTGACTGTCCCTTCTTTAACACTGTTATTAGATCAGACATTGGCTACAGAGCCAATCCACAGGCAGTGAGATGCAAGTCATCAGTTGTCTTCTTTCTGGTTTCTTATATAATTAAAGTCACAACAATATTCGTAATCTGTGTAATTGCACGTGAAGCATACATAATCTGTGCATTCATTACAATCGTGTTACAAGGACAAGAGGGGTACTCACTTGTGTCTGCCCATGGGTTTGCCTGGAGTGTAATGAGGGCTGGATCCAGATTTGTACAGGTTGTACCTGTAAGGACTGCCATAGAAGGTACCTTTGGCATCAATGAGAGTCAGGAAAACTCCAAACAGAAATGGATGGAGAACCACTTGGAAAAAGTGCAGCTTCATTACTGCACGGTAAGTGAGTTCTCAGTAAAAAAAAATCAGAAGAAAATAAAAAGTGTCAGCTTCGGTCGAAAAAGATCCCCTTTTTCCCGGAAGAGCAGGTAGTGTACTCAAAATCCTGGCTTAGTCCCAGAACTTTGAAGCTGGCCACATGAGAGTTCAAACAGACACTAAAGTAAATCGCATCTGCAACATCTGTGCTGCATCATCACCTCTTGCGCAGTCTGGGAGGGGTGCAAAAAAGACAGAGACAAACTAAGTTACAGAGAAAGAAAGCAAGAGAGGGAGACAGAGAGTGGCAGATGGAGAGCTACTGCATGAACTAGCCTTCTTGATGCTGACCTGCTAACTGGGCTTTCTAAGCCAGCTCTGCTTCCCTCCCAGCTACAGCCTGCTGGTGTCTCTTCAAGGGGGCAGGCAGCAAGGAATGGATTTGCATATCCCGCCCAACCTCTGCCTTGAAATGCTATACACGGGGACACCAGAGGGAAATAAATCTTTTCTCCAATTAGATTTGAGAGGAACAACATAAATCCACCAATCCTTTTCCAAGCAGTCTCTCATTCTCCTCCCTTCAGTCTTTCTAGCAACTCGACTTCAAAGGCAGTGGGGGGGTTACCCTGCACAGGGTACCCAGATGGGGTAACTTCTTGTTGCACGTACATACTGTACTGTACAGACCCCCCCCCATACAGCCCTGTGCATCCTTACCAAAGCAAGGAAAATTCACATGTAGTCTGTTTTTACTGATGTTTACGTGTCCATATGTCTGCCTGCCTTTCTATTTATTTGTCTAGGAACAAGAAGAGTTTAATTCCCCATTGAGAATGTAAAAGAAGAAAAAATAATGTTCTGGCTGTGGAGCCTTCTTCAGGTACAGGATAAGGAACTCCTTTCTTCTACAAGCATACAGTTGCTATGAATTATGAACATGAATATTAATTAGCTCTTGGCATTTCACAGTGCTGGGAGGGGGTCCAGAGACTTCTAATTCTGCCTTTTATGTACATAAAGTTCTAGTTAGAGGCTATGGACAGCTTTTTTGTTTTCTGAATAGGGCTGATCAGCCTAACAATTTAGATTACATTGTGGTAGAATATTTTCAATTCCTCTGCAATATGTAAGGCATTGACAAAGACACTGAAAAAAATCAACCCAGTGGACTTTATAACAAACAGGGAAACACAAACTAAATTTAAAACCAAGAACTGGAGACAGTTGATACCCAGTTATGTTGCTGAAGCCCAATATGCTAGGTTCTTTCAAGAAATGTCCTCATATCAATTTACTACTAGCTACCAAATGCCTCCTCTCATTTGTAACTGTTCTTATGTTCTTTGTGAAAGACTAAGAAAAAAGCATGTGGACATCTTCCTTCAATGTTTCTGCATAATTTAAACTTGAATGTGTCAGCTGTTCCCAGCTAAACGAGGGAGCTCTGGGGAGACAGATGATCATGCGAACGACTGAGGAACAATGAGCCCAATCTGACACACTCTACAAATACACTGAGGGTGAACTGCAACAAGAACAAAAGCTTCAGCTGGAATTGAAGAAAGGTCTCGAAAACTTTATTTATGAACAGTCAGCCCACCCAGTTCTCCAACTAAAAGCATAGAGGTGTGAATTCTGCAGCAAACACCTATTTGTATTCTTATCAGTCAGTGCACAATGGTAGAAGCTTACACTATGTGAAGACAATGGTGAACAATGGTGAACTCCAATGTTGCCTTAAAGAAAGCTTGCTTGTCCAAATTGAAACAGGTGGATGGCAGTAGAGAGAATAAAATGTCTTTATTGTTTCTTTCTTTTTTTAGGTTTACAGTATCACTATCTCTCTCTGTGTACAATTCTACACCTGTTCAGTAGCACGATAGCAACAACAAACAGGTGCAATGATCCTACCACGAACCCTCACTTCCTCATTGTAAGGAAATTAGTTAGAAAGCAATTAAATTGAGCAAATCCTTTCCCAGTAAGACAGAATGTATTATATAGTTTATAATTTAATAGTGCACAGTGAACTGGGAAAACAGGAGTTATTGATTATATACACACTGGTCGAAAACAGGAAATACTTTTCTGTCAGAATACACCCAGAGTACTTTGTGAGTAAGTCCATTCAGGGGGGTAAAATCAGACATGGACCACTTTTTTCTCCTTTCTTAAATATTTCATTTACTTGGTCAAACCTGGGTGCAGACACAGGTACAGAATATTCAGAATAGCATCAGAAAGCACGTTAATTAAATAGATTCCAGAATGTGATTAACATGCATAAAATGTCTGTATGGTTTTTATTTGATGTGGCAATTTTCTTTGTGATTAGTTAAACATGTTGGTCAGAATCCCCCTTTGTACAGTTTAAGAAACATCTGCAAACAGTTTCGGATAAGGAGGCTTATCTATTTTAAAAAATCACTTCCATCTTGTTCAGTCAACGGAAAGCCAGCATTTCATTAACATGTTGACCATTTCTATCACACCTCTTGGAAATGTTAATCTTTTGCAGATAGGATTGAAAAACAAAATGTTGAGGTAAGCTCCAAAACTATCGGTTTAATTTGAACTTTGTAAAGTCATTTCTCCTTGTGAAAGCAGTGAATAGATGTCAGTCAGACTATACAGGTCATTATCTTGCTGATGATCAAATACTGTACACCAGGCAACAATTGTAGACTTTGGAAAGAAGCCCGAAAAAGTGATGGTTACGAAAACAGTGGTGGACATATATTCATCTAATCCCTATGTTAAAGCTACCATAGCTAATGTAGTAAAGCACTTATTAACACAACAAGGTTTTTTATTCCTACTATTACTGTTACTAGTCTCATCGTGTTCTGTCTACACATTTCCCTGGTCATTTGCAATCAAACATTACTGAGCACGGCTTTCAACTCTATTTTATATGTTTGTCTTGTTTATAGACAATAGGGAGAAGTGGTAATAAGTGGTAATAAGTCCCTTGCACTGGCTGCAGATTGAGAACTTACTTTGACTAGAATGTACAAAACATACAATCAATCCAAGGGAAATCTGTCCTTCATGCTGTTCTTTCAGTAGTTTCATTTTCTTTTCAGTGGTGGCTACTCTTTGATTTTGGCCTTAAACATCTTTACAAGGCATTTTTAGCAAGAGTTCAGTTGAAGCAGTCGCTAAGAACCAGTCGGTGTATTTGGATGCTGAAAGGCTTGCACACAAATGGTTATGGTATCACTAACAGAACCTAACAGCTAAACTTATACATTGCCACACGTCATTTAATACACATTACAAGCCTGGAGCATTATTGTGGTAGCAGAAAGCATGTGTATTTATCTCAGCTTCAAATTTCAATTACTGCACTGTATTGTACTTGTCTGTGTGAGGAATGGGATAAACATCAGACCAGTTGTTCACCTAATCATTGGTGGTTTGACCCTCAGATGAAACATTAAACCTTAGCCATTAACCTTTTAATACTGGCTTTTAAAAAAATCTTATTTTGTAATGGCCGTACATGCATCAACAGAAATAAGCAATGATTTATGGACTGACATGATTAAAGTGTTGTGATTTCCTGAAAGGAAGAAAAAAAAATTAACAAAACTTTGAAGTTCCTTACCTTAGTTACTGTATAAAGGACACAATTTTGAAGATCAACGAAAAATATTGCACAAAGTTCAGTGTTCATCGTAAGATCTTTTCCCATTCCATTTATTAAAACAAAGTTAATGTAAAACAACATTCAGTATCAAGTACCTGTACATGCATCTTAAATGTACATATGAATAATGAGCTTTAATCAAATAGAAATATATACATTACTAGCCAATAACTTTTTATCAATGTCTACAAAGAATAGAGGAGGGGAGACTTTGATTGGATGAAGTACTGTATACTACATGTATATAGTAGCACAACGCACGGCAGTCAGATATGAATACAAAACAAAAGGCACTGGACAATACAATTTGTACCAAACAGGCACACAAATTGGCGGGATTGAAAAATAATCCAATAAAGCAAACTAATGGAGTCGGGAACAGTAGCACAAGGAGGACAGCAGGTTTTTGGCAACGGCTTGACAGTCTGGGCGGCCAGACGTTAAAGAGGCTGCCCCTGTCACCACACTGCGACGAGCTGCATGTTTTCAACCCTCCTCTCATTTTCTAGTCTCTGCTGTCTGTGCTCGGCAAACATTGATGTTTTCTTGCAACACATCTGGGCAGACCTGTGGAATCCACACAGCCACTGAGTGCAAGGGAGGGTGGGAGGGCAAAGGGACATTGACCTCAATCATTTCATTGACCTCAGCCATTTCCCCAGATTTTCCTCTCTCTGTGCCTCAGGTTCGATTTCCCCGCAACTCTCTGCTAATTGCTTAAGTAGATTAATACTAATGAAAGCACCTGTCTAACTCCTAACACATCACTTGACAAATGTCTATTTGTCTTGCTTGTAAATATTTACAAGTGCTTGTAAGCATTTGAAGAAAACGAAGTGATTTAAGAACCAAGGAACAGAAATATTACTGTTTTAGTTTGCCAGACTTTCCTAGACTTAAAGATTAGGTGTAGGCAGGTTTTAAAATTTCAGACAGCATTTTGGTGATAAGAAATCCCGTGTATTTTCTGTTTAAATTGGAACGTTGGTGATGTGGTCTCCCAGCATGTCCGAAAACTTTCAGCACACAAAACCATGTAGTTTTGAGGAAACACTTGATTTATGTTATAAGTAACGGTTGCCTTCCGATTTACATGCAGTACTTTGTAACAGATTATGTCCTTATTAATGAATGGCAATTATATCCGCTCCTTTTTCTTAATTACTCAATATGCTTGAAGAGTGGAGGAATAAAACACTTATAACTGTATCTTGAAATACAGAGAATATTTTAAGCAAAACTACCATCTTGTACCCTAGGCTAAGGCCGTATGGAAGGCTCAGTCAAAGTGAATTATTCATCAGATACACTTCAGAGGTATGGAACATTTTAAATAATAAAACCTTCCACACGGTTCCATAAAGACATTCAGAGTCTGTCAGTGAAAACAAAACCTCTGTAGCAGTCTTGCAGGGGTAAGGGGGCCCTTGTCATAAAGTGATGTTGGTTGGCCCTTGAGCCCTTGAGCTTTTCCTACATCACCATCACTGAAAATCTGACCTCAGCAAGGCAAACAAAGCAATGAGCAAAAACACAGACAGCCAGTCTTGCACTTTTGACAGCCCCTGCCTAAAATGGATGATTATTCCTAGCCCTGCATGCTCAAAGTAAAAGTTTATTTAACACTTTTTGCTTCCGTTAATTTATACTTTTCTCTGACAAATATGATTTTGCAAGTGACATCACCCAGGAGCGCCTGTGTTCAGGAAAGCTGGGCAGGATTTTCCAAAGGCCTATGAGACAGGGAGGCACTTTGTTAATTCACAAATCAGCCTGGACTGAAAGCTGCTATGTTCCTGACAGGGCGAGAGAACATTTGCGCTCTCCATAGCAAATGAAGCATAGCGTTGGACTACATTAAGAGAGCGACACTGTCCAACACGTGTCTGGGTTCCAAACCAATGTCCGACCCAGGACATGCAGAAAACAAAGGAAGCAGAGGAATAAGAAACCCTGGGCCTTGACAATTGTGCACACTTGATTTGAATGCATTTCTCATTTAAAAAAATTCACTGCTGCAGAAATTTGGAGTAGTAGTAGGAAAATACAGAGCTTTCATTCCAATTACTTATGTATACTGTATATTTACTGTATGCATGCACATAAAATGTCTCTTGTTTGCTGTGCATTTTTATTCCACCAAAAAAATGTCAGTTATAGGATATGAGATTCCCAAGGATTTGTAATCATTACTGGGCCTTGCACATGCCATTGAGGTCCCTTTCTTCAGTAGGTTAGTACTTTAAATCAAATGAGCATCTGGTTTTAATTACATCCCCCCTCCCCATACCTCATCATTGAAAACCAGTAAGCTCAAACACAATGTCTCTCTTTATTTAAAGCAAGTGCCTAACTCAATGGTTTACCTAATTTCCGAAATGCTGTTGGTCCAACAGGCGGCTGCAAGCTATCAACCCCTGGTCTTATTTTCACTGAATACAATCTCTTTTCTGCTCTGCTCCCTTTAAAATGTTTTATAGACTCATATTAAGGTGTATGACTCACTGGGAGCCATTATATTACTATGGCTGGTGTGTGTGTTTTGGGGTAGGACTGCTCATTTTAAATTGGGCACTGTTCTTGATTTGGAAAAGGGCCTATTTAAGAAAAGAAAGCATAGTATATTTTCTAATGGTGGAGATGGTGGAGACCTTAATTTTGTTTTTTCATTTCAGATAAGCTCCTGCTTAGACAAGCCTCTTTTTTCCACAATGCATGTTTCTGCTTTTAAATGAAATTGAAATAATTTAACTAGCAAAGGCAATTATCTCTTTGATCATATTTCTTCTGTAACGTGAGCCCAAGATGTAGAACCTTGTGGTTTTTGAATGAGGGTTCATATAACCTTCGTTGCGAAAACAAGGTATATTCAACACCCTAGACCTGCATTTTATCCAAATTTAATTTGTTTTGAACTCAGGGCAGTATGGTTGAGTTAAAGTTAGTAACTGCAATTGACAATGGATACTAAACCAGACGCCTCTGCTTCAGGTACTGAAATATTTCAATGTAAATTGTTACAGAAAATCAGTTAGAAAACTGAGAGCACACAACTGCTCTTTGATTAGACAGGACTCCAGTCCATCACAGGGCACAGGAGAAAGGGACACTTTAAATTAGCCAATTAAATTCTAGCCAAATCTTTTCTCTGCGTACTGTTGAGAGAAATGAGAAAACTGGAGCATCCAGTGAAAATCACACAAATGTGGGGATTATGCCTACGGTCTACTCACACAAAGCTGTGTGAGGCTAGAATCAAACCCAGGACATTGGGCCTGTGAAGCAGTAGAGCTACCCACCACATCACCATGCAGCCCTGGTATTTTCCCCCGCTGTCTCGATATCAGCTTCTTCGGAGTGGATTGTCAGCATTGTTTTCTTGAATAAGAAATTTCCATGAGCAAACCTGCAGTATAAACATCTGCAGAATCCAAGATATAGAGAATGGGCATCCTGTTTTTTAAATTGTTCTTTTTACTAGAGTATTAGAGTATCTTGACCATTAAGATAAATACGTTTTTAATATAGTCTGAAGAGATATCACTTTAAAGTAGTTATAATGTAGATAAAAATAAACTGTATTTAACAAAGTACTGTCATTAATAGCCAAGCTTCAGATAAAGGTTGCCAATACACCTGTGAGCCTCTCTGCATACTGTATATAAATAGAATATACTGTAAGGAATTAATCTAAGCATTCTGTTGTAAAAGATTATACACAGTGAAGAGATGAATAGGCCCTTGATTCTGAATTGTTTGGGGAGAATATCTGAGCTCACTTTTTCTCACTGGAGCCAAACACAGCCCAAGCATAAACACTGCTCATCTTCCTTGAAACAGTAATGGGTTTGGAATTTTGACATAGCACTGCGTGTATTACATTTCTTTGTGCTCACTCAAGATATACAGTAGTTCCAAAGATTTCAACATATTGTATTCTCTATTGTTTTAATTTACCAACCAGATTCATCCCTTAGTTCCAGTAATTTAAGGAAACATGATCAGATTAAGTTGGAGAGAGACTTTTTCACTAAGGTCCAGGAACAGTGCTTGTTAGAGCCCTTAGTCTCACATAATGTTCTTTAAAAGACCCTGATCTTATAATATTAGGACTGCAGACTGCAGCACAACTGGCTGCCAACCAGACAGGCTAGTCAGTACCCACTTAAGATGGGTAACATAATTACTGACTGTATACTACTGACATAATAAACAAAACAACTTTTGTAAATGGGTTATTGTGAATGTTTTGGGAATGATAAAGCCCACCTTTGTGCCTGGATGTTTGCATTAGCAATTTTAAATGGTGTTCTGTGAACTTGGTGGTGCATGCCATTGGGAATATGATGAAGCAGGAGCTTAATTTAGAAGCAGCCATGAGGTAATTAGGGCACAGGAGTGATGGGGTGCTGCCACAGCTGCCAGTTAAAATTGTTTCCATTATTGTATTGAGGAATCTAAACTCTGGCTCAATACCTGCTCTTGTGCCATGGGCTGACTGCAGCTGTTCACACTTCACCCCAACACCTAATAGTGCACAACCCCATACATCAGTCTTCTAAACACAGAACTGTTGAACTGTTTCTTTCAGAATATCAGCCCTATTACTGGGTTTCTTTCAGTTCCTTCAGACCAAAAGTGAAAGATCCCCAAAACATTTCAGAATCTCTGTTTCCATTCCTCTTTTAATATTCCATTTTAACAGCTTTTTAAGAATGTTATGCCTTTAAGGAAACTAATTTAAACTGCTTCTCCATCACACCTATCTCCACCACTGATTGTGGTTTGCTATTTTCTTACTTTTTTTCTGACTTAAGTCAGTGCACACTCATCACATTTTTAAAAGGAATTCACATGAGTAGCACACAGTGACAGTGTGACTCCAGTATTTGGACTGCTTTTCAACTGTGATCCTTTCCAGGCAAACTGAGAAACTCTCTCACTTTCTCTCCACTGTGAGCTGTCTCCTGATTTCCTGTTTCTGACTCTCTCCAGGGGGTTAGTCAGAGCTCCAGTCTTGGTTTAACAATGCCGGCCTTTGTTTTTGAACCAAGGCCTGTACCAAACTCAAAACGTAACACTCCATCTAGCCTCTTTTCTTCTTTCTCTAACTCACCCTGCATATATTTTGCACTCCCTCAAACATTAGCCTTTCTGAAGTTATCCCTCTTCTTCAGTCCCATGTTTTCCTAATCCCTCCATTCTCTGCACACTTACTGACATCACAGTATTTAATTTGAGTTGCTCCCCACAAGAACCTCAGCATGAATTCCTGGAATGGTGTTACCTGGGCAAATCCAGCCCACGGTTTTGGGAAGCAAAACTGTGACCTTCGTAATAACAACAGTTCCACGAAGCCTAATGCCACTAATCTGGAATAAAATAATCAACAAGAGTAACCTTTGGCTGGGTTTCCCTTTTGGCCATTCTTCAGAGAAAATCTGTTAGAAAGCGTTCCCAAACATATCCCGCTCTCTGCTTCCCAAACCCCAGTCCTCAGTCCCAGAGTTAAAATAACATGCACAGTCAACAAGGCTCTAGTGAGACATTTTAGAGAGAAAGCCAAGGTCCTGTTCTACAGGACAAGCCACGTGCAAAGATCTGTAGCTGTCCTCCACACAATGGATACTAAACCAGACTATGAGACTATTTCATTCTTATATTGTTTAAAGCTAGGACACTACAAAACCATATAGACAAATGCAAATTATACAAAGTCTCTTGAATATATAAACTGTAGGAAGACTGCTGGAGCTCTCAGCTCAGAACCACTTTTCTAGTTAAACAGTAGAAGCAAAGGAAGTGATATTCTACACATTTTACTGGGCCATTAGTTTGTAGGTTTTCCATTCTTTCAGTTGGCCAGAATTCCAACTGGCAGTTATTATTATTATCGTTCGTAACAACAACTTTATAATACACGGATTAAACAATAAACTCATCAACATTATATAACAGCAAAGACAAAGCCACAATACATGGGAGGCCAAAATAAAAACCAAGATAGGATGATAGTGTGTTTGAAAGAAAGAAGAGCAAATATACACAGACATTTAGACAGTAGAAAGTGGATGTACTGTATGGTACACTGCTATCAAAACAATTCAAAACAGAACAGAAGAATTACAGTGTGAGAGCTCTGTGTGACATCCCTGCCATGTGTGACCATGAAGCAACAGCACTTGTGCACCACATCAACAGAGATCCCTTTCTGTGTATTTTCTTACTTTTTGCTTATGAGCACCTAGTGTGAGGGAAAGGTTTCTGGCATTGATTGGAAAACCCTTCACCATGCCAGGACCTGGGTCTGGATTTTTTCTTGTTTAAGAGATGACTGATAGTGATTGTTTGGGAAATCTGTAGTACTTTGTCAAAGATGTAATATCAACACTGTTTACAAAGTTGGTATTTTTAGTTTTCAGACGATTTCTAAAACTATTATAAATATGTTTTATGCTTTCATAGCTTAGTCTCTGTAGGTTACAATATTAATGCTGTGCAGTGATTAAATGCTTGTGGAATTTTTATAGACACATAAATGCTCGTATTTACATATGTTTAATAATATGAATATATATATTTACTCAAATTTAATTTCATGTGTGCATCATTGGGACTATACACAGTATATCTGAGGTGACCAACCCTGGTTCTGAAGAGCCACAATTCAGCATGTTTTTAGGTAATCATTACATCATCATATTAGTAAGATATGGACCTGTTTATATAAATGCAGTAAGTTTAATTTCAAATAATTTTCTAAACTACATTTTTAATTAATCATCTTCTTAAATGGTCAAAGCAAAATTGTTCCAATTGTTTCGATAATGATAATGAACAGTAAGTATGACATGAAAGACCTACAGGTATTCTACTGTGATTCCCCAGGACCAAGATCGGCCACACCTGATATATATAATCAACATCCTCTTCAGAAGTTCATTAGCTATTTATCCTTTAAGCCTTTACCATTATCCGCATCGACGTTGCAAACTTTATGATTTTTGTTTTACAACTTGAGATTCTTCCCAGTATTTCCTATGGTCTGATAATGATCCATTCTTGGCATGTGTGCACATGCATATATTCCTCAAAAGCCTTTAATGTGAAAAACAGGTGCCATCAAGCAAGAGAATTTATCTCACACATATTCGTAACTTCGCAGACGGAGAGCTTATAGTTTTCTCAATTTCCTGTAAGGCAGATAGTGAAACCTCATGTGGAACACAATGATTCCTTTGCCTTGCATGGAATGTGGAGGTCAAAATACCTGCAGAAAAGACACAGGAAGCTCAGCATTTACATCAAACGCACTGCATGCAGTTTGAACTATACAGTTAGGCCAGGCATTATAATAGCCATAGTGTTTATTGCATGGAGACTTGTTATTTTTAGCCAATGTGACACTTAGGTTAGCCTGTGGTATTTGTCACATCTGCATGACCAGTGTGCCACAGCATGTGGTGTGTGAGGTTCCTGAGCTGAACGGAAGCAGAATGTGATCTTGCACACAGAGGCTGGGGACACAAGGAACCACACTGACTGCCTCCTATTGCTCGGTTTGGAGGAAAAACACCAGGGGATTTATAAAAGCATGACAGGTCTCACACCTGGGGTTAAAGAATTGCCTATTATGCTACATTTTTAAGATGTTAAGTAAAAAAACATGAACATCTTAGCTTTAGCTAAACAGCTCTCTGTTTCCTGAGTTTGTTTTTATCTTGTCTACACATACTGTACTGTACAGTGTATAGGGGTCTTTTCTCGTTTTTGAAAATGCTTCCAATACTACTGAGGAGTTGTGGCAAAGGGCAGACACAGGCACTGTGTGATATTGAATTCTCTAAATTTGTTCCTGGCGATTTACATCATAACTTAGGGTGTTCCAGATTTTTTCCCTGCAGACCAAAAATCTTGGTAAACCTCCAAAACTGCTGCTGTTATAGTAAAAAAAAAAAGAGGCCAGGCTTGCAAAACAGAAGCATCAAGCAGCTTTACATTGGGAGCTCGTGTTCTTTGACATCATTTTCTAGTGGCTGCTGTTCTAGTCAATGCAACAGTTTCTGCATCCTGTAGCAGTATCTGTAATCATCAGGTGAGCAACTCTAACTTCTACCATCTGAGATGTCTGTCACTTTTTTGTAGTCCTTGACATAGAAGCCATGATTCAATTTAAATAGAATAGTTACTGCATATACTTTGACGATTTAAAAATGTAACTTAAACATTTTCTATGGAATATACTTTGGTAATGCACACTATTACATTACCAAATAACACATGAAAAACATTTTCTCACTTTATACATTTAAATGCATGTTTTCTACAAATGTTGAAGCACATTTATACCCTAGATGTTGTCCTCCTAAGCTCCCAGGTAACTGTCTCAGTCTCAGTGAGGAGTAGTAATACCAAAATCTAACATGAGCCATAACAACAGACAGGAGTTTCTAATCAAGCTGTGTGAAAGTAACTAGATTTATCTGCTTCAGTCTACATGAACAGCCTTTACTTAACTCTAATATGTTCTGAAGTCAGTAGGTATAAATATCAGGATAAATAGGCTGGATTTTTTTGGAATACAGTCTGAATCAGAAGCTTGTTTTTTGTGGCAGTTCTAAAAAAGACAAAAAATGAAACTGAAAATGTCCCATATTGTGGAACACAGTGAGTATTAATTACCTGCAGACATTGTAAGAGAGAAGACATCCCTCTAAGTTTAAAGTCAAAAAGTGAAAAAATAAAATATTTAGTGTTTTTTTATTTGAATTTTTGTATTATGAAATGTCTTGTCGACTCACAATGAAGGATAAAGAATTAAATGCAATGAAAACATTAGTGCCTACAAAGGTTTCAGATTCCTGTACATCTGTTTTTGATCATAATGAGGTTTTACAGTCATAGCCAGCTTTTGATGGTGCTTAATTACTGAAGTGTGAGCTAGTTGAAAATAAGTTATTTTTTAATATTCTTTATTTTTCTTAACTTCTAATTGATTAGCAGGTTTCTGGCTGTTCTAATTACTTAAATATGACTGACAGTGTTCATTGTAAAATGGGTTTCAGTGTTTTCTTAAATTTCAGATATTTATTTTGGTTTGAAAAGAATGCATGTAGCCTTGACCAAACACTACAATAGGGTTAACAGTTGCTGCGTTCATTATTCACTCTCTGCGTTTTGTTGATGAATGTGGTGTATTTTGTTTAACTTCAATTAAAAGGTTTCTTTGAATGTTAATTAGCATCAAATGGTTGGACATAAATCACCACTTTGAGAATGGAAGTTAATTAACCCATATTTGGAACCTATAGTTACAGAGAGGCAAAGTGTAAATTTACAGTAACACTACATTTATAAAAAATATTGCTTCCTTATACATTTTTTTATTGAAACATTAATTAAATTGTCCAGGTGCACCTTATAATAAAATATGCATTTTTATTGATAAAATAAAAGGGTATTACATTTAAATACATTTAGAACCTACATTTCCAATTGGTATCACATTGATGGCCCACTGTATATTGTTCATGGTAATGGATTTAATGTTTTACACCAGCTTAGTGTTTTCATAATAAAAGCCTTTGTAACATTTAAAGAAGTGTTCTTTTCCACCATCTACTGTACCTGTCACAGAAGGCTGCTGTCAATGGAAAATGGAGCAGACATAAACTAAACAGAACAGATCCCCACTGGGCCAAAGAAACTGAACTGAATTAGATCCCTAGACACACAAAATTACCAGGAAGAACTCATCCTGAGTAAATGATGAAATTATTACCATTACAGAAGCAGGCAAGAGAAGGACAGATCATACAGAAGCATTTTCAGAAGATGATGATGCTGTACAGTATTTGTGCACATTGTTTATATACAATATGTGTGTATGTACAGTATATGTGTATACTGTAGGTTAGAGGTATTTTTTAGGAGGATATACTGTAAGTCTATATATACTCCACAAAATGATTGGCTCTCAATCTTTCCTCAAAATCACAGCTTTAGTTTTATTTTCATTTTGACAATGGTTGTAGTGGAATAAAACAATTTCACTGCCACAGATAGCCTTTCTGTTCTTCTGTATATTTATTGTTGAGGAATTATTGAATAATTTAGCAAAGTTTTGAGGATCATTACTGAAGAAACCTGCCAGAAACCTGTTGCAGGTCCATTTCATTGGTACATTTTGTTTTTCAAGAGACCACTTAAAATCTCTGTAGTTTTTTACTTTTACATAGCAATTACTCTGGCAATATGGAGTTATTTTCCATTCAGTAGTCATCGAGCTGAAACAAAAATGATATATGTAGGGATAAAAAGAAGGCATTGATTATGTTTGATTTCAACCTACAGTAGGAATGGTTCTGTTATGCCTAACAAAACTACCAGATGTGTATTCATTGACCAAAAACTGGACAGAAATAAAAGAAAGCATTACCTGGCTCTAATAATAATAATAGTTCTTTATTCAAGAGGGCAGACTATCACAATGGCATGCTAACCTGTAAAGGTATAATCCATAATTACTGCATAGTGAAGCTTTGTTATTTCGCTTCCTTATTTCCTCATAAATGGGTTATTAACAACCGTTTCATCAAGGCAATTACTATCCACTTCTCTCACATTGCTGTGGTATGTCATTAGATTTCACAGCAAACAAAAACATTCTTAAAGATTAATTGCAGGAAATGAATAGTGAGATGTCTTACTAGTAAATAATTACATAGTAATTACACAGTGGCTTCACTACTCTAGTCAAAACAAAAGGACCTCACGTTAGTAAAAGGTGCTGTTGGCAGTGTTTGCAAATATGGTATTCACATACAGTACTGTATATCAGATCATATGACTGGATCACTCAAAGTTGTTTCCTTTGAAATTTGATTTTACAGTGGGTCAATCCAGAAATCTTTTCCCCAGCACAGAAGCTTTCAAAATCTGTGCAACAAATCTGTGGCAAGAGCAAATTATCAGCCATGGGTTTGTGGGCGAACAGCTGCAGTGCATGAATCTCAAAGAATGGCTAACCTTTTTTCTGTTAGGGCTCAATTTTTATTGACAGGGCAATCCTGTGCACTGAGGGAAGAGCAGAACTGGATTTAAGATTGAATTATGGTTAACTTTGTGGATTGGGAACCGATAGTGTCATACTTCGTTTTTTGGAAGAAGCACAAACAATTAAAAATATAATCCCTTCAGTAAGGTGGCAAGCTCGATTCTTAAAACGGTCGGTACTCTCAGGGGAGTGAGTTCACTGGACAGCTAGTTACAGTACGCTGCCAGGAGTCACCCTTTAATTGCTCTTTATCTAGGACAAGGGAAAATGTTGTACCACACCTGAAAGGGTCAGAGTGCTTATCCACTCTGAAAGGGAGTGGGGAGAATCAGGGCACACTGGCAATCTGAAAGGGCAGTGAAAAGATCTATAATGAATGCTTGGAGACTGGAAGTTTGCTGAAGCGAAACAAAAGATATATGACCCCAACAAAGGACACAAAAGAGCTTTGACCTATATAATGGGGTGGGAGCGAAAGGCACATGGGATTGAAATGCAGATGAAGGCATGTGGGAGCACAGAGACCTGTAGTGCCAGCTACTCAACAGCAACCCCCCACACGGCTCACCCACACTGAAACACAAATGCCATCCTCTCAAATATTCCTTCTTCTTATCATTCCTAGGGCTGTTGTTATGACACTTTTAAACAAGGAAAACTGGCAATCAGTTGACCGCAAAATACAAGACAACATGTGATGGAAACTCTAAGGCAAGCCGTTAGTACAATAACATCACATAAAATGATAGGGTTGCAACTCTGTTTCACACAAAAAAAACAGGAAACCAAAACTGTTACAGAATAAACAAGCTTGCTACGACCCCAGTGAAAAACTGTTTATACGTACTCAGTAGTTACAGTATATCCTACATTTAAGCAGATGTGCTGCCTGTTGTTTCCAGCTGCCACCATTGTACTGAATTGAATTTGAATTATTTTAATGCTACAGTATGTGATATTAATTTCTTTTTCCTGTTATTACAGAACAAGATCAATATTTTTCTTTACCTACTTCACCATTTTTGTACACATCCTAATTTAACAATCCTTAGAATTCTCTTCTACACTACCTAAATTTGATCCTTGCTAAAAGTAATGCACCTGTTGACTGGGATACCGTTGGCAGAATTGAATATTGCAACCATCCACAGTCGAAGCACATGAACCCCCTTTGTATGGTAAGAAAGGTGTGTGTGCACAAGTCCTCATCTGAAACAGAGGAGCCCACAATTCAGGAAAAGGAGAAACCACTTTCATTGACATCATGTTACTAAAGGATGCTAAATTCGGTATCAGGGATATCAGACTAAAACAGTATATTTAATGCTCTGGGAAGTATTACTGATTTTCCAGAACAGCTGCCTCAGAAGGAGAACAATCCCAGAAAAGCCTGGACAGGTGGCAACTGTAATAAAAAAATTGGAACAAGTTCCACATAAATACAAGGCTGTAGTTACTACAGTCTACAGTAGCAAAATCAACATAAAACAAGGCACAGAAATTCTAATGACAATATTACATTTTAAAAGTAGACAGGCATGTCTTTAGAAAGTACCAGAAGAATGTCAGAAATGTTACAATTTCAAGATTTACGGTACCCAACACAACCACATGACTTGCTGTTTCATCTGACTAACATTTGCATTTTGCTATACGGTACTTAAGATCAGCTCTGAAAGTTAAACTGCAGAAGCCCCTTAAACCATGTGAAACACAAAAAGATGATTGCAAAGTTGAAAATTCATGATAGCATCTTGTGTATTATAGTTTTCATTGGTCATGGTTGTTCTGCTCGATCTGATTAGGTTCCATATTGTGGGAAATATTTAACTGCCTGCCTAATGTGAACTTCTGTGGAAAAAATATTCCCCAAGCTGTGACAAATCTTAATGATTGGGGTATTAGACAGCAGTCAGTGTGATTTTATCTCCATGGAAAAGTTACAGTATACACTACAGAGCAGTTAAACAAACATCTAAGGATAATTGAGTGTGTCCCATAATAAAGGGGGTAGAAATTATATTTCATATTAAAAGCGTGACTGAACCAAATGCTGCTGCAAAGAGTGTTTTCCTTTGAAGCATTTCAAATCAAGAGAGAGACATTTTCTGGCCTGAGATTCCAAAGAGATGTTTAAAGAAACTCTCATCAGACTGAAGATCAGTAGGTTTCACAGATGAAAGGAGGGTGAAAAAAGTTTTAATTCCCCTTGAACTCTGGTATTTAGACTAGCCAACCAAACCTAATTTGTATGTCTTTGGAAACTGGGAGGAAACCGAAGCACCTAGTAAAAAACTCATGTGAACATTAGTAGAACTCCACACAGGCAAAGCCTTCTTCAGACAGGTGCTCCAAGTTTAATATAATTAAATTAAAACAGCATGAGCTGAAGCCTTGATGAAACGATAAAATTTAAAGATTAAATTTCATCTGAATTTTGCAAAGTCATCCGCACTGCCCAAGATCCTCTCATTATCATTCCCACCACCATGATGTAATTCCTAAAGTTGTTTGAACAAGAGTAGAAAATCACTTGAACAGAATAGTACATCTTTTTTTACAGGTGAACTATACTATAAATTTTTTTTTCAAGTATATTATTAATATATTTGTATCATTTAAGGATCAGTCCATTTTTCATGTTTCAGAAAAACTCAGTTGTGTTTTTTCTAGCATTCTGCTTCCTAAAAGTTCCTGAGTATCTGGCTTAGGCCAAGTTTGGTTTCAAGGTTCGTTTTGCAGCAGCTGGAAAGCAGAATTGCATAATGAAAGCGTTTTTCTTTTCCTTTCGGAGCATATTCTGTTTTGCACCTGTGAAATTTCCCACACATAGAGAAAACAAAATGATGCACGAGCTGGCACTGTGCATTCCCATCAGATGTGGGATTAATAACAGATGTTTAAAAACCCCCATCTTCACCCACAAAAAGAAACTGTGAACATTTTGACTAATCTTTTTTTTTTAATTTCTCCTCTGAAGTCAGGTCTTACAGGAATATTTTGTAGCCAGTATACAATATCTGGATGGAGTCCCAGAACTGTGTAAAGATGAACTTTACATGCAGTTTTACAGAAGAGCTAGAGATTCCCTACATACAGCAATAGCCCTGACTCAAAAACACAGCTTGTTACTCAGCATCTACAGTAGTTATGCAACAAGATTTTTCATTTGAACAAAACAAAAACATGTCTCTATGGAAAATACAAACACAAATAAAAAACACATAAACTGAAGTGTGATTTTTTATGTGCAAGTTCACATTCTCAACAGGTGTTTTTCATCCATTTCCTCGTATTGCTACTTTGGGATTTTATTGGGTTGGAACTTTGCAATGTCTCTTAGAAGCATAACTTGGATATTGAAGTACACCATTTTGTAAACCTAGTTTATAAGTAAATATCTTGCACTATATTGGTTGTGCACGATTTGTTTGATAGTGTAAAAACAGTATGGTATACCCATTCATTTATTAAACATTATGTCTTATCCTCTGGTGAATCTCTTCTTTCTAAGAGTGCGAAAGAAAACAATTAAGATTTGATATAGTCTTAAAATGAATATGGCTTAATATGCTCTCATGAAAAGGGGAATTATCCACACAGGACAATGATGCATTATCTATATATGGTAAGAAAAAGGTTCTAGAGAATCTCCAGCTCATTTAGACAAACGATTCTAGAGAACTGGAAAGTTAATTTCTCTTCTTTTCTTGATTTTATTTTGGAATTTAGAGACAAGATCCAGGACTAAATGTGAAAACTCTAATAAAGGAACCCAGTTTCTTACTACCTCTTTAATATCACTAGACATGCAGACTAGCAAAAACAGGTGAATGGATTCCATTATTTCCCAGAAGGTTGTGGACATTTACTCAGTTTGCAGGCAAAAATGTTCATTATCGTGTTACAGAGACGTGTTGTGACAGTAGCACCATCAATTTGGTTCTTTAAATTACACACTTTCAGTTTCTAACACAGCCAGAAAATCCATAATTCTCGTAACTAATGAAATAGTATCAAAACAAAAATATCACAAAATGAGCTGCAGTCATGTGGGGTGTTTGGCGGTGCTGTAGAGCACAGTGTTGCTGCATCTGTTTGCTGGAGGAGAGCCTGAAGGAAACAGCAGCCAAATATCTGAATATAAAGAGTATCAGTACTTCTCCGTGCTTTCTAATCCCTGCTCAGCTTGTTTTGATAACTAGCATTTAAGGTCAAATAACAGAGACTCAAAGGCAGAATATAACCCAAAACACTCCTTTCTGGTGACATGAGGTAATAAGTCATATTAAAACTATTTAAGCTCATTAAGAAAGATAAATCGTGTCCAATTTCTACTGCTAAGTGAATAGAAAAAACAATGCACTGATTATCACAGAGCAATATATTCTCATAAACATATATATATATCTACAGAGAAGTGTGATTTCCCTTTTCGGAAGTTTAAGTATTACATGCCATTACTGTATATCAAGAATCTAGCTACTATCCAAGAAAGCATACTGACTATACCGCACAGAGTTCACTAAATATAGGAGGACCATAGACTTTGATTTAAATTCTTGCATACAGGAAGAATTTAGCCCAGTTGCATTGTAATCTAATCTGGAATTTAGCCAGGATACTTTCAAACACAACTTGGGTCTGTTCTATACCTTGTGTAGACTAAGTCACAATTTAACATTTCATCCAAATAAAGGCCCTCAGCAAGTCATCTCCTGACATATCACAAAAGGGAAATGCTTGAGTTGAGGCCAAAGTTAGTAGAATCTCTCTAGCAACCTATATCTCACATAATCTAAAGGAAAGGCAAAGCCAACTTCAAGTGCTGTAAATCTACAGTAATAAGAGCCCAGAGTTCTAATCCTCATAAGGGATTTGCACGGACTATGCATACTTATAAACATCACGTGGAAAACTTGAAATGGCTTGTAGTGCCCATCACATAATTATAGAACAAGTGGCAGAAGAGTCACAGATTCCATTGTACAAATGGAGCCAGATGCCAGTTATTCAGTCCAATGGGAGCAGTTTGGGACAATGGCTAAAGCAGAAGCATAGGAGAAGGGTAGGAGTGTCTGGATGGTAGCATTCAGAGGGAAACTTTACAACAGGGACATTCAGAAGGAACAAGCAACAAGCATTGTTGTGTTGGTCTTTATCTTTTATTAACCCAAAAAAGCTAAAAAAAAAACATAAATGATCATTAAAGTCCAGAGGTAACAGTCTTTTCTGACTGAGGGAATTCAAACACAAAACATCTATTATGTTATGCAAACTGCTATTAAGTAGAAAACATTAAAATCCGAACTACGTGTAAACTGACAATGAGCACTGTCAGAATGGACCTGTTGTTTAGGGGTACTGATTTTAAAGTACACCTGGGAGGGAGGTTAGGGGTGAAAAATTTCTCTTTCATTTTGGGTATCCCTCTTGTTTCTATTTTTAGAATCCCCAGACCTAGCAGAAAGCACCAGGTTAACTGCAGATGAATTAAGAACGAGTCTTTTGTGCTATACACATGCGCTTACGGAGCATATTTCAGCTTGGGGGGGGGGATTATATTCCTAATAGTGCTTCCACTGATGTGGGCTTTAGCACTGTGTTCAGATGCTCTATGTTTAGGGGTGGTGGTCTATCTGAACGTCATCTGAGAAAAAGCGCTAGACTATCATCTGCTATGGTGAAGGAGAGAGCTCATTAGAGGGCTGCTTTTGTTTGCAGTTGCCCTGCCATTCTCAAAATGTTTACCATTGGTGCTGGGGGTCTACATTCAGACCCAAAATGTTAACCCTTTGAAGTGGTCTCTACAAAGACCATCTATTCCTCTCCTCAATTAGCCCTAAAAGAGAGTCTATTTGCCTCCTCAATTAGGCCCTCTCTGGATGTTTGTTCTGTTCTCAGGATGGAAGCAATGGTATGTCTCAGTTCTTACTGCTCCAAGACTAATTTGGGCAAGGAAGGGAGGACTGGTGGAGCGGTGTGACTGTTATAGGCCTTACAGTTGAGTTCAGGCAATGGCAGATGGGGTGATATCTAGTTAGATCAAGTGCTGGTGACTTGAACAAAAATGTTCAAAGATGGAAAAAATTGGGAGTAAAAAAAGTCAAAGCTGTGTAAACATCAGATGTTTGGCTTACAATCAGATGCTTTTGGTTTTTCTTTTGTGATTAATTTTCCTTTTTATCAGCAAGATCTGTTTTAGTTTCTGATCCATTTTCATATTAGGACACCAGGGGTCTTTCAAGTAATCCTCTAAAATATGATATTAATAGAAAAATAATCACATGCAGTAGAGTCATGCTAAAGAAGAAGTTAAAAAGACTATACTCCCTCAGCAATGCACTATGAAATAATACTTGAAAAACTAACGCATAGGAAAATCCAAAATCCCATACAAAGCTTTACATCCATCATGTTATCACTTCTTCCTCCAACATAAACAAGAAACTTTCACCTTGAAGGCATTTCTAGTACCTTTACTTAGTAGGCACTCAGCAACACACTGTTCTTCCTTTACTGAAAGGATCGATTAATAAAAAAATTACTCAGATCTTTGCCATCAGTTTAAAGTGGATGCTAGTAACATAAATTGTATGCATTGTGGTGCCAGGGGGGTAGTTGATTCATTTAAAATTCAGTATTTTAAATGAATACATTCATTTTTATTTAATCTTCTGAACCTGTAATTGTAATTCTTTTTTCACAAAATTTCCTATTTTGATTAAATGATCGCTAATCATCTGTTGTAAGGGAATGACAAAGTTGCACACTTTCTGAAATACCTGGGTACTTTTTGCAAACTGCGAGACTACTTAAGACAGGACAGTTATTACTGAAATGAAAATCTCTTCACTTTCTGCCTGAAGTGCAGTTTGTGAAATGCCCACAGCCAACCAGGCAGGCACTGAAGAATCAGACACTGCACTACACTGCTCCTGAAAAAGAAAAAATATTTTTTGCTCACACTAAGGTAGTGAGATATAATTAACAGTACTGAGGACTTGCATTGCCTTAGCATCCTTGATACATTTTTCTTCCCATTGTTAATGAAGATGTCGACATCCTAAACGCAACAGCAGGGAAGAAGGAGAAGGAATTCACCTGGCAAGTACAGCTGTGTCTAAGTTCTCCAAATGTCGACATATGGTCAGTCGTACTTCAGAGTTCAGATGGTTAGTATCTTTCTTTTGGCATATACTTGAGCGAGCATTTCGAGAAGTGCCCTAGTAGAAGCCAAGTTAGATTAGATAACATTCGCTTTTGACTCCTGCCCACAGTAACGGAGTACTTCACAAAGTGCCCAGGCATTTCAGCATCTGTCCATAACATGACAAAGTTCGACACACAAAAGCTTTTGCCAGTTTAATAACAGTATTT
Organism: Lepisosteus platostomus; assembly: GCF_059453375.1. Classification (NCBI taxonomy): domain Eukaryota; kingdom Metazoa; phylum Chordata; class Actinopteri; order Semionotiformes; family Lepisosteidae; genus Lepisosteus; species Lepisosteus platostomus. The sequence continues at coordinate 21,867,363 of NC_142625.1, forward strand.
CACATTATGCGATTGTTAAAGGGGAAAACAATCCTTAAGAAAGTTAAAAGATGCTATCATAGTGGGTCCAGAGAGAGCACTAAAGCTGGGTGGTCCTTACAGCTGGCACGTTTAAAAAGACAGCTGTGGACGTCAGGACTTTGTGTCAGTCCACTGGCATTCAGAGAGGCAGCTCTACCAGGGCACTAGGATTCTCATGCTCACTGGACTCCCCAATTCTTGTTTTCAGTGGAAGATGTCGTGTGAAAATATTGAAGGCCCGGTTTGATTTACTGAACAACAGCCCATAAAAGACCAACTCCTCCAAGCAAAACAAGATAGATTAGTCATTAAACAAATGCGATACATATGAGAATGACACTCACGCCACATCTAGGAGTGACTTATGGTGATTGAGAATTGGTAAAACACCTTTCCCAGGAGACATCGTCCAGGTGGAAGCACAAGACAAACCCCTCAGATATGTCCAACACGTGACTTATTGGAGGGAGGCCTGACAGAGAGAGCTGTATAGCATCCACTGGAGGACAGAGGAAGAACAGAGACTTAACCTCTGCTTTTCCGGAGAGAGAAAGAGGAAAGAGTGAGCCTGGTAGGGAGGAAAGGGTAGAGGTTAGGAGACAACTTCTGGGAGGCTGGGAGGTGTGCAATGCTACAATGTTTTTAGGGCAGCAGGAAAAAACATTTTATAGAAATATTAAATCCCAATTTCCGTGTATATGTAATGTTTTTAAAGAAATGTTGGCATTACAAAAACATTGTTTATTAGAAACAAATCAATTATAGTTGTGGCCAAAGGGTGTCTTTGTCAAAAAAGAAGTGTATGCCATCACCTGTACTCCGTGGAATATGTAGGAGCAAAAAGACGCCAATATGTCCTCCTGATCTGGAAATAGCTCTGCGTTTGTCATTAATCACATCTGGAATGAGACACATTTTCCAGATTAGAGGACCCTCATCTCTTTTCCTTCAAAAAAAGTGAGACAGCTCATTAGAAACAGTGCCAGGAAGCTGCAAACAGTACATGAAGGATATTGTCCATTCAAACTATGTGCATAATGCCACGAAAGCATTTAATTTTAGACTGCAGGGCAGAAAAGTCATTTTCTCAAACTTCCAAATAATGTTATTAAAAAGTCTAATACACAAAACATTGAAGGAAATGCATGTTGTCACATTAATGGTTTACTTTGATTTTAAATCAAGCATGAAAGATGAAATCTAAAGACTGGGCTAGTTAAATCTTTAATACTCCTTGATTGCCATGTAAAAAAACAGAAAAGTAAGAAACTCTTTGAGAATTATTTCAAAAGTGTTGGACGTCTACCACTACATTTCAAAACACATGCTTTCACTGAGGGGGGAGCATGAATTTATACACAAGACAAAGAAGATTTTCAGAGCATTTTAAATCAAAAGAACATTGAATAATATTAAGACTACAAAGTAAGAGCTGACCTGTGAAATGTGGACTATATTCTGCAATGCTTTTGATTGATGCATTTAGATGTATAAATAACAGTTTAAAAGATATTCTGTTAATGACCATCTTACTATCAATTCATATTCTATAGAATTTTTAATAAAGAATTAATTGATGCACAGTCAGGAGTGTTCACTCTAAACCAGTGTTCACTAACACCTATGGATAACCATATCCATAACAGTGAGACTAACCTGAACTTGAAAAGTTACATACAGTAGTAATAACATTGAAATTAAGCATTATTGTACTCTATTTTATGATATTTTAACTAAAACGATCTGTTTAGCATTGAAATGTATCCCTTTTGTACTAAGGTCCTTTTTCTAAATCTAAAGCTTTACCCTGTATTTGAAGAGCAATGAAGGAATGGAGTTTTTTGTACTGCCTCCCTTTGCTGGTATTAAAACTAACATTTTTCGAATCTTATTGCCTCAGACTGCCCCCAGGTGACTTGTGAAAGTCTAACCCTCTCCATTTTCTCCCTTTGTTTTTTTTTTTTGATGAAGCAGTTCTTTTCTAATACTTCTGTGCTGTCGCATTGCAATCTACAGAACTTGTAAGCATTCACTCTCCTGCTTCTACTACAATACATCATAACAAGCAGCACAACAAAAGTAGATCTGTGTAAAAAGGTAGTGGTGGTGGAAGCGGGGGTAGGAATGGCATTAAATTTCATGCCTTTCCCACTGAGGAATATTCTCTGCATCTTTATTCCTGACATTTTCATTGCTTGAGACGAATGTGGAGCAGTGCTCATTCACCCATAACATGCAGTTCAAGGTTTGGAGATATTGTGTGTCAGAGACCTTTTTTAAGCAAAAAAGAGCAAGTGAAAGAGCATGAAAGAGAAAGAGGGTGGCACATCAAGAACAGGCAGTCATGGTTACTGGCATGACCATGGTCATGGTGTTGAAACAGGACCTTTCTACTAACATACAATATGGTTAAAATAATAAATCAAAAGTCAAAACGTCTTGTTGTATTTGGTATTGGTATTTTCATAGTAGATGAAAATGCTTGCAGAAAACTTTGCATCTTTAGTTAAATATGCTTTAAAAGAGACTGAAATGGAGAATGTCTACTGTATGCAATATGCGTAGGCAAAATCTGTATGCAATATCCAATCTGTTTTCTACAATTTAAGCAACAGAATCTCTTCAAGTCTACTAATATAATACTTGTAATACAAACCTATAACTTTGCATGGGAATGAATGCGTGCATGTGTTTTTATGTTCTTAGTTTATATAATATTAAATATGTTTCCTTTAAATATGTTTCCCTAGGCCTTAGAATATTGATACCAATATTGATTGCTTGCTTTTGAATACCCCTGCCACACCTGCCAAGTCCCCTATGAGTAAACCTCCTTTGGCGATGGCTTAAAACATGACTTGATTTATTTACAGTATATAAAGCACAATTTCTTTCTTAAACTGACCAATAAAATTGAGAGTCCATGAAAATTAGATTGTAACTCATTATTTTAGGGCAGAGATTCAAAATAACATGCAAGGAATAAAGACATGAGAAGGAGAGGGTAAGACTGGAGTGAATATCTGCACTTATCAGATTAAGAAATAAAATCAGTCATGGCAGACTCAGTTTAATATGTGGGAAACTCTAAGCTCTAAACTGTATCTTAATTTAGCCAGCCAGCTACCTCAGCCAGCAGCCATATCACCCTGCAACTCACAACTGGTAACCCACTGAAGCTAAGCAGGTGTGAGCCTGGTCAGTACCTGGATGGGAGACCTCCTGGGAAAAACTAAGGTTGCTGCTGGAAGAGGTGTTAGTGGGGCCAGCAGGGGGCGCTCACCCTGCGGTACATGTGGGTCCTTATGCCCCAGTAAAGTGACGGGGATACTATACTGTAAACAGGTGCTGTCCCTCGGATGAAATGTAAAACCGAGGTCCTGACTCTCTGCGGTCATTAAAAATCCCAGGGCGTTTCTTGAAAAGAGTAGGTTCTTGTAACCCCGGCGTCCTGGCCAAATTTCCCATTGGCCCTTACCAATAATGGCCTCTTATAATCTCTATGAATTGGCTACATTACTCTGCTCTCCTCCCCACTGATAGTGAGTGTTCTGGTGCACTATGGCTGCCGTCACATCATCCAGGTGAGGCTGCACATTGGTGGTGATGGAGGGGAGTCCCCATTCCCTGTAAAGTGCTTTGAGTGGAGTGTCCAGAAAAGCGCTATATAAGTGGAAGCAATAATAATAATAATAATTATAATGCATAATGCATCTGTGTGGGGTCACTATCTTTATTATGAATATTTTTCCTAGAGGGGATGTCCTATACTGACCTTTACACCAGGAATTATTTAAAGATCTTTCTAAATCCTCAGTTTATTTGTGCCTTCTCAGCTCACACACCCTGCTTACACAGTCACTAGTGGGCAGTGTATTGACAACACCGAAAACTCTGGACTTTGAAGAATATACTTTGATTCAAATGATTCTTTAAACAGAACACTGAATATTCATCCTCTTAAACCTAATTTAATTTTTTCAAGATATCTTAAACCAAGAGAAACATACACATATAAAATGAAAATATGACAGTTTTATTAAGTTACATCATCTGAAAACATTCCTTATTAAAAACATTTGGCTTGACTGACTTGATATTTAAAAAACTGTAAAACACAAAAATCATGGGCTACCTCATATTCGTGAGAAATCAAGTAATATAGATTTCCAAATGTCATTTTTCCCATCATTGATGAAGACAGAAAATAAAACTGTAAAAATGAATGGTTTAACCATCAAGGTATCTTCTTATAATCAATGCTTTTATAGATTTTTCCCTGTTAAATGGATTATGGTAATTTCAAATACAGGTATGCCTAAAGGAATAAACCATCAGAAGTGTCATTAAATTGAAGTTAGCGCCATTTTGTGAGCCCCACTAGTTCCAAGAGCCTGTCAGGTTTCAATTTAATTAAATTAATTTATTTAATAAATAAAATTAATTTTATTAATTTTATTCTCCTGTGGCTGAGTCTTAGCCTTGTCTCACTGCTCAGTCATTCATAGAAATTCACTTAAATCACAAACTGTGTTCCTCCCTTTTAGGGAATGCCAAAACCACTATAATTTTACATTATTGAAAATCTATTGATTACATTGTTTCAAAACATAGAAATAATTGTTGCATTAAGCTGGTTATTAAAAAAGCAAAGTGTGTAACTGTTAGACTATCCTTTTTTATAACAATATAGTGGCATTTTGACAAGATTAGTCACCTTACATAAAGTCATCAGAGAAATAAATAATAAAAATAAAATTACATCTTGAGGTTTCCTCTTGGGAAAGATCTGAAAGATACTGATATTAACCTTTGCCACGTTTTTATTACAGTTTAGTATTTTTTCCCCTAATATCCCAGCAGAAGAAAACACAATCTTTCACTTGCCATGCCAAAGAAAGGTTCCCAGTACATTTGTCTTGAAGGGAAATTTCCTACATGGAAACTCTGACTGACCGTTTCAGTGTTTCCCCAGAGACCTGCAAGGAGGAGCTGTGTTACCAACAGCAGGCAGTATGTTAGTGCAAGACAGCATCATGACAGGCAATATGGCCTTTGACCTGGAGGCCAGTGGGAGGCCTAGTCCTCTTGATAATGGGTGGAAATATTGGACAAGCCACTTCCAGGCTTGTATTTCCAATCCAGACAAACTTTTCCACTGGTTAACTCTTAAATATAATCCCAACAGCAGGGCTACTGCTGTTTATAGACCTTCATCCTCATAAGAGGATGTATCTCTCCTTATCTGCTTTCAACAGTGCATATCTTTGTGACAAGATCAGAGTTTACTAGACTTTCTCGTGTATTTGAAGAGCTTACAATGCATAAAAACTGGGATTTTTTTTCCATCAATTTCCATCAATGGATGCTGACATCCGAAACAAGAGACCCTTTTCTATAAGATTCTTAACATTTAAATTACTTCCCTCTTTATATTCAGTGTACAGCACTGAGACATACAGTATACATAAAGTATACAGCATATAATACATCAGATTGTATTATACCATCTGCCAGGTTTGAGATCAGCCCCTTTAGAGAAAATAAACTGGCCAATACATTAAGTAGACATTTAGAAAGTGACCCCATACAGACACAATCCTGCATGTGTGGGTTATGGAGAGGCAGACTTCTGCTGCGATTAGGACAGGAGATTCTTAGAAACTTCTCCCTGGTATTCAAACAACAAACAGAGAGATGGTGATCTCTGCCAGTCATTCTCCTCGTGCTGCACTGTAAAAGAAAAAGGTGCAGTTTTCCAGACTAGCACTGGAACATAGTCCTAAAGACCTGCAAAAATCTGTCTTTTGGAAGACAATCCTTCAGTCTAAGTTTACTTACTTTATCTAGGTATTATTACATTTTGAGTGCAAGACTTTCTTTTAATTTCATACCCAATCAAAATGGAAAAAAAAATATTTAATTTGGAGAAATACAATAATATTATTTTTATTAATAATATTAATAATACGTTTTTATTAATATTAAATAATATTGTTTCCTTGAGCATACAGATAGCATCATTCATCCAAAAGTCCTTTCCCTTGTGGAAGAGATCTATTTCATCCACCCTTGAAGTACAGCTCTCACCCGGGCTGCCATTACACACCAGCAGCACCACTACAAAGCAGATAGGGTGAAATTAACACAGTTGCTACCCAGCCTTCACCCTAAGAGGTGACTGGGCCATACACAGAGGATGGCTGGGAGAAACCTACTAGAAAGAAGGCACATTTCTGGAAATCAGTTGGAAAGCAAAACTGGCAGCACACCTTTCACACTATGGTGCAACCACTTAGCATGTTATAACCATACTGCATTCCAACGTATTATCACAGTTTTAGCATAGCAGATAATGCACACTATGCTTATAAAAACAGAACACAGTGTAAACATATTACACATTAAGTAAAGCCACAGTTATATCTGGTTTCTAAAAAAATGTTTTAAAGTGTAGCTTTGTGCTGTGTATTTTAGTAATAACCATAGGATTGCTTCTTTAGGATGCCAGATCCCCATGGTTATGAAATCAGAACACACTAAAATACAAACCATGATATATCCCTAGCATATTCAACTCTGGGTTTTAGTAAATTAACATGGTTAGAAACCGATTTTAAAATAGTTTTGCATTATGGTGCTTATGAAAAAAGTCCTGTACAGAATCCATCTTTTTCTTTTACTCTCATATGCCAAGTTTTAAAATTAAGTTAGGGGTCTACTAAATTGAAAACATCAGAATGATCACTGTTCTGAAAGGAGGGCACTGTAGCTGAGAGAAAGTAAGACCATTTTTAAGCTGTTTCATAGTGAGGCCGGAATAGCGCAACAGAGCCTTGGGACAGGTTTAAGAGATTAAGCCAGCCCCCTGCTCCAAAAAGCAGATTTACCTTTAGTGTCTGTTCAGGCATCTTTTATCACACCTCCACCAGGTATTCAAAAGGAAGAGTAATATAAAGAGATCAGGGCTTAACCCCTTGAGTACCAGACTCTAATCCTCTTTTATTCTGTACATTCTACAGCAATTTTTCTGCATCATTCACTAACATAAAGGGAAAGCTATGGTTTGAATCTCAGATCCTCAAAGTGTATTCTGATGAACCTCCTAAGCTCTGAAGATAAAGGAAAGCTACATTCTAAAGCTCTCTGGTTGGTTTCTGCGAGTCTGAGAAGTTTGGGCAATTAAAGGAAAACCATTATAGTGTTATAAATATGTATTGCCTTCATTCCTTGATAAAAGAGAGCAACAGGCACCCATAATTTGAAAGTTTCAAGAACTCTGGATGCTTTCAAAATACATGGTTGGTCACCCAAACAACACTAATACAGAAAAAAAAGGAAATGAACATCATAGGCAAATGAAGTGCAAGCTTCATGTATTGAACTGCATCATTTCTCCACTGGTGCTCCAGTTTTGTACAATACATAAGCTTCTAGATGCCAGATCCAATGGAAAATGGTGCAACGAACTGATCTCTTGCACCATGATATTGCAAGAACCATCATGAATGCTTTGCTCAGACTGTACTTTGAAAGCGCTACATCCACTGTGCGGTCCAGCTTTTTCTACCATTTGATTTGAGATTTGCTGAATCCCTGAAGATGGTGTCTGAGGTTGACAATTTGTCAGACAGTGCAAATTGTGTCTTAACACTGCAGACTAAAACCTTCAACCAGGATGGTATCAAGAAAGGTGTGAGGCATAGGAATGAAAGGTACTCTACCACGTTGCTATGAGTGCATGTGTCTACTCCCTAGTACAGCCAACAGTGCTTCGGTCTAAAGCAGTGATAAGCCGACACCTCTCTCAATCTCTAAATCCCTCTCTGCGAAAACAAAAAACCAAAGATGGAGAGTGTTTGTTTTTGTGGCTTGTGGATCGCCATTTCAGATCAGTGGACTTTCAAAGCAGCTCATAATCCATTTGATTAGCTGATCTCCAGAACTGCAGAGAAAACAAAGAGCTCTTTGAAGAAGGAGCCCCTGCATAGAGCACCATGTGATTCTGTACCAGCTTGAGCTCACAACCAGCTTTAACTTTCCTTCAATTTCTTTTTCTTGCAGAATATATCTTGGACAGCCTGCTTCCTGATCTTTCCCGGTTTCGCTTGGAAAAACATGAGATTTTTGACCAGGGAGATAGAGATGGCCAAGCATTCTGTAGTTGTATATTTTCATAAAAATGATGCCAAGACTCTGTGTCTTTTCTATCTTCAGCCAGGTTTATAAATGCACATAATTCTGAATCTAAAACAAAATTCAACAGTACAGTAGCAGCATCAAACTATATACAGCATAATTTCTTGACAGTGTCACCCAGGAGTTATGCAAGTAGTTAAGCCTCAAATAAACAATGGATTTTGTGGAAAAAAGTTACTAAAAAAAACATACATTTTAAAAGGTTAGGGAAAATATCAACCAGCTCCACAGTTACATGGAAGGGCATTTCAGGCATGATAGCACTCATACATGTATAAGCAGTTAATATGTGAGGCATATTTAACTCTGTTTAAAACACTGTTCCTTACATACTATACATACAAAGATCAGAGCTGGTATTTGATGCCTGTTTGGTGTTTTTTAGGATAAAGACAGATTGGTCAAAATACTAAAGGTATTGCTAGCATTTCTTCTGTTACTTTTAAGAGATTCTTTCCAGCAGAAAAAGGAGAAGCATACCTTGTGATAATCCTAAAGCCTACTCCTCTAACAAGGTTCCTGCTCAGGTTTTTCCTGATATAAAAACAGTTGAGAGCAATCATTTTTCTTTTTACTTTCACATTTCCACAGGCAGCATCTGGTTAAAGTCATAAGTATTGAAAAAAGAAAAAAAATAAATATTCATGGGCTGTAGTAATGTTAGCGAAAACAGTTTTCACGGCTTTTTCCATCTTTCTGCGTCCCCAGACCATTGTTTTTAATGCACCCAGGAGTTTTTCTTTACAGGAATTTTTTAGCCTAGCACAGAAGATGTCAGCCTTTGAAACAATAAACAGCCAGCGACATTGAACATTATTTTTAGGCTTGCTGCCGAAATGCGTAAACAGCCCTCTACAAAACTTTGGATGAGTTTAAAATATAAAACTTAATGTTCCCTTTCTTTTTTGGCAACATCTGAATTCTGTAAAACTCGGTGTACTTGAATTTCTGTTTACTGCACCATGACAAAATAGCACCGTCAGATATCTTATTGAAAGTGACATTGCTTGACATGAATCTTAATAAGGAAGTTAAAATGTATTAAGTACTGTTTTAAAAAATAAGTATTTAATGTATATTTTTATTGCCCATACTGTATAAACCTATGAATATCATAGGGCTCTCTCATAAATATCCAATAAGAATTCCAAATACAATCATTGAACAAAAACACGAACACACTCGTAACTTTCCCTCTTATCTCTCCTTACACATATTTCCAACGCCTTGAATTTTCCCGGTGTTTTAATAGCTGAACCTTCAACATTTAATGAGGTTGGCTCATTGATGCAATACAGAGCACATGTTATGAATTATTTAATGTAAGAGATATTAAAGAGCACAGGGAACACTGATGTGTCATACTGCTGGAGCATGGAGTAGGTTTTATAGCAGTTTTGGAATAATTGCATAATAGCTAACATTTGGGGTAAGACCACTGTGTTTTACATTGTGTGCTGACTGGGGCAGCAGGAATTTGCATACGTTGTATAGAGGTAATATCTACCTGTCACTGCAGATGTTCATTGCAATGGTCCTAAGATTAAACCTGGGAGATTAATGTTGCAGGACATTCTAAATGTACTGTTCCTATCTGGATATTAGCAATACACCATGAATGATTTCATGCATTACAGGTATATGACATATTAAAGGTGCTTATACTAATAAGACTACAACAGTAGAATTACATGTTCGTGGTAAAAGATTATGTCTGTAGGCCTGTGTAGCAAATATTGTTTTCCTACAATGTATTTACAATGCAATGGATATGCTTTCATGTAGAGAGCCTAAGTCCTTCCTGGAATCCTCCTTACTGTAGTTAGTCTCCTGTGAGCCAGCTTACCAAAAAAAACTGTTTAAATGAAAGCCGCATGGTGCTGTTCCATATTACTACAATTGTCACTCCTGGTGTCTGACACAGGTCTTGCAAACCTCAAGCTGTACTGTCCCACGGTGAGACACAGGTCATCTGCGGTTCTGTGGCACGAGCCAGAAACATCTGGAGTCAATAGGCCTCCAGAGAATAACAGCTGGAAGGCATTCATTCAGTTCTGTGCAAATCTGTCAATTGAATCAAGCCTCCTGAAGCAAAGGAGCAGGGGCTTTTAAAGCTCGGTAAGGTGCAGCAAAGGCTCACACTTTTGAATAAACCTGAAAGTAATTCAAGCATTCCATCCTCCAACCATGCATACAGTAATGTGCATGTGACAGACCAAACTGGCTGATATTTTCGCATGGCTGTGTGCTTGCCAGCCTCCTTCTCACAGGTTGTGAGGAGACCTAATGATCATGTAAGGGTTTCGCCCGACAAAAACTAAACTTCTCCTCAGTACGCACACGCTACACTCAATTAACAACACCCTCAACAACATGGGATACCTCAGACAACTTACTCAAAATCCTGAATTTCAATATCTTGAAGGACTAACACAACAAAGTATGCTTCTCCACATTACTGGAAGAGGATAGCATTTTTAAAGCCAAATCATTTGGGGGGACTAAGGCATAAAGAAGAATGTCTAATTAGCTTAGTTTGCAGGGATTCTATTTTGCAGACGGACAGACAGAAGAGCTGGTTCAGGTTGCCTAAGTTGATGAGTTGGCTGTCAGACCCTGTTAGGCCAAGCTGGGACTATGTGCTGCAGGACAGCCTTGAGGACAGCAGGGAACCCTGGGCTGGTTCAGAAGGTGAGGCCTGACTTGGGTCTGAAGCCGGGGTGACGGGTAAAGAGTCTGATGTGGGGGGACAGGGGTGTGAGAGGAGGTCATTGAGCCACAGCCAGCGCTAACAAGGCCTGACAGCCCTAGCCTTTGGCTACGACTAGGCTATGTGAGGATGTCGGCAGGCTATTATCCACTCACACACTTGGCCTTATCAGACATGAGTGACTCCCCACTGTGGGTAATAGCTCTCTATGCCAGAAGCCCATGAGCATGTGACTACAAGCTTCCAAGTACTGAAAGTTTCTCTCTGTAGATTCCACAAGCGATGAACAACACAGCAGTGCAAGTTTTATATAATAATAATAATATTATTTTACAAAACTGAAATCTTACTTCTTTCCCATATGGAGATAGCTGTGTTGTAATCATTTTATGAGGCAGCACCTGAAATTACATTTTAGTCTCATGTGTTTTTGTAATGTGTCATTTTGTTTTTTTCTTCCGGCACAAATGGATGTTTTTTTGCATTATTTGGATGATAAGGCGGGTGTCAAGAAGACTGGGGTGTTTTATTCTGCACATTCTGAATTTTTCAATGAAGAGCTCTGGACCTGGATGAATCACTGCTTGCATTGATTTGTTTAATATTTCATGTGAGAAATGTTTTTAGTGTCCATAACTGCTATATTGTCTTATCTTCCAGCATTATTTTTGAGCAACTATGCACACCAATACATCATAAAAAAGGCAGGCTTGAACACACACATTGACAAACACCATGTCCTACTTCACTTCAAATAAACCGCAAATGGACCTTGAAATTAATGAAAAAGTTGTTTTGATACTCAGCAACAACAAACTGAAAGGGTTATCCTTTCAAAACACAAATTAATTTGTTCCTGGTGTTTATGCTGATTTCTGACTGATATTTGGCTAGCAGCACATCACTAAGTATGCACTGGATGAGTAACTCAGAATGTGGTGTAATAAAGAGTTTTTCAAGCAAAATCTGATTTCCATTTAGTTGTCTTCAAGTCCAGTTTTGTTGAAATTTTAAATTTATCTTCATCAGGCGAGCAACATATGTTTGGGGTCACATCTGGCTGTGAAGGGTTTTATTCATCCAAATCAGTCACAACAAGTCCTCCTGAGATTTACAAGGTACAATGGGAGGTACAGTACAATATGCAATAGACAAATACAGCATTAGTTCCTGCTGAATGAAACTTGCATGCATGCAGTGGTAGTCATCAATCAAACCATCTAGCAAACTCAAGCAAAGACATTGATACCAAAACACAATGCTGCTTATGCATTGTGACAGCAATACCACCGTCAACAAAAATACATTAATAAAGTCTGCTTTGATTCAATAAAACACAAAAGTTCTCTAGCTCTCACAGTCTCAGGTCTCAGTTAACTACTGCTGTGTAAAGCACTTGTACATTAACTTCAAGATAATGAAAACTAAATTATAGTGCAGTTATGACATTTCAGCTTGTCACTGGCAGATTTTCCTAACAAAATACCCTTTGAGGGTGTTAAAAAACAAAGCCCCTTTTATAAATAAGAAGTTGCCTACTTTTTACTGAGCTGGAGGTGCACATGTTCAGTGAATACCTCACTGCTGTTACCACTTCATTTGAGTAATGCTAGTGTGAAGATAATTCTGAAGTGTAATATAATAAAAAATTAACTGTTAGTTTCTTTATATATCAGCCCCAGGGCACTTCCTGGCAACATTCATAATGTTTTGTTATGTGAGGAACTATTTGTAACCCCTAACCTCCTGCTCAGAAGCCCATAGGCAAATACAAGACAAACAGAACAGCAGAGATCCCTAGATGCTGATGACCTTGGTCTACAGCCTCTAGTGTAATCCAAACCTAATTCATTCCAGTTGATATTAAGTCAAAACACACAAGAATTGCAATTTCCAATAAACATGTAGTTCTGCACTCATAATTTGCCTGTTTTGGTTTAATGCATGTCAAGAAAATACACCACTTCTTAATTTAGGTTGAATTAGTTCTCACTGTAATGCTCTTTGATGCCACCAGCAACAGACGACTTGAGTGAGTGTTTGAGACAATCAATATATGCTGCCTGTATCCAGTTGCACACATTTATGAATAGAATCACCTGGCTAACACAGGCAGCTGAACAGTTTTTGTCTTCCAATGTTCCTTTGTCATCGCCTATCATCTCAAACTTGATAAATCAATCTGGAGAATGTCCTTACTGTTTAAGTCTTTCTTACATTTATGTTGTATGAAATTAGAACTTCAGTACAATTAATGATCAAGTAAAACATTGGTTTTTTTTATTACATAAATTACCATAAAAACTTTCAATATTCAATAAGTAAAAATACCAGTAATATTCAGCTAAAAAGAAAATAATGGAAAAATATTTTGTAACGTTATGTGTGAGACTTTAAAATAAATAGCTTTTAAAAGTCTCACTGAAGGTTAAAGAACACCAATACCTGTTTAGTTCAGATGTGTCTATGGCTACATAACTCACACATTTTCCACACCTTTCACAGGCCACCACTAATAACAGTTTTCCCCATATGAACTGTATAAACATTTTACATGAATAAATGTGCAATTGTTTTTATTTGGGAGTTCACCCTTCTGGCAGTGAGTGAACCCAGAACAAGAATCTAACCCCCTACACACCCATTAACATGCATTCCACTGGAAATAGTTTTTTCATTTACACATTTTTGAGTTCCTCGGCAACTTTCAGGAACAGATGCGCCGTGTAAATCAAAAGCTACTGTACCTGTGTGTACTATCATAATATGAATATTGATATTTTCTTTCCATGAAGTGTCATGCATAGGACCTTCACAATCAACACAAACCTAAAATAAAGCTTCTTTGGAAAGATGAGTAAGTACCAAACATAATTTCGCACAAATCTAGATTTGTCTTTAGTTAAACAATCAGTTGACCACCTAACATTGGTATGTGTGCATTAAATTATAAGTTGTGTGGATACTGTACAGTACCTGTTGTGCTCTAAGGTATGTGAAAGTCATACCTAACGCACTGAACAGTTGAATTAACCATTACGGGCAAAAAATTAACTTAGTGTCCTTGTATTTCTATCTTTGAAACAATCTGTAATATTAAGTATGATTGCTATCTTTCACTCTTTCTGTAGGCTTGTTTTCATGGTAGTGGGAATGGAGCAATGGATTCATCCAGAGCTAGAGCACACTATTATCCGGATTTCGGCACTCTTTTCTTGGTAGCTATGTTACCAGATATAAAAAGCCTTCAATGAGTCTTTTTCTTGCTCAGCACTCCTTTCCTCCTACCTTGACCCAGACTTTGTCACCTTGGCTTTTGCACATGGTCCTTCTAACCCGAGTTAGAGAAGCTGTTTTTCGGTCACCCATGACCTGGAGTCAAAGACCTTTCGTAAACAGACATAACCTCTGGTAGACATTTGGTGGAAACATGTGATTTCAGCAGGTGGCAGGGAGCTAGAAGACTACAGCCAGCACGCCTCAGGCAGATCTTTAATTAGTTGCAATTTAGATAAACAAACATAACATCTCTAAAATCTGCCTTCATCTTCAATCCTCCTTCTGTGATCTGTTTTTTTGCTCACTTTCTTCTTTGTTGCTTCTTATGTCCTTACACTCTGCTCTTATTCATTTCAGGATTCCATTACCTGTTTGCTCCACTCTACATACATACTGTATATCCAGCTGGTTCACTTTCTCAGTGTCTTACTAGGAGATGGCACAGAGCCGAAAGGTCACATATTAGCATCAGTGCAAATTGGACACAGTAATTAGACAGCGTTTAGCATAGGCTGAGAAAATTCCCATGGGTACCCGCTGACAGAAATTTGATTATCTTGCCTTAAAACCATTTCACCTCGGGAAACCCAGATTGTAAATCAACATGGATCACTTGACATAATCAACTTTGCACAAAAGGGTATGTGGGCTAATTCTCTGTCTCTAATCCACAAGTTCATCATCCAGAGAATTGCAAAGAAACAAATACAGTGCCTTGCGAAAGTATTCGGCCCCCTTGAACTTTTCAACCTTTTGCCACATTTCAGGCTTCAAACATAAAGATATAAATTTTTTATTTTATGTGAAGAATCACCAACAAGTGGGACACAATTGTGAAGTGGAACGAAATCTATTGGATTTTTGAAACTTTTTTAACTAATAAAAAAATGAAAAGTGGGGCGTGCAAAATTATTCGGCCCCCTTGCGTTAATTCTTTGTAGAGCCACCTTTTGCTGCGATTACAGCTGCAAGTCGCTTGGGGTATGTCTCTATCAGTTTTGCACATCGAGAGACTGAAATTCTTGCCCATTCTTCCTTGCAAAACAGCTCGAGCTCAGTGAGGTTGGATGGAGAGCGTTTGTGAACAGCAGTTTTCAGCTCTTTCCACAGATTCTCAATTGGATTCAGGTCTGGACTTTGACTTGGCCATTCAAACACCTGGATACGTTTATTTGTGAACCATTCCTTTGTAGATTTTGCTGTATGTTTGGGATCATTGTCTTGTTGGAAGATAAATCTCCGTCCCAGTTTCAGGTCTTTTGCAGACTCCAACAGGTTTTCATCCAGAATGGTCCTGTATTTGTCTGCATCCATCTTCCCCTCAATTTTAACCATCTTCCCTGTCCCTGCTGAAGAAAAGCAGGCCCAAACCATGATGCTGCCACCACCACGTTTGACAGTGGGGATGGTGTGTTGAGGGTGATGAGCTGTGTTGCTTTTACGCCAAACATATCGTTTTGCATTGTGGCCAAAAAGTTCGATTTTGGTTTCATCTGACCAGAGCACCTTCTTCCACAAGTTTGGGGTGTCTCCCAGGTGGCTTGTGGCAAACTTTAGACGAGACTTTTTATGGATATCTTTGAGAAATGGCTTTCTTCTTGCCACTCTTCCATAAAGGCCAGATTTGTGCAGTGTAAGACTGATTGTTGTCCTATGGACAGACTCTCCCACCTGAGCTGTAGTTCTCTGCAGTTCATCCAGAGTGATCATGGGCCTCTTGGCTGCATCTCTGATCAGTCTTCTCCTTGTCTGAGCTGAAAGTTTAGAGGGACGGCCAGGTCTTGGTAGATTTGCAGTGGTCTGATACTCCTTCCATTTCAAGATGATCGCTTGCACAGTGCTCCTTGGGATGTTTGAAGCTTGGGAAATCTTTTTGTATCCAAATCCGGCTTTAAACTTCTCCACAACAGTATTACGGACCTGCCTGGTGTGTTCCTTGGTCTTCATGATGCTCTCTGCGCTTTCAACAGAACCTTGAGACTATCACAGAGCAGGTGCATTTATACAGAGACTTGATTACACACAGGTGGATTCTATTTATCACCATCAGTCATTTAGGACAACATTGGATCATTCAGAGATCCTCGCTGAACTTCTGGAGTGAGTTTGCTGCACTGAAAGTAAAGGGGCCGAATAATTTTGCACGCCCCACTTTTCATTTTTTTATTAGTTAAAAAAGTTTCAAAAATCCAATAGATTTCGTATCTTTATGTTTGAAGCCTGAAATGTGGCAAAAGGTTGAAAAGTTCAAGGGGGCCGAATACTTTCGCAAGGCACTGTATACCTTTAACTTACTGTCACACAACACTGAGTACACATAAGTATACTATACAGTAACTTTCCCCAGTGGTTACCTATAAAAAATTAAAAATAACAAATGCAAGGTCTGTTTTGCTTACTTTTATGTATTTTCATTGTACGAAGACTATGGTTTTGATCATCCAATGGTTTCCTAAAGAACCTTTAGGGAACCTGCTTCAATAATATGGTCTGGGTAGCATGGCCAGCCATGACCCTTTGTATAAAGAAGTGTGAAGAAGCACACAGAAATATATATTCCTTTTTAACACAGCCTACTGTCTTTTTGTTATCACTTAGTGCTGTCAGATATCCCAGTTCTGTTCTGTAAATTGAGGTGATAGATCAAATTTCGGAATATGGTCATGTTTATCCTTTGGATTATGGCTGACTATGTTTTTCCTTGGACTGAATTTTTGTTATTTTTGTTATTGTGTTTATAAAAGTTAACAAATGTTTTGGGTTCTTTTCCTCACAAAAAAGCAACGTTGCTGCTTGAAAGCAGGTGCTCAAATATTTCCTTATTTAAAAACGTTCCAGTATGGCAGAATTAAAACAATATGCGCTGTAGAAAGAGAAAGGAAAAAAAAACTCCGACAGTCCTGTGATTTAAGCTCAGCCGAATGGTGTCCTTCTCAGAGAAACCCAGGTGGGGGCAGGTGAAGCATGGGAAGATATCTCTCCACGTGTCTATTATTTCCCTTTCCTTCCTGGCAAGTCTGAATATTTTTCCTCTTTCTTTCTGAATAACTGTGCACCTTTTTGCCTACACCTTAACACCTTCTTTCTTCCTGTCCTCTGCCAGTAACCCCCCCATGTGGCACGTGCAGATGTCCAAGACACTTGGAATTCGCTTACAAATGGAATTGACCTCCTGACCCCAACAACTAGTGTTGAAAACACAGAATCCTATCAGGACCATGACAATTGACCCTTCTGTTGACTGGTGATTTAGCGACTGCCCTCCTCCTGTGGAGTTTCACCACATATCTTTAGTCTAGCACACTCAAAATAAAAAAGGGTTCTGTTGGGTTTGGTGTTTACTGAAAGATACAGAAACATGTCAAATTGTTGTAAAAGTGGTATATTACTTGAACAAATGTACAAGCTTATTTTGAATTCTGAAAGTCTCTGTCCACCAGGGAAGAAAAAAAGTATCTCCAATCTGGTATTGTTCTTAAAGTTTTAATTATTTTGCTTAGAGATCCCAGGTCTGTTTTGAGTAGAAGGCAGATGTCAGTGTGATTTTTTTTTGGGAGAGTGATATAAGTGGCATTTAAATTGTATGCTTCAGCCTCCAGAAGCTTGTCAGGAGAAACGAATTATTGAAAGTACTGCGGGACCGATGTCTATTATAATGAATGCCTTTTAGTACACATATGCACAGTAAATCTTTATCTTAAAAGACATGCATGATTCGAAGTTGTGCATTGCAGCCATCCATGTGTGGTGCATATAGTTAGCAGACAAAAAAGGAAATATTTCTGCTCTATAGGATGATGAGTTATGATCAGCAGCCTATAGTTTATTTAATGAGCAAACTGTAACAATCATTCTTAAAGGCAGTTCAACTAGACACACAAACACAAGCTGCTGACAGATAACATGTCTCAACAATTCTTTAACACTTTGGAGAAACAATTCATGAATAGAGAGAAATTGAAGTCAGATGATTGGACAAACGTCATGCCTGTACATAATGGCGACCAGAAATACCCTCAGCCATGACACTACCAAACAGTGTCATGTCACAAGCCTTCAATTCACAACTAATTACAGAAGCTTTCTAAAATAACAACAGTCTCTTAATGTGCACAGATCTGAGCCCAATGTGTTTGAACAATGATCCACTATTGCAAAGGACTGTGAGTTACAGTCCTGGAAAAGCTGTTGAAGAGAACTATTTATGCTTCTGTTTTTGCTGAAGCAAAAATAGCAGCACTATTAATCTACTAGCAGTTGGGCTGCATTACACCTGACTACGTCTGCAACTCTTGTACAGTATGTTCATCAGAAAATATCATTTCTGTTTTTTTTCTGGTTTTGTACTAAGCCTAGTTGCTTTATGAAATGTAATCCTGTAAATTAATATTTCCTGATGAAAAAATACCTAAAAAACTAACCAATTCAGGGATGCATGGGAGCCTATCCCATCAAGCAACGGGTGCAAGACAGGATTCATCCTGGATGGGATGCCAGCCTGGGATGCTACATGGGTTTGGAAATAGTGAAAACCAGTGTCTGTTTGAAAGCCAGTGAGTGAGAAAGTGAAATGAGGGAAAATGACATGTGTTTCAAGCCGCAAAGTTACTGTGTTAATTATACTGCGTTTTGCTGTCTGTCATCCACACTTGGTGTCATTTCCGGAGCAGACAAAGAATCTTAACTTCGTTATCCTCCTCCGCACGCTCCGTTTATTGTTCTGCCCTGATCCCCTAAACATCCCTGCCCCGCGGTGAGAGAGGTCCAGCTGTGCAAACACTGGGAGCGAAGGGGGTCCGGCCCATTCTCCTCTGGGAGCCCAGGGAGAGAGGGGAGAGGGAAGAGGGGGAGAGTGGGGGACAGGGTCTGAGGGAAAAGAGGCAAGAGAGAAGCGAGGAAAGGCAGGAGGGGAGAAGGCAAAGGAAGAAAGTGTTTAGGGGATGAAGTGACAGTAATGGCTTGCGTACCACACTCTTCAAGGAATGACTTCTCTAAGAGGACATGTTCAGATTATCCCATTAACTGAGCAGCAGTAACTACATTGCATTTACAGGGCCATACCAAAAAGAAAATAGACATTATAATTACCCAATACGTTTTTTGCACAGAGGTTTGGCTGTTTTCCAAGTCTGGTGCTATGTGTTACTTTTACCTTTCAGTGATTTCCCTCATCTCTCCATGCTACACCATTGCTTTACTGAGATTTCACAGGTATTCACCAATATGTTTTTACTGCAATACACTTGTATAATTTTCAGACATTAACTCATTTGTTAAAGGGGCTCAAGAAATACCAAAGACAAGATAGACCAACCAAAGGTTTCTGTTAAACAGCAGAAATACAACACATACTGTGCTTTGGAAATGTTCCAAAATTAGCAGTCTGCCAATTAATTTTAATTTAGTTTAGAATGTTATACTGAACTTTGCCAAATGTTTCTCTAGGCTCTGCTACAATACAGTATGCAATCTTTTTAACAGCTGCATACCCCACAATCATATTTTGAAGAGCTTTCTCATCCCTGATTCGGTGATTCAGGAAAGAGCGATGTTCAAAATGTTAGATCAAGCTATAGAGTGACACTGTATCGGCACAAAGATACAACAGTAAACTGAAGGCCAGTCTCTGATCTCATTGATCTGGTGCCTTCCATTACCCATAGAGACAAACCTAGGAAAAGCAAATCAGGTTTGAAAAGCAAAACTGTGCGAAATTCCACAGCAGTGCCTCCTGTGTTCTTAGCACCACCTACCTCACACAGGGGAACAAGAGCACTTTTCATAATGTCAAATGCTTTCAGCAAAGATGAACATTCAAATAAATTAGGCTTCTTTTTAACTGTCTTCTATCTACAAAAGAACAACCATGCCTTTTTGTTAGATAAGGAGTAACAAGTTTATTAACAGTTGGTCATGTATTAACCGACAAACCCTGATACTTTTTAGATTTTCAAGTTCAAGTACCTGTATCACTGTAGTACCATAACTCAACAAGAAACGGGAACCTAAGAGTACCTACATTCCAAAAATATCACAAACCATCAGATACTGCTTTTGTTGTTTAAGCAAAATCACCTCAACTGGGTTTGCATAAGGATTTGCACAAGATAATGAAGATTCAATAAACTGCAGCCCAAACTTGGTGCTTAAGGACTTGACATCAACAGAAATTCAAGTGATCTTTTGGACTTCATAACATGTTCGCCTCAAATGCCTTGACAAAGTTAAACCAGTGGATGTCTTCAGAATGAACAGTGAAACACCAACCAGAGAACACAAGTGGAAACTATGTTGATGGGCATTTAAAACTGGCAACAGAAGGCATTTCTTAACCAAGACAGTTAAGGGTGTATGAAACAAGCTACCAAGAAATGTTATTGAACCTGATACCCTGGTTTGCTCCATAAAATGTCTGGATGAGATCCTTGGATCAATTAGCTACTAACTTTCAAATGGGCCAGAAGGGCGAAATGGCCCCTTTCATATGTAAGTGTTCTTACATTCTTGCAATGATATTAATGATATTCATTTTCACTGTCTTGGCCCATGGTCCATTTCTTGATTGCTTCCACCCTAGCTGACCCTTGTCTGGGTTAATGTTTTTCCGATTATTCACTTATCCCACCCACACGAAATAAACCCTGGAAAAGCACCCACCGGACCATCACTTATCCAAACACTTCCCGCTGTCAGCATCTCCCAACCCAGATACTACCACAGCCAAGCTCATTAGTGCTTCACTGTGGAATTACCTGACAGGCAGTCCCAAGCTAGCATACTCTATTATCCCCAGCAAGGGAAAAGCACAAGCCAATGTTTTGTAAAGCTTTTCTCCAGCCATGTAATCTACAAACAATGCTCAAAACTGGAAAACTGGGTTTTGCCATAGTCTTTATAGTGAGGTTTAACAGTGTTATTTGGCACAAATTCTGATTTATGCTACAGACTTCTGCAGGCTCCTGTACTGCCAAGTGTGTGATTTGCATTGCCTGCACACTCCAATGGGCAGCTCTGTAGAGCGATGCTATGGAACAGCGCCAAGGTGATACCTTGACCTGAACATGTGACTGAGTTGATTAAAGGATGTTTCTAACCACCTTGAGTTAATATGCTGAAACAGCACTTCCTCTGTGCATTGCTGGGCCATTAGCATACCAAAGCAGTCTCGGATGAACAAAAAAATATTTGTAATTAAAATCTCAATAGCAAGGATGTTCTTCTGCTCCTTGACAAACACTGACACGTTGTCAAAACATTATAAAGAAACCTACTCTTAGTTTGAACATTAGTGGATTTAAAAACCTGGGAAAATCAGCCTAGCGAGTTCACACTATTCTGATAAACCAAAGCTCTACAGAGATTCTGGAGTCATAACCAAAGCACTTCAAAATATAGAGAATTTCGAACTTACTCCATGGATGTTTATTTCAAAATAGTGAAGCCAGACTTAACTTATTTTCAGTTTTTCCAAAATGTATTCTTTATATTTATATAATCAGGAATTCATCTATCTCAGCTTAACTGCAGATGGATCTTTAGGCTGCTTAATAGAATGAATGCTACTGTAAATGTATAATGTATGCCACAAAATATGTGCACGTATTTGCAAATATCTGGACTATTTACAGTTCTGAATCAGAAGAATAAGCATGTCCTTCCGTGATTGTTAATAATGTACAAAAGCTAAACGAATGCTGCCCAGAACGGACCGCACATCTTGTCCATGTTATCTCCCCGATGGTAGGATTCTATACAAAGAACCATTCCTCAAACTATAACTGTAACAAAGTTACCCAAAAGGAGAGCAACAGGTTTCCCTTCTGCTTCAAGGTCTAGGCCTCATTTTATTAAAGAACGTGTTCATGCCACTAAGAGAGCTGACTGGGAATACATTAGTTTCAATTACACATACAGCTCAGGGGCTCATTTCAGGTAATTTGTTCTTGGATGGAAGCACAGTGGTGTCAAGCTAAATAAAAATCCAGTTATCCGTTGAGTTGGCAGCACCCAGAAAGTAAGTTGTTTCTCTTTTGTACAAACTTTCATTCCTATTTTAGCACATTTTTGCTTCTAGGTCTGTGCATTGCAAAAGGTAATTACTTTGATTGTTTCTAGAATAAATTGGTAACAGCTTGGATACTTATATTTCCATGTGCCATAGTATTTCCCAGGTCACAGTAATAGTTATACAACAGCAGGGCCCTGGGACTATTACCATGTAATAATCAGTACTTCCCTAACTGAAATGCTCAACAGCAAAGGCGTTGGTTCTTTTGCTGTAATGATGCCATCAGAAGAAGATTTTCATCTTCGAGGCAGCAAATCAGATACCAAGCATGACACCATTAGGCCACACAACTACAAAGAACTTTGTTCATTCAAGGTGGTGTTTCGTGTAACATACTGCTGGTTGTCTGGCAGCACCTGAAATTGGCCAATTCATTGCTTGCATCTTTTTCCACAAGCCATTGTTCATAAAAGTGCACAGATGGACTTCATAAATGCATTCAATTAGTGTAATGGCAATACTTTTTCCTTAGTCATCAAAACGTTAATGACAGTGGCTAAAACAACAACATTCATTAGAGCTTGGAAAGGTTTGTCCTGTTTGGAGAGTGTGTGTGCCTTCCATGCCAAGGTGACACATGCTGCCTGAATGAAACACTTGGGTTGAGATGTCATTAAGACGTTTATCAAGGATGCACAAAAGTTGTCCGTCATGCAACCAATAGCCATACTCTTTAAAACCGACCCCTCCGTGCCTTAACATAGGCATAAACCTAGGAGGGCGTTCCCTAAAAGCAGGCAGTCCTGGAGTAAGACATTTTGACTTTAATTAACTGCCTGAAACATTTTATGAGGCATAACATTTTGTACTGGCAAACTACTAGGAAGTTTGATGCTATGTGATGCTTGTTTTCGGAAGGCAGCAATAAGCTTTACCATACTGCAGACAAGGTTGGTATCCCTGGATTATGGGATAGCAACTCCTTCCTGCCCAAGGAACTTTAGGAGATAGGCCTGAAACACTTACTGGGACACTTTCATAAGATGAGTCAACACAAGCTTATTGGGGCATTTCATCAAATCCCATGCCCAGTCAATAGCAGACATCTGATATAGCCAGCAGCCATATCACCCTGCAACTCACAACTGGCAACCCACTGAAGCTAAGCAGGTGTGAGCCTGGTCAGTACCTGGATGGGAGACCTCCTGGGAAAAACTAAGGCTGCTGCTGGAAGAGGTGTTAGTGGGGCCAGCAGGGGGTGCTCAGCCTGCAGTCTATGTGGGTCCTAATGCCCCAGTATAGAGACAGACCTGGCCAAATTTCCCTTTGGCCCTTACCAATCATGGCCTCCTAATAATCCCCATCTATGAATTGGCTTCATTACTTTGCTCTCCTCCCCACTGATAGCTCATGTGTGGTGAGCGTTCTGGTGCACTATGGCTGCCGTCGCATCATCCAGCTGGATGCTGCACATTGGTGGTGGTGGAGGGGATCCCCATTACCTTTAATGTGTCCAGAAAAGCGCTATAAAATTATTATTATTATGATGCAATATACAATGATTTGCAAGATTACAGACAGGGTTACATGTGATGGTTTTCAAAATGAACACGAAATCAGAGTTTACCGCGTTTTTCATGATGTTTGAAGAGAAGTGCCATGTTCTCCTAAATCTGTGCCAGGAGGAAATTATATTTCATTGCTCTCTAAGATTCCAAGCAGCACTTTGTTTTTTGTCTGCAGTTTTGCCTTCTCTCTCTCTGACTGATCTTGGCTGACACCGCACACAGTGTAGCATGCTTATGTTGCTTATTATCTAAAATGGCATGTTTTCAACTTTATAAAATTACAATGAATGAGTATTTGTATTATGGTTTCTATACTTCTGGCATTTATAATACTAGGCCTTTAAGGCCCTGTAGGCTGATCCATAATGACTTATAACATAATGATTTATAATGATATATAACATGGTAGACAGATAAATACCAACAATAATCACAGATTAAGACGTCCACATTTTTCTACCCTTTTAAGAATTCAGAAAACAGTAACATACAGTGCTTTAATTTCCTATCATTTAATTGTAACTTTGTAAGGCATATTTAATGGATTTTCAGAGCACTGTGCTGAAAAAAATGAGTAATCCTTTAATTTGATCTTCTTCTATTTAAAAGAGATATATTGGAATTCAATCATTTTAGAATCCTAGGATTCTTAAAATCGGTACTGCTTTCATAATGCCTGCAACTTCTTTTTCAAATTAATTTGAGGCACATGTGGCTGATCCATATGGGATATGCAGCAAAAATGTAAAGTGCTGCAATAAAAAAGACATTCTGACATGAGCGAAATGGCAGAAGAAAATACAGAGAACAGAAACCTGCAAGTGGAAAACATGTGTGTAAGAACTAAAAGGATGAAAAAGAAGATTAAAATTTCCAAACCTACTGCCCCGCACTACAAAGAACATTCTTGAAAAAAGATCAATAATGGTGAAAAATCTATGAAGTCACATTCAAGTATAAATCTAAAAAAAGACCGCATTTGAAGGTACACTACATTTTCACAACCATTTTAGAGGGATTACATAGAAGCATCTTGATGTAAACGTAGCACAAATGACAACATTAGCACGACACTGAGATACATTTCATATTACAAAATGGCTGTAATCACAAGGACAAGACCTGTTCCCCTACACTGTGACGAAACACAGGGAGATACAGCCATTGAGGAAAGAAGGGTGATGAAGGGAGTCTGCTTTGCTTCATGCCCAGGAATCGCTTTTGGCCTAACTTCAGACAAAACAAGGAAAAGAGCTTTGCTTTCGTGGCCAAGTGAGACCTTTAGTTACTCTTCACACAGAAAAAGGTTCCCCCTTTAAGTGCCTTCTATTGTCCCAGTAATATAATACCAGATTATCGACTTCTAACATATGGTGTTGGAAAACAATATAGCAAAGGACTGCTCCTATCAAACATCAAAGGAGAGTTCTAAATGATGTGCATTTTCCCAATAATCCTATTTCCCTCATTGCATAGCTAACTGAATGAGTTCCATGGGATTTACCCTTACCCTTTCTCCGGAGTTTATAATTGTGTGTGCTAATTAACCATTCCAGAGAAACAGATCCTGGAAAGACTTCTTAAATCTTCTTAAATGTTGCCAGGAAGTGCAGAGGGGAAGACGATTATGCACCTGTTTTCTTGTTCATTGCTGAAGAATTATGGGGCGGTATGGGTATACAGTAGGCCACACATCACACTTCTTCATCTGGGTTTTTCCTATACTGTTTTTGCTAGAATTTAGATAACATGGCAAATGATAATCTGCACAGAAAGAGTAATAGAGAATGACACCCTAAGGACAAATATATAATACAACATACAAGACCAGAATGAAGAAAGGCATATCGATTATACAGTATAGCTTTTAGTCACAGCAGGCCAAGAGTGGTTCACAGCTTTCCAACTTCTCATTTCAGATGGTGGAAATTGAATCCACCTTCAAAACTAGGAAGTAGTATCTCACATCATTTTGTTTTTAAAAACTCAATGCTTTCAAACACAGGGTTGAGTTGAGTGTATTAGTAAATGTGAAAGCTAAACATTCGTCTCTCTCTCTCTGTCTTCACTGATGGAAATTTAGCTGCTTTCCCAGCTCTTTTGTCTTCAGGTACTGGATTAACTGTAAAAACACTACGGAAAATGTTCTACACTAGTTGTACCTACAGTATAAAGGCTTTCATCCAATTAGGAGTGACACTGTGCTCTGGAACAGAACGTTTTTTAAATGTTTTGCCCTAGTGAACCTATCCAGATGTTTGTCAATTGTGACTACTTTCAGTGTTATACTGATAAGGAATACAACACGTTTCAAGGCTACACAGAAACCACCTGGAGTCACATTCATGTCTAGCATATCTGATTCCACTTGTTTGTTGTGAGGAATGGAAAGAATGGCCTGATTTTCCTACAGGCTGTTGTATGTATATACAGGAGTGTAATTCTACACTGCGTTAAATTGTGGGCTCGGGCAGTGAGGTAGTGAGGTCAGAGCAGAGCAGAGGGAGACTACAGTGAAGAGCCAATCTCTCTGTTATACTCCATTTGTAACTCTTCAAACACAGAAAAGTTCACCTTAGGTGCTTCTAAATGCACTTCAGCCTTTTATGCATTTTAAACTATTGTTTTTCAAAGTCTGGGTTATAATATACCAAAGCTTAAGTATGATATTAAATAAGGAAACAAACTTCAATCTGAAACAGGATTTTAACATTCTACTGTACAAAGAGATGAAACAAAAGTTTGCACACATACAGACTTCAACAGCCTGAGCGTTTGCAGGAGAAAACATTTTTCTTATGCTTTGTTAGACCTGTAGCATCTGCCAGGTGGAAGAAACTAACACAAATCACTGGCTGTATGATCAGGAGCAATAGTCTACAACAGATCTTTGTTAATTTTAAGGAAAAAGAGATGTAATCAGTGCGAACAGTTTGCAAACAGTACTTCATTATGGTGCTGTAAATAAATGTGGACTATTTGTAAATTCTGACAAGAGTCTGATCCTTGCTTGTCTAATTTATAGGCATAACACAACCTCTGCCATAACCTTTTGAATACACGAACAATAGATCCTTTATTGTTTTTCTTTTTCAAAATGTATACGATTTAATAAAAGCAATTATCGTGCTCCCTGGAGCACAGAAAGGGTTTCTCCATTAATCACAAAGCTGTCGAGGATGGAAAAACACAAACCTGTGGCATTGGTGCTCTGCTGGCTCCATAAAATGGGATCGGATAAGCGAACGTCCATTTCCTCTGGGTTTAACAGCCAGCAGTGAGTGGCACGGAGTTCTTAATGGACACTACCGGGAATACAGAAGCATGGAACAAAAAAGGATTTCTCTCATTATATTTTACATTGTTTTCCAATCACTTCATCTTGCTGTGCCAATAACATAAAGCAGCTGGCAAAGGGGGGAGGTTGCATTACAGGACCTCACTCTAATTGCTTGACAATGTAGACTAAAAATATTCATTTTCCATATTGGCTAGTAATGTTGCATAATCTTGCTTCACACATTATTTGAAATTTTTCTTTGTGAGAAAATAAAACCTAATGATCTGCTCTATGCTTTGAATAACCAGCAAAAATATTTTCTAGGGGCTGGGATATTACATTTCATTGCATAAATAGAACACTATTGTACACATTATTCTGTTCCTCTCAGATATTATAAATTACAATTAAATACAGGACACAAAAACAGAAACCAAATTTAAACGACAACAGATAATCTTGTTCTTTCAGTATATTTCTTAAGAATGGAGTAAACAAGTTAAGCAAGAGTTAGATGTGAAACTTATGGTGTCTCCAGAGTTATCTTTTTTCCTCTCATGTTTAAGGGATCATTTTAAATAAAAAAAGCCATGATGTACTGTATGCTCTACATTAATCTTTGAAAAAGGACAGTTACCTCCAAGACTGAGAAGCTGTGCAGGAGAGCACATTCTCAAACAACCACCATTAGATTCTGGTTATTAGGTGCTATGTGTTCCCATGGGAGACAATTACAGTCTGTAAAAAGAACTGACTGAGTAAAGGGCAATGAGAGAGACACAGACAGCTGTTTGTGATCTTTGACACTAAGCGAATGGCTGTATTAATAACACAGGCTTTACGGGGTTTTTGTGTCTGCCAGCGAGTTGTTTTCTTTTAATAAAACTGAACCGGTTCATGAAAGCAACAGCAGGGATTATACTTTTAGGATGCAAAGGCAATGGACTCCTCTTATGTAATTTGCAGGATATTACAGATGTCTCCCACAACGGCAAGCTTGTAAACACTATCAAAACAAAATGGAGTCAAACAAGCTAGGCACTCCCAAATTTTAGAAACCTCTCAGCTGTTTCTGATTCCCCGTATCTATTTACAAGACCTTAAGCTGATCATACAAATCTCTTTGAAGTCTCTTCTTGTAAAGGACTCTTCCTCTTCTTCCCTGTTGTCAGTTTCTCACTTTCAAACTCCAATGTACCCACCCTAAATAAAATACACTCAGGCCCAACTAGGCAAACAAGACAAGGCTGTGAGACACGTCACTAGCAGGATAGTTACAAAACGCCTTTGACAAATTCTCAAACCAAGAGCTATAAACATATTTAGCACTGTCTCCCTACAGTGGTTTATCATTAAAGTACCTGAATATATAATGTTATATGACAAGCACAAATGAAAAGTAAAGATTGTAATAAAAATTCAATTCAAAAAGATTAATGCATTGCATGACTGACGGCCTTTTATGAGGAAAAGCATTTTGGCACATGGTCAGTTCCAAATTTCCTTCATTAGAATAGACCAAACTTCCTTTTCTCTTCGGTAGCTTTGAGACCTTACTCTCCTGTGTGTAATAAATTGCATGGAAAAATAAATGCAGCTGACAGGAGGGTTTATCGGGCTAACAGAAAACCCACCAATTGGCCAACACTATCTCTGTGGCTGATTTATAGATGTCAAGGATTCTGTATAATAAATCTGTGAGATCCTGCAATCAAGCTAAAGCAGATTCTCTGTCATAATTATGTCTCGTAGATATTAGGTAACATTGACTGAAATTTACATTATAGCTACATATAGCAGATGGCCTTGTAGATAAAGGTCCACACTCTTTTCTGTTGTGAATTCCAGATTGGCAGTAGTAAATCTGCAAACCTTAGGGTCTGTCCCATGGGTTGACTGACAGAGTAAGAGTTACATGTCTATTAGTTGCATGTGGGAAATGAGATGGTAAGTGAAACCACTGGCATGATTTAGGAGGAAAAGGGTCATTTGAGTCCCCTTGTCACTCCATCCTAACAAAAAAGAATTATCACTAGGGATCAATGCCCTTTTTTATAAAGGTTCCCAATTATTTTTGTATTATCAACACCCGAAGAAGTCTCCACAGCCGAAACATTGTGCTTCCTTTCTTCTCTTTTCAGCATGGAATAAACCTTTTACTTGTTTCATTTTTGTATCATACTCTCCCAATTAAGTGCTTACCAGCTCTTTTTAAGACTTGTTGAAAGTTACAAATCGTATGCTGCTGGGGAGAACTAGGACCTATCCACGTGTCCCCCCTCTGCTACTGTGCTGACCTTTCACCCGTCGACATGCAGCTGAATCTCCAGTGTCTTAAAGTAGAGATGGTGCCAGTTGGAGGTTTGGCACATTATCTATGCAATTTAGATTCTGTTCATTACATACATTATATGCATTCGAACATTAACAAAGAGATTTTTGCTAGAATAATCGGAGAGGGAATAAGATTTTAAAGGTTTTTTTTTATCAAGACACAAAGCCTAACACTGCTGAACATATATGTTTAACACAGTGGTACAGTGGTACTGAATAATTAACTTCAGGATGCCTCAAATAGAGTAGACAGAAATCACTATCCTGAGAAGATAAAGCCATGAAGACTACAATATAGTTGAGGGATGATATTTGGCAAATCCAGGTAATCGCCATGACGAGACAAGCATTTTCTTTGTTAGATCAGATCTTTGTCTCTGTTCTGTTTCATTTCATGGCTGGGTTCACACTTCCTTCTGTTCTATCTGACAGCCACACAAATGTTTCCATGCTGAGTAAAATTAAGCTGTGTGCGTTACAATACAAGTCTCCAAAATATCTCAGCCTTACCTACCATAACTAAGAGCAACACCCGCTACAAGTAACCTATTGTATATAAAAGGTTACTGCAAAGAATCTTTTTACCATGCGAATCATACTGCCTCGTAAACATATTTAAGTGCAATTTCAATCCATTTCTTTTCCATTTTAGAGCCTGGTCTTCAAAGCAAATGCTATAATATTCAGAATAACAGGCACAGTACTTAAGTATTCTTTGGTACAGTCATTGAGACCTCAGCACAGTAAAGATTGGGGAAAGTATAATGGGGCATTAAGCAGTTACAGATTTAAGAATCCAAGGTTTGAAAGCACATGTGGATCACCTTTATACTGAAAGTGCTGATTAAATCACATTTTCCATACTGCAGTCAATCAGAATTACCAAAACTAGTGCTGAGCAGCAGCTGCCACAGGCTGATGTCCAAGCGCTGGCTGAAGGTATAACTTTCAACATAAATCTTCAGGGTAGGGATAATTAGGCAGGGGATCGGTTTTGAAGGCGCTGTACACATTTATCAAATACATTAGAACACAAGGGAACCCAGACAATCACAGAACAGTGAACTCAGAGATCAGTACCATGTCTCTTGTGTTAACATCATCAGATAAAAACTGCCTGATGCTACCTTCACTGAACCGTGAAATGTAATAAGTTCGTTTAACAAAAGCTCAATGGAATCAATAAAGAATAAAATCAAATACAAATGCAGAATACCATGTTATTTTAAAATGTGAAGAAACTTACAGAATAATGTGAAGAAACATATTGAATATGGTTCATATTAAATCATTTATTCATTATTTTGCATATTGCATATTGATCCCCCTTGTCCTTGCAAGCCATCTAAAAAAATGCAGCTCTTTAAAAGAATCTAGACTTAGGATCTTCAGACAAAATACTTTTACAAAATAGATAAAATGGGAAATTCTGTAAGATGAGATCGTATTCTGACTCAATGAATGTATATGTGATTTCTTTTTTGGCTCCACTTTTCCAGGCCATCCCAGGCCTGTTCCTGATTAGTTTGGAGCCATACAGACAGCTGTGGATGGTTTCCAGTAAAACATCTGGACTCATCCACACCAATAGTCTCACTGGCACAGGCTGAAACCAGTAAGCTCTATTGAAGCAAATAGGTCTGATGCAAAACCTAGACGCTGCGCTTGGAAAACATGAGCAGCATTGAAAATGTTCAAATTAATTAATAAGAAAACAAGACAAAATTATAAGCAAGAGGAGGCCATGGAACCCATCTAGCTTGTTTGGTAATTAGTAATTAGCAATCCTTCAGTCATTATTGAAAGAAGCCAGCAGTTATATCACCCTGCAACTCACACTGAAGCTCAGCAGGTGTGAGCCTGGCCAGTACTTGGCTGAGAGACCTCCTGGGAAAACTAAGGGTGCAGCTGGAAGAGCTGTTAGTGGGGCCAGTAGGGGGCGCAAACCCTGCAGTCATGTGGGCCCTTTTGCCCCAGTAGAGTATCAATCATTAGTATATGGGAACACAATACTTTTAAAAAATGCAGCGTCCTTCAGATATAAAGTAAAACCAAGGTCCTGACAATCTATGGTCATTAAAAATTCCAGGGTATTTCTCTAAAAGAGTAGAGGTGTTACCTTGGTGTCCTGGCCTAATTTCCCCCTGGTATATAACAGTCATGACTTCGTAATTATCCCCATCTCTGGCTTCAGCACTGTTCTCTCCTCCCCACTGATAGCTGATGTGTAGTGAGCGTTCTGGCGCACTTTGTCTGCCTTTGCATGACCCATATGGGGCTGCACACTGGTGGTGGTGGAGAGAAGTCCCCATCACCTGTAAAACACTTTGAGCGTATTGTCCAGAAAAGCACTATATAAGTATAAGGATTATTTATTTATTATGCCAAGACATCAACTTCAACAACAAAGCTGTTTAGTTTATTCCATACTCCCACAAACCTTTGTATACAGAAGTATCTGCTGTTCTCAGTTTTAAACGTACATCCACATAGTTTCCACTTGTGTTCTCTGGATCATGTCTCACTGTCCATTCTAAAGATATACACTGGTTGCATTTGTCCGTTTTTGAATACTTGCATCAGATCCCTAAGACAATATGATGTCACAAGCAGGTGATCTATGAAAATGAAGTAAATCTGAATGATTTATTTGTGACCTGCTAAACAGAATATGGCCCACATTTCTTACTGTTAATTAAAAGCTTTGACTTTAGTTAAAATACAAAATGACAGAAATTAGGCTAAAAATAGTTTTAAATTAATTTAAAGAACAGGTGGTACTCCCATGTGTTTTTAAATTACAGATTTTACTGATCTAAGGGCTATAGAATCAAATGTAGCAGTTATTATTAGATTATGGTTTTGAGGTTGGAGTGTTTATAAAGTATTAACAAACATTGTTACATTGTTAAAATAAAGAATGACAACAGATTTTTCTGAGCACTTAGTAATGTATACATATAGACATACTGTACAATGTAAAATTGTGAGGTAAATTTCTTAGTCATGGAGACCAAAATGGGGAAATTGTACAGTATGTAGCTCATCTGAACTCTAAATTGTGTTGTTTTTGTTTATGGAAAAACATATAATTGGAACAGAACTAAAGAATGATAATAATCTTAAAATTGCATTGGCCCCGGCAGTTTTCATTGCCAAGATGTCCTCATATGAGATCACTGTGTAGTTAAAAGGAATCAGATTGTCACACTACACTACAAAAGATCCAACATCAAGAAAAGGCACAAAACCCTAAATTTTATCTGTCATTGCAAATAGAAACTGCAATTAAGAGACATATCAGAAAAATCTATTTGAAGTTGTTTCCAGTTTTTGTATAGATATGAAATGCCATATAGTATTTATTAAATTTGTTCTAACTGGCATTCAAAAGTTTAAAAATGAAAGCACTAGATCATTTTGAGCCGTCTCTGTGAACAGGTTACGAAAATACATTTTGCAAAAACTGGTTCATAACCAAAAAGGCATTACTCTCTATAGGGGACTCTCATCATTGATTTTGTGCTATATTTGAAAAATAGGAGTGAGCTCAGGCAGCTTGGAAAATAATTGCTTCCATTACATCAGTGGTAATGGGGTATACACAAGACATTAAACCATGTCATTCCACTGCTGGGCATGGAACTAATCAGTGTTAAAGTGAGACCAGTTCACTCTCTTGCTCACAGTGGGTCTGCCTGTAGCAAGGGACATGCTGGGAGTACGTCCTGAGCACCATGTCCCAGACACCAGTGGTTTCACTGGCCATGCAGTTATCCCGCAGTGGCCAGGACTCCCCAGGTGGGGGCATACTTTTGCCTGAGAGCAGACAGGCTTGTGCTGGCCTGCGTTTGCCCAGTTGGCTACAGTGGAGTTGGTGAGTGCACTTCAGGGATATGCCTTGTGTTCGCAGTGCAGTGATGTCAGTGAGAGGCAGTCCTGGATCACTGAATTGTGATGAATTGTGTTTGCATGGGTTTTGGCCAGATGCTGCTCTAAAGACATACTGGAAGGTAAATTGACTTTTGGGAAAAGTGGCCCTGGCATGACTGTGTGAGTGTCTGTGTGACAGCCTTGCGATGGACTGGTGTCCAGTCCAGGGTGTATCCAACCTTACGACAATGCTAGGACAGGCTCCGGCTCCCCTATGACCCTAAATTGAAGCAGTTAGAAAATGGATGGATGTTGTTACACGTGGGTGCACTGGAAAAACAAAGAAACCCATTCAACCCATAAAGCACAAGGGCTATGGGTGTAACCCAAGTCAATCAATTAACAGCATGGCTCATTTGTCAAGCACTATGATTCTCACTTTTTTTAGAGCCAAAAATCCTTGATAAGCCCTTCCTTGTTGCTTTCTTCCAAATACTAGAAATGAAGATTCAAAGATCCCTGCATCTTCTCCTATTTTTGCTACCAAGCCATGTGGTTAGAGCTGATACCTTGGCCTCTTTAACTAAACATCTGTAAGAAATCCTCAGGACAACTAGCTACTAAAATAACCAAATTACCTCCTCTCATGTGTACACATTCTTATTCTCCTATGTAACAATTGGAGATTGCAGATCTGAATGATGTGAAATAAGAAAATAATGGATGATCAGGATTCAAAAACAAAATGATAGAAATAATAGCAGCCTTTCTTAGAATGAATCCAAAATCTTTATTCCAAATGAGAAGCAAAGACTTTATTCTTCCATATGTTTAGATTTTCACTTTATAAAAGACACAGCTTTCCAACTTTTTTCTTTATTCATTATGAATAAAGAGTGTTGTACTGTTGCACTAAAACATGTAACATTATCTATTTGATCTTTTCTATCGTATATATGTTTTACTTTTTGAATATCTTATTTCATCCTTTCTTAAGTATATTACTCACCACAATGATTTATGATTATGCTTATGTTACTGTTCTCAAATTGCCTTGAGTTTAGGTTGTCTTGGATAAAGATGTCAGTGAAATAAATGAATCTAAATATTTAAGATATTTAAGTCCTGAGGCTCTGCCACATCTCAAAACCCTACAGGCCCTCTTCCGGCAGCAAACTTGCAGTGTTTAATGATGACTGTGATAGTGCTCTGAGGCATGAGACACTATCCGGTGTCTTGTCTTGGGCTTCTTGCCAGACAGAGGAGAAATAATTCAAAAACAGATCTCAAGAATAATTCCAGCTCATCTGAGATTTGGGGCTTTTTTAAGGGATTTATTAACATTCTTAGTTTGTGAGTGTAAATAGAGTTGAAGTCTTCTCCAAAATCATTTTTATCATTCTGAAGCTGCTCTTTAAGTTCCAGTTTCTAGTAAATGACAGATTTTGAACAATGAACTCATGTCTTAATTTTTCAGCTAATAAGTAGCTAAATTACAGGCTGTTTTTTTGTTTTGCAGAAGGATACTGGGTATAACCAGGCTGGCATTTGGAGTGTGATCTTGACTTTCTGCATAGGCAATGCAGTCACAATTTGCCACAGCCACTAGGTGGTGTAATTACCTTCTTTGAAGCCATTAAGATACTGAAAGAGCAAACAGTTACAAAAATGTGTGCCAGGGGAAGGCAACATTTAAATAACATTTAGATCAGTTAAACTTTGGAATCTGAAGCTAAATGCATGTAATAATCGAATATAATACTTTACCATATAAACACATTTCAGTTTGGGCATTCATCTGCTAAAGAGCCAAAAATGAATTAGCTTGGACAAATAGTTTCCCTTCCCACTGCACTTAACGCTGTTAGTGAAGCTGCCCCATAAAACTGCACAGTCATTGGACTAGAAAAAGTGCCAAAATGCACTGTTATATTGAAATATCTAAGCCCAAGCTGCTTGTGATAAATCAGTGCTCTCACAAAGTGAAACGTCTGGCTTTACCGCACACCTGTTACAGAACTTCCAAATCACCGCACACCCCATTCAAACTCAAAGGACGCACCAGTCAGATTGTAGAGGTTTACTAGGGAATAAGAGAGCTAACATTACCTTGCTTTAAATTCCATACCAACTGCTTGAGCCAGTTTTTGCAGGATGATTTCGCATTTCAGTCATTTCTGAGGAAAAGGATGAAACTGGATGAAACAATACCAAGGGAAATAGCAGGACTGTCGCTGCTACTGCAATATCATACTAGACCTAATCCTAATGGCACAGGTGCAAAAGAATGGTAACAGGTTCTTAGGCTTTGGAAAACAATGCTTTGCATAATTTAATGATTTCCTTTAATCTTTGCGCTTTCATTTTCCAATTCAAATATTAAATAACAACAAATCCCCTGCTATTTTTTCTTGCTCCCCCATTTCCTTTCTTACAAACGGCACTGTTTTGACCAATTAAAAGGATTACCTTCCTGCAAACATGTACAGTAGATGCTAATTTAGCTTACCCACAGGTAGATAGTAGTGTAATAAGACACTGTAAACCAAGGTAAGAAAATCATAAAATGCAGCACAATCATGGGAAAGCCACAGAGGAAAAGGTAAATATGCTGTAATATTCAACTAGAATCATTAAATCAACACATCTTTTTGGGTTCTTCCGTTCCCCACAAGTGTGTCTTTGTACTGAGACAAAGATCTCCCAGAGAGTGACAGGGAAGGATTTCATTTCATATAGATATACTAAAACACTGAGGCAGTAGAAAAGTACCCAGGTCCATTTCTAACCCTCCTACCCCCACCACCCCACATGGGAAAAGCTTTAAGATTTTTTTTTGCATTTTTTTTCGTGAAAAAGGGAAATAAATTCCAGTTCCTCATCCCTCAGATCTTTTGCACACAACAAGGTCTGCCAAAGTTTACAAAGCATTGCCAAAGAAAACAGCAGCCAACATGGCAGGCAGATGGAGTCTTACCTGTGCAAGGGAGCATAAGAGATAGGGAGGAAGAGAGGGAAGAGAAGGGCATTTGTTTCCTCACAGTAATCCAGGTCTGGGAATTACTGCACAATGTTGCTTTTTCTTTCACATAGCGTGTTTCAAAGAAAAACTGAAATCCAGTGACAAAAAGCGACATTGTAAAAGAATAAGCAAAAATATATAGAGAGTAGCAAACAAAGATTAATTTCACTCATGAGTAAATGTGCTTTTGAAATAATGTCTGATAGTGTCATGAGAAAAAATGCTTCTGAACAGCCAGACCTGGCACCTTGAAATAACATTCATCTCTTCTCTGCTGCCTCGCTTCAGAGTGGATACTTTTGTACATTCTGTGTCTTCAAATAAATGTTTTGAACTGGGGAGGAGAATATCCGAAATGGGTATCTGTCAAACCAAAAAACTCCATCCACCTCTTCTCTGCCTCCTTGTGGCCAAAACGTGCAGGACAGCCAGCCCAGCACTGACTCAGACCATTGTAAACAGCTCTCTCATTTGGCACCTTCACTCCAAACTGAAGCCAGAGGTCTGCTTTGTGAGGTCAGGCCCAGTGCCAGAGTCTTTTAAACCTGCTTGACTGTTTCATAAGTCTCCCTTTTCACGGGCTAATTTATACAAAACTACAGGACTTGTGTTCCTGTTTTCAATCTTCGTAATCTGGTTTCCTGATTTTTTTTGAAGAGTTGCTTTGTAAAGCATGAAATACACAGGATTGTGTTTCTTATTATGGTCAAAGGAAGGGAGTGCAGTAGTTTCAGAATGTGATACTTCTAGGAATCAGAGGTAAATAACTTT
Organism: Lepisosteus platostomus; assembly: GCF_059453375.1. NCBI lineage: Eukaryota > Metazoa > Chordata > Actinopteri > Semionotiformes > Lepisosteidae > Lepisosteus > Lepisosteus platostomus. Next base: position 21,904,428 of record NC_142625.1, read on the forward strand.
ATAAGTATATGTAAAACATATGGTATTAGTACCACACATACTTTATGTAATTACTGGAATTTTCAATTCAGCCACAGATATGAGATGAGAAGGCGAATACAAGAATACAAATCAGATACTACAGAAAATTAAATCTGATTAATAAAATGTAGAATAGCAATTTTTAAAATGTTTATTTTTACTTTTGTGGCCTAATCCTTATCAAGCATTCCAACCTAAGTCTAAAGAGCTGAATTAATTGCTACTTTTTCTGAAAAGAGAATGCTAAACCTTCTATTTAAGAACAATGGAACAAGGCATTGCTCATTTTATAAATAGTTTGCAATGTTGCTGTACATTGGGTTAGAGCTCTATAGAATGACATCACAAATGCTCCATGGTCTCCTTTGTTTAATCTAATGGTTTCTAAATGACAGCTTGAATTTCCCCACGAAGGCAGTTCTGCGCAGTATCACACACTGACAGGTCCACACTCAGGACCTCTGGAGATCCTAAAACACCCAAACATGATGTCAAGTCCAAGTGTAAAACCATACAGCAATGGGACTGCAGCGAAACCATTTTCAAAGATCTCGAATCTCACTGGAATTCTTCCCAGGTATAGTAAAAACTGAATGAAGTGTGGCTTCTATTAAGACATGTACAGTGCTTTCAAATCTATTGCTGCTGTTAAAAAACAAAACTCCACAGCCCTTAAAAATATATGCAAAAAATAAAACCAAGGACAAGACAAGGGGAGGAGGAGGGTCTGACACTGATAACATTTTTATTGTTTTCTTGGCTTGTCATGGCACTGCAAAGCAGTACATTTGCTAGTGTGTTTTTTTTTTCAACAAAAAAAAATCAAGTTCTTCTTCTGCTAACAAATCTGCTCCACATACTGTATATTATCACATTTCCATAGTTCATATCACCTCTCAGTGGAATAATTACAAAAAACCCTTTAAGCTGGGGCTGACTGAAAGAGATCTCTGCTCATTGCACTCCCCAGAAATAAATCAAGGGTAACAGTAATAGCTTATTAAAAAGCCAGAAAGTCGAATACACTAGCAGGGACACCATTAAACCACCACATTTTATTCACCTCCTGTTATCATGTCTAAGACGATGGATTCATTGAAGGCTTAAAATGTGGCAGCCCTAGGTCTCCACTCAAATGTAGTTTAGGCTCTGATTGCATGCACAAGGCTTGGAACGCTGCTCACACAGAAATTAGGACATGAAATGTCACCTTAGCAGCCTTCCTCTCGGGCCCTGCACTGATGCAACAGGAGCATGAGAAAGACAGAATATGTTATTAGTGGAGCACAGGTCAGTGACACTGCGGGGCTGAGAAAGCGGCCGCGCGGAGAAGACTGAGGTGCTAGGGCCAGAGGGCAGCGCCTGCTGAAACTCGAGACCGCTCCGCAGCTGCGGGAGAAAAAGACAAGGCTCCGTGTGCTTCGACAAATTCCCCGCTCCCACGGGCCTCGTTCCTGCCGTAAACAAGGCAGGCTCTCCTCACAGCTGCGGCTGGCGGGGCGTGCGCACACAGCGGCTCCCACCGCGGGACGCGCCACCGCCGGCCCTGGCCTGCCTGTCAGAGCGCCCGCCGCTCCCGAGCTTTCCGGCTGCAGCGGCGTCTAGCGCCAAGGTCTCGGGGAAAAAACACGCGAAAACTCTTCGAGCGCACTGTGGGCCTTTCACGAGTCAGGCGTGCTCCGGCAAAAGGAAAATAAATCTTAAGTTGATGGTACCGTGTGATGTAAATGATTGACAGGGGATTTCGTCATTGATTCACAGCTAGTGTGGAGGGGTGTTATAATTTCTGGATTCAAAATAAAATGCCTCAGGACTCCCCACAATATAGAAGATATTATTCTCAGCACTTCGGGATCGTCTTTGTTTTTAACCTAAGGACCCCTCCGAAACAAATCCAACATAACATTAAAAGCTAGGAAGATTGCACTTATTAAAAAGCCCCCAAAAAATCAAATTCACTAGAAAGGACATTGGAAAACCACGGCTTTTAATTTTTCTCCTGCCATCTTATTTAAGACTATAAATTCATCGAACGCTTATTGTATGACCATCAGAATCTCTGTCTTTGTTCTTATTTCAATGCTGCGAACCTATGGTAAATGATTCCAAAGTGAACCATTTATAAAAAGAGATGCATCACTAACTACTAGAAGTAATGCTTAATACCTCAATTTTCATTTCAAATAGATTAATTAATTAAGTAGATCTCATATTAATAACATTTTGGCTCATTACAGTATTAACAAGAGTGCAGTCTTGTCTTTTTGCACATTATTAGACGCATTAGTACATTAACCAGCACAATTAATTGAATTATTAAATGCCACCATTTACTTAAATTAATACATTGTACACACTGAAGCCTATTTTTTTTTTGGTAATCCAGTTAATAATTTTAGATTTTCAGGAAAAGAAAAAAATGAGAAAAGAAGAGCTTATTATAAAGATAGCTTTTTACAGCACATCTCAATGAAGGTAAACCTGATACCTGAAGTAAAACAGCACAATTTATCAGTGCAGCTGATACTGGGATATGATCAGCTGCAATTATTGGTAGGTCATTCATTTCAATTACAATCATCGTGTTTTGCCAAAGTAACTCATGGAAAATAATTGCTTGTCAGTGCAATGAGCTGTTCATCCATCGTGCCTTGCGATGGATTCTTGTTAAAATTAAAAAAGAGAGATTCACCCGTTTTCTCTCATCCTGTCCAGCCTGTTTTCCCACCCCAATATGGTCCACGTTTCCCAGACTCCAGAGCTGTTTTCTGCAGAGATTGAAAAGCTATTTTCTTTGGCATGCTGACTGCCTTGTAGCTCATAATTACATCTGATTTAACAAAACCTAGAAATGACGATAACACGCCTATCAGTTCTGATCAAGGAGCTCAAATACATTCAGGAAAACTAAAAAACACACCATTGAAAGGAGCTGTTTTACATTCAGGACCAAAGCCAAAGGCAGCTTATCTTACTGGGCTCTCTTGTATAAAGGGCCTTGGGGAATTATCTAGCTAGTTTTCAGTCTTTAAATACTAGGACAGTAAGATCCTGCTTTGGAGAGCTGATAACTAGTTAACCACATTGTGACAACCTAGGTGCTTTGAGAACAAGGCATTTCTGAAATTCATTAGCAATGCGCGTGTGAGCGAGACATGTTTTTACAGTTCATTTACTATTATGAATGCAAGTCACCATGAATAAAGGTGTCAGTTAAATAAATTATTAACAGTAACAAAAAGAAAAAATGGGCTGTGACAAGCTTTGTACTCATTTTTAAGGATTTATATGTCATAAGAATGGAAGGTGGTGTTTGCTTTGGCACAATTGCTATCTTAGACATTGAATATACTTTATATACTTTCCTAAAGCAAACAAAACTATTCCTCTTTAGTATATTTTTGAAATTCCAGGGGTACATACTGAGAAACTCTGGTTCACTAAACCTTCAAAAAATCCAGTTAAGGTATTTTTGCATTTTTAGCACCTTTTTTTAAAAATAAATCCTCTCAATTTAGAACTGCTAATTGTTATAATGTGTGGCTCTTGAAGCGATGCGGATATGATCCTCTGAGATGCTTGCCTGCAGAGACATCCATCATTTGTGGAGTGTGTCTCCTGCACACTACAGCACCTGCCAGGAGGACCAGCTGACTGACAGAATGACGCATCACTCACCTGTACCATTGCAAGCCTGCAGAACCCAGCAAGACACTGGAGTCACTCTCTGATACACAACCAAGACAAACCTGTCTGTTTAACCCCAGTACTATTCTATTGGTGCTCTGCTGTTGGGGAAAACCCAATCTTGGCCAGCTAGTGACACGATCTAGTCTTGACCTAGTGATGTCTGGATGATGGAGCTGAACCTGTGCTCTCAGTAAATGCCTTGTGGGAGTGTTTTACAAGCAGAGTGAGATAAGCCCTCTTAAAGCTTAGAGGAGAATTAAGACCTTCCTTGTGGTGGTTGTGTTGGCAGGTTCCAGTGCCATTAATTAGGGACAACCAGTCACTGCAGTTCAGGGAGAAAAGATAAGTAATGATAAAGATTTAGTGCTCAATCCTAAACTGAATGGTGACAGGATTTGCTGTGGGAGGACCACTGCTATTTTTGAGCAGCATCCAGCTGTTAGAAAATCCAAGTCCAATGGACATGAGGAGCAATACTTTTCCAATAAATAAAGAATAAATCTTTTCCAATTCTTTTTTAAGGCTATGTTTATGGGACAATCTCTGATCTACTACAAAAAGGACACAGTGAGGGAGAAAGCGCTGGAAGTTCACTCTCTACAGACTGTGTTGCCAAAGCAAGTAGATGCAATGTGCCGAGAGTTTAGCCTGACAAGTCTAAGGATAAGTTTGCTGATTTCATTTTGCTTACCCAATGCATTTGCAATATGAAAAGTTTTCCCTTTTCATGGATCTTAGGTTGCTTTAATTCTGCAAAACCAATTAAAACAATTTGTAACAACATTCAAGTTCCTTTTCAAACTGATCTGTCATCTGTAACAACCAGTGCAAGCTTGATTTCCTTGTAATTATTTCAGATAAATTTCACTTAACAATATTGTCCTTTGTAAAAAAAAAACATGGAAGTAATTAGCCTGTTATTCCATCCAAAGTTATCGTAACCTCATGTCCTGGAATGGCATTACCTTTCAGAGCACTTGAAGGCCACACAAGGGCCTTATTTTGTCCACTTTTTTGAACACATTAGAAAGGCAATTTCAGCCTATGTCTTATGAATGCTGGGATTTTAATGACAGTGCTTTGCAAGCCTGGGAGATTTTAAAATGTTTACAGAACTGACAAATCTCCTCAGCCGATCAAGTGTACAAGTTTCAGATCATGCCGTGTACAAACCTGGTCACCGTTCTGCTCGTCTATGGCACTAATTGGAAGCAGCAGGAGGCAGCAAAAGCTTATTCACACATAAAGTACCCTGCTTTCAAAGTACCCAGGGCTTAAACTGAAGGTTGCACTTTGGCTCCATAATAGCCAAAACATAGCAGATCTGTTCAACCTATACCAGTACTACAAAGCAAAACAAATTTCTATTTACCTCATTCTGAGCTCCTCAGTGGCTCAGCTTGTAAACAGGCCTGTTCCAAGTACAGCTTGAGCACTACAGTGCAGACATCGCCACTTTGTGATGGGGGCTATGTCACCAGCTAGTCAAAACTGGGACTCTTCCGGCGGCGGCACATCACTGACCAAGCACTACCAGGGCAAGGTGGGACTGAATTGTCCAGGGTACCCTGGCTTGCCACGAAGAGCAGATCTGTGCCCAGCTCAACAGTGTTGTGAGTGAGGGCCAAGGGGTGACTCCAGACAACAGTGCCAGGCTTACTGTGGGACTCTGTCTGCAGGAGAGCATGCTTGGTCAACACTGTCACTGTCCCAGTACAAGATACATAGCAGCAAGCGGAAATTCAGTAACAAGTGGGCATCCAAACAAGAAAGGGTGGCACAAAGATAAGAGGTAGCTTATTTTACAAAAGAGGGAAGTTTATTTTTATTTATTTTTAAAAATAGAAAAACAGGCTAAAACCAGAAATAAAAAAAGGGAAATGGGCAAAAAAAAAAACAAGTGGTTCTATCAGATCACTTTTCTTCCTGTGTTTTCACACCAATAGCTTAAACCTTGCAGCTGACATCCAAGTGTTTATTCTAAGACCAAAGAGTCCATTGAGAGGAAGTTAAAGCCCTGGGCATCAATGCAAGACTCCTGCAGGGTCCAGACTTTATTAGGATCTCTGACTCCACTCCAAGCAATTAATCAATTAAATCTATAGTGAAAGATTCATACACACTTTGCATGCTAATTACCATTAACTGACTTACTGGCAACTTTAACATTAAAAAACATGGTATTCCGCAGAGCATGCACTTATTACAATGTCAGACAGGAAAAAGTCTTGTAAAAGCTGCAATTTGAAATTGAAAAGGGTGCAGTCATAAATATTTTTTCCTCATTTTAGAAATAAGACATGATTTTTTTATGGCACATTTTGGTAAGCATGTCTCACTTCTCAGTAAGTTTAAATAAAATATTTTTAAGAGACTGAAAGAATGCAGCTGGAGAAATTAGGTTATCCAATCATGTCATTAAACCAAGATCTATTTTCCAGAGAGGAATGTCTGTGACGTTAACTTGCTAGACAAGCATCAGGTCTGTTCCTGCAAAACGAATACCACTGCACCTCAGAAAAATGTCCTGTTTTATTTCAGCTTTCTAAAAGGGAAGTTCAGTAGAACTGACTTTTCACTTTCTAAGAATAAAACAGCAGGGCGTCTTCACTCTCCAACAAGTGACTTGAAAACCTTGGTTTCAAGTGCCATTGTAAAGTCTTAATGTCAGGCCAGGCCATTGAGAAAGTATTATAAAACACTGACAAGTACAATAAATCATTCCAAAGCAATGTAAGGACTTAAAGTACAAAAACGCTAAAAAAACAGAGTAACTACAGAAAATAAATTGTCGTGTCTCTTATTTTAAAACCAAATATTCCCTTAGTAAATAAAATGTTATATCAGATTGCAAACTATGACCTTATAAACCCAAACTGTACCTTTTTGGTTTTTATTTAGTTAACAAGTTAACATCTAATTTTCTGTAGGACGTGCATTTTAATAAAAAAAATGTGCAATTTACTGTTTTCATATGAGCCTTTTTGGTTTTATTGTTTACTCGTGTCGTGAACAACGTTTCAGTAACAACGGCAATGCTGAGTTAAGGTCGCCATCTAATGGAGAATGTTAAAACGACAATAGCTCACAATACCGGACTGGAAACGCTGTAAAAATGCAGGAGGGTCAAGATGGCGAGCATGCCGGGGTTACCCCCCTACTCTTTTCGAGAAACCCCCTGGGCTGTAGCTGTAATTTTAAAAACACAAGCAATCAAGTTATTCTATTCCAATCACGTTATTCTTAATCTAAGGTCCATTAATTGTATTACAAAGGACTTCAGACACAAATGAATTGTTCAACCAGTACCTCAGCTCTTGAATAGACATTAGTTACTTGATTTGAAGTGTAATTAAGCTCTACCGTCAAAGACACACTGTATCCTTAAGTATAGCAAGGAAAACAAAGCAACAAAGCATGATGAAGTGTAACCTGATGACCAAGACAGGAAAATGAAACTTGAATAAGTGAGACAGAAGTAACCAATCACAAATTCCATTAAGATGATAAAATATTTTATTAAAGGGAACATTCCTGATCATGTCTTTACAATCTGCAACAATAGGGGGCAAAAAATAGAATTTCTTTCTTTTCATTTCATGCGAATTGTGTAAGAGGTATTGGGCAAGTGCATGGCTTTGTAAGGTGTATGGCAGGTGGTATTGTAGATAAAACCTACAGAAGTAACATGACATTATTCCTTGAACAGCACTCCATGCAAACTTACGGTTTGCTCAAGCAGACATTTTCTCCACATTCCCATGTCTTGATTCTGAGATATAAGCAGAAATCATTTTTTTGTGTTGAGCACAAATCATTGAGACAACAGTTATGAGTAAGAAAAGGGGTTAAGTGCTTTGGAAATGCTTGCTGTTAGTTGGGACTACCATTGGAAAAGTAAAAACTAGATTAAAATGTTAGATCATATCAATCTTATTCTTCTTCAGGGTATATGGCTGTTTACGTCATTTTATACTTAAACAAATATTACAATAAGCAGTAATCTGAAATCTACCTACAATTGTTTCGCTCATGAAGTAGAGAAAATAAAATAAACTTATTAAATTGAACAAAAGAGAGATTTTCCAGTATCAAAAGATGAGTTTAATGTCTTCCTGTGATCTGTATTTTCTAGAGACCATGTCAATGTAAAGTCTTCAGACTTTCATTCAATTTTTAATTTCATTCACACCCCAAATACCACAGTAGTTGCAGAAACTTCAAAATCATTAGAAGTCTTTACGTTTTGTAGTCACATATGTGAAACAAAACAGAGCACCGAACAGCTTCCAAAATCCAACCAGGAAATGAAAAACCTGTCTCCTTGTCAAGAAGTGATACAGATGGTTATCTTCAGAGATCTGCTCAGAGTGCTGTCCATCTGGGTGCCACAGAGCAAAATGTTATTAAAAAAACATCTACAAAATTCCCAACAAGCCCACACTTTTCTTTTTGGAAACCAGACTTCTCTATTCCACTACAGGTCTCTGTTACAAGCACAGTTGATCAATCAAAAAAAAAATCCAGTGCCGTCAGGAATCCATAACTCACCGATATGCCCAACATCCTGGCTCGACTCTCTTGTTGGGCTGTCCCAGACTTATTCTGGAGCCACTCCTTCTGGCAGCTCTACAACCACAGGGGCACATTCCTCGGGGTCCATCTCAAAATCCCACCGGAACTTCTTGGTCAGGTAGACTTTGAACTTTTCCGCCCGTTTCCGAAGACCACTGTCCACACCAGGCCCACTCGTGAACAAAAAGAACTCCTGGGCAAGAGTAAAATCAGATATCAGTGCAGAATGTGCAGATGGGCCACATGACCACCTCTCGTTTATAACCACCCTCGTATTCTCCTGGCTGGTGTACGGCAAAAAACAAAAGAAGAACATGATTTTGTTTTAAATGAAAAACGTCTGACTAAGCTTCTTTCTGTACTCTTCCCTGGCTACTCTTTTATGTATAACTCTCAGATACTGTGAGTCCCCAGATAAACTGGTAGATCAAACACAATCTCAATTTTCAACAGAAAAAAAAAAACTCGGAAGAGAAGACAATTTACCATGGTAAAACTTGGGGTGACAAACAGCTTAAATAATGAAAATCTATAAGAGCCCCGATTATGGCCTAAATGAAACGCTAGATCACGCAGGACTTTAACCCTTCTTTTACTATTCATATTCTGGATTTGGAGTCTTCCTAAGCTGCACAGCACTGAGGCAGCAAGACCAGCTTTGTGAAGAGAACCAAACAACCTACCTGCAAGGTGGAAGTGAGAAAGTTGTCTTTGGATACGATGTCTACAAAGAAATCGGGGGGAATCTCTCCCAGCTGGTGGTAGAGAACAGGGATGAGGTGGAGGTACAGGTTCCGGTGGTTGAGTATAGCCTCCTCAGAGCGGCATAGCAGGTTCAGAAGACATTTCCAGTGCTCAAAGCTCTCATACACATTCCCAATCAGGAAACACACAAATGCAAACTGCAACTCCCCTGGACAGCAAAACAACAACAAAAAAAGAGAGAAGGAGGAGAGGAAAGGTAATTTACTTACAAATTGCATCAAAAGCAAAAGCTTATTGGAATCCTGAAAACTGAAGTTTGTTAGAATTACACTGAAATGAATGGCATTCAACTACACAGGCCAGTAGTCATCTCCTGATTTACTGTATGTGTTCAGAAAATAAAAAAGGCTGGCATTTTATAGCATCAATCAATGCAAGGAACTGTAAAGGCTTTGAATTGTGTCAGAGTGTGTTTTTTCAGTCCAGAACTCACCCAGCACTTGCAGTGGCTCGTCTTTGTAGTAGCGTTCTAGTAAGCTGTTGAGGGCATAACTGAGGTCCATACTGTACTGGGTGATTTGGGCAGGTGTGGCCCCCTCAGGGTAGGTCTGTTTGGGGATCTCTGAGAAGCGCAGCTCTGTGCCGGCTCTCAGCTTCATCTTAGGCAGCCTGTCCAAACCCTCCTGCATGCTCTGGCACTGGATGTCGTACCGTGGGAGGTTCTGCTGGACCCGATCTTCCGTGTGAGGCAACGACAGTTCCGGTACCACATCGCTGAAGGCACAGATCTTGCCATTCAGGGGCTGCAGGCGTTGTGCAACCTCCTGGGTGACGCGGTCCGTCAGGGAGACCCACTTCCGAAGCATGTCGTAGGGGTAAGGTCCCAGAAAGCGGTCCAGATCGCGCAGCCCAGCCCGCACCCGGGCCACTTCCTCCTCGTTCTGGGAGGCGGAAAAGTCCAGGTCCTCTTGCTGGCTGTCCCAGTGAGCCAGCAGGACGTCTCGGGCTTTGAGAGAGAGGAAGACCCCAGTCCGAGGCCCAGTCTCCCCTCCTTGCTCCGGCTTGTTGGAAGCGCTGTAGTGCAGGAAGTGCAGGCCCGGTGGGATCATCTTGACCCCTCGGAACCTGGGACCCACCTGCCAGGTCTTGTAATCGATCCCCAGCTCCGACCCCTCGGGCACCCCCAACAAAACCAGTGTGGCCCCCTCCTCAAACAGACTGCAGGCCAGTTCAGGATCCATGTCCATGCCGGCCATATCTACTAGAAAGAGCACAAAACTGACAATTAAACACTTACATGGACCACAGCCAGACATCAAATAAAATAACCTAGGAGCTAAGGTTTTAATAAAGCAAAACATTGTGACATTTCTGAAACAAAAGATGTGATCATTTGCATTCGTTGGTAAGGACCTAGGTATGGCTCCTCCATAATACTCGACAAGGCTTCTGCAACTACAATTCGCACCTAAAATAGTCAACTTATCTACAATGAAAAAAAAAAACGACAATTCACTTTTAAATTAAGTCGTTCTTGTGGCTCCAGACAGCGCGAGAATGAAATGTCAAGATCAGTTTACCCGGTATTTTACATTAAAAAGTGCTAAGAATGATCAATACTATCAGTCACAATCACTAACCCCAACTTAGAAAAACAAATATTTTTTTCCCCATAGTCGTATAATTCCTTTAGCACAAAGATGCAAGTATAAAATTACGAAAAAAAACTGTGTTGAAATGTTTCGTTTTAAAAAAATATTTCTAATTAACTGCGACTTCAACGATACGATTTCTTGGCACTGTACCGTAATTTTCTGGCCAGCAAAACGTTACCTTTGAGGGCCTAATATATATTTAGTCAATGGCTTAAAAAATCATATTCAAATAATGAAGTCACCTGGACGATCACGGAGCGTAGCTGTGCAGCATAGCAGACAAAACTCCACGTTCCTGAACGTAAACGCGTAGCAACGTATTGTGTACCAGAGAGCTCACTTCCGGTCCTTTTTGTTAAGGAACCAAAAACCAATTAGAAAAAAGGTTCCGATTATACAATATAAACATTTTAAGAATCTCCATAGAAAATTAATCCTTAATAGGTATTGGCCTCATTATGGAGCAGGACTGGCACCATTGGAAAAACTTCCCTATCTGTAAAAAAAAAAAACAATAATAAAGTAAAATTACGATATTTAAACAATCTGATATAAAAACAATATGTATTTTAGTCTTTAAAATAATAGTAATATTATTCTCGGGGGAAAAATACTAAACAAAAGAACTTAGGGCAATAGTAGATGCCTCAATGCAGGGACAAAGATAAAAAAAAAACATTCCACAGCTCTTGAGGAGTTATTTGTTAAATTGGACCAATTTACAAACTTCTCCCTGCTCTTTGAATTAGAATTCTAATTAGACATATAAAACCTATGTTCAGACTGGCCAACCAGGACTAGATTTAGTCCACTGTGCTATAATTCAAAATGACTAACATCTGTCCTGTGTAGGAGCAAGGTGTGCCACACCTATAGGGCCAAGCTGAATTCAATTGTTGTTCTAATCTTTATTTTAGCATGTAATATTAACTACCTTGAAATAATATGCAGTGAATTGAGGTGTTTTGAATCTAAATCCACAGTGTAGTACAAGACATGAAATAAAATCACAAAGCTAATCAAATAAAGTAGGATTAAAATACTTCATATACAGTAAATGTAATAACAATAATTAATAGGAAGAAAAGACACGGTTTATTTAAACCAATCTATAAACTGCAGTCTTGTGCACGTCATGAAACAGATGAAAGATGGCCATCATTGAAGTTTTGAACACAGAAACATCCAAATATACAACAACATGCATTTTCTGTTTTCTTTTATTGACCTCACTCTATTTGCACCTTAGTCACAAACTATCTTATAAAGGTTATACAATCTTTTACAATATCCATTTAAATCAAGTTTCTAACTCTCAAGCATATGATAGCATTACATTTCAATAAAAGCACCAAATGGAGAGCTCGCATCTTTTCCCTTCATTGACCTCAAAGTACTGAAGAAAGAGCTGCACGCGTGACGTCACCATGGGAACGGCACCATCTTGGATACCAACTGAACGTCAACATCTTGAAGGTCATTCTGTTAATCGGCTAACTTGACTCATAACAACCCTAAAGTTATACAGGCAATATAGTATGTAAATACAGTACAAAGGACCAGCTATACAGGCAATATAGTATGTAAATACAGTACATGTTAACAATATAACTTTACGTTAGCCATACAGATTAAGCAGCATTTTTAAATGTCTACAATAATAAATGCATTTTAGCTTAAAAAGATCTTCTTAGACCATATTAATAACAAGATATGCTATTTTATAGCATCATTTATGACACCATGCTGATATTGTGAGACAGGCACATCTCAGTATTAATTAGAATATTGTGAGGCTGAACAAAATCAACTAAAAACAAAGAATCTATCTATTGGAAAACATATAATTACAAACATAAATAAAAAAATAATATTCTTGTTCTTATAACTAGCATAGGTTTAGGTTGAGGGGGTACATGTTAATAAATAGTACAACCTACTAAACAAAAAAATAAAACAGAAGTTGAAAAGTCTTTTATATTTTAATTTGTAAATGATTAAATGAAAAATGATGCATTTAATACATCTAACTCTCAAAGTCCCATTTTATCTATACAGCATACTGTATGTGAGTATGGTACATTTCTATGAATATGTAAGTGTCTTTCCAAATATTTCTTCTTAAAGCATTTATAAAAGCTCTCACATTAGGTGTGGCAAAAGCTTATATTTTGTACAGTTTTTGACTGTAACTGCTAAAATCTTTATTGATTATTTACAAATCCCTTAATTTGTAAAATCCCTTTACAAATCCCTTTAGTGTGTATTCCTCCTAGTTTATGTCTTTCTTTTTGGTTTTGGAGAATACATGATTTGTAACTTCTTCCAACACAATATTAAGGCCTCGATAATCTTCTTTTTCTTTTTTTTTCTTCTTTTCCCTCCTAAACCTTTACTATTTGTGCATACTGGGTCACCTTCTGATCTTCTTATCTGAAAAACAAAATACCAAAGCATATATATTCTTTGTTAACCTCTTGGAGAAAAAAAATCATTTCTTTTGAAGCATCACCAGGTGAGAATTTGTGTTGTGTACAGCGCTATTCAAAACTGTGGAAGCACAGCGAACAATGATGTTGGGGAAAAGGAGAATATTGTTCTCTCTTTTTCACTACAGTCCCTAGATTCACTTCTATCTTCACATCCCTGAGCAGAAATTCATTATCACAGACTTTTGTTCCTTCTGAAATCACCAGCAGTTTCAGAACCTACTGTACATGAGGGTTAAAATGTCCAAATTGATTCCTTAATCAATAATAATAAGCCTTAAGTGAGTTACTTAAATTCTTTTCCTGAAGTCTGTTGATGATTATAATAAACTTATAAGTCTGTTGATGATTATAATAAACTCATAATATCTGCTGGACTTAAGCCCTCTTCTAAAGTGTTATATCACAGTAACTTACCAGGTCAGCATAATTGCAGTTTTGTTTAATAACCATTTCCATTCTTTTCACAGGGTTACCTAGGTTCTTTGACCCTTTACCTTTGACTTGACATTTAAAAAACTGTGTCATATTGTAGATAGACTGCAGGATGTGGTGTACCTAAAATAATCAAAATAAAATTTCAGGGTTTGAAACAAAGCACTGGCAGAGCAATTAGTTGAATTCAGATATTAAGCTAGATAAAGGCTATTTAGCAGATAATTCAGACTTTGCATCCTATTCCAAGACGTGCTTCCTCGTAAGTGTCCAAAAGCATAATGAAAAAAAAAATTAACTTCCCTTTTAATTAACTTCATGTTTCTCTACACCTATGAAGTATCATATTTACAAAAAATGTACAGCCCAATCATCAATCTTCAAATGAAAAGTACTCAGTTCCAGCACAAATTATACTCTGCTGTATCATCATGCACTGTTGCCTAGCCATGAAAAAACTGATTATGGGGTGGCAGTATACAACTTACTGCTTGAAAATCGTGAAATTGTTCTCCACGTTTTCTCTTATAATTTCTCCTCTGACTATCAGAAATCCCCATGCTTAGCTCAATGAGTAACTTGATGGACTAGTTTTTTTTTTTTCGAGAACTCCTAGTGGTTTGACTGACATAAGACCAACACCTTTCACAATTCCCTTGACCCCAATGGCACTGAAACACGAAAAAAAAAATCTGCCGTGTGCTGTCCTTGGTGCTGAATGCCTCTCTTGTAAAGGAAAATGGTATTGAACTGTTTTCTGTCTGACCTGCCTCCTGATCTGAATAAAGGTTTTTGTAACAGAATCAATGCATTTTATGTGACAAAATGCTTAGAAATTAAAACTTACTGACTTTTCCTGACTATTGTTCAACAACGGGCTTACTGTGGCTTCATAGAACATTGTTCTACTTGTCATGGTGCATGCAAAACAGGACTAGGATGTGACATCTTGGAAAATGAATTAAAAACTGAGTTATATTGCTCAGAATACTGTCTTCTATTGTTCTTATTCTCTACGGATAGAAACCGGTGCCCTACAGAAATAATTATGTTCACTCATGTATTTTAAGATAGTGTATACAGCCTCACTTGGGAATTCTGAGATTTTTGTTTTCTGTATTCTTTGTTTTCCTCCTGTTCTAAAGAATATACGAGAATATTACATACTGTAACTATAACGATATGCATTAATTAACTTTAATAGAGTACTAGGTACTGCAAATACACAATAGACCAGTCTAGATTCTGTTGTTTACATTTTAATTAAATAGATTTGTTAATTGTTTTTCTAAGATAACAATACAGTTAGCGTAAGTCATGTAACTTCCTACAGTTGTCAGTCTAATAGAATTTGGAATTTAATTTGAGTTACGATTGATAGCAGTAGTGTATTATGAATCTTTACAAATCTCCATTCACAAATTATACTCTTGATTTTAAGTCATGCAAGAAAGGCAAAACATACAACTGAGCTTTGTCCGAGTAATCACTATCAACCATGCTCTCAGCATGAACGAAGGTGATTTAGATTTGGTCTAGTGTATATATACATTTAAAGATCCTTGGAGTTTTACATACTATACCAGAATACCAGACACATACAGTATACATGTATACTGTACAGGACATACACACATCAGGTAAAGTACACACAAGTTACATTAGTGGAACTAAAATGGATAAACTCTAAATCATACCTTTCCAGAGGGGCAATGGTCTCTTAAATTTTTATTTTCTCTTGATGTGTCATAAGGACCTGTGAGGTTCTAAAAAAGAAGAATATTGATCAGTCCACAACAGCAATTAATTTAGGTTGAATCGCTACAAGATCTCCCAAACCACAAGAGGGCAGTAACTCACTGACTCTGACAATGTTTCGCAATGAGAAAGGCTGTTGCCTTTTAGTATTTTAAAATAACTCCCGTAAAAGTCAGGCAAATAACATCATGAATGCACAGACAACATACCCACATACAGTATAAATCCAACACACACTCAAACATATATAAAGATGAGGTTAAATAGTATCATCAGCTGAAGAGGGACTTTTGTCCAAAATGACGTGTACCTACAGTATATTCTGTAAAATTATTTTAACCATTAAACCTTGTAGTTGTACACTACACGAAAGCTTTTTTGATTTATTGAGCTCCTCATTTTGCAATAGTTCCTGTTTCATTACAAACACATACATAACAAGTACATACCAGGCTTTGGAGTTCTGTGAGGATTAGTTCTTTGTAAGCGATGAGGATCTCTTGATAGTTGCACCTCTGTCTACTGTTTGAGATGTCCGAAAACAATACCGTTACCACTAAAATACAAATCAGAGTCCTGGAGACACACTAAAAAAGAGAAATAAGATTAACAAACTCAACTGTCTCTTCTCTTATTACTATTGAAACTTCTTACAGCCGTAAAGAAGCGTTTTGTCCGAGCTTGTGAACGTCTGGCTTAATGAACAGCTCTCTTCGACAGTGTGTTTGGAAATATTCATATTAAGTATATATATATATTCATTAAGCAGTGGCAAAGAGCTATCCAGTAGTGAAGTCAATTACTAAACTATGAAACCTTAAACGGGGAAAACTTACTTCAAAAAGCATTTGTGGGAATAACTGTACTTTTGAACTGGTACTCATTCACTGGGTTCCAGAATGCAATATTACAAACCCGTGACTAATGTGAACACCTTTAAACCCGTTTATCTATATCCGTTTACCGAGTTCGTGTCACAAACCGCATTAGACCCTAATCACTCACACACACGACACAGATATGCGCAGTTCGATAAAGAAGCGTTGTCAAAAGCGATCTCTTACCTACCATTTATCATTGTCTACTGGATGATCCTCAGATTTTTGAAACCCATTTGTCAGGCAACCACAGCAACAGAAGTTTCTCATGGTCAAACTGCGATTGCATCTACCGCGTTTCAGACATGCACTCTCTTTATTCCTCGACGGTCCACGAAATGCAGTTTTGGGCGACGCTCGGAAATATCACTGAGTTTATTCTTACTTAAATTCTTTAAAATTAAAGTCGGCGTGTCTCTGGCCGGACATGCAATGAAGTGGACTTTGTGCCATGGCATGCAACTGAATTCAACCCCTAAGCTCAAATTTCGTACCCCGTCATTTACTGTTGGTGGTGGGCTTCTCTTTTCACGTAAATCTAGTCTGATCAAGTCTTGAAAACTTCCGCGATCAATCACCATGCTTTCGGTTTCGTTAAACAAGAAAAACAAATCGTGTTAACATTAAAATTTTGTTTGTAGAGTAACGAGATAGCAGGTACCATGGCTGTAACTATACCTAGTTAAACTGCCCCTTATTTGACACAATGGAGAAGAGACCAGCTGATCGCTTTTCGTGTGCCGCAGGTCGTTTCCACACTTTTGATATGGGTAAAACTGCTGGTTCAGTTCACGTTTTCACACATTTAACCCTATTACACCCACAGCATTAGGCACTCTTAAATATCATTATCTTTAAAACATAAATCTCCAAGTTACCATAGCAATGTTAGGTAGGGGGTATTGTATGTTACGCACTCCAAATACATTAATTGAATTCGTCAATACGTGTTTTTTTTTAGATTATACAAATTGTACGATTCCTAGACATTTACACCGCACGAAAGGATTTCCTGCGATTTTCTTTTCAAGAAAGAAAATTGATGGTTTGATTTGAGTTTCCCGGGACAAGTGCTTTGCACCTAAAGGATCAGCTTCACAGACCGCAGAATCAAGTTATCCGTTTAAAAAACTGCAAACGTCTTTGGTTTGTAACCAATTCATAAAATGTGACAATAAATGCGAACGGCAAAACAAGGTCTTTTGGTTCATTATGTGTCAGCATGTGAAAAGACAGATTATTTCAGGATGATATTACAGATGATATTCCGTTTGACAAGGGACATAATTGTAGCTTTGTCGAATGCCTCATCAATAAGCCCAGATGCTGTTCCTTGCCGTTTATTTATACTATGGTATGTGTTTTTCACAAAAACTAAAAGCCAACCACACAAAGGAAATCCCCGAGAAGCAATCATACAGCTGCATCAACGTCGAGGGAATAGTGAGTGATCCATGTTTATTCTGCCAAGATTACTTGCGGCTTTGCGTCTCTGGAACGGTTTTCAATTTAGATTGATACATTTTTTCAGGCTTTATTTCATCCGCCTCAATTGTTTTGCTAACGTATAAATTACCTACTTGCCGGAACCCCTAATAGTTAACAGATATCAACTAACAGGTGTCTACCATGTTCTTAATTTACACATAGATGTAGGTCTGCTGGCAGTGATTTCATTTGTATCCCAAAGAGTGAAGTAAAAGAAAACTTTATTATACTGTATTGAGACTGCGGAATTCATAGCCATGACATCCCTTTTACAAAACTGCTTTTAAAACCAGACTTTCCACACTCGTTCTCATTCATATCAATGTTAGCTTGGTCATTTTAGCTCGCGTTATTTACCCTTTTTTCTATTTTAAATATATTTGTAAGGGGCTCTGAGTCTGAAAGGTGTTATAATAATAATGCTATTTGTGTAAAGGATATTACTTTAAAACCCAAACAAACAACAGGATTATTTTTTATTTTATCTCCAAATTTGTATCCACAATATTTTGTAGGGACAAAATATTATGACACAATTATGTAGGGACATTTGTTAATAGTAGTTTTATTAATCCATTTTCCTTTAATTAAAAAGATTAATGGAAAAATGACTTACAAGTAAAGGTCAGCTTCATACATTTACAGTTACCATTCAGTTTTCTCCCTTTTCAACAAAGTAAGCAAGTCAGGACACTTTTACATACAGTAGGAGGCAGTTACAATTACTGCCAAGCTCACTGTTGAGCAAAAATATATCACTCAAAGGCTTCCCGAGGTAAATGCATTGTTGCACTACATAGGATACAGTCACAGTTTAAAATAAATCCAGCACTTTCAAACTGTAGTCTATGTCCCAGATCCAAAATAAAACAGAAAAAGAAATAAAATCTGTATATAAACCCCAAAGGTCGCACAATATTTACAAAGAGGAATTATTACATAAATATATTTTGTCAGGCCAAAAGATGCTTCAGTTCAGCGACACTAGATAGGATATCAATCCTTTGCTGAAGAAAAAAACAGGGGAGGTTGAAGGGTGATAAGTAGGAAACAGCACTTATAGTAATCATTCCTTAAAAGACAAAACAATACAACTTTTTACTTTTTTTATAAACGCATTTGTTGTTTTTTTAAAAAAACACACAGTGTGTAGTTTACATTTGCATGACAGGAAACGGATTTTCAGAGTTGGGGCATGCTCCATCTGCTACACCTATGGGAAAGCATTCAGTTCTATATAAACAGAGTCGGTGCGCGCGATTTAAAAGGTGTTTTTGATCTTTGCAGCTACAAGGACCAGAATCTCCCCGATCTTCTTCTGCCAGTTGTGAATGTGCTTGGACTCGGCGCACCACAGCTCTCCGTGTCGCGGCTCGGCGTTCTCGCACCGCCTCTTGACTTCCTCCTGCTGCTCCTGGTGATCACAGAGAGACGAGACATTGTGCTTCCAGATCTTCATCGGGAAACACCAAAGACACCCCGCAAGAAGGAGACGGACGCTGAGAGTTGCTATGGGCTTACTGGAGCCTCTCATAATATCGTACTCATAAGGATAATCAGATTATGATGCAGGAAGGGGCATCCTGCGTGACACGAGTAGTAAAGTCGCCTGCCGGCGAGGGCGTTGAGCTCTATGATCACGGGTCAGAGCCCAGGTAATGTCACTAGTCCACTGTGACCGGGATTCTGCAAGCACTGGTGCACAACACACTGAACCGGAGGGTGGGGTGGGATTAGTCAAGACAGAGCTCCATTGGCTTTCAGCAAGCCCTGTGGCCTAGTGGGTGCCTGCAGGCATGCAGCACTGTCACTGAACATGGCTCTGCCCCAGTCAATGCTGAATCTTCGCTGGTGCCTTTATTAATAACTGACTGGCTCAAACGTAGGCAGGACAGAAGCGTATATATACTTCCTTGCTCTCCACTGCATGCCGTCACAGCATTTGGAATTGTGAGCTGAGACACTATGAAAATTAGCTGGGTAAAACAAAAACAACTTGCAATTCTGAATTTTAAATAAATAGTTGGGGCGGGGGGTGGGGGATATGTCACATTTTTAAAGTGTGCCACAATATAAAGACATATTGCTGTTTGATGATGACTGTGTGTTTTTAGCTGCTTGGGTGAAACACGTTCCTCTTGAAGATGGATTACATGTTAGCCCTTACCTCTGTTCCATGTTGGATTTCGAACTTATAGAACAGAGCCCAGGCATCCCCTAGGTCAGGCTCGATTTTCACGGTCCTGAGGAACCACTCGCGGGCCTTGGTTATTTTCCTTTCACTCCAGAACAACCTACAACAGCAAAAAAAAAAAGATATGCACTTTAGCTTCCTGGGAATTGTGTTTTTTTACATTTTTGTACTTCTTCTTTCAAGCTCAATGCCTGGTAAGCTAAAGTCATATGTTGAAGCTGCACAGCATAAATGTAGTTAGGTATTCTTTAACAGCCACAACAGAAAAAAGCCATTAAACAGCTTTAGAATTAAGACCTCTTTATTCCAGTGAATAAGTTTAGTCCTTTTTCCACCTGTTGTTACAAAAAAATCGGATCTTTCATGGTTATGCCTACTATGTTACTAGAGAGGTGTAGAAGTTGTAGATTTTAATGATCAGATCTACCCACCGTGTTAAACCAACATTCCTTACAGATACCTGAATAGACATAAAATAAGGTTTGCAAATAATCTCAAGGCTGTAACGTACTTGGCTACTGCAAGCAGAACGTGAGGATCATGTTCGCACTTCTTCAAGGCATCCACACTCTTGGTCTTTCTTTGAGGTCTAGATTCAAGGAAAATGGCTTCTGCCCAGAGTATTCCTTAAAAAAAAAAAGATTTAGAATCTGTAATATAAGCAGTATTACAACCCAGTAAAAGAACATGCTTTTCAATACTTCATTGCCACATCTAGTTGAATTTGGTTTGGGGAGCTCATATAATTGAAATACATAGAATACAAATATACAACATTAAAACAATAATAGACAGCATCCACCAATACATCTTCACATACCATCCTAAACACACAACAGTGATAAAAAAATCGAGTTCTTCAGAGCATTGTTAATAAAACTGGACCAATACATCAGATGTCTTCAAATCAATGGTTTAAAATGGCTTAAGATCTATGTTTAAAATATTGAATCCATTAGATTTCAATTGAAATGTTTTCCACTAGTCTCTTGTACATCTATAATTCTAACTCAAGATGGAAGTTCACTAACAGAATCAAAAGGGTCTGAAGGATTTAGACTCCATTCTGCGTGGAGGAATGAATGTTCACAAATTTCTCCTATACAATGCCCTAACCTCATAGCATCATACAGGATGTATTTAGTCAGTGTAATCCCTACCAGAGGAGGATTTACAAATAATAACTACAGGGGTGTGAATAATTGTGACCCTTGTGCTTTGTAGACTTAAATTATGACAAATATGACTTTGGTTGTTGCAACACAAAGATCATAATCAACATCTTTAAAACGTGTAAATATTGAACATCCTACTAGGGGGCACTACGAGGCTAAAAATACTACACTTTTCTCGGGTAAGGTGTGTTCACAGCATCGCTGCAACATGTAATTCTTATTTTGCGCTGCAGAAATGTTTTTTCTTCGATTACAGCACTAAAACTGAGATACTGAATTTAGAACAGGTGACAAGCAATGTTTTTTATACCAACATTTATGAGAAAAACAAATATTATAAAATGATCAGCTCATAAAATGACAATCCAAGTGTTTTTTCTTGCTTTCCATCAGAGAATAATCTATAAACAAAAGTAAGAAAACTGAAGAAACCACTGTTCCCAGTGCAGCCCAAATTAAAAGGCAAAAAACAGAATGAGTTTAAGGGATGAGCATTTCCTGTGCAAAGACTTCACTTTGCTCCAGGGATTGGAAAAACACAAAGAGCTTCAGAAAACACGCAATTTGCTGAAATCCAATATGCTCTTCTTACTCTTATTTCTTGTTCTTAACCTAAATGTAGGCTAGTCCCTTTGTAACCTCATTTCAACTACTAATGCCTTTGCAACTTCATCATATTCATTACAAGGTATGATAATTTATGGGAAACTATAAAAGTCTAAAAATAAAAATCTCACTAAGCAACGCAGGTCTCCTTTTCCTTTTCTTCTCCATTACTTGTGACCATACAGTGAACATTAAGCATTTCTGAAGAAACAATTCAATCTCCCAAATGGGGAATGTAATGGAAAGCATTTATTCTTGATTGGCATAGCAAAACACAATTCATAAGGCCCTGAGCATTTCGCATTCAGGAATAACCTAATTGGCACAGAAATAACCAAGGCAACATCCGCCAAATACAGTGCCTTGCGAAAGTATTCGGCCCCCTTGAACTTTTCAACCTTTTGCCACATTTCAGGCTTCAAACATAAAGATATAAATTTTTTATTTTATGTGAAGAATCACCAACAAGTGGGACACAATTGTGAAGTGGAACGAAATCTATTGGATTTTTGAAACTTTTTTAACTAATAAAAAAATGAAAAGTGGGGCGTGCAAAATTATTCGGCCCCTTTACTTTCAGTGCAGCAAACTCACTCCAGAAGTTCAGCGAGGATCTCTGAATGATCCAATGTTGTCCTAAATGACTGATGGTGATAAATAGAATCCACCTGTGTGTAATCAAGTCTCTGTATAAATGCACCTGCTCTGTGATAGTCTCAAGGTTCTGTTGAAAGCGCAGAGAGCATCATGAAGACCAAGGAACACACCAGGCAGGTCCGTAATACTGTTGTGGAGAAGTTTAAAGCCGGATTTGGATACAAAAAGATTTCCCAAGCTTCAAACATCCCAAGGAGCACTGTGCAAGCGATCATCTTGAAATGGAAGGAGTATCAGACCACTGCAAATCTACCAAGACCTGGCCGTCCCTCTAAACTTTCAGCTCAGACAAGGAGAAGACTGATCAGAGATGCAGCCAAGAGGCCCATGATCACTCTGGATGAACTGCAGAGAACTACAGCTCAGATGGGAGAGTCTGTCCATAGGACAACAATCAGTCTTACACTGCACAAATCTGGCCTTTATGGAAGAGTGGCAAGAAGAAAGCCATTTCTCAAAGATATCCATAAAAAGTCTCGTCTAAAGTTTGCCACAAGCCACCTGGGAGACACCCCAAACATGTGGAAGAAGGTGCTCTGGTCAGATGAAACCAAAATCGAACTTTTTGGCCACAATGCAAAACGATATGTTTGGCGTAAAAGCAACACAGCTCATCACCCTCAACACACCATCCCCACTGTCAAACATGGTGGTGGCAGCATCATGGTTTGGGCCTGCTTTTCTTCAGCAGGGACAGGGAAGATGGTTAAAATTGAGGGGAAGATGGATGCAGCCAAATACAGGACCATTCTGGATGAAAACCTGTTGGAGTCTGCAAAAGACCTGAAACTGGGACGGAGATTTATCTTCCAACAAGACAATGATCCCAAACATACAGCAAAATCTACAAAGGAATGGTTCACAAATAAACGTATCCAGGTGTTTGAATGGCCAAGTCAAAGTCCAGACCTGAATCCAATCGAGAATCTGTGGAAAGAGCTGAAAACTGCTGTTCACAAACGCTCTCCATCCAACCTCACTGAGCTCGAGCTGTTTTGCAAGGAAGAATGGGCAAGAATTTCAGTCTCTCGATGTGCAAAACTGATAGAGACATACCCCAAGCGACTTGCAGCTGTAATCGCAGCAAAAGGTGGCTCTACAAAGTATTAACGCAAGGGGGCCGAATAATTTTGCACGCCCCACTTTTCATTTTTTTATTAGTTAAAAAAGTTTCAAAAATCCAATAGATTTCTTCCACTTCACAATTGTGTCCCACTTGTTGGTGATTCTTCACATAAAATAAAAAATTTATATCTTTATGTTTGAAGCCTGAAATGTGGCAAAAGATTGAAAAGTTCAAGGGGGCCGAATACTTTCGCAAGGCACTGTAAATTCTCCAACACAGCCTTCACCTACTTAGCTTTTTATAAACATCCACAGCCCACTTACCAGTTCTAGGTTTTTATTTATGTCTTACCACAACAATCCAGAATTTCCCAGAACATTACCAAAGTTAAGTTTGGCATCTTAAATCACAAATGCAAGTTTCTGGTAATACACATTTCCATCTTCCAGTTTGAGGCAGAAGCTAACAAATCATACAGTGAGCTAATTTCAGAATTATTTTTGCAAAACCACAAACACCTCCTACTTAAGCTCATAAATGAAAGTGTCCATGAAGCGTGTGCCAACTATCCTTTGTCAAAGCAGGTCATTGTCTTCAGATTTCATTTCAACTTCATATATAGATCTGCATTACTCTTCATATATTACAGTTACCGAACTATTTACTTTAATTATTCAAAATACGCAAACTCAGCAAAATGTCATTTACTAGGTAGAGATATGCTAACTAGAAAGATTTTGTTGTCCAGATCTTAACTTAGCTCTTAAGACTGGATGGAAATGACTCAGAATTTTTCTCGTTCAAAAACAGAAATAACTACAAGCCTAAATATCCATGGAAGAAAAACAAAAAACAAAAAAACACAAAACAAAGGTGCTTTCTTTGCCTTTTTTTAATCCCTCTGGGGGAGGATCCCAGGACAGCCTAGCGTAGTTCAACTCCTTAATTGTCGTTTGACAACACATAAGACATACAAAATGAACAGCTTTTGGAACCTGAAAACCTGGCAAGTACTGAGTGCTCAGTCTTTTAAGTCTGTTGAGTTCCACTGGCCTGATCTACAAAATGTCAGGAAATACAGGCTCTGTCTTCTTGAATTCTCAAACCTGGTGCAGTGCCTTTTGCCAGCTGAATTCAAAATGTCTGACTTTGAGAAGTGAAGAAAGTAGAACCTCCTATGTCTTATACAAATACAGAAAATTAAGGTTGTGTGTAATTGTTGCGAATGTAGGACAGATTTTTTCCACCATCTGACAGTAAATGAAAAACAAAAAAGTTCATTTATAATTCTTCGCAGTCAAAGAGTGAAACTTTGAAGTTTAGGTTATTCATAAACATGCTGGACCTTGCCAACAATAAAACATACCTGGATTTAACCCCAGTTTTTTTAATTTCCCCCAAGAGTCATAAATCTAGCCAATTTCTAACATCCTGTGCCAGGAAAAAGTTCTTCATGCATTCCATGCCCCACTGCTTCAACTTACACGTCATCTATTGTATAGCATCAATACCCATTTACAGCCTGTCAAGCAAAGACAGAAGGAAACTTCAGATGAAAAACTAACCTGTGTGTACAGGTAGGAAAGTAGCAAGTTTAACAAAGGGGACCAGCTGGGTATCACAGTCAGTAGCTTTATTTTACTACAGTATCCTTTACATTGCCAGAAAGACAAAGTCGAAACAAGAAGCTCTAATGCTCAGCTCCTAAAGATCAGCTGTATCTGCTTGGATAGGAATATTGTTATCCGCTCCTTAACCAAGTTTGGCTATCATCATACATAAAACTGGTACGTCCATCCTGATTTGGATACATCTATTTCTGCTTTTACAGGTACCCAGCTGATATAAACTGATCTATATTTGATCTATACTAATCTTTTACTTCTATGACCTGCTTCTGTCTGGCCCGTTGCTGAGATGAGTCAGTTTACTGTAACATCTTCACCAATTACTTTTTCACACAACCTCATTTAAGTCATTAAATTGAACGTGCTGCTGCGCACACTGGCCTACTCAATATGAACTACTTCTGTCAACTGCCGACTGCTTATCTTTCAAGCAGGACACATCGTTTAGACACAAAAGTTCATCTGCCTGAAACCTCAGTGAGTGAAAGGTGTAAAAAAATACTTCTATATCTTTCGAGTTAGAGTGTGACATCTTTCTAATGAAGGTAAAGAGTAGACAGAGGCTGCTAAGGGCACTTACCGGAATTGGGACACTCCTGTAGAGCCTTGGCCATCAACGTGTTTGAAATGTTCTTGAGTCCTGCCCTGTACTCCAATCTAACAGACTCCAGCCTGAAACATTCACATTACATTAGGTGACATTTCTAATTACCCCTGTTTGCTGATTATTTTTAAGAGCACAAGACAACCAGAGAACCCTCTAAGGTTAAAAAAAATGGACGATGTTAAGGGTAAGATTTTGTCACAAAATATGTACGCTCCATATCACATCACTGCTGGTAGTAAAAATAAACATTTTACTTGCTGGTTGCAATAAGGCAGAACAAAACTTTAAGATTATTAAAGATTATTTAAGGTATTTTATATTCAGCTAAGAATAACCGAAACCAGCTTCAAAACCCTTTAGCAGCTGGAAAAGTGAAAAGGGTCAAATCAATCACATGTTTAGTAACATTAAGGGCTTAAGTAACTGATTCCAGATGGAAGGAAGACCAGAGCACACTGGGGACATGAGAATCAGGACCGGGAATCCCTGTTCTAGACCACTAATGCAATGTTACAGAGAAGTCCTCAAGCCAATCTCTAAACCTACCACAGCTCTGGGTTCTGAGGGTTCTTCAGCCTGGATTTTTCCAGGATCGCTCTGGCTCGGGTCAGCTGGCCTGCCTTCTCCTCCAGTCTGGAGAGGAGCAGCCATAGGGGAATGGAATGTGGGCATTTCTTCAGCTGGAACACAAGGCAAGGATTTAAAATCAGCTGGGCCCTTGACTCACTTGTTGTTGCTCACAAAGACTGTTATCAGTAGAGCAAAAAAATCCTGTAACTGCTGATTATACACCCTTTACACAACACAAGCAGTTTAGAAAAGGCCAAGTATAAATTAATAACATAAAATCCCTTAACCAATACCCCGTTAAGCCAATAAAGGGTAAATATCACACGATTTCATTGCCCCCCAAATCTTTTATATAGATTTAACTAAGAAGATTGCCTATATTAACTTATGGTTTGTACCTGCTACACAGAAAACAAGTCAAGATTCCTGTAAAAGTTCCTTTTCTCAAATCTGAAGCTACTCAACTCTTATGTTGTTCATTTTTTAATTCTATACATGAACAACAAAAGTAACTTTCAATGGAACATCAGCTTTTTCTTTACTGCTCGGAGGATTCTTCTGAGCCTCGGCATTTCTATCTACAGATTTCGATCTATCTCCATCTAGCTACAGCCAGGATTGGTGTCACTACAAGACCTTTCCACTCCATTTAGGAGCCTGTAAAAAGAGCAATTACAAATTCATAGCTGTTATGCATTAGAAGAAGATAATTGTTTTATTTAGCTCCAATCTGAGTTCAATAATTGCAGGTCCTCTCTTTGCCACATTTCCACCCTTCTCCTCCCGCTTACCCCCTGGTTATAGGCCTCCCGGGCCTTGTCCATGCACTGAGACTGCTCTTCTATCTGCCCCTTCATCATCCACAGCTTGGGAAAATCTTCGTAGTGCTTCAGGGCCTCCACACACAGCTCCTGTGCTGCGGAGATGTTCCCCAGAACCCATTCCAGCTTCACCGACTTCATGAACACCTGGAACACCAAACAAGCTTATTTCTCACACTTCAGAGATAAAGACATTGCAATAAAAGCAGGCAAATGGCAAGACTGAACTCCGATTCAAGTTCAGACAAAACTAAAGGTCCATGTACAAAACAAAACTGTAAAATGTGTGTAATATGCGTGTAAAATACAACTGAGAATCTAAAGTACAGTCTAGAACGTTTTATAAACCAAACTCCACAATGGTTCAAGACCTAGAAACAACAGTAATTAAATTGACCAATCCTGTCTGACTAATTTAATTTAACAAAAACCAGAAGGCACTGTAGAACAAAAGGTAACTCCAATTGACCAACATTTTCAAGTATTTTCTCTTGTGAAAATCTATTTAAATGTTTATATAATGTGAATGTGCATCACTGAAGCAAGAAATAAATGTGGAATTCTGAGACACAAATGGATTTTTCTACAAGGGTGCTACAGCAGCGCTTGGAACAGAAATGCACCCATGGTTCCAGCTCGGATACATAGAGGAATTCTGACAGCAAACAAGGTGCTTATTTTTTCTCATTGTAAACCACTTGAAGGAGAAGATAGATTCACAATTTCTACCAGAGCTGCAAGAAGTATTAAAGGAATATCATGCACTTTCACTGCAACAAACATCGTAAAACCCTTCAAGTTCTACCTGTTTTTCTAACAGTGTAGCTATCAGAGCCAGCTGATACAGCTCAAACCCTTATGAAGTGATAAGATGACACTCCTTTGAGGCAAACCAATATTGTGTAAGCTTTCCCTTTTTCACAATATCTGGCTTACAAGCCTCAACTGGAGTTTTCAAAGTAGGCAGTTTAAATGCATCATTAAGTTAAGTAAACAAAGCTGTAGAGCAGACCTGAGGCTAAAAGAAACAAAAATAAATCTTTGCTAAGACTATCCAGTTAAATACTTTGCTTTGAAACTGTCAAAAAAGTGATTCCCCAAAATGTTCCTCATGTTTAACTTTTACACGAATTTCATCTTCACTTTTTCAGACAATAGCTGAAAATTGAAGAGCTGGGAAATCCACCATCCTAGTACGTTTTACTTTACAGACTAAAGGGTGCTGGGGAGCAGGTTAAAGTTTTTTTACAATTACCTAAATTATTTCAAGGGAACCAGTTCTTATGTTTCAGCGTGAGCTGGGCAATGAAGTATAGCACTCTGCAAAACTGTGATGCCCTGACAACATGAGAGCCCTTTTAACAAATATTAGCACTTAACTGCATGCAGCTCAAGTCAGACCTGCTTCATAAAAATATTAATTTTTCAATAAATATTAATTAGGCATGTCAGCCTTTTAACTTGGCCAAAGTCTTTCCGAACAGCTTCTGGGCATCAACAAATTAATTCCCCTCTCATTTTTTATGTGATCCAATGTCACTGTGAAAAAACAATGAGCCTTTAATTAATAGTAAAGTTCAATTTGTTAAAAAAAAACATCACCATGGGAACCAGGGAAATTATCTAGGTTTTGTTGGCTCTCACTTAAAGGTTGAGAACATTTCAACTTTTCAACCACCCCCGATCTCCAAGATCGCTGGGGGTCTGCCTGCGTGGGGGGCTTCGTCCCGGGCACTCACCCTCGCCGTGGGGGCACTGCTCCGAGCCTTGGCCAGCAGTCTCCTCGCTCTTTCATACTCGTTGTTCTCAGACTCCAGCTTCACGGCAGCCAACCAGATTTCTTCACTGTTTGGATTCGCCTACGAAAAACAAATAAGCACGGTACTGTTTTAAAACACACAGAATATTATTGATGACGTGGATTCAGAGCCTTTAGGTCAATAATAACAAAAGAAAACAAAATCACCCATAAAAGATTGTATAAGTTGCTGCTGGGGTACTTTGGACAAAAAACAGCGAAGAAATAAACCCCGCTATTGTCACAATACCCTGTTTTCTGTTGTTACAGGATGTTTAAACCCAACCACCTCTGACTTCACAAAACAAAATGGGTTCAAAACTACACATTTTCCCATGGGAATGTAATGTTCCTAAAGCATGAAGCAGAACTCCACACAGATCCTCCTTTGATTCCATGTACATAACTATTTCACACTGTGGAGTGACCAACCTTAATTGAAAAATCTGTAGATCTGAGGACAAGTCACCAGGCTCAGAGCATGAGTGCAGAGATGCACAAAGAAGAAAACCGAATCTGCACTTCCATATTTTGAAATTGTGAGTTATCTCTCATTACACAAATTCCCAACCTGAACCAATGTACCACACCTAAAAATACAATGTAGTAATGGCAAAAAGCATGTGAACATCCTTGCACCATTATGGCTGGGATGTAGAATCATCACATCTGAAGGTCACAAGGGATGCTGACGATTTTTGACAGAAGCCAAGATTTTGATTGTATTTTATGTACTGGCAACCTATCCTTTACAGTATATACAATTATATGTATAAGCAGCCTAGGCCTATAAATAAGCTAGAGGGAGTGTGGTGGGTGGCTCAATTGCTTTTCTATCACATCACTTCTTTGTTATAAATTCCCACGTCTCAGTATTCCAGACACTGCATGTTACACGCTTCAGCATATGCCCATAGCTTTGTGCTGCTTATGTCCACAATTCACAGCAAATGGACAAACTAAGGTTGACAGCAGTCATTACCATCGCATACCCGGACCACTAACGATGACCTAGCTGACTCTCTGAACACAAGGCCCCCCCATGATCAGTCAAGTCGCCTGAAAAGTCACTTACCTGGAAAGCCAGGGCCAGAATGCTCCTAGCTGCAGGCACGTCTCCAGCGAGCCATTTTGACTTTGCTCCCATCAACCAAAGGACCTCTGCCTTGGGACAATGAGCCACAGCCCTCTGCAACAGAGCTTCCAGAGACTCCCTGAGAAACACAAAGAGCCACACAGTCCTTTACTCCTCTTCATTAGCAAGCCTGTACTGCAGCTGCTCTCTGCTCTGCAACACACATGGGATCTGCAACTGCGTCAGTCTCCAGTCCTGATTTTGTAAGAATAACAATGCTTTGTTGCAACCACGATTAGAAATGAATGACAGTGGGGCAAACAAATTACCCCCTGCATAATTATAGTTAATGTTCAACAGAAAGGATACCCAGACCTTTAAATTGTTATCATGAAGCTTACAAAAGAGTTCTGACAAGTAACTAAGTGATGTGCCAGCACTATATATGCAAAAACTGCACATCAAATTTCCTTAATAACCAACAAATTGCTATTCTAATTACAACAGACAACTAGATCCGGCGCCAAACTACAAGAACAATGATTGATGGGAGGTTACGGTCATGAATAAAAATAAGAAAGCAAGTCATAAAAGCTTAGTAGGATGGGAAGGCTAAAACTAAGATTGAAGAAGGATTTTTTTCAATATTAATCACAACACAACAGTTATTATTTAAATAGTTTTATGTGAAAATTGATCCCTGTTCAGTGCTGTCAGTAACAGGATGATGAAAGCTGACATCTACAAACCTGGTTCCATGGCTTTTCTCGAAGTAGGCTGCCCTGAGCCACACACTCTTCTTGCTTGGGAAGACTTGCAGGGCGTGTGCATATATGGCTCTTGCACACTCCAGGGCACCATGTGCAATGCACTAAAGAGAGGCAATTAACACAACATCAAAAAGTGCTGAGAACTGCCACCATGAAATGCCAAATAAAAGCTATGGCAGAAATTCAGCATTAGAAAATACAAAAATAGGAAACAGTTACAGATTTGTACCATTTTCATCAACATTAGGCGAACAAAGAATTGTGAACATGCATTCTAAAAATCTACAAGCCCTTAACCCCGTTAGAAATCTTATAAAGTACACTGTATTTAAAGAGTACAGTACACTTTCAGCATCCTCCATCCAGGTGTGCTTGCAGTCCTCCTCTTCAATCCCAATACCAATGACTGCTCTGATGACAGCCTGACAAGTGGCCACGCTGCCTGCCTTGTCACATTCTTCCGCATCCTGAAGAAGAAGAGAGAGCATTAACTCCGAGATGCAGCATTTCATTCCCAGCGAAACTGGAAATGTCAAGTGCTTCTCACAGCAACAACTCTGGTACTGCAAAGAGAGAATGAATGGGGACAGACCCACTCCTCTGATCCACCATTGAACTCCTCATCACCTGATATCCTGCAAGCTCTACACAATGCTTACAGCTCAATAGTTCCCTGTAGGAGCTTATTGGCTGAATGTGGACAAAAGCATCCATCCCTAACAGCATTGCAAATTGGCACCCAGAATCTGCAGGAGTCACGGATAGCTCAGGCAACCCTGGCCAACTAATCCAAAACAAACCTTTCAAACTTTCTGCCAATTGGTGCCACCACTCGGGAAATCCCAGTTAAAGCCAGCTGCTGACATGATTCAAACTCAGACTCACGACATCGGGACTGTACAGAGCTATCTGAGGTCAGATCACTGCAAGAACCATTATTTATAGGGCTGCATAGGTTATTTTAATTTTGCAGTACTCCACAAATACTTGACAATTATTCAGAATTCATTGCAACAATAGCATTAACGCCATCAGAACTATTTGACTAGACATCGACTGAAACAAATACAAAGGAAGGGAAAGCATCTGAGGGAGGCCTTTTGTGCACGATAGCAGGAGATCACGGAGAATCTGTATGTCTGTATTCTGAGAAGACTCAGATCTCGGGTTCAGTGAAAAACAAATCTCACCTCAGCACATCACATGCTTTATTTTAAAGGCTTTTGAAGACTACCATATAATAATTATATACATCCTTGCTATAGCCAAACCTTTATGAGTGATTTAAACACATCCTGCCAGCTAACCTAACATGGCTGTGAACGGAGAACTTCACCTGAGTAATCTTCTGAGTTGTTGAGCGAAGCTTCTGTAACTGTTTTTTCAATATGTGGTGGTAAGGAAATTGCTCTCACACATCTTAAAAACAGATGGTTGCTATGGCATCAGTGATCAACAATTCCAGTGTCTGTTATCAATAAGAGTAAGCATCTGGCTATAAGTAATGAGCAATATATTCAATAGATCCAAGGGTCACTTTCTCCTAATTCAAACACTCAGGGTCTGATGGAACGTCTGAACACACAAACCCCTACACCCACATGCTCAAGGTGCACCACAGAATTTTATCCTGACTTGTTAAGAGGAGAAAAGGGGGAAATGGACCCTAGAATAATAGACCTGATCATATAAAATTAAATTGCATCACAACATGATCAAAGTTTTTGCACAAGAAATATCTCTGCTTACTGGGATAAAAAAAAAAGATAAAAAAAATCACAATGCATTTTTAAATGCTGGAAATTCCTAGCAGCCTATACTTTCTTCAGCAAACATTCTTTTTTATTTCTGTACCACTGTTCTTGGGCAAAGTTAGCATTTACATGATATGTTATATATATTTATGTTTCTATTCCACACCTCTGAAGAACTAAGTCAGAACCACATTCCTTCTCGGAATCCCTTCTTTTATTGGCCTGCGTGACTTTCCCTCATGCTGGTCGAGTTGTCCTTAACTGATGCTCTTCCAGCTGGGTTGCACTTATATAATTACACGACAACTTGGCTCTGCTCTCTCACATGCTGTTCTATTATCCTCATCCAAACTCCAAGTGCAGTGCTACTGCCAAGTTCCAGTCTTACTTAGGATGTCTGAATTTCTTTTAGGGGAAATGTCATAGAACGACAAAAAGATGAAAAATAGTTTCTGTCATGAAGGGGTTGTGCAACACACAAATTAAAATAGTCAAGCTGTGAGTAAGTTCAGTGGAACACCACACAGTTCTCACGGAAGCATGCACTCACGGAATACAGCTTAAATATTCCCATTTCCTTATTCTTTTTCTGGGTGTACAACACAACACAGATTCTGACAGAATTCTGCTTCTTAAACCTATTCTGCTTTTTGGTGGAAGGAGAGAAAAGTGTGAAAACTTTTTTTAAGTTTGAAAGACCTACTGTGACTGAAAAGAGCAGTTGTGCTTTAGACAACACTTTAACTCAATTAAACCTCCTAGCCCAGTTCTCGTCATGCGAGTTAAAATATACATACTGAAGGACGCCCAATACGGCCTAAAGGTAGTCAAGCAGGCCTAAAGGGTGAAGAATGACTCCAAAATTACATAATGAGAATTTCCAGTTGAAAGAGTTTATCCTTGGCTTTTGAGCAAGTGACACAGATGTAGTTTATAATTAGAAAATAGCACATAGAAGGCAGATACCAAACTATATCAGACAGCCTACAGAAGGGAGTCTTAACAGAACAAACTTTATATGTATAAAGATATATATAATTAATACTGTTCTTTACATACTTATTTTTTTACTAAAATAGATTAATCCTAGACACCCTTACAATAAGAAAGGTTGTTAAAAGAAGTACAATATCAAAACAAAGTCTCACGATTTTCATTTTTCAGCAACACCACAAACAGAAGCAAAGTATTTAAGAGAAGTGAGAATCCTCACCTGAATCCACTGCTCTCTGTTGATCTCCACTCCGTTGGCTCTGAGGGACGTGATGGCTCTGTCAATGATCTTTTCAACCATCTGTGTGTTGCCATTGGCTTCCTCCAGCTTGGCAGCTGTGATCCAGATGTGCCTGTCAGTGGGGATATTTTCACGAGCCTTGTTCAACACACGCCTGGCATTCTCATAGGTCTCCAGCCTGGCAAGGGCCAACCAAAGCTAAAGGAAAAAAGAAAGATAAACCAACAATTTTATCAAATTAAACTTGCGGGGAACAGATGCTTTTCTGAAATTATTCATCATTTTCTTAAAAAAATTTTAAATGCGGGTGCAATTTTGTTAATAAACAACAACTTAATTGAAAGGTTCAAGGATTTTTTCACTATCCAGGAATACAATACTAGTTATAAGCCTTCAATGGTTTGTTAAGAATTTATGACAAGTTTAAAACAAGCAGTAAGAGTTTATAACGCACTGTTCTGTCGCTGTAGAATACAATATTATTTTATTAACTACTAAAGAGAAGTACAGAATTACTGTACTTATGGACATAAAGTACTTTCCAATTTGTATCAATGACTACCTAAAACAGACAACAGTTTCTAAGTTGATGATAACTTTATCTTCAGACTACACATTATTCCATTTTTAAAAAGGGTAATGGCCTCAGTCTGGGTGATGACAGCAGATCATCACAAAAAGAAAACTGGAAGTTTGGCACTCAGTGACGACCTCGTGCTTTTAAAATATGCGTCAGCAACCTGGAGTCCAGTTTCCCCAAAGTCAGTGCTAGATTAAGTGACGCTAAAAAGATGACTGAACCGCTCTGCCATCAGTTCTTCCTCTCCTTAGCAGTTAAGACTTACACAGTACTAGGATTCATGGTGCAAAGGAAACAAATATTGAGACACAATGCTGTATGGGGCTCCTTCAAGGTAGGGTGCTATACAGAGTGAAGGAATTTAGGGAAGGGTTCTGTTCAAGTCTCCTGTGGTGTGTATTTTTTGTGGGTGGTTTTTGAAAGTGTCAGTTGAAAGTCTGGCTCTCAGTGAGGTGATGCTGCTCTCGCACCTCCACGCTAGTAGGGCAGCACTCCACAGCCCTGCTGAGCATGATCCTGGCATCTTCGGGCTCTTCCAGCTCCACTGCGGCCTTCCACAATCGCACAGACTTGGACACGTTCTCCAGAGCTGCCGAGAGCACAAAAACAACATTTACAGCAAATGCATTGCCCGTACCATTCTGTTATACAAGAAACGTTTCGACAACCTTTTTCTGGGGGATACAGTGCCTTGCGAAAGTATTCGGCCCCCTTGAACTTTTCAACCTTTTGCCACATTTCAGGCTTCAAACATAAAGATATAAATTTTTTATTTTATGTGAAGAATCACCAACAAGTGGGACACAATTGTGAAGTGGAACGAAATCTATTGGATTTTTGAAACTTTTTTAACTAATAAAAAAATGAAAAGTGGGGCGTGCAAAATTATTCGGCCCCCTTGCGTTAATACTTTGTAGAGCCACCTTTTGCTGCGATTACAGCTGCAAGTCGCTTGGGGTATGTCTCTATCAGTTTTGCACATCGAGAGACTGAAATTCTTGCCCATTCTTCCTTGCAAAACAGCTCGAGCTCAGTGAGGTTGGATGGAGAGCGTTTGTGAACAGCAGTTTTCAGCTCTTTCCACAGATTCTCGATTGGATTCAGGTCTGGACTTTGACTTGGCCATTCAAACACCTGGATACGTTTATTTGTGAACCATTCCTTTGTAGATTTTGCTGTATGTTTGGGATCATTGTCTTGTTGGAAGATAAATCTCCGTCCCAGTTTCAGGTCTTTTGCAGACTCCAACAGGTTTTCATCCAGAATGGTCCTGTATTTGGCTGCATCCATCTTCCCCTCAATTTTAACCATCTTCCCTGTCCCTGCTGAAGAAAAGCAGGCCCAAACCATGATGCTGCCACCACCATGTTTGACAGTGGGGATGGTGTGTTGAGGGTGATGAGCTGTGTTGCTTTTACGCCAAACATATCGTTTTGCATTGTGGCCAAAAAGTTCGATTTTGGTTTCATCTGACCAGAGCACCTTCTTCCACATGTTTGGGGTGTCTCCCAGGTGGCTTGTGGCAAACTTTAGACGAGACTTTTTATGGATATCTTTGAGAAATGGCTTTCTTCTTGCCACTCTTCCATAAAGGCCAGATTTGTGCAGTGTAAGACTGATTGTTGTCCTATGGACAGACTCTCCCACCTCAGCTGTAGTTCTCTGCAGTTCATCCAGAGTGATCATGGGCCTCTTGGCTGCATCTCTGATCAGTCTTCTCCTTGTCTGAGCTGAAAGTTTAGAGGGACGGCCAGGTCTTGGTAGATTTGCAGTGGTCTGATACTCCTTCCATTTCAAGATGATCGCTTGCACAGTGCTCCTTGGGATGTTTGAAGCTTGGGAAATCTTTTTGTATCCAAATCCGGCTTTAAACTTCTCCACAACAGTATTACGGACCTGCCTGGTGTGTTCCTTGGTCTTCATGATGCTCTCTGCGCTTTCAACAGAACCTTGAGACTATCACAGAGCAGGTGCATTTATACAGAGACTTGATTACACACAGGTGGATTCTATTTATCACCATCAGTCATTTAGGACAACATTGGATCATTCAGAGATCCTCGCTGAACTTCTGGAGTGAGTTTGCTGCACTGAAAGTAAAGGGGCCGAATAATTTTGCACGCCCCACTTTTCATTTTTTTATTAGTTAAAAAAGTTTCAAAAATCCAATAGATTTCGTTCCACTTCACAATTGTGTCCCACTTGTTGGTGATTCTTCACATAAAATAAAAAATTTATATCTTTATGTTTGAAGCCTGAAATGTGGCAATAGGTTGAAAAGTTCAAGAGGGCCGAATACTTTCGCAAGGCACTGTAAGTAATTTGGAGACTGAATTCCTTTGAACCTGACAAGAGACATTTAATAACTTTATTCACCCCAAAAGAGGCCCTGGCATCAGGTGGCATCATAATTCTAAGAGGAAAAAAAATAGCAAATGGGATTTCTCTCTCATTCTCCACCTACCTCCTTCTTTTTTTTTTTTTTACTTACTATCATTGAAAAGTTAAACATGAATGAAGATTAATGTGGCCAGCATTATGGCCAGCAGCCATATCACCCTGCAACTCACAACTGGCAACCCACTGAAGCTAAGCAGGTGTGAGCCTGGTCAGTACCTGGATGGGAGACCTCCTGGGAAAAACTAAGGTTGCTGCTGGAAGAGGTGTTAGTGGGGCCAGCAGGGGGCGCTCACCCTGCAGTCCATGTGGGTCCTAATGCCCCAGTATAGTGACGGGGACACTATACTGTAAACAGGCGCTGTCCTTCGGATGAGACGTAAAACCGAGGTCCTGACTCTCTGTGGTCATTAAAAATCCCAGGGCGCTTCTCGAAAAGAGTAGGGGTGTAACCCCGGTGTCCTGGCCAAATTTCCAATTGGCCCTTACTAATCATGGCCTCCTAATAATCCCCCTCTATGAATCGGCTACATTACTCTGCTCTCCTCCCCACTGATAGCTGATGTGTGGTGAGCGTTCTGGCGCACTATGGCTGCCGTCGCATCATCCAGGTGGATGCTGCACATTGGTGGTGGTGGAGGGGAGTCCCCATTACCTGTAAAGTGCTTTGAGTGGAGTGTCCAGAAAAGCGCTATATAAGTGTAAGCTATTATTATTATTATTATAATGTGAATATCTATTGTTACATTCTTTCTGCAGGTCTTTGAAGAATTAGGCTGCTGTATGTGCTTTAATGCCTACCAAGACATCTTTAACCTATAATGGTATTATCTGTGTGGGAAAAGTGTTGAAAGACAAGGCTTTCAAGTGTGCGTCACTTTAACTGTAACCAATTCCAAACTATACTTATATTCTTAACAAGGTGCCAAGACCTACATTTGATTTTAATGCCAGATGCCAAGTAAAATAAGGATGAAATTCCCAGTTTCCTCTCATTTCTGGTTAATCCTCCTTTATCTCTGATTCCCCCCAAAAACTACTCATGATAGTTACCACATCTGGAAGCCCATGCCATTATTTCTTTAATGATAAAGTTTCAATAAATATTATTTGATTTAGAAAAAATGCGGAAAAGGCATGGCTTCTGTAGAAGTCCAGGCACTAGTGGATGCTGGCAATGTTACTCATAAAAAAAACAGAATGAGATGTGGACTTAGGGCATAAGTTAAATAATTCAAGACTAGTAACTAAACACAACAAAACATTTTAACATTTAGTTCAAACCTAGCGATACCATTTCTGTAACTAAAAAATTGTGTGCAACTCCCTAACAATCTGTGTTGGTGCTGAACCCTTACAAAAGCAAAACACATGTTGAGACTGTTTTAATTAAGATTGGT
Organism: Lepisosteus platostomus; assembly: GCF_059453375.1. Lineage (NCBI taxonomy): Eukaryota > Metazoa > Chordata > Actinopteri > Semionotiformes > Lepisosteidae > Lepisosteus > Lepisosteus platostomus. The sequence goes on from NC_142625.1 coordinate 21,942,454, forward strand.
TACTGGAACGAGCCCATGATTTCCAAATTTTGAGTAGTCAAAGTTCATCAATACAGTGAGGTTCATCAATATTCAGTCTAGACTAAATCCAAGATCCTGTTCTGCACATTATCTGACTTAAAAAAGATTAATACAAATGCATGCATAAATTAACAAGGTCATAAGGGAAAAAAGCACAATTTTAAAACCTCAAACCTGTTGGTGCAAGCAAACTGCTTAATGGAGCATCAGAACAAAGCTTTTAGAAAGAGGAAACAAGACATTAATCTATGTCCCTAACAGGCTTCTTGGAATGGATACTCCGAGCCAAGGAAACCCTACATGAAGAAAGCAGGGGAACCCAAGCCCTGCCTCAGACTAGAGTTTCAGCTTGCTTTCATCTCAACCAAGCGTTTTCTTGACACATCTGCCTCAACCCTCTTGAAGCTGGACTGTGATCATTACCAGCTGTCTTTTATGAAACAGTACACTTTAATAAATGCATCTTAAACAACTTCTCCAGATTTGACCTCAAGTTTGAAGTACTGGCTATATTTTCCATTTTACATGAATATTTGCCAAAAATGTAATTAAGCACTGAATTGTGTTTGCTGCTTGAGATGCCCTGTTTTACACAATTTAACTCACAAAGAATGGTGCAAGCCATCAAAGCACTGATAAGGTCAATGACATTAGATTTAAATAAGGAACAAGTAATAGATTTATTCCATGCTGAAAAGAGAGGAAAGAAAACGCATTGTTTCGGCCGTGGAGCCTTCGTCAGGTGTGAGGAAGACCCTCACACCTGAAGAAGGCTCCAAGGCCGAAACTTTGTGTTTCCTTTCTTTCATAACACAAATTTATAGTTTTAATTCGCATTGCTTCATTTAATTATAAGGAATTTACAAATTATTTTGAACAAATATTATCGAAGAAAATAAAATTGCACGAAGAACAATTTAATCAGTAGAATACTGCTCATCGCCTTTATGCCATTTAGTACATTTCCCACAATACACTGGAATGCCGTGGTTATCACCAAAAGAGATGAGAAATACAATTTATAGTTACAACTTAAGTCATTGAAAATGTTAATAAAGAGTCACAATTATCAGACTGATACTTTATACTCTTACTGCAGAATAGTTTTTGGTCTTTTTAATGTTTTAAACATTTCTAAGAGCTTATTAATACAGATCTAGTAGCAATTCTTCCTGGTAAGGGTCATGGCATATCAAAGCCTCTACTGGAAGCACAGGGTGCAAAACAGGACTACACCCGAGTTGGGGCCGCACTCTAATACAGGGTGCGTGCACACAGGGACAATTTAGAAACACCAATTAATTTAGCCAGCATCTCTCTGGGAAGAAGGAGGAGATTGGAGCACTTCTCAAAAAACCCACAGTCACAGGGAGAAGATCCAAACACCACAAAGAACACGCACCAGTCTGGAAGTGAACCCAGGACCCAAGCATTGTGACAGCTCAGGGCTTACAGCCACATGGCCATACTGCCCTATTGGTACACAGTGCTAAATATGGAAAACGTCACATCTGTCTTTGAGTCTATGACAGGTGTGAGGAAGACCCTCACACCTGAAGAAGGCTCCAAGGCCGAAACTTTGTGTTTCCTTTCTTTCATAACACAAATTTATAGTTTTAATTCGCATTGCTTCATTTAATTATAAGGAATTTACAAATTATTTTGAACAAATATTATCGAAGAAAATAAAATTGCACGAAGAACAATTTAATCAGTAGAATACTGCTCATCGCCTTTATGCCATTTAGTACATTTCCCACAATACACTGGAATGCCGTGGGTATCACCAAAAGAGATGAGAAATACAATTTATAGTTACAACTTAAGTCATTGAAAATGTTAATAAAGAGTCACAATTATCAGACTGATACTTTATACTCTTACTGCAGAATAGTTTTTGGTCTTTTTAATGTTTTAAACATTTCTAAGAGCTTATTAATACAGATCTAGTAGCAATTCTTCCTGGTAAGGGTCATGGCATATCAAAGCCTCTACTGGAAGCACAGGGTGCAAAACAGGACTACACCCGAGTTGGGGCCGCACTCTAATACAGGGTGCGTGCACACAGGGACAATTTAGAAACACCAATTAATTTAGCCAGCATCTCTCTGGGAAGAAGGAGGAGATTGGAGCACTTCTCAAAAAACCCACAGTCACAGGGAGAAGATCCAAACACCACAAAGAACACGCACCAGTCTGGAAGTGAACCCAGGACCCAAGCATTGTGACAGCTCAGGGCTTACAGCCACATGGCCATACTGCCCTATTGGTACACAGTGCTAAATATGGAAAACGTCACATCTGTCTTTGAGTCTATGACAAACAATGGATTTTTTTATGCTGTGTTTAGAAAATAAACTTCAGAAAAGAAAAACGTGCCTATAATTTTTCCTCCAGTCACGACAATCACAGCAAATTTCTTGTTGAGATTCAAATCATATTCTTTCAGTTCCTCTGATTTCATAAGACCATCGGATCATTTGCATTGGTGCTCCGGAACAATATTTCATAAACCCATTACATTTCCCTGCTTTCTTTGTGAAGGAAGCTGGGATATTATAGAAATAATAATGCTGCATAATTTTCTACATTTTATGAAAGCGGTAATCTAGTGCCATGGCACGCCTGCATGGTACAAAATAAATCTGTTTTATCTCTGCATCTGCAGTAAACACACAGGCAGTGATTTTCTGTGGTTGCCATGTAATTCTCTGACCGACTGCAGTCTGCTCTGATTCCTGAAACTGCGGAATCATGGAGTCCTGGAAGACCCGATTCTACATTCTACATACTTTCATGGAGAGATTGTTTATTTGAGGGAGAGAGAGAGAATAATAACAGCTAAGTGACTTCTCCGACCCTAAGCCCTTTGCTGATGTATGACAGGTTTATTTCACAATCACATTCTAAAGTAACACTGCTGCACCTCTGAACGCCCCCAAAACACAATGGACCTCAATATTAAAGTCAACAGACACAATCCTGTCATGAATAATCAGGCATAAATTTGTGGGGCTTTCTCACCTTTCCGCAGGACGCGTTTCTTGGCCCGAATGTCTGTCTCCAGCTCAGCTGCACGGATGTAGATGCGGACAGATTGAGGCAAATGCCGGACTGCCTGGGCCACCACTGCTTTGGCTGTGTCTCCTGGCTGTAGTCTTGCTGCCTCCAGCCAGACATCTTCGCTCTGAAATAAAGGGGTTTGACATTTGTGTTTCCTCCCGTCTTTTTTTTTTTCTTTTCACCAATACATTGGCCCTATTAGGGCAGATGCAGACCATGATTTATGCTACCTGAAACACAATCTACTTTTAAAGTTCCCAGCTACTGCCTCCCAGATTCAGAAATCATCTAGCTTGCATGACCCAAACAAGTCCACTGATGAGATTTCCTGGGATCTTTAACAGAGAAGCAACATTTAGGGACTGTTGCGTTGAAATAATAAATTAACCAGACCCCAGATAATAGTCCCACTACAGAATCTAACAAAATAAACCTACCTAAATCCCTCACTGAGCTAAGCAGTCAACTCCACACCATGATTCTTGATATACTGGACTAAGTGAGTAATTGTTAACTGTGCAGTGACTAAACATACAAACTGATAGTTTCAAAATGTTATTTGAAATTTATTTAATCTTAATAATAGATTGACTTACACTAACCAAAGTAAATTTATAAAAAAAAATTAAAGTACTGTTAAAACCCAAAGGCTTTCTTGGCAGTAATTCCTGTTTAAGTAAAGAGCACTGTTAAGCTCTTATACAATTACACAAAGAAATGAATTGATACTGGTGTAATAATTATCAATGCTTTTGAAATAGTATAGAATCAATCTTACATACTGTAATTCACAGCAGCATTAATGCATTATTCGGGTCCTATTTATGGATTTTCATTTTTCATGCATTGTACAATGTTCTTGTACTATCACACTGGAGTGGTTTTCTTTGCAAAACTATCAGTATGGTCAACTGCACATGATGCTAGCAGATTTCCTTTAAAGTACAAGAACCCTGAAGTAATGTGTTGTGTAATGACCCCATACAAGAATAAAAAAAAAACTATTTCCAAACTTCCCATGGATGCACAACAAAGAAAATAAATCAGAATATTGATTTAAAGTTAAAAATAAAGCAAGCTCTGAAACCGATAGGACCCCTTACCTTGGGACACATTTCCGTGCCCTTCATAATGAGGTTCCTGGCCACCTGCAACTTGCCTGTTACCTCCTCCAGGCGTGCGGAGGCAATCCAGGCAGGAGGATGATGAGGGTTGGTCTCCCGCACGGATTTCAGCAGTAGGCGAGCCTTCTTGATATCACTGCCAGTAAACACACACAGCCATCAGGAATTAAGATGACAGTGATGAACCCGATCCAGACTTTACTAAGAGGCTAAAAGAAATTGCACAAGCTTTCTGTGAAATGACTGTCGTCATTAAAGCACGTCAAGCAGACCTTCAAATTTAAAAGTGATTGAATTGTATTAGCAGCCCTGGAAGAGCATGAACTGTTAAGCAATTTTAGTTTTTCATACCAGATACTATCCCCCCCCCACTCATCTGAAATCTGTCTCTTCAAGAATAAACCTAAAAAAGTATGACATTTATGTTATCTGGAACAACTAGATAAATTATTGGAAATATGTTGATAAAACCTAAATCACAGTTTTTAAAAGCTTGCCATTAACACAAAATAATATTTTAAGCATGACACTATCATTGAAGCAAGTTAGCAAACGTGTAGTAATGGTATAAATAAAAATGCTTTAAACCATCTTTTAATTACTCATTATATTAATTTGGCTTACTTAATATCTCCGCCGTGAGTTGGAATCATTGAGTTCAGATCTGTCAAATAGCCCTTTGGGTCAACAACTGTCTGTCCACTGACAGAATCAGACACCTGCACACACAGGAGAGAGAAATTTCAGGAAATGGCTACCACACAAAGGCAACTGTCCAAAATCACCCATCTCCCACACAGAATTGCTATGAACTCTTTCTTTACAGCTCCAAAATTGAACTTTAAGAAAACTGTGAAATTGAAAAAATGAGCTCCTTCTATACAATGGCATGGCCCTTACATTCCACACTGCTATGGTAGGTAACACAAAATTACTACATGTGAAACACAGACACACAGACATTTTTCTAAGGATATGTAATGAAATTCACCAAATGCAAAAGCAATCAGGTCACTAGGGCAAGCATGGCTTTATTAGAAAAACTGGAATCAGTGAGTGTGACTAATTTCCCAAAGAGATATCATTAAATGTCATAAGAAATGACATAAACCTAAGAAATCAGGAATACTTTCCCACCTGACTAAGTCTCATGTCCATCAGGGTGTTCCTGGCCTGCCCGATCTTCCTCATGTCCAGTTCACCTGTTCCTGGGGTCATCAGGCCAGGGGTCATTGCTCCTGGATAAGGGGTGTTCAGCCCTCCAGAGAAAGGTGTATTTAGCCCTCCAAATTGCTGACAAAAAAATCCAAATAAAAACAAACAGTTTTCTGACTGTTCTTGAAAAACCCTGTCTTCCACTCTTATTTTTGTACTCTCAGCTGGAGGCTTACAGCTGAAGAATAATGAACAGATGCTGAAAAAGAGGGCTAGGAGAACATTAGCTTAAAGTGAGAACATATCTCATGGGGGTTTCTATCACTGAGAGGAAAAATAAAAATGTTCTGCATTCACGCTTCTGTGGGCTATAAAGCTATACATCATTATATATTGTCGGGTGTTTTCTTAAACTGACATCTACTGGTGCATTTTAAAATTACAATGCATCTCTTCTAAATAAACACGGCAGATGCTGGGTGGCTTATCGAAAAAAAAAAACATTCAACTACCCTGGTTATTCCTTCTGGAATTACCAAGAATTTTTGACATTACACTTAGCAGTAAATTGATGAATAAATTCACTTTAGATAGCAACCATTTACATAAGAGGCAAAAGGGAAGCTTGTATTATAGTTTATTTATATAATGTTTGTTTCTGAGAATGCACCTTGACGTAAATTTCTGTAAACGTGAATCCACGATGCACTGAACTGCGTATCAAACAAAACAAAGTCATGACAAACTTGGAAAACAGGAAAACAAGCACACTAACCCCTTGCCTGGGGTCCACTGACGTATGGTTTTCTCCCGTCTGGAGGTGCTTGGCAAAGAAGCTGTCTGGTACAGGCGTAAGTTTCTCATAGCGCGGATTCCTCTGGCGTTTATTTCGGGCATCGCCCACTTCTGGAATACTGAGCCATTCTTCTTCAGTGACCTCGGCCAGCTTCCTCTGGAGATGTAGAAATCTTGACTCGTTACACTCATTACAGCACGCCTTCGTGAACACATGCTACTTATAGCATTTAAGTGATCTATTTTTACCACATATATTTATATGCCAATGATCTGCATGCTTTTTGGATGTTTTTGAATTACCTAAGGGTAATAATCTTGTTGAAGGAACTTCCCTGTTAGTGAAAGATGTATGTAATACACATTTGCAACAAAACTAAAGTGGCTGAATTTTGCGGCACATTTATTTCTGGAGGCCTCAGTTAGTTTCCAGCTTTGGTCCAAAGACAGACTTACTACACGACAAACAGTAGAGAGAAACATATACCTGTTGTCATTGTATTTCATGTGTAATGAGAATGAAAACCATTTTCTGAAACTCTTATCATTGTACAAACCTTAAGATCAGAAAACTGCTGCTGAATTTTTGGACGCTCCATACGGTATTTCTCAATCTCCTCCTTCTCTCTCTGTTCTCTGTTGAAAACAGAGATCACACAAGCGATGATAAATCTATTCACTACATCACACAAGGAGCAATGTTGTTTTTTTGATGAAATAATGACATTGACATCTATGATGACCCACCTTCTCTCTTTCCTCCTTTCATCCATTCTCTTATCAAGAGCAGCGTAAATTGCATCTGCTTCCTCATCGTCCTTTTCATAGGGCCCACTTGAGAACAGACTACCAGCATAACCATTGAACTGCAGAGATATGAGAAAGGTTGATTAACATGCTTTAAAAACAGCGATTGGACAAAATCATAAAACCGTCAGTTCAATTAAAGACGCCTCTAGAAAAAATGGCTACAGCCTTGGATGTGCCTGATGATTTCCTCATCATAAAGGCTTATTACCTCATCATAGTTGGTGTCATTGAGATCCTCATCATCATCATCTGCCTGGTTCTTCTTCATCTGATCCCCCACGGTCCTCTTCCCCGGAGGAGCATGGCGATCGTCCACTGGGTCATTGGCATCCCGGGCTGGGCCGATATCAGACCGGGTGGTGAAACCAGTGGCACTGAAAACAACACAACAGCCGTCCGGTCGATACCATAGCACAGAGAATAACTTCGCCATTGTAATCCAAAACACTTGTAGTCTTCCTTTCCAAAAACAAAACATCCAAAATGTATACAATTTAATTAAGCTAGGCTACACAAATATAGCCGCATAGACTATTAATATATATAATATGAAACCTTATATTTAACACAAGGTCGCAAAGACGTCTAGAGTCGCAACATCGTCAGTATTTTATAGTTAGAATATCGTCAGTGAAAACATCAAAGCAACCAAAGGTTTATGGTTCTATCGTTAGCTCAGGAACAAACTTTCATTGCAGTACTTTCTGAAAAAAGCCTACTGCAAGTAGCGAGATGGATTTAAATCTTTTCCACAATTTATAACAACTTGACTTGTGTGGCCTTATTTCTAGACAGCTTATCAAACCCCATGATGCTAAAAAACATACAAGACTAAACTGCATGTTTTTTTAAGATGCAATGAACTGGGATCACATCTTACCCTCTACCGAGACCAGGCACATATCCCAGGGGTGCTGGCATGCCCAGAAAGGGTTTCTTCTTCTTGTTAAGTGTCCCGGTGAGGCTCGAAGTTGCCCCAGTCCCAGACAGACTGGAGGCTACATTTCCACCTCCACTTCCACTTCCACTGCTGCTACCAGCAGCTCCTGCTGATGAACTAGCCATCTTTGATGCGTTTCTAGACGCCGGAGTTGTGGAAACGCTAGCCATTTCTGCGCCACCATTAACCAAAACAACTTCCGGGGTAAAGGTCTAACCTTAACTGCGATTGCGCTGATTTACCACAACAGCTCCCCTATTGGTGGTTATAAGCCCCTTCTAAATATGGGGGTTTAAACTTTGCCTGCATGTTACTTAGTAAAATCTCACAGATTAAAAAACACAGTCAAATTGAAGGTTTCAGTTGTTGTAAAAAAACGTTACTCTTGGTGCAATGTGAAATATAAAGATCAGAACTGCAGGTCAACAGAACCAATGTCAATTTTGTCATATAAAATATAAGTAACAGCAGTTTAACTGGTTTTAAAATGGAAATAGCAATAATTACACTTTATTTTTATCTTCCAATATATTTTATATTTCTTACAGTGAAATGGTATGCAAACAGTTGCGTGTGGTGTTTAATTATTACTATTTGGTTCGTCCTGCTTTTTGTACTTAGATTTTGCTTGGTTTTCTGTGGATTAATACTGTATACTGTTACATGTTACTAATTACAGATTTTGGATTTTGTTTGACCATCTAAACTCCTCTTACTTTACATATTTATACTTTTATTTATTTGTTATATGTTAATCACATTTTCACAATGATCTTTTTTTTACTATAACTTGTCAGGTGTCTAGCCAAACGACTTCTATAGACAGAATACTCAGTTAACAAAATAAAAGGTATATATATATAAATCGCATTCATGATATTTATATAATTCTTACAACAAACAATAGACTGAAGATATGGATCTAATTGATGTTTAGCACTCGATTTTAATATCTTATTATTAAAGAGAGTTTTATTTATGACAATCATGTATACAAATTTTATTTTATGCTAAAACTGGCGTTTCTTACGTGGAACGATCTTTTTGAAAGGAGATACTCGCAACGAAAATAGGTTGAACCTCTTTAGATCTGACCTGCCTGTGAAGTGAGGCTGCCTGATAAAATGGCTACCACGCGTCATCCAGGTGGTCAGATGAAGCACGTTCTCCCATATATGTAAAGCACTGTATAAATGCTATACAGATACTATACAGCTGTTTATCACACAAACACACACAATGTATTAACATTAGAGGGCAGCAGAACAATATAAAATGATCCTTCGTATAGCAGGCCATAATGTTGCATGTTTAAACGGACTAGAATACTGATTTAAATGAGAGACGGAGAGATAATGAAAATAATTTCCATGTCTGTCAAGCCTATAAACAAAAGGGAGGAAGAGGCCCTTGTTTGATTAAATTATTTGACATGTATTTTGCGGGACTTAATAGATCAGTCTGCAATCTTCGTTCATGGCCAACTCATCAACCAGAATGCCAATCCAAATCTCCGCTGTAATTCCATTTGCTACTTTTTGGGTGTTTTGCTGCCCTGCACTGTAATGGAACTAGACACCTTGCTCCACTTTCTAACGATTGCGAGGAGCCTATCTTAATGTCAACGAATATGGCTCAGTTGACAAGGTGTTCAGTTTTATAGACTTTTAGGAGACATTCAGGTAACCTTTGTTCTAGGGGAGATAATTTAATTTCGTGATTCTATGCCATTACCAATCCAGTGTACAGGATAGACAATGATGTGGATTTCAGAAACAAGATTAGCGTGTGATTGAATTCCATTGTACTTATCGTTCATCCCTCGACAATTTAGTTTCTTGAATTTTCACTAATTTCAGAAAATGAGCGTCTCTCGCATTTAAGAAGGGGCATGCGTTATCTGACAAACTAGGGTGGTTTCTTCTGAAAGTCTCATTTTCCTTGGAATACTCAAATGTCAGTAACCTTTTTTTTGTTCAGTGAGCTTCTATTATTGTGTTCTGAATTCATACCGAAGCTTAACGTTTAAGGATGAATACATTGAAGAATACATTTAAGGAATAATATTTTCCCCCCATAATATATAGTCTGTAATGTTCTTATACTCCTTATATATCCTGGGTAAAGAAAAACACATGTATTTTCTACTTTTAAACATCATTCACATAAATTCTTATTCATGTAGGAGAGATTTATTATTAAAACTCTGATTTTTGCTTAGCAAATTGTTTTTTATATTGTTTTTACTATAAGCTATAATCCAATGACTATAAAGACAGATGTATTTATAAAGACAGACATATAAAGCTTTATTCTTTTTAATACATCTATTACAATTTCTGAAAATGTAAATCTTTATAGAAACATTGATATGTTGAATTAATTTGACGTTTCATTTTCAGGTAATAGAAAAAGATTTCTTTGAAGCCATCTGACTTGACTGTGATTCAATATATGGTTTTGACCATAATTTATATGTACATGCATTCCAGCAAGGTATGTAATACTATACTTAAACATATCTGCTCTGGGACTGGTAATGTACCTGGAACATTTATTATTAATATTTTTGATTTATGATTAATGCACACGCTGAAGTTACTTTGTTTTCAGCTGACCTTTGCATTTTTTAAAGGCACTACAGTATGTTCAAAACCCAGTACCCATAGTTCTGACTAGGTTTCACACTGCCTTCATGTTAAATGTTGAATAGACTTCAAGATATAGTTCTTGCTTTATAGGCCATGCCAGGGAACTTTCCCTTTATTATTTCTACCGTCCTGATGAATTACACCCCTAACTATGTTCTTATGGTGCTCCAAGCAGATTTATTCTTTGCACCCTTAACAAGACTTTGAATCGCAAAATGCTTTGTCCTACTTTGCATCAAGACTATGAAATACTCAGAGCTCATATTAAAACTCACTTGTCTCACACAGTACAGCCTTTTCAAAATATGGTGTCTGTTACACGTCAATATAATACATTTGATTCTTTTGCCTACATTTTACAGTTTGTTGTCCTGTTTTTTGTGTTGCACTTTAAATTTTCTTTTATGAAACAAGGTGCTCATATCTAATTAATTTCTTTAGGGGTTTAAGCATTCATTTTTGTGGATTGATCACATCATCGGTAACATCTCAGTCCTACACGGAGTCCAGGAGAGGGAAAGTCTTTCTGTAGACATACTGCAGTGATCCCCAAGAAAAGGAAACCTTGAAGTAACTTTAAAATGTAGCATAGTGATGATGCCAGTGATGGCTATGCTGATAATGTTTCGAGTAGTGTAACCATTGCTGCAGCCTCAGAATAACTTACTTCACAATTACTGTTTAATAATACATGTAAACAGAAGCACAAATAAGAAATGGAAGCAATACAAAATACAAATTCCCTATGCCATTTCTGTCTAAGTATGCTATTAAACCTATACTGTATATAGTATAAATGCACAGTATATCATCATCTGCAGTCTTTATTGATTCAGTTCTGGATGGAGATACCACAAAATTCTAAATATATATATATATTACATCTATATGTTGTGTGTGTATATAATAGAATCAGAAAAGCCATCAAAATGTGTTGATGCATTTTGATTGGCTGTATCCTTAGTTTTACAATATGATTTTTATAGCCCCTGAATGGGTTATTGCAATATGTCAAAATGAGTTTCTCCTGCTTCGTGTGCACTGCCCTGTCTAAAGCAGCTTGTTATGAAAATATCTCGTCTGCAGCCCAGGAAGGCTTCCTTTAAATTAAATGAATGCAGCACTAAGGGGTGGGAAGCTGGAAGGAGAGAAATGGAAAACTAATCATCTCTTTAGGCCCAGGGGCTCAGACCCTAGAAAAGAACCAAAGTTCTTGCCTGAGGATCTAATAATCCTCTTTGATGTGTTCCAGTGTCATTTTTAGCTTCTGCAATTTGTCTTCTCTAAAACCTTCCCTGAGTATTGCACCTGGAAAAGAGCCTTTGTGGTTCAGTACATTACATTACATAAAGCCCCTAACCTAAGAGAATGCAGTGGCTGGAATAATTGTTAACAACTAGAGATTAGCGCAGAGGATTCAAGATAAAAAGATATTCAGTTCTGGTTGACTGCTGTTTTTAACAAACTGCTTTTCACTGTATCTGATTTAATTTAGTTACAGCATTTAAAGAAGGAGGTGAAAAAAGTCATCTGTCGTTATGGAACAAGTGATAGGTTTATTCCATGCTGAAGTGGAAAAATGCATTGTCTTATCTTTGATCTAAATAACTTTGAAAGACTTATCTTTACCAAGAGTATGCATTTTTCACCCTACCTGGTTAGGAAAAATCACTGGGCAGTGATTTTATAAAGAACATGTTAAGTTAAATATGACAAGGGCCGGGAATCTCACTAAGTATATAATCTAACAATCCTAATATTCACTTTCAAAAAATGCTAGATGTGTAGCATAACAGAGGGGCTCAATAGACTAAAGTTTGTTTCAATGTTTATGTCATTGCAGTTTGTGCAGGTTAAGTTAAAATGAAGGTGATTAACTTGAACCTTCATGATCAATGATTCAATTTAATTCATGCTGACTGAAAGGTTTGGTGGAGTTTAATTATGATTTATTGATCTACCAAGAGGAATGAGTGCACACTACAGTATGGGTATACTTAAAGTTTAAAACTATTGAAAGTAGAGTTCTTAATTGCTCTTTTCTGCCATGTAGAATGCACTTTATTATTTAGCATTATACCTGCATCAAGCTGAAAGATACAAATATAGCCGCTATTCTGACACAAGGATAAAATACATGGAAATAAATATCTTTGTATCTTTAAAATGTGTTAAATTTTGGTAAAGCACCCTCAAACTGCATATATATATATATTACATGTAAAAAATATAAATTTATTATGTTATAAAAGGAAAAGAAGCACTTTAAGAAATAATATTTTTTGTGTAATATAGATTTCATTTGTTAGGAATTGCTGTAGTTGTAAAACAAATGAGAGACATTAAAGCTTAATCAAGGTTCGAGGTCAGCTCACCATGTCACGGGACTATACTGAGGATCACACTGATCCTTACTATATAATTATTACAATCCACCAATTAAGCACTGAATTAATCTTTCTAAATTGATAGAGGTTTCCATCATTCCATCCCAAATGGATGCCTTTTGAGACCAAGTAATGTGTGAAAGGAGATTTCCCAATTGTGGCTCCCCTCGCAAAACAAAAACATCTCCCACTAAATTGTCCGGAGTAATGCCAGATGGGAGCTGGAAAGTGACAAGAGCTATTTAGTCTCGGCAGGAAGCTGTATGTGGCAAGATGAGCTCTTTGCCTGTCAAATCAGAGCCTCGTGTGAACAAAAACTGCAGGGTAAGCATGAAGCTGTTCTCAGGAAAGAGCTGTCTTTCACTTCTTCTTGGTTAATAATGTCTGACATATCATAATATCGCAGGAGCTTCATGTGGGTAATTTATTATCCGCTTATTAAAAAAAGTGCGCAATATGTTTATTGACAGAAAACCCATTACATTTATCTTTTTGTTTTTGACAAAAATACATATTTGACAGTGCAAAAAGCAATATTACAGCATCATTAAAGTTTTCATTACTCCCAAGATGAAGAATAGGATTCAAGGTGATTACTTTATGGACTGCTCCCCTTTGTCACAATTATAAAAGCTCTCAGAGGTCACCTTGGTCTGTGAGGGAAAATGATCCCACTATAGATGCAGCTGTCTGTTGGTCAGAGACTTAGTTAATATTGTACTTAATTTGTATTTTTATTTTAGGTTTTGAAAAACCTCTGATTAGACCTAAAGGAAATCTGACAAATCAGCACTGGGTGCTTCAGAAAAGTGATGATTAAGCACCAAGTCTGCATAGTTGTATGAAATAATAAATGTTGGAGAGAGAAACTGCATGCTCATTTATTAAAATATGTTAAATAGCAATTTGGGCTCTAAAATACCAGAAAGACAGACAAATGCATTATATCAACAGCCAACCTAGGTTTTGAAAATACTATTTCCATTGAGCTTTTTTGGTGAAGAAAAATGCTTTGTAGTGCACACATTTTTATAGGTGAATACCTTGATTATAGGCCTCTCTGCCTATATTATGGTATGAGCAGGGATAGCTTTTTAATTGAGTCTACATTGGGGTTTCACAGTTCAAAAGTGACTAAGGTCTGTTCAACTTAAGCATTAGTCCCTGGATAAAGCACTTGGATTTCAGGCCATCCTGATGCCATTCTGACAAGTAACATCTCATCTTGCTGTGCAAATCATTTTTACTGCAAGCCATGCTTTTGTGAGGTGTTAATGAAATTTCCAGAGGTACAAGCAGGTAACTTTTTTATACTCCATTATTTAACATCTAACACTGAGTCTTCAAACCTGTGTAGGCCTGGGCCTTTACAGAAAGAATGGCCAGAGGCACTTCTTTTGTTTTTCATTCTCCTACTGCTTTGATCTGCTCCTAACTCACCGTTCCCTCTGAGAAAACTGCATGTGTAATGGTTCCTAAATCTAAGATCTGAAATATTCAGTGATGGGTGACCCATTTTAGAGAGATAGAAAATCCTCACCAGATTTATTTTTAAAACTAATTTTCTGACACTGTCAGTTGATTGTCTTTGTAATTTTGTTTTAGTACGTACCTGGCTGCTAAAATAAATCTGATTACAGAGCTGATATTGGCACAATACACTATAACTACATTGTACTGCCAAGCTAAATGCCATTATTTGCTTTAATGTCAATTTAAAACATAAAAATATGTTAATTTCTCTATAACTTTAAGTACAGTAGATTGCATAGATTGACTCTGTCAGTCATATATTCAATCGAGCTGGATCAAAATTCTGAAAAGATGGCATTCTTCAATTACTTAGGAGCTGGAGCAGATTTGTGGAGAATGGTGTCAGAAAATATCCCCAGGGCAAGAGCAAAAACAAATGCTTGAACGAGACGTAATGTTGTCTGCCAAGTCATCTTGGCTGTAACTGCACACACACACAAAAATGTTTCTCGTTTCCCACACTGTCAATTTCAAATATCTGCTTTATAAATGTGTCTCGGTATGACATCCTTGTGGTAAAAAGGCAAAGAAGAAATTCCATTTGTTTAAATGAACAGAGAAGGTCTGCATGTATTTGAATTACTGAAGGAATTACGGGTAAAAAATCTGTTTGTCTGCGTTGCTGATCTTTAGTTATATAATTAATTAAAATAGATCCCAGCGAAACCCTTCCATTAGGTGGTGAGCTGAGATCTGTTAAACCTGTTAATGATGACCTAATACTGTTAGGTGCCCAACCTTTAACGCACATTATTATATCTGAAATATACTGCCACTTGTTCCTTAGATGATGACAGCCACTGATAAGATCTGCCATTGAAATACATTTTCATGACTCTAGCACACTCTAGCACTCCAAAATATAGACTTTACTAGCAGTAGTGCTTCTGGGTCTATTGTCAAGGGCTATAACAGATCTGGAACTTCCTCTGGGTATGGTTTGCGTTCACCTAATCCAGTGTTGGATCATTGCCTTCAAATAAGCAGCATACAGACCATGCTGGGCTCTCTGCAATCTGTGTGACAGATAAACAGAGGGTGTATTTGAAATGAGTGTGAAGTTGGCTCCATCAAAGGAGTGAAAATCAGGAAAGCTGAGCATGACATATTCTAACCTCAGAAACAACTGGCTGGAAACGTGACTGCCAAATCAGGCTTTCTACTGAATGTGTAAAATGTAAAATAAGATCAATGGCTTTAGTATGTCCTGTTGAATACAGTGCTTTCCGCATTTTAATGTTGCCATGGAAATACAAGTCCCAGGCATGAACTGTGAGCCTATAAAGGAACACAATGCAGTAAAATTTTAATTACTGGCTTGGGTGAAACAATCTGTTTGACCTGTGTAAAAAGTTCCGTTAAACACCATTTATTTTTTATCTGTCCAATGCGACTGGTGGTCACACATATCAATGGACTTAAAAAACTCTGTTTCATGTGGATATTCATTGCATTTACATAATTAGTGCTGCACACTTCCGCACAAGGATTAGTTTTGTAACTATGGGTGTTTAATTTAAGCAAGGTGAATTTACCTCTTTGGCATTTGCCTTGTAATATACATCAGTTCCTCTAAATGGATTTTCTAATGACCAAATGAAACAAGACAAGAAAAACACTGCTATGCTGGCTGAGAATCTGTTAGCTGTTGCTAAATTCTTTTAAAGTGCCTTTCCCCATCTGCCCACCTTCATAGAAATCTCTTTCATATTTGCACATGTGAGAGTTACCTCTAGCACAGTTATAGCCTGTAATCACATGGTTTCCAAAGCATCCAAAAATAGCTCTGATTGGACAGCAATGAGCTTACAGTATTCAGGGAGATGAGAATGAACAATGGTATGCATGAATTCCCAAACCAGTGTCTACCTGGGACACACAGTGTTTCTGGATTTCTGCAGTTGTGAACCTGTCTCCTACTCGTTGCTTTGATGTCCCACACGGTTGCCCCTTAAGGAGGTACGGAGGAGGGGAAGGATTAAAAGAAGATCCTTTATCTCAGAAGAACAAAAAGCATGGTGTTCCGTAAAAATAAGCTCACAACCAACATGCAGTGGAATTTATATTTGTATTCCTTATTCATGTATAATTGCAATTTGGAACTTGAAATATTAGTATTCAACCAAGGTTCTAATTTGTTTAATTAGTAAGATAACATAAAGCAGCACGTAGATAATCAAATTCTTCAGACAGCGAATCACAGACAATGTGCTTTTTATGTGGTTGTGACTTACTCCCCTGACTCCATTTTACATTTTACTTTCCAATATGTTCCCCAGGCTCAATTAAAACTCCTAGCATTCATGTTTAATTCACCAATATTTAATATTCGTCAAGTAACAGAACATTGTGTGATGGAATTAAAAATTTAAAACAATTCAATTTGTCAAAGTTTTGCAGAAGGCACATATATATCTTTTTCTGATGTATTAATTCACACCAGAATCTGTGGCCTTCAAACAACTTAATTCAAACACATGTAAAAGTATTTCGGATTTAGTGATTGTGAAGCACACTAGCAGTCCATTAACTAAGAAGGACCCAAGAAAATGATTATCTTAAAATTAGAAGTAGTAAAATCGTTAAAAATAAGTCTAATGACCTACGTTAGAAGGACACATATTCACAATTTAAAGTATGCCGTTTTCTATTACATGAAACCGTCCATAGATAATGTGAGTCCTGGACGACTAAACTATTATAATTCTGAAAAATGCTTACAGTTTTTTTTCTCTGAATTTGAAGTCCAGAAAATATAGTAAAAGCGTCGAGAATATGATAAAAAAACTACTTAAATATTTATTGTGACAGATTGTTTAAACAACAATTGCGAAAAAGATTTGATTTCAAGATCGGCCTGTACAAATTCATAGCGCGTACTGAATTGTGATTTTATGGGATATTTTTGTATGTCTTGACACATCCCACACGCTACTGTATGCAGACCTTTCTATCAGTCGAAACATTGGAGAGAACGGAACTCCACTAACTAGGAATATTTGCCACGGATAAACTCTAAATCTTAGCTTTGCACGACTAGCGCCTTCTTGCTTTTGGCTGCGGATACAGCAGCGTTCTGTTTGCTTATGCCTCCTTGACGGGTTGATGTGTTTCGCTCAAAAAAACAAAATCTATAAATCGGGTAGCCGGCAAGATGACCACTGGGCACCGGTTTAGACGGACAGGTATTTAGGGCGGAGTTACATTCATGTATTTCCGTCTGGCTGGGGGTGTAAAAAAAGGAAAGGGGAGCTGGAAAGGCAGGAGAGATCAATCAGTCTGGGAATAGGGAACCGGGGAGCAGCACCGACCTGGTCAGAGCCGTCACAGCGGAGTGCTGCGCTCTTATCTAGTCATAACCGGCTCAGCTCCGGAGCCGCTACAGCATGGGAGATAGCTGAACAAACACGGCTACAAAGACGCGGCGATACCTACAATGGCTGTGGACGGTAAGAAACTCGACCGTGTCTTTTAAGATGTAAAACATTTTTCATTTTAAAAATTAGGGGGGGGAAAAACCCCGACTGATTTGCAATGTTTTGAGTTAGGACATCGTGGAAGAAGCTCACACACAGCGATAGATGATAAGATATGGTATGTACTGTATATAATCGGCAGGTGTTTTGTTTGATGTAATTGTTGAGGTATAATTACATGTATTGTTCAATAACTTTACTCAGTATTTTATTTTTCTTTCTCAAAGGTTTTGTGTTAAGAACTAATTAGTACTATACGCTGTGGCCCCAGACTGGGCTGGAAAAGTTGAACCGTTTGTTTTGCATCCGATTGTGCTAGTGTCAGTTTTCGTACTAACCACGCTGAAGTGCCCGTTTATAACGCATTTCACCTCCATTTGCTGTTATTAACCACGAAGGTTCACAGTGACTTGGCTGTTCTCGCAAAGTTCTTTTATAATCTGCTTTGGCGGGGTACGTTATGAAATTCACGCGTAGCTTTTTAGAAAAACTGTCCTGGCAATGTTCGTCTGCGATTTAGTTTTCTATAAACTCATAACCAAAGTGCGTGATGGTACAGTAGCTACATAGTAGCATACAAATAACTCCGACACAAATGACTACAGTATGTATACAGCACATACTGTAGCAAGTATTAGATGTCAGCTAATGTTTCTCTTAGTACCAGTAGTTTACATAAATATTCCTGCAACCATAACATTAATCTCACAGGAGTGGATTAATAAAGGTTATTTTAAACCATACCCTTGTTAAACATGGCATATATATATAAATATGATATTTACATTAAACGGCCATTTACAGTGACCGGCGGTTCACTTATCATAACGTAAAGTCTTTGACTGTTGAGAATTTCTTGGCTGAACGGCTGACCGAGCTATTACTTAACCTGCTGGGACTTTGCGGTTTTTAAACAACACAACCAAGCAGACTTCGTAACCCAAGAAAAACGTGGAGAGGGAGCTATAAATTGGCTCAAAGCGAAATCCGTAGCGATGTACTGTGGTGCTGAAAAGGAAAGCGAAAACAAAGCCGAACTTTCCCACGGGGTTTCTTCAATGAAATATCCATATGCTGTTTGTGGGTGTTTCACGCATCAGTGTCTCAGTTTTTCTGCCTTTGAAGTTCTTTAGTAAACATATTCCTTATCAAATGTAATAGTTGCATTTTTAAAACCATTATTTGCTTATCAGGCGCCCTTATCCAAGGGGACGTACAATATCTTCACATTCAAAGCGTTTTTTTTATAGTAGGCCTATAAAAAATGTTAAAACCTCCTCACAGGTATTAATCTGACCTTATTTGGGCAGCCACATGTAGTTTCATATTATTTATTGCTTTAGTTGTACAGTAAGATAATGATGCCAATACCGATCTGTAAAAATTGCAACCTTCTTTGAAGAATATTTTTAAAACACTAAGTTCAAAGATGAGTACACAAATTTGTAAATCTGAATTGTTCTTTATTTTGTATTCACATACGCATTTAAAACCCAAAACGTTATCCTTTTAATTGGTAATCATTTTCATATAATTACAAATAACATTCCCAGCTGTCGGTGGGTTTGCCAAACTGCAAATGTGTGTTCTATTAACTCTCGATGTGCAGATAATAGCCTGTACCAAAGTGACATTGTTACCACACAATCTTTTCTTCACACGAAGAAAGAACTGGAAGGTTGCCGAGGACTCAGTTAACGGGAAAATATTTGACGCAAGGACGTTATCTAATCAAAATGAAAAGTTTGCTCAAGGTCACAAGGCTGCGCTAATTCCCGAGTGCCTGGTGGAGTCGGACAAAATATCCTTCCAGTTGACATGAAAGTAAATAATTCCAGAAAGGCATACATACTGTACAATAAAAAACATTACCGTATTTTTTATTTACCTTGGAACAGAGAGTTTACCGGGAAACATTTCTCTCTTTATAATATACGTTCAATAATAAACTAGAATTCGGCTAAATAAGGGAGGAAAAAGTGGGGTTGGATGTACGTCTTAGACACCGATGTCCCAACAGCTCGTCGGGACAGAGCTCATCCTTGTTTTCGTAGCGTTAAACTGGACTAGAAAGGACATGACATCCACCTTTGAGGGGGACTCACGTCCAGGACATGTCTTACCCTCTAGCGATGCCGATCCACGCATATATAGTTGGTTGGACAGTAACAACTGTGGTGACGGTGACAACCTGTCAGTAATGCGTTCACAGGTTTGATCACAATATTTAGCTTCTTCCTAATTCCCACCATGTCCCTAATCCATTTGTTAATATTAAGCAACAGTTAAAAATTATTGTATTTATGCTCTGCTTTAATTAACCAGTCACTAGCTAATGTTCACTTCTTAGGCACAGTACATAAAATATAAAAATCTAAATCTAATAAGCACAGCTAATATATGGTTTAGTTCAGTCTCATTCAGTATATTAGGGCTCATTTTTCATATTGCTGTGTAAGAAATACCTGCAAACCTTATTTTATTGTTATTTTTGGTCTATTATATTACAGTTAGAATACTGAGGTTCATTTGTAGGTAAAAAAACTATTGTCAGAGACTCCAAAAGACTCTGCTGCAGTGTCTAGTTTCCAATACTGTATGTAGAGGGTTTCATGAGACTGATATATTCAAATGACAAGGAGTGTAAAGAGAGTAAAAGTATGTATCTTTTTTAAGAGAGGCTTGGAATATACATGCCTATGTTATTAATTCTTTATAACAAGTGGCTGTCCATGAATTATTCATACTCAACAAGGAAAACAATATTGATTATTTATGGGATATGTCCTAAAAGCATAACGTCCTTTGAATACTACACTTTGAATTTGTGTGATAGGAACTTGATTAATAATGATGTGATATTTGTATATAATTATATCAGAATTTCAGACACTTTGCTATTCTTATTTGTTACAGCATAAAGATACTGACCCAATGGCTGTGATTTTGAGTAGCTGGAAGGGTGGTGTATTTGCAATCATATGGTACATATTTGGTGGGTGTCAAATTGAAATGTCCTTCCTTTCTGTGCAATGTTGAGGGAGTTTCAGAAAAGAGAACCTTCAGAAAAGGGTACAGTAGCTCAAGCAATGATTCATTTTTTAGAAGCGTGTTCCTGTTCATAGTTTTACAAACGAGCGATATTATATCCACAGACTAATTATGCTGTGTGAGTTAAGTGCTTGAAGGACAGCCTGCAGGACAATGGCAGTGTTTCTCAGTCATCCTGTGTTATCCTGACTCTTAATAGTACCAAAACACTGCAGGCTGAACATTGTTTTCTTTTAAAACAGAACTTTGCACTTGCTTTCTCACTGACAGTGGGAGGCTTCGTGTCCCATTTGGTTGAAGCTCCAAAAGGTGTCTTTTGCTTTGAAATTGGATTCCTCTCCCTGCAGGCATTGCTGTTGGATCTTTGAGCATTTGGCCCATTCTCTTTTGTTTGTGAGCTGTGCTTCCTTACACTAAGCCATCTTGCTTCCACAAGAACTCATGATTTAAACGCTGCAACACTCTTATGGACTAAACAATGCATAATGCTTGGTTTTAGCCCCGACTTCAGAATAAGATTACAGAGGCCCAGCCTTTTTTGTCTGGGGGCCTTTATCATCGGCTAGAAGGAATGTTACTGTAATCCATGTCCTGTTGTGCCTGGTTTCCATTTACACCCTACAACCTTGTCAGAATGATCTAATCACGCATTTTATTTATAGAAAGGTAATGGTATTATAAAACACCTCTATGTTCTGGAGATAAAGTTGGAATAAACTAGACCACACCATGTGCTACCTCTCTCTCAGATCTTGTAGTAATAGTATCCATATCTTGACCATTCCAACTGCTAGATCTCAATTCCCCATCCCAGTAGCTTCATAAAAATCCTGCACTCGCAGATTTACAGCATCACTTTTTTCCCATTTATGAACATCTTGAAAAATACAGCACTCTTCATCTTTGTCAGCACCCATAATAGTGCTGCCATGCGTGATGACATATCAAGAGATAAACTCTGTTTTCAGTCACACATACTTCTGCTTAATACATCTGTGGAATCCTTGAAGAAATGTAGAGATGTTTTGATGGAGTGTCTGAAATTATTATTGATATTAATTCCATCTGGAACAGTTTAGCCATTCTTCTTATTCAGCTGAACATTTTTTAAATGCTTTGATGGGGATGCTCAGAAAAAGGAAAGATTTGCAAAGGACGGAGAGCTGACTGCAGCTTAAACACCTTGAAGTGGCTGATATAGATTGGTGGAACTATCTGAACAGTGCATGATCCTTACAATCTGAGAGCTGGTTTCTCTATGTCATGCAATGCAGTTACATGGTTTTCTCATAAACTGAGTCCTGGGCATAGAAACGTTCGTGCAGTAGGTTAATACATATTTTCCCTTCTCGGTTTAATACAAAAAACTCTTTACATAAAGGTGTGATAGATAAATTCTTGTGTCTTTGTGGTACAGAGTGCGCTACTGATAAACATTTGCCGCTTACTCTCTGTGGCTTAAATACATTGATTAAACACGAGAGGGGAAAAATCAATACACTATAAATCAACTTAATTCTCAAGAGACTGCATTTAGCTTCTGTTAAAGAATTAAGGGCTGCCAAAAGGAGCAGAGTGATCATTGATTTAACCAATGTAGTCTCTCTTTAGTTAAGGTATTAACAGTGCACAATGGTTGAGTTTTGAATAATTACTTGAAAAAACACTGTGCTGCCTAAGCTCCAGATTTTCAACTGAGTGCTGCAGCCTCTTAATTCCACTTCACTAATCCCATTTAGGATTTGAGTATCTCTTCTTTACTTTCCCATTGCATTATGAAACTCTCAAGGCCATGAGCAACATCACTTCTTCAATTAGATTTGCGACAAGTAAGAAAGAAGGGAAAAATGTTGAACGAGTGATGCTAATTAGTCATAATTTTTTAGAGGGCTTTTTCTGATTAATGATCTGATGTAACTTAGTGGATTTAAAGCGTGTTAGCTTGCTGTGTTCTTTATTCTATTCCCTCTAAACCCCTTTTCATTTTATTGAAAAAAATTGATACTCAGTGAAGCATTCATCCTAATTAAACAAATAGAAAGATGAACTGAGCCAGTTATAGTGGGGCTAAACTAATTTCTCCCTTTTTTCCTTTTTTTTTTCTCTTTTTAAGAGGTGCCTTATCCTGGGGGCACAGGGTTTAGTCTGAAGATCTTCATTCATTTTGACAAGCTCTTAATGAAATTGAAAACATAGACAAATCAGAATTCAGCATAGCCTAAATTCAGATCTGCTTTCAAAGAACTAACAAGCGTTAAGCATAAAGACTTTAACCTGTAGAAAGCTATATGTTTCAAGTGAAGCGTTTGTGCTCTAATTTGTAGTTCTGCTTTATTATAATTAAACAGGGATCCTGAGATAGATCATTATTCCATTTGTGTTCCAATATTAATACATCCATAGTGTTCTGATTCTGACTGCACTTCAGATGGACATCATAGCTGCCTTGCATTTAAAAACACATTGTTCAACACATTCAAACCAAAGTCACATTATTTCCAAATGCAATTACATTTTGCTTTCAAACTGGAGTTATTATTCTTGACCTCTTTGCTCTGAAGGTAATAAGGACTTTGCACGTGAGTGAGTGGAAT
Source organism: Lepisosteus platostomus (assembly GCF_059453375.1). Taxonomy (NCBI): domain Eukaryota; kingdom Metazoa; phylum Chordata; class Actinopteri; order Semionotiformes; family Lepisosteidae; genus Lepisosteus; species Lepisosteus platostomus. The sequence goes on from NC_142625.1 coordinate 21,966,054, forward strand.
ATTCTGAAATACTGATGTTTAAAGTAGCTGCTTTTGCTATTTTCTTACTTGAGCTCCTTCTTAAATAAACGCTGAAGTGCTTTTTGATTTCCTGCAAAGACCCTCAGAGGGACAAAAAGACATAACAAGAAAAACAGCTATAAAAATGTTCAAATATGGTGATTCAAAATCAAAGTGTTGAGTTTGTAGTATATAATAGATTAAAATATGAGCAGGAGCAGATGACAATCGGAGCTCTTACTAAATACAGGTGTTTTGAAATGAAAATTTTTGTTGAATGAAGAGGAACTGTACTCCTTTCTGCCTAAATATATTCTGCATTATAGAGGATGATGCTGTTGTTTTATCTGTGCCCTTTTTATTGGCATACAATACATGTATTGTATTCAAGCCTCTGTTTGATAATAGTAACTTAATAACTTTGAAATGCTTTGAGTTTATTAGTTTATTAACTTTAATCAGAAACATTCAGTAAATATTAAAAAATCCATACAAGGTATGTGCCTTTGACACAGTATTTTGTCAAATTCCAGCAGCAATTCCTTGTCTTAATTGAGCAACAGAAGATAAACAATCAGCATTTATGGTATTTTCTGCTTTCTGCATGTATTCTACTGTCCTCATTCTGCGATCTTTACCCTGCTCTTAGTGTGATTTTAGTGTAATTTACTGCAGGTACTTTATTGAAGATTAGAAAGGATTTCATGTATAATTTCTTTACGTAAAATAATTCCAGGATGGTTCACACGTTACAGTAGGGAACTTGGATTAAGGAGAAAATCTAGAGAGAGTGTGTAAAAAAAAAGAGGTGAATAACTGAATATTTATACTGTGTTGTCCATGAAAAGAGGGACTGTTAATTATTTCGGGAGAACAGAGGGCCTTAGAAAGAGAAAAGATGAAAATACTGTTTTCATGAATGAAAAATGGCTTGAGCAGGCTAGCCTTTTCTTCTGTCCTAAACACTTCAGTTGCTTTGTTCTTGTTACACAGCTCCTGACTGTAGGGAATGGTTGAATATGGCACATTTTCAACTCATTTTTTGTCATCCCTGATGTTAGATACATATTGCATTATTTACTGTCCTCTAATATGTAATGTTTTCCATTAGAACATGTGTTTTAGGTGTATGCCAAACCCCAGTAAAATTCACATTATTTTGTTACAGTGCAATTGCTATTCAAAACACATGCTACTGTATGTGTTTTGAAGTGAATTGACATACTTTGGTTTGTCAACATTTTCTGTGTATCATGTATGATTGAACGAACTACCAAGTGATGAAGAGTTAAGAAAAAAAGAGGGATCATTTCTGATTATAAGAAGTACAATAAAGAAACTTTTAATGCAACTGGTTACAACAATATAAACAGTTAATGATTATAGAACAGTATGTGTCTCATCCCTTGAAGATCTTCAGATTGCAACAGTTTCTTTATATCATAAAAAGCCATTTTTATATGAAAAGCCATTTTTATATCATTGTAATGTAATTATGTTGCTTCAGTGAGTGATTATGACATAATTTAGTTTAACAGTTATTGAGGTAAATGCTAATTAATCTGAGAAAACGGAAAGGCACTGAAGATAATTATGTAAGGCGTCATAATCAGTCATTTCTGAAGCTGATTTTTATTGCACAACAAAAGTCTTTGCATTTCTTGTTTCTTCTTGCAGTGTATGAACAGATGTGTGATTGATCCTCTTAGGAGATTCTTAGAAATGGATCGCTGAACATGTGAGCCTGCAGCTGTATTTGTGATGCCTTGTTTCCTTCTGATTTTCTCTTATTCTATTTCCCATACTTTAACCTCCATACAGTATGTTTACCACATTGTGCCCTCTTTCTAGTCACTGTATGTGCACTGGTTTGGGTTTAATGCCTCAGTAGAAACATTTGCTGCAACCAGCTCCTCATTTCTTCATTTATAATTAGCAATATAAAATTACAGTGCTAGTGGCATGAAAGTACTCTGAGTGTGATTGGAAGGGCTACATGTTGAAATGAGTCCAAAGTTCAGATAATGCTTTTAACCTTTCTGACAACAACTACACATTACCCCTGTATTCCACCACTGATCATAATCAGGGACATTCTAAGTGATGCTCCAAGTGAACCAGCAATGATTTTGTGAAGCACAGAAGAGGACAAAAAGCAGCCATTTTAAGGATGAATGTATTGCGAATAGCCAGATCACAGAAATGTATCAGAAGGCTGCGCTGGTGTTAATCTCAACTAGATTAGGAGAGCCAGACCAATGCCTGGTTTTCCGACAGCCACTGTTGGATTTGGCTGTGACAAGGACCAGGAGGGTTAGCTGCCCTGCTTTTACACATTTCTGTATGCTAGGTTCCTTCATGTCAAAAACATATCAGGGACCCTACTTTGATATCAACTTGAAAGATGGCTTCTTCCTACAACACAAAGGGATTTATAACCTTGCCAGAGGATGGGTTTGAACTATAATGTTCAGAGAGAAGGGTTCTGCTTACTGGCGGTTTAACAGAATCCAGTAGAAGCTTAAAATTTTTTGAAATGTTGACTTCAACCAGGTTTTCCCTGTGAAGGAAAGAGAATAACTGTAAACCTGGTAATATTTTCACTGGGATTTTTCCTGAAACAAAGAGGTAAAGTACTTATTAGGTGGGAGAGATTAACCAAATGGTTCTTAGTTGTGACCTTTCTCAGGGTTTTTCAGGTTCTTTTTAAGCATTTCCAGTTTTGTTTCCAGTCTTTCAGTTAAAGATTATTGTTAATTATTTCGTTTATAGGGTGGTTGTCTAATGAGAATTTCAGTGGTAGGATTTGAGAGACAAAATTGAAAATGGCCTGGATGGAAGAGAATACTGTCACATATTCATTTCCACTTTGCAACCACCATGAAAATCTAATTACACCCAATGATCATAAGAGGGTTAGGTTCTTAATTAACACTGGACATGTTAACAGAGTTACTGGAGAGAGGAAGCTGAAAAAAATATTTATTCTGGCACACCCAGCTCTGGAGCAAAATGACTGGAATTAAAGAAGGTAAAATTCAGTGCAAGGAGAGATTACAACGTTGTCAGAAAAGTTTATTATAGATCATCTTAAGGAAAGTTTTAAGTATCAGAAGCCACTTCCGACATCCAAAATTGCAGACTCTAAGGTCAAGGAAGCAATGGACAGGAAGTAAGAGCATCTGGCATTTTTTTTAAGGGAATATGACACAGTCGGTCCTCCTGATTGGAAAATAAAACTGTATTCAATAAGATGTCAACAGGGTTATCACATCAATAAACACCTGTAAATTGAAGATGGTAAAGGTCATATAATCTGTATGCCTGCACTGATGCTCTACTGAAATGTGATACAATTTTGTCTGCTGGTTTGCTCTGCATATGTTTCACTGCTGTAAGTCACTAAAGGTATAAGTATCTCATTTCTGGTTTAGTATTTTATTGATTCAAGGATTGAGGCTGCAATTAGAGTAAAGTCAGATTATCATGAATAAGGATACTTGAACTGATTTCTGATATGTAGTTCATTTCGTTTAGGTAGAAATGCTGGAGTGATTAACTCTGTGTTTGACAAATTACATTAAATTTAAATTCATTTTAAAAGTCCTTGCAATGAAACACTTTAGAGAACAATTACATTGTAATTTCATTAAATAGTACCTTTAAAAATGAATGATTATCATATGTTGATTTACACAGATCATTTTACATCAATAATTTGGGAATAACTGTAACTGTGGCTGAAAAAGAAACCTTTTCTGTTTCTGTTAAAGTTTGACATGCCATTTAACACAATCTAAACCATTTTTTTCCAAGGCAATAAGGTCTTCTGAACTCTCAAACTTTTCAAGTATTTATCACCATTATCATGAAACAAGCATTCATTGAAAAGTGCTGTGGTTTGAGCCTTTCTTCTCCCCTGGGAGTTTGTGAATTAAGCCCAGACGCGTTATTTTGCTCTGAATGGACAAGCACTTTAATCGGATGAGGTGCTGGTTTATGGAGTGTGGTGGCTTTGCTGGAATGAGGATTTTGTTCACAAAAGCCACTTGTCTTCTGTTATGTGAATGGAACCACAGGTGAAATTGTGAGGTAGAAGGAATGGCAGGGCACCAGGAGGGGAGGGAAGAGTTGGCTTGCGTGCATTGTTTGGCACAGTCGTTGCCAGGAGGGTTACCGAAGTGTTAAAACGGCACTTTAATTTTCTTTTTTAATTGCTGACGGCTGGCCGCTACCTGGGAGCTCAAGGCCCTGCAACAAATTTCAAGGTAATTGGCTCTGTTCTTAGACAACACGGACCTAGTGAAAATGGATTGCACACAGCACTGCTAGCATAGCAATTAAGTCAGAAAAAGAAAGAGAGAGAGACAGGAAGGGAAAGTGCTTTGAATGAAAGGCGGAGAGTGTCTGAGAGATCAGCTCGAATTAATTTAGCTGTTAATCTGCACAACACAAGAATAAATACAGCATTGTCCTTGCAGTCATCCAATGTCTAAACAAGTAACTAGCGTAGGTAAGGTTTCCACAGAGAACAAGTTCATTATCATTTCCAGAAATAAGAAATATCCTTTCTGTCGATGCCTTCGTTTTTTTAAAATGGATTCCTGCCGCATTGCATTAATGAAACATGCTATACACACATCTCCAGTCTCTGGTAGGACTGTAAATGGAAGTGGTCCAGAAGTAACTGATTTAAGTGAAAAGAAGCTGGGGAATTAGCAGAGCTGACAGGGCAGACAAATTGAAGGTCAAAGAATGAGGCCATTACTTGGCACTATGTAGAGTCTAGCACAGAGCCCCAGCACTGGTTAAAATCCTGCCAAATTTCTCGTCCCGCCTTGGATATGGTTTCCTGGGGGAAATGAAGACTTGTTTCTTACCATAAATGACATATACCCATTCAATGATATGCGAAAGATTGTATTTTTATTGCAAACTGAGGTGGAAGGTACAGACATTTATTTCTGTGCCATTATTTGTCACGTTTCCTCCCCTTTTAACAGTTTGTGTGAGGAGACTAAATATCATTCCGAGACTAAATGAAATTAGTTTTTTTTTTCAATCGACATAATAAAAACCAGGGATTGACCCGTTGTAAGTGACCTAAAGCAGGTCCCAAGACGCATGTCATTCTTGCAAGCATTTCTGGTTTTGTGAGCAAATCCCTGTAATGTTTCAATAGCGTCCTGATATAGAACAGTTGGGTTTCTTTGAATCAGTTTTTTTTTTAAATTTCCACTTGACTGGTGAAAAGCCCTTGAGATATATGCAGCAGTGACAGGGGAGGCAGAATGATTCTGTTGTCCATGTCAGTTGAATGGCACTCTGATTCTGTTCCATTGTGCTGTCTCCCCCAGAGTATGCTCATCCGTTCTTGAAGTGTGCACCTCAGTGACATGGATTCTAATTTCAGGTCTTCCTGCGCAGCAAGGCCGAGGGATTGTAATCCTGAACAGTCCAGCAAAACATAAAGGAAGAACTGTGTAAAAGAGCTATCTCAGAAAAACAGAGATCTCAAGTACTGTGCTTGGTAATAAAACAGGTTATTATTAATGCACTGATTAAATGTGTAGGAAGAAAGTTGTAGACATTCTAACTTGTTTCTAATGCGCACATTAAAAAATGTGATAAAAAAAGAAAGATGTTATCACATTGTTATTGTTGCAAAAAAGACAAAGAAATTAATCCTGCTCAGATCATTTTAAAAGGGAAACATGAAAGAATCCAGACACTGTGGGCCTCTGGTATTAAATGGCATATTTAGGAGTTCAACTACACATATTCTAACTGTCTCTGTTTTTTTATTTTGAGTTATTGTTTACAGAGAGTGGATTTTTGTAGGTGTTTGAAGTTGAAAATAAATGGGTTAGCACTGAGTCTCAGTTTCTCTCTTTTGACAGAAATGTGTTTGACAGATTGCCAGACATGATAACAGCCTTTGTCGAGTTAAGGATGAGGAATTGTTCAGACTGTGGAAGTCATTTTTAGATACCAGCAATTGAACAGCAGGAAATGTCTCTCCCAATGTTCACCTCCCTTTTTGAATAACTAACCAAGGACTAGTCCTCCAAAAGGGCTGAGCCACTTGTCTACTGTGAATATTGGAATTGGGTTTATCAAGGTGAAGCTGATAAGTTACAAACAGCAGTATTGAACTGTGTGTGAATTCAGCCCCTTTTCCTGTTAAATGCATGCAATGATAATATGTATTGATTGGAAAGTGAGGGACCTTTTATCATTTGCTTTCCTCCCTACAGTTAGTATTGAAACAAAGGATCTTTCAAGATACACCACATAGATCATGCTGACATTGGGCTGTGTCATTTACTGCACGATCACTACTTATTCCAGACTTCAGTGGGCAGAGTTGCCTGCCTGAGCTCTGTTCTGAAAATAGTCAGATCAAACGTCGATACCAAACAAAACAAAAATGGTCCCACTTTACCAATGCTTGATATTAACTTTAAATTTAAAAGATTTACTGCATCAGAAAAAACGGAAGAAACAAGCCAAGACATTCAGTAGATTTTATTTCATACATAGTTGTTATTGCTTTCATTGTTCTCACAAAATTACATTTGTGTCTCACAAACAAGGTACATACAGTATAGTAATATATTATATTGAAAATGTCCAAGTATAGAGTGCTACAATGCTGTTAAATTATCAAATGAATAACTCTTTGGGGTGGATTTAGCATTCCTTTAAGAAGAAGCATTTGCAATGTTATGGAATTTAGGAAAAACAGTCAGCTACAGTATATACAAACTCTGATTAGTTTAGGTAAGAGACACAAATTATAGGACACCAATCATTTTAATTTTTCATTTGAACATTTTACAAGGAATCTCAAGTGGTTCTATTTTGTCCTTTTGTTTTGAGTTAATATTAATGGTTAAATGGTTTTATCATGTTTTATGTCTTTTTTAGAATTACATTCCAGAGCAAATCCATTTTTATGAAAGTGTCATGCCATCCAGATTTTGCTTTTGTTTGTTCATCTCAGCTCTTTTGTTCTGCTAAATTGCAATAGTGTTTGACTATATTCTGTGCCACATTTTCTCTGAGAAGACTAATTTCACATGCCATTCTTTACAGGCAGAGGCAGAAGATTCAATTCAGACAGGTTTAGTTATACAAACAAAATGCTATTCTCTCATTGTGCAAATTTAGATTTTCATAACTACCAGGTTTGACCTTTTTACCTATTGAATTTGTGGACTGAAACATTTTGAATGTGGAATGAAAAGTGCTTCGATGAGGTTGTTCTGTTTCTTACAGATGGAAGCTGGCTACTTTCCCCCTTTTAGTTTTTATTTTATTTTTTATATGCCATAAAAATGAACACATGACACACTTTCCTCCCATTGACTTTCATTCTGGTTACATCTTTTCTCCTGCAATAGCAAAAATTACACAATTTGATGCATTGTGATCCAGTTCTGGATACATTAAAAGTTTCATTATACACTTTTTCCACTTTCTGAATTTCAAGGGTTAGGTATTTACTGCTCGGTATATATTAAATAGTATTTACTACCGTAGTCTGAATATCTTGGCAGGGACCATGGAAAAGCACGGTTAGTTATGCATTAATCATGAAATGTAATAAGCAGTAAGTGTAAAAAGCAAATTAACCTTTTATGAACTCTATATCAATCTTTAACTTAAGATCTAGACACAACACTGTGCTAATTGATGAGCAATTATATGGTTGATAATTAAGTAGTAAACCCATCTCCTTTAGCTCCCTGGTCATTTATGCTATTTTACTTATCAAAGCAATCATTCACTGAGCTATTAGATGGTGCATTTGGATTTTTTTCTAATTTGCGTTGTCCATGTTTAAGACCATAGAAACACCCATAATGTTTTAATCAAATTGTTTTGATCAATAGTCTCATTTAGGGAGTGATAAGATTCCACTGGCTGTTGTTTCCATTTTAGCTGTGGTTTATGTTTCACAGTCCTGTAGATGCAGCACTTATCATCTGTCAGCTGTCTAGTCTTGTAAAATAGTGAGGTGAAGTCGTAGAAGCCGGGTCTAAATTCCTTTCCTTCGGACCCTGTGATACTTCGTCCACTGCCTTTGGATTGCGAGGAACTCATCCTGTCCCTTTGTTAATGATGCTCTTTGCCAAAAAAAATGATCTGACTATAAAAAAGGCGCCGACACAGCTGAGAGTATGGGAAGAGCTTACTCCACATTGCCCCTTATCGCGCACAGTGGAGAAATCAATAACCTGCACTGTAGTGACATTGACACTTTCAAAAGGGTCGGAACACCTGCCAGCAGTCACCGGAGCTTAAAATAAACTCTCTGGTGACTGTTTGTGTCGAGAAATAAAAATGTAGAGCTTGGAGGACGGTAATGGAGACAGAGCCAGAAGACCCTTCTTTTGTTGACAGGGCCAGAGTGAGGATAGACACATAGTCAACGACACTGTTTTTAAGTGAGGTGCAGTTTTTGGGATAGTCTGTTGTAGGTGGCTGGAAGTGTTTGAGGACTGTTTCCTCAGGATTCACCCCATAATCTCTCACATTCTGTAATGGAAAGTGGTCCATGTACAGTGACAAGCCTCTGGATTCTAAATGTACTTTATTCCATGGTAGCTAAAAGCCTACCACTGTTCTTTTAAGATAAAATATATTTACGCTTCAAATGAGTGTTACAAATGAGCCTTCCGATCTTCTTCATAGTAAATCCAGAGTCAGCCATAACGATGTGCAGCAGCTAGGGAATACTGTTTGGTGTTTCAGGGATTTTAAGAGTTTTGTGAGCCAGGATTTTCCAGGATTTTTTTTTTACAGTATTATGAAATTGAATAATAACGGAAGTTATTTGGTACAAACAAAATGTGATCAAATCTAGGACATTCAGAAGGGGTGTAGTAGGAAACAAAAACCTTCTCTTAAGACTCATTCATTAAAATATTCTGTTTTTTAAACATTTTTTAAAAAGAAAAGGATACTATTAAGCTTTAGGAACAATTACGATGGCTATAAAAAATTACATCCCTAAGGCCCGAATGAATTTGTATCCTGTTACAACTATTTGTCAACATAATTCCCCTGTACAGAGATATTGTACAGTTGTCCTATTTCCAAACGACTTTTCACATTTGCACAGCCAAGACATCTTTAGGCTGATGCTGTAGCCATGACAACATGGATTTTTTTCACAGCTTCCTTTATTGTCAAAGAAATGAAAAGCTCTTCCTCATGACTTTTCCCTTCAGAAAATCAGACTTGAACTTCATTGTCACGGGTGCATTAGGATGATTCAGAATCTGATTTGACCCCTGAACTCTGGTTCTTTGTGATAGACCAGGACTCATCTCCCTCAACATGAAACCTATGAGAAAAATCATTACAAAGCCTATGTCTGTTTGTTTCACTGTCTTTGCTGAGCTTCCATAGGAGCTGTCTAGTTGCAGTTCTCCACTGTGGAGTCCACTAGGGTGCTGTTTGTTCAACGTAAAGTCCACTAGGGTAGTGTTTGTCCATTGTAGTTTACTAGTGGGGTTGTCCTCCATTGTGGAAATTCCTGCTTCCCTAGTATTGGTCTACCAAAGTGCAGCCATCTCATGCTTTTCACTAGAGAAAATAACATGCCCAGGTAAAAATCTCCTTTAAAGAGAAATTGATCTATACAAAAAGAAGCTCTAGGAGTAATCAGTTAAATTGCCTTTATTTATTGAAATGCCATCCTACTAAAATAAAGGCTAAAGCAGTTGTTCAGTTAATGTACTCAGTGATTCTAATTACAATAACCTTCCAATATATACTGATTACACATTCTCATCCCTTAATTTCCTAAACACATCTTCCCATTCGGCGCCAGGGGGGAGCCTGAGCCTATCCCAGCAAGCAAGGATACACCCTGGACAGGAAGCCAGTCGATCTCAGGGCACACACACAGACCCATACACAATCACACCTCGGCCCAGTTTTCCCTGAACCGATTAACCTACCAACATGTTTTTGGACTGTGGGAGGAAAGCAGAGCCCCCAGAGGAGACCCATGCAAACACAAGGGGAGCAATGCTAACCTCAGTGCAACCATGTTGCTGCTGTTGTGTACAGCTCTCTTCAAAGCTTTGAAAGCATAGTTTGCAGTTTATTCTATATTGCCCCATGATTACATATTATTTTATTTATACCTTTTATTTCATTTATGAATGTTGCTAAATATGTTACCATGGCCCTTGAAAATACTTAGGCCACTGCACATGGGGATGCTTACAAATCAACCAGCCCAGTGTGCAAGTCTAGTTCTCCCTTATACTAGAGCCTGGCAAGACCCCTGAAATGAATGGTCTGTGATCATACTTCAGTAATGAGAGCAAAAAACGCTCCGTGATACATAGAGAAGACCAGATCTTAAATGTGTGAAGCAGGACTAAATTAAAAGTACAGTGTGTATTGTATTATCCATAATGTGAAGGTCACAGACATGTCCTGTAAATAATCCAGTCATAAATATATCCACTAATACTGATTTTTAAAAAGAGAGATATTATATGCAGAACAGCAGAACCAATGAATTATAGGGTGTATTGATCACACCAAAGGAGGATAAACAATGATGTCAATGGCTGTTCCGGCCATTAATTTCAATTCGTTCTCCTCAGGATGATATATCAGGTTATTCTTAGTATAGGCATTATGGATTTAAAGCTGTAAAATTAAAATGAACAGCCCAATTAAAGATGGTAAATAGATGGAAAAGAATTTATTTAATTCCTGCAAAATGGCTTATGAATATTAGACCCACAATTCTGATAAAATAATTAATTAACCTGCATATTAAGATTAAGTATAGCGAATGAGGTTTACTCACCTGTCCATTTCAATGTTCATCCTAATTAACGTTGAATCCATAAGTGAATTGAAGGCATGGAAACAGTAGATCTTGTGAAAACATTTTTTTTTTGTTCTAATCTAACATCCTCTATTATTAAATAAAGATTGTAGCTAAACTAATTTAATTTTATGATTGCCTTGGGACCAGGCATCTGAGCATTAAGTCTTAAGTGAAGCTTTTGAAACTGTTATGCTATTATATGTGTGCTGGTGGCCAATTACAAAAAATATGGGCTTTGAAAACAACAATAAACCCTTTAATCCACATTTGTTGAACACAGCAGAATCCGAAACAAAAATCCTTGAAAATTTAATGAATGTTAAACTATTGTAACCCCATTTTATTGCACAAGTAGATAGAGGGAAGAGGCCATTTGCATTTGATACTCACGTCTGCATATCGATGTATACTGTACATACAGAAAAAAACAACAAATGCGTGTTGGAAAGAGCAGCATTGGTCAGTGTATAATGGACTCAATAATGTAATCTCCTTCATAACCTTTTGGTACTTTTGGTTGATGTATCTTGTCCATACAAATCCAAAGTTTCAAAAATATTTTTCTTGATTTGGAAGCATGGCAAAGCATGCCAAAGTCCTTTGGCAGTTTTGATGATGGGTTTAGACATCCAGGGAAGAAAGTTTAGCAATTCAAGGTGGCTGGTTTCAGATCACTAGGCTGTGTTTACCAAGCAGGAGAGACTTCCCAGCAGCTCTAGATGGTCAGTGCAGTCAGCCATGGACCATCAACCTCACTGTGCTGTCAGTACTTTTATAGCTATCTGTGTTTATTAACCCCCTGCTCGCTACTTCAGAAAAGGGACAGTAGTGAGGTGAGCACTTCAGTGTTTCCGACAGCTAATAACAAATGTGCTAACACATACCTTGACTATCTTCAGTAGTATAATATTGTTCTTCATCATTCGGCCTTGAACTGTATCACCCTCTTGAATCTAGAAGGACTTTCATATCACAATCCATAAACCAATCGTAGAACCAGACGTCACAGCAATGTATTAAATTTTGATACTCTTAATAACTTGGGCCACAAGTACCAGATAAATAGGGTCATTTCTCATTTCCTTATCATGCACTTTCTTTTTAGAAATCTGTTTTCCTCAAAGAAACAGTGCTGAGATCCATTGTGGAGTCTTTGAATAATGCTTAATGAAAAACTTATTATGGGTTGTACCATTTTAACTGTTCTGTTTGATATGCAACCATGTTAGCTTACTGTTCATTAAACATTTTGTACTCAGAAAATGGCTTCAGTAGTTTGAATCAAATTAGAAATGTTAACTGAAGTGCTTATGTAATGAGCCCTTCTGAAAACTACAAACTCCTATTCAGTTATCAGAAGTGTCCTTTTTAACTCACCCTAATATTTTTAAATACATCTATCTGTAGGGTTATTTGGTATGGTTTCATTTCAGATAAACAGTATTCAAGAAAAAATAGCTCATGAAGTGTGACTTCAGTTCAGAATTAGACTAGCGCCTGCAATTACAGTGAAAGATACAGGTCAACATATTAGGAACTACCCAGCAGATATTGTCAGGCCTCTGCAAGCATCAAAAACAGAACTGCATGTGAAATGCTTCCACTAGGTTCTGAAATAGCCCAGTCCTATTGTATCCTTCTAGGAGGATCGTGATCACTTTAGGTTGTGATGAGGGCAATGGATGAAAGATCCACTTTTTGGTTTTACTTGTTTTCAACAGAGGGTTTGCTTTGGCTAGGGAGTGGCAGAAGGTTCCCCATGTTCTTATTTTGCCTTTAAAGGAGGGGATAGAATTGGTTGCAAGAGGACCTAACCAGGAGGACATATTGACATTGTTCTGTACCTGACCATGCTATTCATTTTGAGAGGTAGAAGTCTATTTTGGGGCCCGATTGCCAGTAGTTTGAAGAGAGTAGTGGTTGAGTAAAGATATCCCACTTCTTTCTACAGTGATATGGGAACTGTAGGCTTGGTTGAATGTCTAAAGAGTAAATGAATGGAATCTATTTAGTTCACCAGTTAAAAGCATTTTTCATTTTGCTGATCTTGGAATTAAGTTGTGTCTCACTTGCTCTTAGACCTTATGTACCTGGATTTTTTTGATTGGAATAATAAAACCCCCCCTCAGAGTGGCCTGTTCTCACTCCCGGAGAGTTCCCACTGTTGGCAGGAGATCAGTGTGCTGACAGCCGTCTCTCCGCCTCTTTGCAGCGGCTGCCAGCTTCAGCTTTTGCCGGAACATTTTGGAGCACACTGTCTCAGCGGAGGACCTCAACTACCAGCTGCCCAGGAAGACAGGAGGTAACTTGACCTGGCATGATGGCAGAGGGCTGAAGACAGCAGGCGGGAGGACTGTGAAACTGCTGCAGCAGCCTGGCACAGAGGCACTGCAGGTAAGCGCGTAATGCGTATACAGGCAGCAATGGCACCACCTTGTAGCCTGAGGTTGTCAGATCTCAGAAGCTAAGAAAGGTCGGCTCTGGTTAGCACTGGGGTAGGAGACCTCCAAAGAAAACCAGATTGCTGCTGGTAGACCAGTAGGTGGTGCTCTTCCCCCTGTATCACAGTGCCCCAGTATGGTGACCAGAGGAACTTTACATTAGAACTTTACATTAGGAGGTGCTATCCCATAGATGAGTTATTAAGCAGAAGTCCTCTGTACGTGGACCCCATGACACTTTTTAAAAGAGCAGAGATGTTAATCCTGATTCCCTGGCTAAATTCTACTCTGGGCTTGTATCAGGCAACACATTACTCTGGTGGAGATGTGCTTAGTTGTGGATGAGGTGGATGTAAAGCATTTTGTGATTCTTTGGGACTATATAAGTGCTATATAAATTCAATGCATTATTAATTATTATATACGTGTGTGCATAGTGGACACATACAGTATGTAAAATATTTATATGAATACTGACTTATTCACTTAGTTTTTATTGCACACTCAATAGGCAGTCTGCCTCTGTGCTTCACAGTGAGAAGCTCTTTTTTGGTTGGGAGTTGTGGTTATTCAGTATATAGTAGGGAGGCAAATCAGAGGAATGAATAATTTTAAGCTTATTATTTTAGACTTAAGTGAATTTATATTGCCGTAATGATGCAGATATGGAATTTAATAAACCATAAAAAATACCACATGCATGTCTGCAGAATATCTTTATTGTTTATCAAGGAATTTTCACCTTCGCAAGTTGCTAAACTTCATTCCAATAAACTTCTGTCATCTATTGAACCTTGCATTGAAATGTTTGATGCTCTTAGTGAGAGAGACATAAACAGGCATGTGTTTCATAGGGTGGATTTAATGAACAACTCTGAGCTTTTTTTAAATCTCTTTGCCTTCAACATCAGTGTGTACTGTACTTTGGTTATGAATTATTAAACAGGCTCACAGATGTATCGGTTTTTCCCCTTGAAATGGATTCTTATAATGATATTTAAAAAATTACATAAAAGAAGCCTGTTTAGACTCAGTTGTTTTCAATGAGTACTTTGTTCTGAGAAAATGAGAAACAAGCTTGTAGCCAAAAATATTCTTTGTGACTTTTACGTACATTCATACAATGGATTTAATTAGAACATTTTTTTTCATTGCTGTTGTGCGTAGTAATTGCATGTTTGAAAGCCATGAATATTAAGATTTAATTACGTTTTATATTTTTAAATATGATGTTTTAGTAATTAAATATACTTAAATATAGTTTGCATTATTGAATTTTAACCCATCTAAACCAGTTTATTTTTACTTTTACATTATAACCTCCTTTTCTAAAACCAAGCTCCTAAAGAGTAATTCTCAGCGTTAAAGTTATTGATTCTGGTACATCTGTTCCTGCAGGGAAATAATGTGAACTGTAGCTCATTAAAAGCTGTGATTTAGAGATTGACAGTACGACTAACAATTTGATATGAGGAAATCAAATAAACCAGGAGAACTTGGTTAAACAACATGCAACACAAGACCACTCAGACTCAGACAAGACCCCCCACCCAGCTCAAAGCCTACTGCCAGTCAAGCACAATATACTACAACAGATTACATGGAGGACATAGCCTGGCTTGAAGGTTAAGACCCAATACCCATAATGCAATACTATTGCATAGTCTAATAGATAACTGATTGAATGGGTTCTCCTGACTAACCTCAAAGAGCCAATTTTGGAATGGTACAAATAGACTGTTTCTTAACTTATAATTTCTCGCGCAAACGCATGTGAAATTTGTAAAACAAGTGTTCATTGTCCTGTTATGTGGAAAAATTCCTGTTGCAAAAGGATGAAACATCAAATGAGGATGTGGACAGCACTAAGCAATAAATTGTTGAGCTTTTTATAGGTATCTGATGCCTGTATTCTGTACGTTCTGTACAGCCGTACCTCCAGGTCAGGCTTACTGAAGAAATATTTGTGAACTCAGAGATGTAATGGGGTGCAATTAAATAAATTGGCTCGTGTTTGAATGCATGATGCACGGCAACAGTGAACGTCTGGTTCCAGAAATAGAAGTCTTTTAAAAATGAACAGTATCTATAAACACAATTGAAAATGATAGTGAGTTTCTTTGTTGCTGGCTTCATGTATCACACTTTATGCTCGTGTAATATACTTTAGTCCTAAACTATTTGTTTTCTTCAGATTGATGTTTGATTTAGTTCTGCAGGTGCAGATGAAAAGCGCTGTGTCTCATTGATCTCAGAGCACAGCCTGTGACACAGCAGATTTATGGTACAGGTACTGTACAGGTCCTTTGTAGCATCACACAGGATACTCCCCTTTAACACAGGAGTTAACAAAGTCTCGCAGTAAATAGCCTGTGCTGTTTGAGTAGGGTGTATGTGGCATTGTACCCTGAGTTATGATGAATAAACTGGTTTGTGGATTTTCAAAAATGGAGCTTGACTGGATAGAATGTCATTATACTGCATTAATGCAACCAAGGCTTTGATTTTCTGTTGGTGTTTGTGTCTGCTTGGCAGTTAGGGCAGAGCCTGGAGAATAAGATCAGGGCCTGTTTTGACGTGACACATCAGGAAGTGTTGAGGCCCTTATTAATAGGAGTTATTAATAGATGTAGCTCTGAGAGTGCCACTCAAGTGACTAGATCAGAGTTGCTGTAAAGATGCCTCTAATAAACACCATATGCAAGTTTGTTTAGTGGCATTTTTTATTTCAATATTATGCCTAAAGATTTTGTTTTTCTTTAAATAACAGTGGAAAACGTGATGACTATCTGAAGCCTTCAGAGCAGGAGGCTTCATACTGGTTGGTAAATTCCTTGTTCAGTTATTCAATATAGTAAGTCCAAAACCACCACCACTTATTCTAATCTGTGGGCATTATCAATAAATGTAAATATACTTTATTATTTTTAGATTAATATTTTATTTATCAGCAGAACAGAGATCACTTAGTGGTACATAAAATACATGTTATAAATAAATCTGTAAATAAATTCTGCAACATGTTTTTTGATCTGGTTGTCTCAGGAAAACATACAGTATTTGACCTTGCTGAGATGGACAGGAGAAGGGAAACAGTCCCATATGATCGGTTTCCTCAACCTACCAAATCAAATGAACAAACATTATAAACAAAACTAAACAGCAACCTGCTTTACATTCATCAGGCACTGTTCATTACTGCTAGCTCTGATTTGAATAGCAAAGGCACTGGCCCAGAAAGATTAGCCTTTGATTTGTGTTAGTTTCCTCATTACCTCCATGGGTTGCTGACCTTTCCAGAAGAAAACAATTTCTTCAAGAAGGGATTACAGTATGAAACCTCATCCAGTTTATTTTAATCATGCTCTAACTCAGGAGTTATGAAAAACAACAATGAAAATAAGCCAATACCCATTGAGTTTTCCACAGCATTGCTTGTAATAATAAAAATGTTACTTGGTTACAGTACATTCTATGCACCACATATTGAGATCAAAATTAATTCATTTAACCAACTGGTGAATCTGTTTGGGTAACACATTTACAGGATTTCTAGACTCTTGCAAGTTTCCTTTCAATAGTTAAAACTCCAATAAAACTGCTGAAGTTTTGCATATGTTATCCAGCATTATATTTTAAGGCATTTTAACTGTTAAGTGTTTTACAGTCCTGTCATTTAAAAATAAAATGCTAACGTTATGGTTGTAAGTAAATATGTTAAAGAGAAAAAATGAAAATGAATTTTACCATTGGTGATTTAGCGAGACGGTAGTTTCTGATTCTTAAAGATTTGAGAATGGGAATAAAATCTATATCACAGATCGATACAGTTGAATAAAAACTTGTCGTTAGCCAGCATGAAAAGTGCCTGAATTTACCTACTGCATGCTGTGGAGCTAGTTGGTTGGATATATTTGATTGGTGGTAAAAAAAACAAAAACAAGTGTGAATCGACTGATATACACCTACGGCACGATCTTCAGGGGGTTCAGGGTGGAATTCTAATGAGCCCCTCGACTGGTGAGAGGTGAGTTTATCCCAAATCAACTCCTCTGGGTGCAGATGCTGAAAAGTCAAACCCTGATTGACTTTCTCCCAAGGTCGTTTCACTGTGGAAGCTGAGCCTAGAGGGAGCATGCCTTTAGAGGAAACTGTGTGGCTCTGCTTTGCATTCGAGTCCCACAGCAGCAAAACAAAACAGAAACTGAGCAAGGCTAAGACCTTACCAGCATGACTGTTTAAATAGCTGTGTTAAATAACATTGACAAGCATAGCATGATGCCCTCTAGACTAAAAGACCGCTCTCAGACAACTGGGGGACTGATGGTCAGCATAGGACTGCTAATGATGAAAGAAGAATGATATTGCCAGTCAATACATCTTTGCTGCATTCCTAATTTTAGAACAAATTCAATTGTATTTTCTTACTTTGAGAAATAAAGTGTGCACAGTAAAATGTGTGCTCTGCACACCACGTTTAGTTACATTTAAAACTGTGGAATAAACTTACTTTTCATTTAATCATGCCAGCCTCAAAATTTTTCCCATATTGAACGTACATGAAATTGTAATGCTGTCGGGAAAAATACGGACCTCGCCCCTGTGAAGGATTGCTGTAGCCGTAATCTCAGATCAAGCCCTGGAATTGTATTAATGGCTCCCCATCGCCAGGTGGATGCAAGAGAGTCTTTTGAGTTTAAAGGTGATCTTTTGATTACAGAAAGGCTTCTTCTGCAGCAATAAGGTGTGATTGATGGCCAGTGAGGCCGAGTGGGTGAGAGCCTGGATGTCTTATGGATTCATTGATTCATTTCCCTCTAGTCTTATTCCCAAGATAAAAGCTGTTATTCTTCAGGAATATGAGTTTCAGACAGATTCCATACATTGCTTTTCCATGTGAGTTAGATGGGTTTCTCTCTGTCTCTTGTAATATATAGCACATACAGTACTGTATAATGCACAGTACATCACTGTTAATGGAACAACAATTCTCACAGGATGTCACAACCAAATCTATTGCATTGAAAAGAGTGTAATGCTTAAATGTGTGTAGCTAGCTGTCATGTCTCTGCTCTTTCTTAAGGATACTATGTGTAACAAGCTAATTCTAATAATTCTTAATTCTAATTCTGTTAACAGTGTGTTATTCAGTCTCCATTAAAGTATCTGCACATACAGTAATATCTGTGACAAGTAAATAATGTATTGACACAATACAGAAGCTCTATAATTGTTTTCTAGCTTTTAAAACGATAATGTATACATTTCTTAGCAGTTGCTTTTGTCATGACAAACCTACGTATATAGGTCATGTATAGTAACTTGAAAATAATCTTATATATATCAACCTTATGGTATATTGACTAATTTCTTTCTCCATCTTCATTTGTCTATAGATTCCAGTCTTTCACGCTTGCCCTTGAATTCTCCTCCTCGATTTCCATCTCTTCAGTTTCTCACTGACCATACTGTTCTCACATTCTTTTTTCTTTTTCTTATGTCCTCATTATCTCTTTGGCTCCTATTCCTACTCTCTCTCCTCATTCTTCTTCTCACCTGAAGAAATGTCCACTGCTGAAATATTGTATTTTTTTTCTTTCTACTTTTCAGTGTGGAATAAAGCTGTGCTTGTTCCTTTGAAGCTCACACTCTGACATATAGTAGCTACACACTCAAACTATATCTAAAGATAACACCCTACTCATTAAAATAATCCATGGAAAGGAAAGCTATAGAAGAACAACAATAATAACAAATGAAGGTTATTTTGTTTTTGTTTAAAGAGAGTCCATGATATTGTTTCTGTATATATGGATATTCCGTTCTGTGTATATGGGTTTTCTTAATAAATTCCTAAATAATTCCATGTTATTTGTGCATTCTTATGTAATTATATTATATACAGTAATTACATATCTTTCCAAATAATGCCATATATGGTAACATGTATTTTAGTGAAATTAACTAAAAGTTGGAGTAGGAATTAAAAATGGGAAATACCAGGTAGAGAAGCTGTATTTGTAATTTCTCTACTCCCTGTTTGGTGAAGTATGTGTGAAGAGCTTGAGATTTTAACTCTCTTAATACGGCATGAGAGATGAATGTCTTTTCTACAAGCCAGTATTACCCATGAGCTTTTTATTTCAGAGTCCTTCAAGGCTTTACAGATAAAAAAAAAAACTTCAGGAATATAAACAAGACTAAACAAAATGCTCAATCTTAATTATGATCAAGAGGTTCCTGAATGTAAGCTTTTAAAATTATTTTAGCTGATCTTGGCTCAGATGAAGTCTCTAATTAAGCACACACCATACAATGAAGCATGCTGATGAGGTTTTTTCAGCTATTAATTACAAGGACGAATGGTCTCAGCTACATTCCAAACTGAATATTTGTTAATCTGTAATAGTTATCTACAGTATTAACTCTTTATAAGCCTGAGAGCCAATAACAAATAGTAGCACTATTCTGTGGTGAACATGGGTCTGTCAGTGGTCCTGTCCAGGAGGAGTTCATCTAGGATGTACTACTGTTGACCATTTAATACAATTCAGCCTAGGGTTATTCTGAACAAAAAAGCTTTGTATGTAATACAGTGTATATTGAAAAGTTTTTTTTTTCTTTCAACAGTGCTGTTTGGCTGCATTGAATAGGATTGCCATGTCTCATATAAACAAATAAAATTAAAAGCAAAGTTACAAACAAGAAGGGACTGTTTCGCTTACTGTGATGGATTGTTAAATAGAAGCATATTGATCTAAGGAGCTCATGCAAAGACAAGAGGAAACTTTCAGCTCTGACTGATGGATTTCTCCTTAAAGAAGCTTACAAAATTTGTATTCTCTCGCAGGTGTGCTTTATTTTCAATAATAATTTTTACTATTTTTTTTTGAAAGATGGTATAAACATTTTAAAATTCCTCTTTATGTTCTATACATCATGTTTTTGCACACAATATCACACCTTAGTGGCAAAATTTATTTAAATTTTCTCAATAGTTATTTTCACTCCTCAAGATAAGGCTCTCGGTTTGAAAAACCACTACCTTTTACAGCTTAAAAGTTCCCTTTCTGTTAAGATTCAGACAAGCCCATCTTCTGATAGTAAAAGCTTCCACAAATCTATTAACTACAGTTCCGTTCTCCAGATCCCTGTTTCTAATTAAATTCCAAGTGTCAGTTTGATTCACTCCATCAGTGAGACCTGACAGATTCTTCTCATCTTTACATTTTTCCAAGTTGCAGAAATAAAGACATTGCCAGCCCGGTTAATTTTTTATGTCAGAACATAATCTTCATAATGTTAGCTTTTACATACCTGAAATACCAAGTCCTTCGCTTAGCAAAGCTGCTAAGCTATGTTTATTCTGAGAATCAATGTAAATAACACAATTTACAATTTTTATTATAATTATTAACGATAAAAATAGTCTACAATTAAGATTAGCCCATGTGAGCCCATATCACTGACAAGCTATCAAACTATCAAATGATACTCAACAAACTGTACATATGAACAAGTAATAGGTTTATTCCATACTGAAAAAAAGAAGAAAGAGTACACAATGTTTCGGCCGTGGAGCCTTCTTCAGGTGTGCACACCTGAAGAAGGCTCCACGGCCGAAACGTTGTGTTCTCTTCTTTTTTTCAGCATGGAATAAACCTATTACTTGTTCCTTTGCAGCCTACGCATGCTGACGCAGCTACCCACCTAAACTGTACATATTACACCTAATTAGAGAGCAGTTTTATTTTCAAATAATGGGTGATAACAGTTGTAACTGCATATGTCCATTTGTAAAAAAAAATCGGAATCCTCATTTTTTCTTTTTTTTGAAAAGAATGGAATAATACACTGATATTCAATCCAGCTTGATGCTGTTATCTAGAAATCCCATGAGGGAATCAAATACACACATGCATCCTTCCAAACATGACCTTTCAAGCTGGTCTCTTCTCTACACACTGCAGTCCAGAACAGTTGGAGTTTTAAATGATTCAGTGAATTCTGTGCTGAGCTGTCATTGACAATGCTTATCGCTGTCTTTTTGTAAATTTCCCATGCATACTGGTGTTTGCTTCCTTTGGTAACATTTTCCACTGTATCGTTGCTAAAGATAAGTTTGTTCTCTCTATTTCTCTTTGTTTGCCTATGTTTTACCTTGTTTTTAAAAATTGAATCTATAAACGATACTGTATGAAATTCTGAATAATGAAACATGACTCACAACATTCTAAATTCTTTTCGATAGATTTTCCTGGACTGTTTGGTCCTATTGAAAAAGTAATTGATTTGACGCTTTAAATATACCACAAGTACATAGCTAAGTATAGTTCTCAAGAAAATGCGTGGATGTTTTGCATTCTGGTTCAAAGCTTATCCCATTTTCTCATATAAAACTGAGGAGGAATCCTTACCCTTGCTCATACTTAGATAGATGCTTAAAATGAATAGGAAGTGTATTACCAGACAAGCATAATGAAGTATTTGCCAGATTAAAAATTGCTTTTGCTAATAGGATTTAGTACTGAGGCAGAAAACGACAGAATTTTACATTGACTTCTGGAAGGTGTGTCCCTGTCAATGAATTTGCAAGAACCTGCTTTAAGCATTAAAATGCTTGAAGCAAACTCAGTACCTCTGCTCTGTTTGAAGAGCAGTGGTTATGAGCTTAGTGGCAGATGTCTGTGGAGGTCTCAGGGGTGGATCAGTAATAGATTGTATGTCGAGTGGGTGAAGATGGAGCACATCTCCTTAGACTAGAGTGCTCAGAATATGAAGCAGCTGGGGCAGAGGGGCAGAAAAGAAATGCGTTGCACGCATGAGTGTTACATTTACCTAATTTTGCTGAATAAGCATTGTTAGAAAAATCTGACAACTGTGTCTTGTGCTGCAAAAGAAACGTGAGAAACATGTGAAAGGGTACAAGCAGCACCCCCTTTGTGTAAAAACATATTCTCAATTCTTAACACTGTATATGCACTAGCTTAGCTTTCCACTCATGTTAATGTTTCACATTTGATTCTGAAGAAGTATGGTGGGTTGATTTGTCAAACCCTTACAAGATGATCTTGAATACTTGAATCAGATACCCTTGAAGTTATCTCTGTACACTTTCGCTGGACGCAATCCAGAGAAGTACTGTAATTTATTTTTTTAATATGACCTAAAGTGTACACAATATTCCCAACAAAGTCTTCCTAGAGAATTAATACCTAGAATTACTTGATTTATATTGTTTTTCATTATATAATATCCTAATATCATTTCTTCAGAATTTTAAGTCATTTTTATTTTCTTTGCAACTTTTAAACTGTTTGATAATCCTCCTATTTTGCTACAATCACTGAACTGTCTTTGCTTACAATATCAGAATCTAAATTGATATAAATTAGAAATATGCTTCCTAATGCTGATCTCTGTAGTATTCTTCTAATTACATCTCCAATATTCGAACATTCATCCCTTATCTATACTGTTTTCTACCCATTATCCAGTTGTCAGATCAAACACAGCAGGGAACCTTCCACCTGCTTTTAAAGAAATCAATCTTTTAAGGGGAACCTTATCAAAAGTCTACTAAAAATCTAAACAAACTGTATCCTGTACTCTCTTTGGAACCATTACTGGTGATACTTGTTTAAAGACCCCTAACAAGTGAGACAAGAAAATAACATGCATAAGGGACATCTCCTCCTGTTTGATAAACAGATACAGATGCTGTAAACAGATACATGGCCTTGCATGTCCTTCTAGAATGTGTTCTGCCAGTCTCAAGCAATGTAGTCACTTCAGCAGTTAGGAACTGAACCTTAAAGAGGCAAGAGGAACTCTACTGCCTTAAAAGACAATGGTGAAACAGTGTTGACTAGACTCTGTGTGACTGACAGTGATCTCACCAAACTGATTTCTTGTAACCCTGCACCACTGGTTCAGCTTAGACTGTTTTTCAGGATTAACAGTAAATCCAGTCGGTGCCCCCACACACACCATCAGTATAAATCTGGGCCTGCAGCGTGCGCAATATGAGTGCAGTACCTCTGCGATTGTTCAATGTCAGCGTGACTGAGCTAAGCATCAGTGAGCATGTGAAAAGACTGTCAGTTTGCCAGATTAATCCTGTGAGTGTTGGCGCAATTTTTCTCCTTCAACTCAGAACTGAAAGTCAGCTCTTAAATTAGAAGCTTTTGTTGTTGTATTTTTTTCAAAGATTCTGCTGACTGGTTGTCCTTCATTAAGGGGTGTACACTTGAAGTTGTTAGAAACGATTGGGTCCATGTCCGTTAGGTCCATTTCGTGATTGCTGACAGGAAGCCCTTTCCTTCTATCACACTGGATGTTGGTAGTTCATTTAGGGACAAGGCTGGCTTGCAAAACAGATTTGACAGCCAGCTTTTTCTTGGATCGTCAATTCCGAATTGTTCTTTACACTATAGAGCAATTGCCCAGCCCTGGCCTTTGTGAATGATGGGTGGTAATGATGAGGTAGAGGTGCTCCTGCAAATAACAGTGGAAATTCAGGGGTTAGAACTATTGACAGTAGGTAACATGTCTCATTGTGCAGGATGAAACTGTTATGGTGACATCACTCTCTAGGACTCTCAATAGCAGTGATACTCTTAACCTTTTGGCATTGTGGGCTTATTTCTGATTTCTATTTCCTTTTTCCAGATCAGACCAGGAGAGGCGTACAGTGTGTACCACACCAGCCCCACGTTGTCCAGTCTCTCCAAACCTGTGGTACTCTGGACACAGCAGGATGTGTGCAAATGGCTGAAGAAGCACTGTCCACACAACTACTTGACCTACGTAGAAGCCTTCTCACATCACGCTATTACAGGTAATGGAGTCAAACATCAATTTTTATTTTACAAGTGGGTCTTATTGTGGGCGTTCAAATTATCCTTAAATAACTTAAATATTACTTTATCATCTTAAATTGATACTATGCATAACATTTCTAGAAACTTTCTGTTTTGCTACATTCATAGCTAATGCTGCCAGAAAAATTCAAACCGCAATTTCATGATTAATGAGTTCCTATAATGTTCCCTTCTCTGTGAGGCTTGGCACACTCAGACAAGTTCAATTAATAGGTCAGTGCCCCCGCGTACTGAAAAGATGAGAGGAAGAACAAAATGAGCTTGTTTGAATTTCCTACTTGAAATCAAAGCCATGACTAACATCTGATGTGATGTCACTGCTAAACATTTTTGTGGTATGGCTACAAAACTGGAAAATATACAGTATGGTACTATACTACCCATAGACACATGAGTAAAAATTTCACTTATTACAGAAGGTTATAGCCTTCTTGAGCTGTGTAGAAGTAATATACAGTGCCTTGCGAAAGTATTCGGCCCCCTTGAACTTTTCAACCTTTTGCCACATTTCAGGCTTCAAACATAAAGATATAAATTTTTTATTTTATGTGAAGAATCACCAACAAGTGGGACACAATTGTGAAGTGGAACGAAATCTATTGGATTTTTGAAACTTTTTTAACTAATAAAAAAATGAAAAGTGGGGCGTGCAAAATTATTCGGCCCCTTTACTTTCAGTGCAGCAAACTCACTCCAGAAGTTCAGCGAGGATCTCTGAATGATCCAATGTTGTCCTAAATGACTGATGGTGATAAATAGAATCCACCTGTGTGTAATCAAGTCTCTGTATAAATGCACCTGCTCTGTGATAGTCTCAAGGTTCTGTTGAAAGCGCAGAGCGCATCATGAAGACCAAGGAACACACCAGGCAGGTCCGTAATACTGTTGTGGAGAAGTTTAAAGCCGGATTTGGATACAAAAAGATTTCCCAAGCTTCAAACATCCCAAGGAGCACTGTGCAAGCGATCATCTTGAAATGGAAGGAGTATCAGACCACTGCAAATCTACCAAGACCTGGCCGTCCCTCTAAACTTTCAGCTCAGACAAGGAGAAGACTGATCAGAGATGCAGCCAAGAGGCCCATGATCACTCTGGATGAACTGCAGAGAACTACAGCTGAGGTGGGAGAGTCTGTCCATAGGACAACAATCAGTCTTACACTGCACAAATCTGGCCTTTATGGAAGAGTGGCAAGAAGAAAGCCATTTCTCAAAGATATCCATAAAAAGTCTCGTCTAAAGTTTGCCACAAGCCACCTGGGAGACACCCCAAACATGCGGAAGAAGGTGCTCTGGTCAGATGAAACCAAAATCGAACTTTTTGGCCACAATGCAAAACTATATGTTTGGCGTAAAAGCAACACAGCTCATCACCCTCAACACACCATCCCCACTGTCAAACATGGTGATGCAGGCATCATGGTTTGGGCCTGCTTTTCTTCAGCAGGGACAGGGAAGATGGTTAAAATTGAGGGGAAGATGGATGCAGCCAAATACAGGACCATTCTGGATGAAAACCTGTTGGAGTCTGCAAAAGACCTGAAACTGGGACGGAGATTTATCTTCCAACAAGACAATGATCCCAAACATACAGCAAAATCTACAAAGGAATGGTTCACAAATAAACGTATCCAGGTGTTTGAATGGCCAAGTCAAAGTCCAGACCTGAATCCAATCGAGAATCTGTGGAAAGAGCTGAAAACTGCTGTTCACAAACGCTCTCCATCCAACCTCACTGAGCTCGAGCTGTTTTGCAAGGAAGAATGGGCAAGAATTTCAGTCTCTCGATGTGCAAAACTGATAGAGACATACCCCAAGCGACTTGCAGCTGTAATCGCAGCAAAAGGTGGCTCTACAAAGTATTAACGCAAGGGGGCCGAATAATTTTGCACGCCCCACTTTTCATTTTTTTATTAGTTAAAAAAGTTTCAAAAATCCAATAGATTTCGTTGCACTTCACAATTGTGTCCCACTTGTTGGTGATTCTTCACATAAAATTAAAAATTTATATCTTTATGTTTGAAGCCTGAAATGTGGCAAAAGGTTGAAAAGTTCAAGGGGGCCAAATACTTTCGCAAGGCACTGTAGATTATATATTATTGCTGATCCTGCCAACTGAGTTATTTATTGGATGTATACAAATTAATGTAAGGCAGAAGCAACAGTGGTAACAGTTTCCATTGAACATATGACTTAAATAATTAGGTGTGGTAGAGAAGTAAAAACAATTGGTTCAACAGGCGTAGTTTTATACTTAAGTAGACAAATGTCTCATTTGGTCGATGATACATACAGAGCTGCCTCTTGCCTGTCACAGATTCCTCCAGTGCCAGGCTGAGCAGTGTAGGTCTAAATCTACTGCACATTTTGACAGCGGTCTAAGTGCTGATTCACAGCACAGTGCCCACTGGAGCATAAGTGAGTGAAAACACATTGTCTGGCCCTGGCCTCAATTTCTGTCTTTCTTCTCCAGTGTTCACAAGACTTTTATCCAGGGGAAACTTGTGGTATATAATCGTATAGTGCTTCTGCAGAACTCTGCTCCCTTATTAATTTTTTTTGGGGGGTGGCAGAGAATGAGGAGGTCTTTTTCAAATGCACTGAAAGAGAACAGATTACTTTTGAAGACAACATTACAATGGACCATCCTGGATTATTGATTTTACTCTTTGCTAGCAGCAACTTACTAATAGACTTTGTATTGTAAAGTAATATATACAGTATTTTACACTTACTTTATACATATTATTGTCAAAACAATAAATACACCAACATACACATCTACTTATGCAACTGTAAACTGAAAAAAATGAGAAATATTGGTATTCAGCTCTGGTTGTAAAGAAATTCTCCTTGTTATGAATCTTTTTACCAGTTATAAGGACAATGTCTGTCTACATTGTTTTTTACCCTAGGACTTTTCTAGGGAGTTTCTATTCAGATTTTAAGAATTTCAGCTGCAATCGAAATAGTATTGTTGACAGGCCTGCTAATGCTATCTTCAGGCAATTATTAGGAACCACATTAAGCCCATCTAAAGGGAATTGAATTGAACTCTATTCATCTCCTCTCTCTAATTGTTCACAAAGGATCAAGGACAGCAGCATTCTAGGACAAAGTGTTTCTACAGGCTAAATAGTTTGTGTAATAAAAGAACAGTGAGTTCTTGTGTAGCGTACAGAGTTCATTCTGAACACAATCAATGGAAAACATATTGCAAAGAGACTGCTTGTGGAGTACAAATGAAAATTAATATCACCTTGTGTGGTTTTGTTCTGTTGTGAAAAGATTAAAGTTGCCATTGGTCTGATCTCTGTGTGAATCTGTAGGCATTTTTCTCCCAGAGTGTTAAAAACAACAAAAAGTTATACTAGGAAAGATAGAAAACAAGCAGAGGGCCTGATATATATCCATGTGGGCCATGTCGGTTATGGTTTAAGTTGTTTTCAAGAAAAATATTTTTGGCAGATTTTCATCATTCTTTTGTTCAGAGCAGAACAAAGTGACATTGTGGTCACCGCAAAACACTTACAGTATATATATGACATAATGTCCTTTTAATATGAAAGCTATTAACGTGAACAACACATACAAGAACATTGTTTTCATGAAACTTTCTTTTTCTGAAGTTTATTTTCCAGTATGTTCCGTCGTATTATCTTGTTTTCATTGTGCAAGACTTGCCTGAGAGGCAGGGGATCATGACAGATAAGAGCGTTGGATTTCTTCATTTCTTAAGGGGTTGAAATCAGTTGAAAAGCATCAGAACAATTTAAGCAGATTTTTAGCAATTTCAGTTCAGATTACACACATAGTGCAGGAAAGACATCTGGTACTTCTCTGCTCTCGATCTGTTCACAGGTGAGACAAGAACCATTCCATAAAAAGGAAACCAGAAAATGGTGACTGCACTTCTTTGCATCTTTATGGAGTTCAAGGGCAAATGTGGACAAAGTATATTTTTAAAAGTAACTTTGTGAAAAATGTCCCTCCTGTCAAGATTATCCATGGGTGATTGTTCATTCTTCAGGCAAAAAGAATGAAATGCTGATTTTTGTGAGTGAATAGACCTGGGAAAATATAACATCCCCACAGCCAATTCTCTTATTCATCAGTCAAAATATAGGTTAGTGACATCCCTGTTCCACTCTCCAGATGAGCTGAAGGTCAGACTTGATTGCTCTGTGAATCCCAGTGCTTTAAGCTACATCCCTCTTGTCCTTCCTCATTCATTCACTACGTTATGTATGCAGTCCATTTCAAAAGTCTTTTTGTAAGTCATGTACAGTAGCTTTAGAGAAGTACTTTTTTTGTTAGGGAACATGGTTTGTTTAAATACCTGATTTACAGTATGACAGTGATGTGCTTAAAGAACCCAGGGAGTCAGCCACTGATTTCTGTCTATGTCTCTGTTTTCAGCTGTCTCATCATGCATCATCTTACTGGTCCTTTCCAATGTCACCAGAAGATCAAGTTTACTTTGAGCATTCCCCTTTTGGAATTAATATGATGGGCTGGCTTTTCACGTAGATTTCAGGATAGATTCAGGATAGATTTCAGGATAGTAAGATATTTACTGTATTATTAAGCTTCCTAAAATTCAGAAAACCAAGGCTCATATTGTACAGTGTGGGGAGTATTGAATAGCAATTGAATGAAAGCCTTGCAGCTTTGCTTTATAGGATAAATTCTGGCTATGCTCCAGTTCTGATCTATGGACCTTTACTGACATGTTTTTTATGTAATTTAGCATGGCCTTTATAATAATACAGTGCACTCTTACAGTCACAAAAAATATTATTGTTTGGTTCTTATTTTTTTCGCCCATGTGCCTCTTGTCTGAGGAAGCCTTTGTGAAAAAAACAGTTGAAAATGGGGTTATAAGCAACGCGAGTGGGGAGTGATTTATATCTGTAATTACTATGAAGACTTCAGAGTGCTCAACCATCACAAAGATAAATTCTTCCCTTCTCCCTGTATTTGAAGGACACGTGTCTACATGAGCAGTTTAATGAGGAGAAAAAGGCTTTTCCTTTGATAAAACTGTGATTTTTCTTCTGAGGTTAATGGAAAGCTACATTTCTGAGACTTACACTCTGCTTTCTCAAACTGTTTAAAATAAAGGACTGCAATTAATTCCTAATTTGAAGAGTGAGCTTCAATTGACTTTTTTGCTTAGATTTTTTCCCCTGCATTTTAGATCTTTAATCTGGTTTCAAAGGGAGGTTTTGCATTTATGTATCCTGCTGAATAGTTCAATGTTTCAGAACAACTAACATTTTTTTCACATCACTGAAGAGTTATTGGCACACAAAGATGCATCTAAATAACATGTACACAAACATCTAAATCAAGCTCCCAGATCTTATCACCTATTTTATCAGAATTAGGAGTACAGGTTATAAGGAGTGTATAAGCACCAGAGTTAGAAGAGGTTGCCAAGTGACAGTGCCTCTGGGATTTCTTTTTCAGTATGTGAGCTCTGACAGTGTGCCTGCAAAGATGCCTTTGAACACCATTTCTCTCCAAGACTGAACAGCATTTTGAAAGTTTGCAATGAAAGAAGTGGTGTTATCCCAAAGGCAAAATCTGTGTACTTCATTTCTCTAATATAACTATCATTCTATGGGCATTGTAAGTGATTAAATATATGGACATACAGTATGCTTGATGAATGTACATGTATACATACACTTCTATGCAATTATTTTGCACATCGGTGTGAAATGAAGTTGATGTCCTGTCTTTATCCAATTAAACTGTTTGGTAAGAGAGCTCCCCTAATATAATGTTACAGTTCTGGTTCCTGTGGCCGATGTTGGTTCATGAAAAGAGTGGTTACATTCATGGAGAGTGGACGTAGGAAGAGGTAGAGAAGATGTCACTGACAAGCTTGGTGTCACGCCCTCTGCACCCAGAGGGCGCTCCTTCTCTGTCCCGTCTCTCATTTCCGGTTCTCTGCTGTCCTTCCAGTGTTTCTCTCTCTCTGGGGCTGTATATTTCCGGGTCTGCCTTCGCTCAGCATTGCCGTTCGGATGTCCTGAGACCCGCCTAGCACCAGTTCGCCCCACGTCCGCTACCTGAGGGCATTGGTTTCTATACGGCATTCCCTGAACAGCTGAGCCCGGGCTCACCCCCATCTCGCCGCCACGCATAGGGTCTTTTCGCTCTCCTGTCATTCCACGGCTCGTCCTTTCCGACATCCGTGACACCTGGCCTGCTTCCCTTCCCCCCCCAGGGCGAGCTCTGCTGCGGCTGAACGGCGAGAAGCTGGAGCGCATGGGCATCGTGCAGGAGACGCTGAGGCAGGAGGTCCTGCAGCAGGTGCTGCAGCTGCAGGTGCGAGAGGAGGTACGGAACCTGCAGCTGCTCAGCCGAGGTAGGCGCTGACACCCCCCCCCTCCTCCCCGCTCCCCCCTCAGCCTGGGGGCTAGCGAGGCCATTCCAACAGCTTCGGCAGCGGCTGAAGACGGGTCGACAAACTGGGGGCGCGCGGCCAGTGTGGTGCAGTTTGTCTTTGGATTCATGATTTTGCTTTATTGTGTCGGGTGTTACATCAACAGGAACTTTCTAGTCAATGACGTTCAAGTACTGTAGGTACAGTAGCTGCGTCAGCATGCGCAGGCTGCATAGGAAGAGGAAAGGTTGATTCCGTGCTGTGAAGAGAAGAAAAGAAACAGCGTTTTGGCTGTGGAGCCTTCAGGTGTAGAAGAAGAAGAAGGAGGTTCCACAGCCGAAACGTTGTGTTTCTTTTCTCTTTTCAGCATGGAATAAACCTTTGCTTCTTCCTTTAGAGTCAATGCATATTTAAAGTATAGCAGTTCCTTTTACTTTCAACGCTTAAGACTACTGTGTCATTAAAAATAATTCAAATAATAAAAAATTAAAGCAACAGTCTTATTCTACTTCCCATTTATAGCTCATCATTAACAACTTTGCACAACCTTTTTGATGAGGGACATTTCACCACATGAAGGCTGGCACCAATGTTACTAGACCATACAAGATGTTAAACTGAGATCTTCACTACTTGGACATTAAAGGCAGTGTGTCACTTTTCAAAAGACTAGGCATGTTAATTCCCATTTCCTGGCTTAATTCTACAACTTTCTCTTCCTGACGATCTGCATTACTTCAGTTGGTGAAACAATTTCTCAACTCTCCACCTGCAAATGCATAAGAATTGATTGTTCACTAATCCCAGACAAAACAAAACATTAGCATATTTATGATAATTTTCACAATCCTCTGTCAACTTAGTTTATATATACAGCATATATGGGCCATTAGACTTTGTCCAAGTATATGAAGATGTCTGAGAAACTATATGAAGCAGGTGTTCTGATACTCCAGTATGATCTAAATGTAAACTCAAATTCTTCATCCACAAAACCACAGATTCTCCTGCAGAAAAAGCATGTGATCATGAAAATGTAATTTTTTCCCCTGCTGCTGTCTCAATAAGCAGAAATCTAAAGTCAAAGGAGCTGTAGTCATTTAAGCCCTGCTACTGTTTCACACCAAGACAAGACACTAAGACAGTGTGCTTTTTGTGCTTTTTACTTCCTTTTTTAGATCAAGTTTGCTCTGAGAGAGGCTCTGCCTGAGGCTATAGTATGTGGATTTTGGCAGAGAGAGCTGCAAGGTCAGACCTAGCAATACTGAAAGAATGTGTCGAGTCTGTGTCGAATTAGTGTGTATGCATTATGATGGCAGAGAGAATATAGGCTATGGTCTGAAAATACTATTAATAGCACATGGCAAATTTAATTTAACAGTTCAACAGGCTATGACTTTGAGGTAACAAATGCTAATTGCATAGCGGTGAAACACCTGAGACGTTCAGAGAATTAAACCTTCGCTGGCACAGATTAAAATGCCTCTGATAGTTGCTATCAACTGTCTGTTTCCATTTCTCGCAGTGTTGCACTCAGTACATTACAGAGACGAAGCAGTCAGACCTAGGCTGTTTGGTTTTCTTATTTAATTCTATGCAAGACCAGGTTCGTGGTATAATCATTTGATTTAAAAAACAGTTGTAAATGTAAATACTGAAATATTTACAGTCGTCCTCAGATTGTAGTGCCAATGGCCAGCACCTCCCATTGAAACCAAACTGAAATCAGAAATTTTATTTAAGATCAATTAGAAATTACTTCACCTGAAATCTCTGAATTTATTTTCTTGGGTCATTGACGATGATAATGATTCCCCCATTAACCTAAATATATTCCACAATTCAGGGAAGAAACTTGTCAAACACCCAATTATTTTGATTTTTTTCTCTCTTCAAACACATCAATCAAGTAGATACAGATAGATTTTTATGTGATGTATTAGCACATATTTACATAAACTGACATTGAGATAATTATATAGAATTGTCAGCTCGGCTTCCTTGCTGCCTCAATTAAGAGAAATGTTGCAGCAAAACGTGTACCATCACTGTCTTTGAAGCTGGAAGACACTGTTTTTCTTTTATCTCTGCAGTGTTAAAAGCAGGAGAAAGCTGGAGGATAGAGGGAGTGTGATAAATATCTTTGGATTGGTTGATACCTCAAGAGTAAGAGACCTAAAGAGCCCTGTCAGGATGTGGTTAGGTAGGAGACACTTACAGGTCTAGAAGAAGAAATTGATTATGGGTCTGGCCTGTAAACATATACCTCACCAACTCTTATTCACATGGAAAAGGCAGGCTCATAAATTTGCCCCACAGTCAAAAACAGCATGTACAGAACCTCTTTTTTTAATTAAAATAGTTATATTGGATTATATTTATTTTATTTATATATATACTTTATTTAAATATAAAACCAGGATGTTTTTAGAAGTTCACACTGTGGTGCGTACAAGATTGGATAATTTATTTCTTGAGCTGACAGTACTGCTGCTCCTTAAATACAATGCTGGCCTTCATTATCTCCTCTGGTATATGGGCACTCTAGTTGCTCCTGGGCTACAAAGCAATTTATCCGGGAACAGTGCAGACATTTCCACTGCCACAATTGCTATTCAAATTAAATGCAATACATTTTCCCTGTAGAAAATCAGAAAACTACTTTGTTAACATTCAAATACTGTATAAGGAAAGATAATGGGCAGACAGGGATGTCTGAGGAGCTTGTTCTCTCCTCCATCCATTCAGTTATAACTATGGCCCTTTGACATTTCTTATGCAGTCAAATATTTTATAGGCATCTGCATTTGGTACATACTGTACTCCCATTCATATTTATTTAGCTTCCTCTGGCCATTCAGGTGTTTCCTCTGAATGCATTATGAATGTATTTAATCTAAGTAGCTTCATCTTTTTCAACATTTTGAAATTAGTCAAGACAATTCTTTTTACTTTCATTTCTTAAATGTGGCGCAATATTCTTTCTTAGAATCTAAACTGTGTTTGTCTCTTGTCATGGTTAGCTTTGAAATAACAAATCAAGTTTTAAAGTTGCAGTGTAACAAGTGAAATATTATACAACCTTTTATGTTTACATGGTATGTAGATTACTAGTCATGGTACTTGAATCCTCCAGGAAAATGGATTATAGTTCACTAGGATTTGATTGTTTAATCCAGACCCTTTCTTGTTGCATTGCCATAAGCCCTTGTACTATCAGGACATGGCCACAGGACATTTTAGACATCTGGTGACCTCAGGGGAACTGTCCTGTTTTGTCTGGTTTTACAGAAAATAGCCCCTCAGTCAAAAAATCTTCTTACTGCCGGTAAATCAGCATCTTGTACAGGCTACAGTTTTATCGCTGGTGTGCTTGTGCTACAGAAGCTCAAAACATGAGCTTCTCTGTGGCGATTATTTAATTATGGAAAAACAAGGAACGGTTTTTAGAGTTCCAGTGAAATTTCAGCTAATATATAGCTTCATGATTTGCTCTGGTTTATACCTGTCTAATCACACTGGAACATGTGCCACTGAAGGGAGCTCATTTAAGTATTATGAGTTTAAAGAATTACAACTGCCTTTAACATTGGGATCATTAACTGGAAATATTTAACAACTTTCTGCTGCCTTTCATATATTTTAATTTCGGTTTGAGGAAAGTGAGTTACAACAGTTCAGTGCCACTTCGGTCTAGTTATGCCTCGTTTACACCAGCCAATCTGCTGTTTTCATGCACAGCAATTAGTTTTGTAATTAGTAATAATGATTTGGCTATTGCAAGTTAGTATATAAGGCATTTTTCCATGTGGGTATTCATGATGCACTTCCTGAGGTAACAGCTGAAATCAAGGTGGGTTTACCTGAACCAGAAAAAGACTAGAGACATGAAATTGGTAGCTCTCTTTTCTGAAGGAATGTCTCTGTTTCCTGCTCTGTTCATTTCAATTTGGCTCAACTCCAGTGGTGACTCCAGCTGCAGTGCTTCACATTACACTAGTTCACAGATGTTCACAGATGTAGAGGTATGGGTCCTTTTAGCCAAGACTAGTTGAAACAGCTTGGCATGAAATATTGCTTTAATTTTTTCATGTGATCCTATGTTCTTACTCTTCATCAGTTTTGTTACTTCATCTGCAGTATATTTCCTTTTTACAACATTATTTTGTCACAAAACAACCACAGTTCTACACTTCTTTTGATGCTCAGCACATATATAATATAAATGAGTATAAATGAATCTTTCCTGTGCTGAAACTGAGTTCTATGTCTATATATAGTACTCTGCCAATTTAATTTAATTAGGAAATCAATCTGGTTGTTATAGAATGAACACTGCTTTCACTTAATTCTAACTGATTTTATAACAAATAGCTTGTAGGGCTTTTTTACACAATTAAAGCTGTAGCATGTACCCTCAGTGTCCTTTGATCTCTGAGCAGCATTGAAAATATATCTGTAAGCCATGTACTCCACAGGAAAACTCACTGTCATGGAAACAGTGTTGTTAAACCTGTCATTAGTTTGCCATAAAGTATGATATAACAGGTCTGAGACATTAATTCTGCAATTTCCCTCACGGGATCAATAAAGTATCTATCTATCTATTATGTCGAACATTGAACATTTGGTAAAATGGGAGATGTTCCCACAGATGTTTTCAATACTGTCATTTACTGAATGGATCTAAATGTTCTAACATTACAAAATAACAATATGTGTTATGACACATACTCAATAACACAGCAATTCTTTGCATTGCAAAAATTTGGTTTAACCACTTTCTTAATTATATAATTGAATTAATTAACAATTATGCAAACAATTAGGAAGATGGCTATGTAAAACTGTATGCTGGAGTGGATTTTATACTGAAGAAAAAAAAATTCCTACAGAATAAAAATCAAATCTACAATATATGACTTACAAAGTAAGAACTTTGCTTACATGCCCTGACCACATTGGGGTAGAAAGAAAAGTTCAGACCACTCTTCTCAACTTCATTCCTCTCTTGCTAATGTGTCTGTTTTTTGTTTCAACTCTTCTTCGTTATGGAGCTCTCAATTGGACTGTTTTCTAAATTATTTCTCTTGAACCATTTCTTCTTGTTACTTGGTTTCAGAAAATCTCCACCTTATCTGTATTGCTGCCAAGACAACCAACAGAGACCTGGTCAGTCTGTCTGCAGTTTGTGTAAAGAACTGCTACTGTTAAAACAACTCTTGATAGGCTGCCTTTTAATCATATAGCGAAAATGCTGTAAATTATATTGTCTTTATAAAGTATCTTTAGTAAGTATTCCTAACTTTGCATTCTCTCAGCTGCTGAATTTTCCAGACATCTTGTCACTGGTTAATTGGTACATTTATTCCAGATGCTCTGACACCAGGAGCTAGAGTAGAGTACAATCTGGTTTGCAGCCACGAATTACATTTGGAAGAGTTGAAATTGGTCATAACGTGATTAGCCACAGTAATTTAGAGCTCAGGTGGCAGCAAAATCTGGAACAGACACTGGTGTGAAAAGACCAGGATTGAGAAACCCAGACATAAGGCTCCACAAACACTATATCAAATACTGTGACACTGCATGGTTAATTTTATCTGGCATTTTATTATTCTGAATCGTTTTAGGAGCACTCATAACACAAAACAGAAGACAATTTTTAGCGTCTTTTTTCCTTGATTGTTGTGGGATCCTCGTGCTTTCATTCCCTCTGTTATCGTCATTACTTAATTAATAATTAATGTAACTGTTTTTTAACGTGTGCTCTTTTTAGCTTATAATTGAAAAGTCCTTGTACATACCTTCTGTCAAGGACTGGAGCCTCCCCATCCCTGACACAGAGGATTGTAGGAATTTAGCCAAGCAGATGGGATCCTAAGAACGGGGTTGATGGATTTTGTTGAACATTAAGTCACTAGTAAAAGTGAATGGTTACAAATAGCCTTCTGTCATTTGTAAACTTTCTTAAGCTGTGTTTAGGTAATGAGAAATATGGAGATGAAAATTAGTGAATTCCTGATTAAAATCTCCAGTTTTATTCAGTTATTGGTGCCCACAGCCAGAGTGCCTAATCATTACTGTATGTAATCAAACCTAAAGAAATAAACAATTGGACCAAACCAATTTCTGTATTCACAGAAATCCCCAAAGATGAACAGACTAAAATAAAGGCATGATTTTAGTCACATGTTTTAGGTCAGTCCTTATTTCTGCCACACTTCTCATCCCAGAGAACTCATAACATTTTACAAAGAGGAGGGAAAATATTTTATCCAACAATGAAGATGTGATGATACAGTGTGAGTTGTCCATTTTTACACAATCAAATATTTTCCCACCTGTTTTTTTATTACCTTTTCACCTGCAGTTGTTATTTTATCATTTAGAAATTCACTCTGGTTGGGTTTAAGCTTTCATATTTGTGATAGAACTTGGTGGTTGCCAGTGCCTGAAATCTTGAGATACCCTAATTATAATCCATGTGAAATATATAAGTAATATAAAAATATACTTTTTTTTCATTTCTCAACTTATGGGTGATGATTTCAGGTGATATTTCAGTATAATCAACTGAAACTCACCTTGATGTCTGTTTCTTCCCAAATCCCAGAGATCAGGGTTAGGGTTAGAGTTAGATTAAAGGATTCCTCTAAATTTTGCCAGTTTGTACGTGTGTGTTAGTGTGCTCTCTGAGATGGACAATTCTCCTTCTGCTTTAATTTCCAGGCCATTACCAGTAGTGACAGGCTTTCTAATTAGTTGCTTCTTTAAAATTAAAACAAAGCTTTTTATTTCCCTATTGAATAACAGTCTGATTTTTAAAGGCCAGACTTTTATTTATGGAATTGTACACCTCTGTATCAAACAGGTTTTCAGAGGTGTCATTTTTTAATTGAGCAGCATCTGTGTGAGAGTCTTCACTTTATAATTAATAACAAATGTGGTTTCTAAATTGTCAACACCTAATTTGCACTTCATTTCTGATGAATCTGTTTGGAAGTTTTAGATATTCACTACAGTAATAAATTTACTATAACGGCATTCTTCCTTGATGAGAAATCAATGTTTTTCAGCTTTTTTCCAAGAGTTTAGACACCAGACTTGGACAGTCATGCTGATAAAGGCTGATAAAGTAGTATATTAATGGCTTCATATTTAACTATTTAATTAAATTGTTTTGTCTTGTACAACATTAACAACTGGTGCATAGCAAGGGTCTTTCTGTCAGTTACTTAATTGAACTATTTATTTTCTTCATTTATCAAATAGGATTTATTTCTTACCCTGTAATGTACATGTAGCATCCAAACTGACATTTAATTTATAGATTTGATTATCAATAAAACTGTGTCATTTTCAGTTAGTTTCTGTCCATTGTGGGGCCTGCCTTGAAATGTCAAAAGTTGTCAAAGGAATGTCGGAGAATTCCCTCAGATAAATATTATCAACTATCTTACAGTATGTGTTTCAGAAATAATGTAACTTTCCTGAAGATGCTGGCTTTTGATATCGTAGGATTTTTCCTTTAATATTAGTGATCTTTAGACTCATTAGGTATTTGGGTTAAATGTCTTTTGGTTAAAACAGAAATTTAAAAATGGATTAAAACATACTGTGATCTCATGTGGCTTTCTTGTGACCTTCTTAGAATCTAGAATCTAGGTGTTGGAAGACTGCTAAACACATAATGTAAACATAAACACATAACACATTTAATTCTTCTTAGTCTGTGCAGATACAATTATTTAAAGGGGTGGTTAAACCTTTGAGAAGATACCAAGAGATGCTTATCCTATCTCTGTTTACCTGCATTATTTATTCCCTGTCTCCTCTCTTTCCAGCTTCCTTCGGAAATCTTCCTTAATTCATCTGTCCGTTTTGGCAGCGTGCTCCAACACAATGGATCCTGGTACCTCTGGGAGGAACTGCAGGCTCCAGATATGAGGACACAAAATCATGCTTTGAATTGGAAAGAAAGCTTCAGCCAGCGAGGAAGCATCTCAAACAGCAATTTGCTCAGCTCAAGACACACATGTTCCACACGGCGGATGGGCCTTGTATTTAAACAAAAAGGATTCCTACAGTAAATGCAGCCTGTGATCTTATTTGACATTGTTAGTAAACACCAACTGAACTCGTTTTTTAGGTGAAACTAACAAGCGTCTCTGCAAGGCAGACGTTCGACTACAAGAAACATACCGTGTTATGTTACACTCCTGATGCACTTTAACGTGCACAGAGTATTTGTGCTTTTGTTTACCATCTGCTGTAGGGACGAGTCTTTCTTTTGGAATAGATGTGTCTCTAAAGCCTAAGAGGAACCAGCTGTTTTGCTGCTAATTATACTGAATGTGGTTGCCATACATATACAGTACCATACCATGTATAAATGTTTTTCATCTCAGGACATTAAAAACTTGTCATATTGACATTTCTTCTTGAAGCAGCTAACAGTATGTGTAACATAGAGCTTGCCATACACAGAGCACTGACAGTTGTTTTAATTTTCAGGATAACACCTGTTCATACTTCTAAAGATAAAGGTGTAGTCTACTCATGTGTTTGTACAAATGATCACATCACTAAATAACTTATTTAGAAAAAATGATATTATAAATCCACAAAGCTGGCCTTTCTAATCTAATCTATTAACAAAAACATGAATAACTAGAATTCAAGTATCAGCGTCCTTCTAAGATCAGAGGCATGCTGACATTTGCCATGCTTGGGAAAGCAATAACTATGTAAGCATTAATTCTTCTTGAAAAACCATAAGAATATGTCATGTCCAATAGCTTTCTAAGGTATAGCATTGCTTCCAGAAAAAAAACATTGTAGCAAAACAGCAGTTTCCAGTATCTGACAAATAAACAAGTCTTAGTAAGTATAATTCCTGAAATCTTAATTGTCATGAGTGTGTGTATGTTTTGGACAGCAAATTTCAAAGTGAAAGCACGTCCTGAACTCCAAAGCATTTAATGCGCTGTCTTTATAAATCAGATATGTCACTTGTCTTCCATTAGATTACTACAGCTGCAGTCTTCGGTTGTAGACCTTAAAGTATTTCAGTTTTTCAACAAGACAGATAACACTCAGGAGACAGAATGCAATGTGGAACCTTCTGTGTTTACTGTGGAGTCATTTGCCTGTTCTAATATGACATTGGATGCAAACGACCTTGTATAATATAAGTGTATTCAAATGTATTCAATAATGCATTCTGTGGTATTAGTAGTTAATGAGACCTTAAAAATACAATGGAACATATCTGTGAAGGATAAGCCTTGTGTTTATGCTTCAGTGCATATTCTAAATAGAGGCTTACATCCTTTACTTGCAAATTCACCATAAAGGTACTTTAAAAATCATTGGGTTTTTTTCAGACTAACGTTTTTGCTTTAACAGCATGCAAAAACATGTCAGCCATTGTTCATATGAGTTCTGTTCAGAAATATGAGCAAGTATCTCTCAAATAAGACATTCCGTATAAGAGAAGAACTTTATTGTTAATTATTTAGTACTTCCTTTGACTTCTTCTTCTACTGACTAGCTCTTTTTATACTTTCACAGCAGCTTTCTTACTCCTCAACATTTGTGTGGAATTGTGAGCTACACCGTTCAGTAGACACAATTCATTTGGAGGTCAAGACTGTTAAAACACCTTCTTTGTAGTTGCATCAGTGTGCTCCATAGTTTTAAAATGTTATGCAAAGGGGACTTAAAATGTATTACAATTACCAGCTGTACTTAAGTTAATATAATCTGTAGAGGAAAAATGTGTCTTTTTTTAAATAAAATCTGTAGAAGCTTCTCCATTGTTTCCTGTTTCATGGTTGCTTGAATTAAAAAAAAAAGATTTGGTGGGTGTTACTACACTGAATGTTGGAACGTTTTTTTAAATCATGCTTAAGTTATGAAACCAATACTGCATTGTGTACAGAAACACATGCATACAGCAAGGCCTTTCACTCATCAACCACACCCAGTATGGTGAAGAGAGGTGCAGAGTGCCGGCTTATCATTCTGTTGATGAAAGAAGACTGCTGCCTGGAATCCAAATCCCTGCTACCTCTCCAAACCAGCAGCATGTGATCACTACTGCCAACAAGTGTATACCATTAGAGGACAACACAAGGGAGAATTAACAAATGCAATCGCGAAGCTAGGGTATTTTAAGGACCACCTAGCTTTCCTGAGGCTTTCGGTCTTTCAGTCCTGTTTATCAGTGTCAAGTTAGTTCATCCAGCCAGTCTCAACAGGTGTGACAGGTTACAGTCTACATGAATCCAGACATACAGTATGACCCTGATAGGTGGAATAGTTCTTTATTACATTATATGTAAGCAGCAATAACAATAATTCAAAGCTCTAGAAAATCAGCAGATCCTCTGCAAAGATTTATAACTTTGTTTTAGTATTAGTACCAGGAGAAATAATTATCCTAATGCCTGAAGGCTGTAGAGTTCAGCCAAACGAGTATTTCAACAGCATTTGTTCATATGATGCGCTAGCTGACAGCATATTCATTCTCCACACGAGGTGCTCAGTCTGCACCCACTAAACAAGACATCACACAAGGAGAGTGAGGACCCCAGGAGAGTGGCAGAGACCCTAAGGACAGCGTCTAGCAAGGATCCCCTGCTCCAGCACTCCCCCACTGAGCTGCAACATATGCTCAGGAAGTCTGCACTGTCACAGCAAACCTGCAGACTTTTAATTATGAATGCAAAGTTTAATGCCTTAAGCAGTCACTACCCAGGGATTGAATACACTCTTTGAATTACCTCATTAGGATTTAGTATTATACATATAGGAAAAGTGGCTCTATTTAGTATTATACATATAGGAAAAGTGGAAATAAAATTATCAATGTCTTTTTATCAATACTATATATACACAACAATAGTTGATCGTTCAAGTATTTTTCTAGTTTTTGTTATGTACAATTTGTGTCTTTTCAAAGAGTAACAATTTAATAAGCTTTAGTCTTTTGTATATTTATACTGTGGTTTGTGGCAGGGGCATAGACTAGGCCTACTCAGTCAGTCCAAAGTCATTTAAGATTTTTTCCCCCTTGTTTGCGTTACATGATTTTCTTTTTAATATTACGTGTTTGATAGCCTAATTGGCTATCGTTGTCTTCAGACACTCTTAGAGATATCTAGCGTTAGGCTTTTGGTTAATTAGCCAACACGGAAAAACAAATGCATACTGTATATCTACAGTACGTTTTTCAAAAAGCCGCCTGTAGATGAGCAGACTAGTCCCGAAATAAATAAGACACATGAGATGCTACAGGCATCTTTGGTTATAAGGAGTACAGCCTGGCTTCCCGAATACAAGTGTTTCTAGACTTGTAAGTAGCGGCAGTGCACACGCGTTTGCTTGTAGCAGCTCGATACATGCTCGACCTGTAGTAGTTAAGCACGAAGAGGTTCTAAAATTTATCCTGTAAACAAATTACAAGTTTTGGAATGCATGAATAACATTAAGATAATATTGACGGATAGATGCGAGTGTGCATTTTACAGATAGCTTTTCAGATCACCTGTAAATGCCCTGCAATATTTTTAAGTGAACGACGTTTACAGCGCTAAAATACATCCAATGTATGTATTTGACGCTTTTATTAGCAGACCATTCTTGCAATTAAAGGTACGATGAATTGGTTTAATAATAGCGATTATAACAATTAAGTGTTAAGTCTTGTGGGTAGTCACGAATTTCAAAATTAGGTGTCTTTTGGCATCGAAAACAGAGTACTATTTTCGTGGGTTTCATACTAGTTTAAAAGCATCAGAACTTAATATTTTAATAAAGTTTTTATTCTCATGGCGCCTCACTCGATATTACCCTTGGGGCGATGCATTTACTCCAACCTCTGAAACCCATACATGCGTGCATGTTCTTGTGGTATGTTATGCTCAAATACGCTGAATATTTAAAGGCAAGGTAAAAGCTCCGTCAAGTTGGCCCCATTACAGACAGCACAAACGATGAAACCCACCTCATTCGTTAGTGCTACGTTTGTGCCGGTTTGAGCCGTTGAAAGTAGCGTTTGTGTTGCTTTCGTTCCCGAGATATAGCGCTTTGTTTTTCCGGTGATCACGAGACCATGCACGGAATAATACTAAGACATGACGCATGCCAACAAGTTAACCATCTATGACAAACCTGTGGTTGTAATGTATGTAAAATCACCGTGATTGTATTATCTGTGGTTTTTATTTTCTAAGGCACGTTTTCCTTGCTTTCCCTACCGTGACACGCCGTTGCCAAACGCTTAACTGTGGGATGCCATCGCGACAAGACCTCCGCAACATTTTATAAGGACCCCATGAATATCGCATGTATATCGCGGCAGTGTATATCACGACTGGCGCCTTGCTTCCATGCCACCCTGGCACTGCTGTCGCAACAAAGATCTTATATCAGGACATGATATACCCAGATAGGACGTGTCACGATATATGGACTTTGTGTTGCGACATGAGGTCAGCATATCCTGTCAGGGTATGTCATATCACGATATGCGGGCTTCATGTCGCTACATGGGGGTGGGGCATTTTTGCCCGGGTATGTCATATCGCGATATAAGGGCTTCATGTCGCGACATGGGCGAGACAATTTTTGTCATATCGCGATATGCGGGCTTCATGTCGCGACATGGGGGCGGGACATTTTTGCCGGGGTATGTCATATCGCGATATAAGGGCTTCATGTCGCGACATGGGCGAGACAATTTTTGTCATATCGCGATATGCGGGCTTCATGTCGCGACATGGGGGCGGGGCATTTTTGCCGGGGTATGTCATATCGCGATATACGGGCTTCATGTCGCGACATGGGCATGACAATTTTTGTCATATCGCAATATGCGGGCTTCATGTCGCGACATGGGGGCTGGGCATTTTTGCCGAGGTATGTCATATCGCGATATACGGGCTTCATGTCGCGACATGGGCGTGACAGTTTTTGACATATCGCGATATATGGACTCCATGTCAGGACATGGGGGGTGGGCGTTTTGGCTGGGCATGTCATATCGTGATATATGGACTCAATGTCGCGGCAGTGGCGCCATGACAGTGATGCCCCAGTCGCAATGGGTATCGCGATGTGATCGTGATGCGCGCACGTCTATCGTGACATGCTATCGAAG
This sequence comes from Lepisosteus platostomus, assembly GCF_059453375.1. Classification (NCBI taxonomy): domain Eukaryota; kingdom Metazoa; phylum Chordata; class Actinopteri; order Semionotiformes; family Lepisosteidae; genus Lepisosteus; species Lepisosteus platostomus. Next base: position 22,009,809 of record NC_142625.1, read on the forward strand.
TCGTGAACGCGCTGTGTTTTCAGTTTTTACCTCAGTGCGGCTTCTCTTAGATTGATCAGTAATTGGAAACCAATGGATGTGTTACTGTATATCCAGCGTGCCCATACAGCACACACGGTGCACACAGAACTTCCGCTGTGGCGCTTTACCCAATCAGAGTATTGATTCTCACTCTTCACCCAATCGCGGCTCGAATTGTTTGGGGGTTTAGCCAATCACGGGGCTGAGAGCTGTTCGAGCTAGCAGCGCCTGCTGGATCGGCTTGTTTAGTGTCAGTGAGAATCTATTTTTAAAGTGCTTTACTTCTTTGTAAAATAACTACATCGGCTTATCTTTTTAACGCCTTTATGTCTCCATACTTCGCTGAGTATCTACAGCATCTCCTGGAGGGCGAGGTAATCCATACACACAAAGGATAGTCTGTAGGGATTGAGGTCCTCTGTTGTTTTCTTCTGGAATATATCTACAAAAACTTTATCAGCTGTGATAACATGGAGGTGTGATTTTAATATTACAAATGACAAAATTCAGCTTCTAAAAGTCCTGAAATGATTCATTTTCATGATTTTCACAGAGTATACGTGACACCTTGTAGTTGTTATCATATGAGAATTGTCCATGGGGCACTGTAGACAAAGGTTTTAAGAGTGTCTGGAGGGAAGCTGAGTTTCAGAGGTAGATTTTTTGTTGTTTGCTGTTTCAGACAAGACTCTTTTTAAATGATGACTCCAGCTTTGGTCTTTCCCAACACTGGAAATAGATCTGATTTACTCATTGCACTGTGACTAACAGGATCTTAGCGCTCCACTTTGGACCTGAATTTTCTTCCCCCGCTACCATTGGATGGGAGTCATGTCATCCACTGTCGAATCATGGGGCTGACTTCATTTCTGGGGGTACTGTATGTTTCCATGGATAAAATGTATATATGTAAATTTATACAGATTTTTCAAAGACTTTCTAGAGGACTCCAGTCAGTTCTGGATTTACAATGGATGATTATACTGACAATATGCAGTATGTAGTGTCATATTGTAGCAGGGAAGTGCTAGATAGTGCCTGAAGCAGACACTCCTCTATGCTAGGCTGAACAGCAGTAATCAAAGCACTGGCCCATCTTCATTACCTGTGTTTCTTATTTCTTCTGAGCCTTGCTGCTAAATGAGTTTTGCACTACAGAAGAGTTCATTATTTCTCTGCTGCAAAACCATTTATTTGCACCATTCGGAGCACTTGTTCTGAATTTCATACTCAGTCATGCACATTAGGATCTCAACATTCTCAATTTACATGCATTACAATTTAATTCCAGTTTTGGGTTTAATCACTGAACCCAACGTGTCCTGAATGACTCTCTAATTTCTGTGTAAGAAGCTGTGACAGTGTGGCTGACTGCTGCTGCTGGTCTTGAGACACACTCGCTCCCTTTGTGCAATTTCTGAAGGATGAAGGAGTGACGCCAACAACTGTCTTCTTGATTCATGGCAGAATATGAAAATGATTACTCATATGAAGTCAAAGAACTGAAACCTTCAGGTGACTAATGTGTTCTTGTCAGAGTCTACAAGAATGTGATGATTTAGTATTTTTCTTTACCTTAATAAAAAATGAACTGTAATACAATCCACTATGGTAAATATATGCCATGTGTACTGTAAGCAAACAGAGTTGTTTTTATTCTATAAATTCCTAAATTCCACCTTTATAACACAGATCTACCATCTTAGCCTTCACTGACAATTCTGAGTGTATATTCTTTTTCCCTCTTTTTAAACAGCCTGTTTGTCACTTTTAGGATTCTGCTTAAATCCCTTGTTCTCATCTTTATTATTACTTATTTGTTAGGCAGATACCCTTTTCCAGGGTGACATATGAAAGATTTACAGTACTTTGGTACTGGTGTAAATAGCAATTCTGGAGGTAGAATAAGGTTAAAGTAAATAAAAAAAATGAAATTCATACAATAAAAATAAGGTTAGAACAAGCTGGAAAAGACATGTAAGTGCCACACTAACAAAATAAAATGATAAGAACTACTACAGTACACAGATATTATGGACACAGTGCAGCAGTATTAACATTCGTATGTATTCCATGTCCGAGATTTAAAAAAAACACATTGCAATACAGTGTAAGAGCAATTGAATGATGTTGAAAGCAGAGAAGTGATAGGTTCTGTGCAAACAGATTTTGAGCAGACATTGAAATGTGGCCAATGACACAGCAGTTCTGATTTCTGTTGGCCATCTTCATCATCTGCTACTGGCTGTTACCTCCAAATTCCTGCGTCCACCCCCTCCCCTCTGCTGGCCAGCTACAGATGCCTTCTCTTTGCTTCCTAACCTCTTTTCTACTCCCCCTGCAGAAGAACAATATACCCACTGACATCTTTCCATCAGTTTTCTAACCCTCTTATCCAATTCAGGGTCATGGGGGAGGCAGAGTCCAACCAAGCAATGGGCTCAAGGCCAGATATTCTCTGGATGGGACTCTAGTGCATCACAGGGCAGACACACACTCACACTCACACAAGGGCCAGGGGGCAGTACTCCCAGAAACCAGTTAACTTACCAGTATGGCTTTGGACTGTGGGAGGAAACCAGAGCAGCGACAGGAAACGCAGCGAACACAGGGAGCACAAACAGACTCCACACAGATACAGTAGGTCCAGAATTGAACCCAGGGCCTCCGTGCTGTGAGACAGCAATGATAACCACTGTGGCACTGTGCAATACAAAATTAATTTCAAGGATAATTTCAGACATGAAATGATCATTTCATGAGAGTGAAATGCAGTCCGTTTTTGTTTTTATTTGTGCATTTGTTTTGGCAAAAGATAAAGGTAAAAGTAATTTATAGAGAATCATAGTTTAGCCCCTATAAGGTTAGACAAAGGATGTTACTCAAAGAAACAAGAAGAAACAAATAACATGAAGATTTCACAACTCAGAAGCCTAGAATAAGCAGAAGGAAGCATGTTAATAATTTGACCCAATTTAACCCAACTGAAAATCTATCACTAAGACACCCCTAACAGGCATGCCAAACAATAGCACTAAGAGCAACAAGATAAACAAAATAATGTCATGATCATTTTAAACTTCTAAAGGGTGTTCACCAACTTGTAAAATGGCTTCCATTAAAATACACTTTGGCTCCTTAGCATAGGCTGAACTAGGATTTGTTTGATGCTTTTTGGAATAAGAAAATAAATGCATAATCGACTGTGACAGCCACACAGCAAATAACTGGAATTTATGTAACAAATTTCACTCATCATTGGCATGTGTGTCATTTCATTTGATAGAGAGCGTATAATTGCTGAAGGAGGTAGGCGGGTGCAGGCACACAATATTACAAGAGATTAATGATCTGTTCTCTATGGTTTCTGTTTCAGATGCAGCAAAACACACCTTTCAGGATAGCTTTTTTTTTCTCCGATGCAAGTGTCATTTGCAAATATACCCTATAAAACCTTGTTGGAATAGTCCTTTCAAATGCTGGAAATGTCAGAAGCACAAATCTTAAAATGCGTCCATAAAACCATGCAATTTGGATTCTATCACAACAGACTCTTCTAAAATTGGAAGTTGTTAATGCTCATTAGTCCGAGAAACCTGGTACCTATGCCCCCTTTTAATGAATCTCTACACAATTGTGGGAGTCTTGTTTGGCTACAAATCTAGCTTCATTCAGTGCCTGAATGGTCATTCATTTTTACTTTTTCCTATAATAAACCACAAACCTGGACAATGATTAACTGCAACAAGATCTTACAGAAGTTATGAGTAAATCATTACACTGTCACAGGTATCAGGCTTCGAAACGTAGTCTCATACAGTATATTAACTAACAAACTAATAAAGAGACCTGATAAGAGACTTTTATTAAATCTAGGATGCCTATGTCATTGCTAGGAACAGTTTTTTTTAATAAGCAGGCAGTTACAGATGCAAGATACCTGTGTAAAAGTTTTTTTAATTAATAACGGTTTTGAGAACTTTTTAAAGAACAATCAGTTACATTGATCTGCGTTGTGTATGTGTAGTTGCTACTACTGTACATGTAAATTAAAATGTTACTTCTTGAAAGTAATTCCACCCAATTTAGATAAGTGACCTGTAATTCTGCTGCAATATTTTGTAAATGTTACTTTCCATAACATAACACAATCTGGAGATTACGAAATTAAATAAAAACAGAAAGCGTACTACAAAAATATACCCCCTGCCCTCTGTGGTACTCCATTTTCCTTCAGCTTTTCCCCTGAAAGACTTCTGGAAAGTAATCAAACAGCTACAGTAGAGGCTTTATGAAATAAGCATTTGACTGCATGAGCTGCTCAGCCATATACATTATGTCAGAATAGAAGAGACTATCATAACATTTTTAGGGACCACAAAATCAGTTACACAGGACAGGACAGCAAAGCAAAAGGAAATAGCAATACAGGAGGCGAGAGTATATGAGATGACATTACCCTTACGCAATTATGAAAGGGTATTAACGACTCTTTTTGGATCAATAGAATTAGCTGTGTGAATATGATGCAAATGGTTGAGGAGTTCAGAGGTTATTGACTGCAAATCATGGGGAGAAATTGATATAACCGCTATACCGTGCCAGTGGTGGAGGGACTGCACGTGACTAACACTGACTTTAACACTGAGATAACCAGACGGCACCTTACTTTTTCTTGCTATTTACTGTGAGGCTAAGTGCTTCTTCCATTACATAAAGCTCCCTGACCATTAGTGCTGAAGGAAAAAAATATCGAATCAGTTAGTAACGGCATCAGTAAGTATTCGGGGGGGACTGGATTGGGAACGTCTCCAAATGAGAGCAAAGGGAGTGGATTGTGAGTTTTTTAAACATTGTATCTCTGTGGAAACAGTACCGTAGATACTCCGCTCCGGTAGTCTAATAGGTGTCTGCTACCCTCTGGTGGCGTCTCGTACTGTATATTTAATAAGATTTAAAGAAGTGTATGCAACTGGGAAGTGTAAAGATTTAATAAGGAGGCCTACACTGACTTCTGCATTTTTCCATACTTAAGATTTTATACAAATTGTACACTTTAAGCAATAGAATTAATTATACAGCAAAGCTTATGAAAACTTAAACAAAACTCACTGGGGAACAAATCTCTGTGGAAAGAAAACCTCGAAATAAGATACAGAAATAAGAGTGCCCAAAGCTAATAACTAATTCATATCTATCATACAATAGAAGCCTAAAATTAGGAATGTTCTGCATCTATTAATAGCTTTCTCATGTTCCCGAAATTCGTTATGCAGTCGGAGAGAGGGGTTATCCGGTATTATTACTGGACTTTGATATTTTAGTATTTTCAAACTGAAGTATATTACTTGGGAAAAGACTAGATAAAACATTTAGTAATGACAAAAGATTTCAGACATGTTGCTTATGTTTCTTTTTGAATGTATAAAAGGTTTAATTAATTAAGGTATACCTCTGTATGGCGGAACAGTACATTTTCCTGAAAATACTCCGATTGCTGTAAATATATGTTTGGAAGTTAAGTTACGTTCAGTTTCTCTTATGTGTTAAAAGATAGATGGATTTTTCCTGCTGCTTAACATGTTGTACTCTGCTCAAAAACTATTTTTAAAACAGAATTTTGTTTGACTTCTGTTAAACATGTATTCCTACTACAGCTAGAACTGTAGTCTTTTCCTGCATCTACTGAGAGTCCTGACATAAACGCAGGTGTTCAGATCTGAAGGATCATCTTTTTCCCTTTTTTTGGGTGGGGCTGTGTCGTTCCGTTTTAGGAAATAACTTGCCCCCCCGTGCTAAATTTGGCCTGGAGAGAAAAAAAAATCCACTTAACAGCCTTTAAAATTATAATTTAAAGGAAATTAAAAAGGGTTTGTCTTGCATACAATCTGTGTGCCACTACTTTGACTCGGAGCGCAGGATCATTAGATAAAGTCGAATTAAAATGGTTGTCTATTTTATAAAAGATCCAGTTCCCGTATTTAAAGTTAGATTAGAACAAAAGTAGACGTAAGAGGGTGTGGCGGCTCAATACAATACTATGTGTAATGCGTTCAAAAATAAGCATTAGATTGGAGAGAGAGAGAGAAAAAAAACTCAAAATCAAAACGTTTATTAACGATATTCGGCGACAGGCAGCCAGGCTGCATACATACAGACAGCCTAACCCTTCTCTGCTGAAGACTGAACTGCAGCACGTCGGTGAAAACGCACCAGCCGGTCAGTTTTGCATTGATTTTATTTTACTGAAAACTGAATTTAATTTGCATGATAAAAAATAATAACGCGAGAGTTTGCAAGTTGCCTTCTCGACTGTAGTTACAACTGTCAAAGGTAGAGTGGATACGCGCATGACCCAACACATTACTGTAATACTGTACACGGCCCCGGAGATTATATCTGTATTACAAAAATAAAATAATCAGAGGTAAGGAGCAGCAGACCGCAGCTAAAACTAGCGCGTTTGCACCTTTTTTTAAATATTTTCCTTCGTTTGATTTTCTTTTACTCTAGCGAACTGCCATGTAGCTGCCGAAAATTACTGCACTAAACATATTTTTCTCTCTCTTTGCAGCGCAAGGATTTTTTTTTACTCCTCCTTCGTATTATAAAGTCGCCATTTTGCTTCAGTGCCTATAAAAGCTTCTTGTATTTTTTATTTCCTTTATGGGACTGAGCCATTTCGCCAAAATTTTCCGTACCGTTCTTTTTCCACAGACGCCTGAGGTAAACGAAGTACCCCGTGTTTTGCATATTAATGAACCAAAGCGGAAAGTGGCTGGATTGAGGGGGGAAAAAAAAAACGTTCAGGTTGTGTTTTAATTTGCATTTTTCTTTCCTCCCTGGGAACCACAGCGGGTGTTGCGAGAGTGGCTACTGGCCGTGACGGCAGTCTGCTGGGATCACCTCCCGGGACAGCAGGTGTGATTGCCATGTAACAACCGGGGCGACTAGCAAAGTGCACCGCCTGACCCCACGTGGGTGACCCGGTCCACCCGGCCACTAGTGTTGGTGTCGGGTGACTCCCAACACACCAGGTAGGTGTGGCCTACCTGATGCGAAGTGAGTGTGCTGTTGTGGGTTTTTTTTGGGGGGGGTGTTGCTTTAAATATTAATCCCCACAGTCCGGTTTCAGTCGTGCTAAGAACAAGAATGAACGTACAGTAGTTCAACCAAAGCAGGTTCGGTGCTAAAGAGGGGGGGAACTGAAACTGTATTCCTCAAGAGGTAGAAAGTTTACGTTTTTGTCATTGATTTCTAACATGTAGATTTCTTATATAGAATAGGAGTTTTCATTAAAATCCCAGATGCCTTAGTTTTCGCACAACTTAATTTCCGTTGTTTTTGTGGTTGTCTTTGTTTGTCTTTGAGTATATAGGATTATTGTTACATAAACTTCAGTATTGAACACTGGAAAAATTATGTTTCTTCCTAAGTTTTATGACTAGTCCCAGAGAGTGCTAGGAGGTTCACAGCCCCCAAATATCTTAATCTCATGTAGGCCTTTACAGGGATCTTGTAATCCTGTATTTATTATGCTCTTAGGTCATCAATATATAAACAGATAGTTGTATAGTTTCATTTTCATTGTTTCAGAAGATTCCCCTTATCTTCTGTCTCGGTCTGCATAGAAAGAGAAACATTCTTTCCCAGTTAACATTTGGCACTAGTGTCTGGACCAGAGTGTCGGACTGAAGGCAGGGCTGCTTCAGTATCAGGAAGTACAGACAGGATATGGTAACTGCAAATGCCTCTGGGATAATTGCACACCGATTCACTGATGTAGAGGTCCCTTGTGTAACGCAAAGACACTACTTCACTGTATCTTCTGTCTGCTGCCGTCCTTATGACAGGGAGACCTCATGCATTACTGTATTAAAAGGTCAAAGGCTGGACCTTTATGTGTGTTAGAGATTCTGGGGGTTGCTTGTTCATTTTGTATGCTAATCTGACTCAGTAGTTGTGTCTTTCATCTCTAGTTCGTACTTTTTGACCATAAAACTTAAGTTTGCATCAGCAGCTATCACTTGTCTCTGGAGATTAATTATTCATAACTCTTTAATAGTTAAAGCCGGTAAAACAATGTTCTGAGTGACAACCATACCTTTTTATTTGAATAATATACTCTACGAGCTATCTTTATTATACATTTTTTTCACATCATAGAACCAGCAGCTATTTTTAAATAGACATGGGGTGTCTGAGGATTATTGCCTATATCGAAATGTTCCTCTATTACGTATTAATACAGTGTTTCTGGACAGCTGAACATAGGCAAAAAATTATTTCAACATGAATAATTGACTGGGTTTCATGTAGAAGCTGTATTAAAGGTGGCAGCTTCCTGACAGGTGTTTTGTGGACGGGTTACTGGGGTAGACGTGTGATTGACAGGTAATCTTTGATTTGGTGTTCCAGCTGCAGTCTGCCTGTATTCGAAGCATGGCAGACTCCAGCAGGGGACGGCTAGGCCATGTGCCCTCTGGTGGAATCCAGAGAAGGCTCAGCAAACCGGCAGGCCTGACAGCGACAGCAAAGAAGGTGGGCAGAGAAGACACTAAACTTGGTGAGTGGTCATTGATACTGTTCTCTTTTGTTGCTACTGGAAGCTTTGTGCTGCACTATTGGTATTCCAGTCAAATGGATAGACTTTTGAACAGGAACCAGGAACCAGCTACAGTACATAATGATGTCTGATAGACTTTTCATTGCACACAGACAAGGGATATACAGTCCAAATGTATAAAGTCGTAACTGCAATGCCTCAAAAATAAAAACAGTGTGCTAGAGGAAATTGAAAGCATTGTAAAAAATATTGAAATATTCCTTTTGCCTTTGAAGAATAATAACCTCACTTTCAAGCTTTCTTAAGAACTTAAAAGTACTGTACAGTTTAAAGCAAGAAGAGGTCATTCAGCCTGTCTTGTTTATTTGGTTGTAAGTGTCTTCTTGGTCCAAAGACCAGTTTGTGTAGAGTTTCTCACATCTCTTTTATTAATGAAGCTTCATATATGGGTAGCCCAAACAGATGTTGTTTTAATACTTTTTTCCCAAAAATGACATTCAGAGATATTCATGTGCATGCTGGTGAATTAAGTGCTTCCCAAAAGGAGAATATTAATTTGTTTTTGTTGTTTTGCTATAAAAGTAAAGGCTTATTTTTATAAATGACCTTGTTGTAAAAAAAAACATATCGTGATGGATGAAACATATTAGCACCTACTGTATAATTGCCTCATCAGTGAAATGCCCTAATTCTCATAATTAAAAAAAATAGCCAAGTCTGGTTGCAGTGTTTTATATGTGAGCCCTCTCAAAAGATTCCTGAGATTTTTGGATTGAAATTTGGATTTTAAAAGATCTCTTGTTTATGTTACCTTTGGTAAGATTATTTGAATTGCATTTAATTACCCTGTACACATAATCATATTTATAATTCCCATATTTTAAGTGTGTGTTATCAGATTGCGTAGATCACGTGAGCATTACTGACATGACAGAGAGGGGCTGTTTTTTGGAAAGCCTGGCTTCTCTCTCTTCCTGGGTAAAATGTGTTATCAACTTCTGTCTTATGAGACATCAAAGACAGAGAAAACGACTTGAGAAAATGTATCATATATTTTGGAATCCAGTCAAAAGAATAATTAAAGGGATTTCTTGTATCCCATGGTAATTTTACCATGGGAGTTTTAATGAGATGCCTGCTTTGAGAGGCATTTTGAAGAAAGAATAAAAGTGGAATAATGAGGGACTGTTTAAGGCTCTTGGTGCTGTGTTCTGCTGTTACACCTCCTCTGTTTTACACCACGTTAGAATCAATTTTCAGGATTCAGATTACTCAGTCTCTGAAGAGCATTCTTCGACATTTCCATTGACATTCTTTCCTAGTCACAGTGCTGGGTATGTTGAGTGTCTTTGGCCTGTTAGGATAGACTAAGTGTTAGCCTCTAAATTTGAAGTGAAAGGTTTCACATTTTTCTTCACTGCCTTATTTCAACACGTACATTTTAATCAGTATACATTCATACTTATTGTACAAAGCAGAAAAGGAATAAATCATCTGTTCCAGCGGTAAAAATAGTCTCACAGAGGACATTTTAAATCAACAGACATATCGAAATGTTTCAAATGTCTGTAAGATTGAAGCTAGAGGAACTCCTTCAAAAAACAGCATCTGTGTAGGGAAATATGTGTTTGTTTGACAAAGGGGATTAAAAATGATGACCAGTCTTGAATGCCTTGAGTATTTAGTGTTTGAGCATATGTATAAGAATAATTATACTTAATTATATATTTGTAAATTTAGGACTCGGATTCTAATTACACTTGTACAGTAATAGGAACGTTACTAGGTAACGGGCCTGGATACCAGACAGGTGGTTCTGGTAATGAGAGTGTTTGTCATTGTTTTAGGTTGAAATTCCCATAGGTACATTAACCATCACAATATAACAAATGAATATATGGACCTCCACTCTGATTATAATACCATATAGCTTACTGGATTCACTGAGCGCATAATGGTTTGACTGTAGACTTACATGAAAAATGAAAGTAAATACAATTAAACAGCAGTTTGAATGATTACCCCATATGTCCGTGATTATGATACCTCAGAGTGTTATTTCCTGAACTGGTGAAAAAACGCAGTATTCTGGCAATTGTAAAGCACACATTCTGACATTGTGTGTTAAGTAACAGCAGCTGGCTGTGAGGGAAAATTTACTTGTCTCCCTCTAGTACTGTTTTCCTAGTTCTTCTACTGCATGGTCATAATGACGCAAAAGTTTGCTTTTTGTACACACATTTACACAATATAATTACAGTAAGAGATACCAGAAGAAAAATATGTCAGTGCTTAAGATGCTAATGCTTTTTTTCTTGATTCCATTCTTTCTTGCTGTAATAGTTCATGGGAATAAAGAAGAGGTTTTTGAATGTAGAAACACAGGAAAGTGGAGTCATAATTGTTTCCATTAGCCTGCACTGAAGGTACAGTAGCTGCACCAATGTACTAGTGAAGTAGAGTCTTTACATATAGGGCAAAAAACGTTCTTGTTTTCTTGGAGAGCACAGCACCTTGTGCAGCTCACAGAGATCTCCTCTTAGCCCACAGAACACCAGATTTATTGGAATTCTTGGCTTCCCTAAAGTACCTGTGGATTTTATTTCAACACAAAATATTTTATACTTATGATTGTATTGGGTTTCATGAATTAAAATCTCCTGATCACTGCACTGGCATACAGCTTTGAATTGTGTTTTTATCCTATTAATTTAATGTGGGTAAGAAGCAAAGAGCAATGTTTTTGTATTGACAGCTAATGTCAAATGCTTATTGGTTGACAAGACCTGCTGCATTATGTGTAAACTTAAGAGTAGTTTAGTAACCTTTGAAGGTTGTATGGTCATTCATCTGTTTAATTGCTGGTGGTTATTTCAGCTTTCTAAAGAGGGCACCGAACTGCGAAAGTGCATGCTGGCTCAGGATAATTTCATCTCAGACATGCACATCATCTGAGAAATGACTTTCTCTTCCTTCCATGCCTTTGTTATATCCTGCCTTTCGGCTTAACTCTCCATCTTTATAATAAGCCATTCACAAAGCATTTGGATGAGAAATCTTGCTGTGCCCTCAGTTTGGGTTGTTACACCGTGACACAGCCCTGCAGTACCTTCTAAACACAGAAACAAGTCAGATAGGCTCCCCTTTTGCAAGTATTAATTGGGAATTTCAGAGGTGAAGTCAATTGCTGTTCATTGCATTTTTATTTGTGGATTCCATTTTTTTGGTCAGCTGTTCTTCATTAAAAACCCAACATCTAGCAAAGCCCTCACAGAGGTAAGAATATTATCCCATTGCTACGCAACCTCTGGGTCTCCTTGCAGTGTTATTTATCTCAGTGTTTTTTAAATTAACGAAGCCTCAGTTATGTTGGAATCTTCTGCAGTATGTTTTGAGCATCCCCACCCCTTCTTTGCATAAGAAACGAGCTCAGGAATGCTTATATGGATGTGAATTTTTAATTCCTGGCCAAACTTTTAAAACCATATCAATCAAAAATCAGGCCTATGCCAGAAAAAGAGGAATAGCAGGAAAATGGAATGTCTTAAATGTTTTGTTGATTAATTGGCGTATTATGTTTTAAATCACCTATTATTTTTTGTTTTACACTCTCTATACAGTACACACACACTTCCCCTAAATTTGGAAACACCGGTTGTCAATGTGCTGAGCCGATTAGCAAGAGTGTACCTGAACAGGAACAACGAGGAATACAGTATCTACCTGTTTCCCTCTGAAAAATTCACCATCCTCCATATTTCTCAGTGAGCATGTAGGTATTTAATGGAGGAGTGATGCATCTTTCACTGACAACAGTTCAAGGTGATAGGTGCCTGGTAATTGCCAGAGGTCCCTGTGGTGGTCAGGTTGAGGGTGTCTTGACCAAATCAAGGTTAAACCATGGGCAGTCGACCAATAGTGTGCTGTTTTTTGGAGAATCCCAGTTACAGTAGTTGGCTAATGACATAACATTCTCGAACCAGTGATGTCTGGGCTATAAGGTTCAATCAAGGTACTGAACAATTATCTTTACTGGTTGAAACACTTATGAGGTCACACTACTGCAAATTCCTATGTGTAACAATTATCTTCCTGTAAATAAGGTCATCTGAGTTGCACGTCGTACAGTTTGTAGGGATTTTGGTTATTTAATACAGGTCAAGCCTCACATCTTAATCTTACTGGGTGTTGCTATGCAGTCACACTTTATAACTTTTGTCAGTAACAAACTGACAACTCATACATTGTCTATTTTTTGTTTTAGGTACCCACTTAGTCCTAAATTTAAATCCTTTTTTTTTTAAATCCTAATGTGAGGAATTGTTTTAGGCAGTTCTGAGATTCTGTTACATTATTTTGAGGTTTTATCTGTCAATCTGGTAGACTTTAAACAACTGTGTCTGGTTCTTTGGCTAGAAAGCTGTGTAGCTGGGAAGGTTGCGTGTGTTTCCTGAGAAATCAATTTACGATACTTGCATATTAAAGGATGTCTGCATCCAAAAATAACAAGGCTTTCTAAATGCTCTGCATACATAACAAATGTGTCTCGCTGTGCTTTGATTTTTTTTTCTCCATTTTTTTATTTTTTTCTGGCTCAAATAAAAAAGTACGCAGTCATTTTGCAACCCCTTAAGCATCACCTTCCCATTGGATCACAATAGTGAAAGTCTGCAGAGTGTGGAGATTTCTAGTTCACAAACAATAAATAACAAAGTTATGTTTTTATGTGCCTAAACCATTCAATCAAAGACAGGCTATAGTGGCTAGAAAGTCTACACTTTTAACATTTTCTGAACTTATTTTTACAGAGTGAGTAACCCTTGCTGATCTCATCAGAGATGAATCACTTTCGGTGCCTAACATCGCTAACATGGTGTCGCTTGACAATGGTTCAAATAAATGCCCACCTATTAAACTTCTATACCCACCTATTACCTATTAATACTCACCTATTAAATATTAAATTTCTATGGGTTTTTTCTGCCATTGTTGTCAGAGAAATGCCCGAACACTAGATGTAATGTGAGATGCACCTATAGAATACTGTATGTGTAATTGAAACTGCCAATTAATTAAATATTAATTTCTTGAGAAAATTTCTCATTTCTAACTTGTCAAAAGGTTTAATGTTTTTTATTGAACTACTCAATATAAAACTACTTTTTATTGATGTGTGGTGAGCGTTCTGGCACACTATGGCTGCCGTCGCATCATCCAGGTGGATGCTGCACATTGGTGGTGGTGGAGGGGAGTCCCCATTACCTGTAAAGTGCTTTGAGTGGAGTGTCCAGAAAAGCGCTATATAAGTGTAAACAATTATTATTATTATTATTATTACTCATGTATCAGTTTGCCCAATGTGAATGCTAAAAATACTCTGTATCACCTACATTGTCCCCAGCCTCTCTGTACTGTGTGTGTCATTTACAAAGCTTTACAGTAGAATAAAGTAGAATACAGTAACTGTGTTATAGTCTGTATTTATGTGTGATTTCGAGTTATAGCGTAGGCATGCATATCTGGTTAGATTTAAAACTTGTTGAAGCATTGTTAGTTGCAGATATTCATGTTTAGGTAGGTGTGTTTCCAAGAAAGCCATGCTCATAGGATGTGAGAGAACAACACGAGTAAGACAGCAGCATCAGAATTACAATAACGGGAATTTCTATAAAAAAGCTTAGTTTTAATGATGCATTGTAACTTATATTCTCCTAAAATTAAACTATTCCAGGTTCTCTTAAAAATGACTTGGTTATTTGCGATTATTTTGCTTTTGGCAGTGCTTGAAGAAGCTCAGTTTCTCGTTCTAACTTGGCCTTGATGTTTGAAAATGAACAATATACCGCAGCTGTAGCATGAAAATTGCTGTGTGACCCACCCACCTGTCTAAATGGACATGAATTAAAGATGATTTGGGGGTTGGGAGCACATAGATAACTACAGCAGGTCTCACTTCTATAGCAACAGGCAAACAGAATTGAGTCGATTAATTACTTGGTTTAGAACATTTTTATAAACTCTAAATTTATGTTATTTTAAACCTGAAATTTAAAGCAAAACGCTGATAAATTTGATAAATCCACTTTCCATTTTCATGTTAAGAATATTTTAATAACTTTAAAGTGTGGAACGAAGCACACATCATAAATTCACCGAACAGCATGACTGGAAAAGTCTGACCAGATGTTGAACTCTTTTACACTAGTTAAAGGATAGCATGCATCCTATGATTAATGCAAAACAGCAACAAAACCACTTGAACTTATATTAAATTCCTGCTTTGAAGTGTAGGAATTTTTATTGTGCGATTGTGTGAGATTATATGTTTCTAGTTATTTTAAAATCAAATGTGAAATAATAACATCAGAAATTACATTTATGCAGCTCTAATTTACTATAGTAATTAAAGGAATGGCTTTACCATGCTGATAACACAGATTTAGTGACTAAACATAGATTAAAGGTTTGAACAGAAAGAAATAATCTTTATACCATTTACTGTAGCTGTGTCTACTGCAGACTTGATGCAGTCATGCAGCAGGTTGATGTTCATACATCAGGCAGGGAGTATCTGTGACAATTCTGGACAGTGTTATTTCTTGTGGTTATAACCCTGAAAAGTACCTAATGATTGGATTAATTTGGCACTAAGACAAATTATAGAATATTATATTGTTTTGGTATTACAGTCTTTTTTTAAAGGCAAGAGTGGCAGTGCAAGAGTGGGTTAGTAAGTGCTTAGCACTGCTTATTTTTTTAGAAATTAATAGACATGCATTTGAAGTGGGGTCCAGTGAGACTAATGACCATTATTTTCAGTGTGTCCAAAGACCAGAATATATCACATTTAATTTAGTGTTTGAAAAATAACCAATTTCTGACAAAATCTTGGGTCAGGATTATACCAAGCATGAAATGAACTTAATTAATTCCGATGCAATCTGCGAGACAAAATTTAAATGTAGGATTACAGCCCAGGAGCCAGAGTGATTTATTTGAGATCTAATTGTGGCAAAGGGTGATTGTGTTAATTAGCGTGCTTATCCTTGTTAGGCAGCATGCTGTGTGATACTTGAAAGAAGTCTTCAAAGTGAATTATGACATGAAGCAACAACGCACTCAGACTAAAACCCAATTCTGTTCATTAGAGCAGGATAAAACAGTCAAAGAGAGAACTGAAAGGAACACAAAGTTTTATAACTTAAAATCTGGACTCTTTACCCACCTGCTCTGACAGTCCAATTCCTGTCCTCTTATTCAAAAACATACACTCTGAGTGGATCAAGTGATTTAGAAACCAGAAATGGGAGTTCATATAGTAAAGGAATATGAAGGCTGGGGTTTGGGCACAGAGATCCTGAGGCTTGTTAAATTATAGCCATCTTTCATGGTTTGTTTGACTGATAAGTTTGTTTGATTGCAAAGGTTAATTAATTAAAAAAGTCTTAACAGAAAAGGTATTGTGTCTCTGTGTTTTCTGTACAATACTAGGTTGAGTAGAAAGTATCAATATTTTTTTTTAACCAGATAGGTCAGTTGAGAACACATTTTTGCATCTAGAGAAGGTCAGGTTTTACTAGCCCTGGATATATTGCTATCTATAAGTGCGAGTCTTAATGTAGAAGTGCTCTTGATTGTGACCTTTATTAGAATTCCTTTTTTAGATCAAGTTTTTATTTTGATTAGAACATCAGAACAGGATTAAAATGACCAAGAACCTTGTAAAAATTTCCCCTTCCTCCTCCCCAGTAGCCTCCTCATCCCTAGCCCACACCCAATACAATTATCAGACCCACACTGCTTCCCTCCAGATCTCCAAAAGTGGTATTGCCAGGCTTATTTGACAATTGTTTTCTTTGTATAAAAATTCAAATGACAAATATTGTTCTCCCATCTCTGAAGGTACATCTGCAAATGAGAAGGTGGAAGGCAAGAAAAAAGGACGCCCCAGAGCTGAAAACCAGGAGCTGAGAAGCATACCTGTAAGCAGCCTAAAACACCATACTGAGGCCTAAAGCTAAGGCTTCTGCACTAACACCTGCTTGATACTCCTTTTCCCTTTGTCTGTGGAAGAAATAAAACCCCACATCGTGTTCTAAAGGACTGCGCTCGTGATTCATTTTCATCTTGTATGTTTGGTAAATGCATCTTCAGGATAAACTGTGAATCTTAATTTAGGAGAGGATACAAATGAAAAGATGCCGCATTTTGAAATGTGGGAATTACTAGCTAATTGATCCAAGGATCTCGTCCAGCCATTACTATAAGGTAACAGGGATATTGGCTTCAGAAACATAGCAGGGTACAGTAGGTACAGTACCTCTACTTCTGGACTCTCACAATCCTCCATTTTGTAGGCTTCTGTGAAGTTGAGCATTATGGTGGAAATTCATTTTCATGAAATTTTCACCTTGCAAATTTTACGTTTGTGGTACAGTGGAGGTTTGTTTCCCAGTTAAGTTGGACATAAAAGCAATAGATGTTTTATGCAAAAGATGACTAAAAAGTAACCTTGAGATTAAAGAAAGCTTAATAAATTATCAAGCATAGTTAACCTTCTGTAAATAGTTTTAACGAATATCAATCTTGAATTTCACTTCAAGTAAACAATTCCGGTATTTTGTAATGTAGGGAGTGCTGAAAGAAGGGAAATACTGGTATTGTGTATCAGGTTTGTTAGATTTGCTAATCATGCATTGTCCTGCTCCATAAAAGTGAAAATAGATTGAGTGGTTTAATTTTTCTTATAGTTTTCTGTGCAAATTAACCTGGCTTGAAAGTGAAATTGGTGCAAAATTACAGTTATTCTTGTGTTGTGTCACAGATGACATTATTAGTTATAGGGGTTTTTATGTAACATATCTAAAATAATGTTTATGTACTATTGACACAGAAGGTACTGTACATAATAATGTGAATTTACTAAAATCTCTTTATCATTACTTTTCCAAACTATTCTGAGTTTTGTAAAGTGATAAGGAATTGCTGTATCAGTTAGACTGAGATATTGAGATCTTATATTTAGCATTTTTGTAGAAAAACTAAACCACAAGCAAACCAAGGAAAAGTAATGTGACTGGAATTAAAGTAAAGTTGAATCAGCAACTATATTCATAAGGAACATACTGGATTTGTTTTGAGAGACTAGCTATTTCTAATCTCTCACTTCTGCTCTGCAGGCTGCTGTGATGGCTTCGTGGAAAGAAGAGTTTAAGAATCACTCCAGGGTAAAATGCCCCAGCTCTGGGTGCTGGCTAGAATTCCCGAGTATTTATGGACTAAAGTACCATTACCAGCGCTGTCAGGGGGTAAGAGTGGATTTTCAGTGTTGTGGATCTCATATATTTAAGTTTAAGGCAAGCCTAGTTAAATCATCAGTGCTCGGCTGAGTGAAGCAAGAAACAAACAGTGATAAAAATCATTTTGTAAATGGTTTAGCTTTGAGAATTGGGTAACATGGGAAGTGTATATATATTATATATTGTGTAATATATATATGTTATGTATATATTTTACTACCACTTGAACTTCTATATTTTACATTATTAGGTAGTCCAACCCATAGTTCATTGTTCATTTGCTGCACTTTATCTAGAAATAAGTAGTGCTTAGTCCTTCAGAAGACCATGTGTAATGAATGCAACTTAAAACTCCAGTATGCAGGCTGGTATTTTTGATGCAGCATTAATATGCATGTGCTGAAGTCCTCTGGACTTAGGGTCAGTCTTAGGGCAAAAGTCTGTTAAGCCTTGTGACCTCACTATAATTGAAAACTAGATTGATTAAACCCTCCGCTTTCACATGAGCTGATGTGCCATATGAATTGCTTAGGGCAATATGGCAGCGCCCTAACAAGGTCAAAAAGAATTCTGTCAGTTACTTTAGTGTTCCAGATTAGAACAAGCTGTGTGAACAGGACGAGAATGGAATGAATGTGGCTTCAAGTCTCTACCTATAGCCATACCAAAGAGGTTGACCCTTTTGATTTAGACAAAGTGCATGTGTCTCTGAAGTCCCAAAGAAAGAGAAAGCAGAACTCTCACTTCATGACCCATGCAGATTTTTTTCTGTGCACCTCTGAATTTAAAATCTATATTGTAACAGGTATGTTTAATATCATAAAAATTGTTTTCAGTGAGACTGATCTGCAATTTCGCAAACCTATTTTGGCTGCTAAAGGCTCACTGGCACATTATTGCAAAACTAAAAAATAGCATGAAGCAATTCAGACGATTGTATATAGCAACAAAGAAACATACTACTGTAGCACTGGGTGAAGTCAATAAAGCAGCTATGAGGCTTTCCTTAGACAAAATGGCCATGTCAGATAGTTAACAGATTCAACCTTTTTACCCTGTAGCAAAAAAAAAGGCTTATTGGAGATTTGATTAAGATAAACAGAGAGTCCTGGCCTGCACTTCAGGCTAAACACAGTTCAAGTCTTCAGAGTAGACTTTGTTTTCTCAGAGCTGTGGAGGCAAAGAACAAGCAAGCCCATACGGAGATTCTGGATCATTCCGAAACAGGCTGGGTGATTTCATTGAATCGTTAGGCACTGAGTAAGCCTGCTTTCCTCTCGTTCACAACATTAATGCCACTGTTTTATCATACCCTCCTTTTTTACATGTTTACCTTTTTCTCAGGCTACGATAGCAGAGAAACTGAGCCATCGGTGTCCTTATTGTGAAGCTGTTTTTGCATCCAAAATCCGCCTGGAGAAGCACAAAGCCTGGAACCATGCTGACAAGGCCTCGCAGGAGCCGAAAGTTGATAACAAAGTGCAGAAAACACCAGTCAAGGGGAATGCTAAGAAAAGGTGCTTGTCTTTTCGTGTATGCCCTCATTTTAAAGCTGCACAGCTGTTGCAGATTAAATTTAAAAGAACAAGAAAATTCAAATGTTGGTTTAGGGAAAGAGAGTTCTCTCGACCTATAAAAAGGCCCTGGCCTTTAACAGTGCCCTGTTGTCACTGTGTTTCCCCAAGAAGCATTGCAAAATTGGCTGAGTGCTGCCTTGGTTTGGAGATCATAGGTCACCCAGGTTATGTCTTGTCTTACTGTGCAGCAGTGACCCCTGCGACTTGCCTGTGCTGTCAGGGAGAGCCACATTACTCTCACATCTGATGCTCAGTCTCCTGCAAGGGGCTGTGGGTTTCACTTGCTGTAACATGAACATCAGCATTAAGAAGTACATGCTTTGGAGTAAAGATTGCACTGTCCTCATTCCTGCTGTGCTCATACAAGAGTCACAGAGGTGAGCTGAGCTGCTTAACAATTGGCAATTCCAAAAATAATTGGCCAAGATCATCTTCAGACCAGACAGGTTTACGTCTCTGAACACTGGTAAGTGTGAAATAGCGTGAAACCAAATGTTACCTTAATTGTGTATGAAAGAACTACAAAAGAGGATGCAGTTTATTTAAGAAATGAATGTTGCCTTGTATCTGTTTGCAGTTTAAACAGATTTACTAAGTTCTTGTTCAGGAGCAAATTAAATCCTAACACTTGTTACAGTAATACCATACGTCTTTAGGCCTTTTTTGTAAGTCATATTCATTTACTTACTCGTTTGGGTATTTATTCCCCTCCAGGGCTGCAGAAAACGCAGATGCAGCCCCAGGTATGTGTAAAATGAAGAAGATGCAGGAGGTGGGTCAGCTTTCTCAGAATGGGGATTGCGTGGTCCAGAAGGCTGACAAGAAACACTCACAGGCCACTTCCTCTGAGGCGTCGCCGAAGACCCCCGGAGGCAGTGAGAGCGAGGCAGGCAGCTTGCCTTCTCTGTTTCCCGAGGAGGACCCTGAGCGAACAAGGCACAGTAAGATTACTGCACCTCGTAGACTAGCAGGGCCTGGCGGGGCTGTGGCAGCACTAGGGAGCTCAAAAGAGACTAGTTTGGTTTTGCCATGTACAGTTTGGGGAGACCGTAGTTTATCCTGTAGTTCAACACACACTTTGTTTGCAAACTCTGGTCTCCATTACCTGGTAAGAACAACTACAAAAAGAGTTTTCTCCTTTGTTTTATTGAATGTAGTATTTCATGTGGGTTGTTCATCCCACAAACACTTTAGGAAAGAACTTTCTTAGAACTATCACAGAGGATTTTTGGATGTATAGTACAATTGAGCTTCTTAGCAGCACCACTATACTATTAGACTTGGGCATTAAAAGGCTTTGCTTGCACTTACTGTACATTAAAAGATTGACAGATTTATATGAGGAACATATTTGTTACACGAGGAATATTACATTTTTAGCATGTAAAAACTGTAGAAGTTAGATAAGTGATGGACTGTTCTTGCAACAGTGTTTAAATTAAAACAGGAGTGGTTTTCTAATCAAGAGGTTAAAATGCAACCCATACTTAAATACTGTATGTTGTGTCTACGTCGTAAATGTATGCATGTTTTTGTTACTGTATCTTGGAAAAAAAAGGAGGAATTAACCTGAGATACTAATTTTAATTACATATCACATTGGTTTTATTATTAGTTAAGATATTGAACCCATAAGTTAACATTTGTAAAAAAGCAGTGAGATTTCTCATGTACTGTGTCCTCAAATTTGAAACAAACATATTTGCATTAAGTAACTAAAGGAGAGATGACATTGTAACCCATTTTAAATCCTCAGTATGAATAAAAGATCACAAACAACCCAGTTAACTTTCTAAGGGCACTTTCTTTCAGAAACCTTTCCAGATGCCCACTCACAGAGAGCCTCAGTCTGCACCTTTTGTGAATGAGATCCAGAAACCACAGGCACCTGTTGTCTTTTTATATAGTTATTAGAAAGCGATTGACCTGATTGTTTTAATCTTCACTTGAGCCAGGAAGGAAACAGAAAACTCCAAAGAAGTTCACAGGGGAGCAACCCTCCATTTCAGGAACGTTTGGAATGAAAGGTACTTTCCAGCTTCCAGTCCTAATACAACCTAGTGCATTTGTTTAATTAATGGGATTTTCTAGGCATTTACTTTTTCCTGTTACAAAATAAAATAATAATATATTATTCAATAAAATTAATAATAAAATTAAATAATATAACACATTACCCAACTATAAAAGTTCTCTTTGTCTTCTCAGTAACAGAACTCACACTCTTTTGTAGTTCCTTTCATTTTCCTGCAACCAGTGTTTCTCAAGACCTTGGCGTGATTTGCCTTGCTTCGTAGTTCTTCACCACACTCACTTTGGATTTATCATGCTTGAGTGTGCTGCATGTTATATTTCTACACTTCGATTTGCTTTCCACTGTTTTACCACAGGAGATAATAGTTGTAATTTCTCAGGGGGTTGTTGCAAATAACAGCATCTGCAGACTGGGAAAAAAATTGCAAGCTTTTTGTTAAATTTTGTACAACCCTTAAATAGCTTCATCGTTTCTTTTTTTTTCCTTCTGTTTTACCCTCACTAATTTGGAACTGTGGGTTGCTAATTGACTCATCTCACTTCTGTGACCCACGTATCAGCACTGGGGAAATGATAATCATCCATATGTGCTCCTCTGAAGCATAACTTGTTAGAACACTTCAATGTTTTTTCATGCTACAAGTGCCAGTGGGAATCTGCTGGAGGCATGTCGTGGCTCTTACTGTCAACATGGAAATTGGCAGGTATCGGGTCAAGGGTTAAAGGTCATTGCTCCTCTACAAGTTGAACACACCTTGGTAGGTTCAGGCCTTGTCACCTCTGGTGTTCCTGATCACTGTTAACTAATGACATCGCCCAGGTGTGAGGCAGTGATGACCAGAGTCTGACCTAAGCATGCTTTTTTGGACCATAAGTAATTGACTCTTGACAATAATGGAAACATTTATTTTCTTGCTACTGCATTGTATACTTTCTTTTTTTAGAAATGTATAGTTTAACATCTTCTGGAAATAGAGTCCTGGAACCACCAGTCTTCTATACATTTGTTTTGTGTACTGTAATACACAAGTGTTGGTACTGTAAATAAAAAACGATACATACAGTATATCCTTTACGTGCATCAGCTGAAATCATCGTTATTAGATCTACTAGTTTTGTCATTAAAAACGTAACCCACATTTATTAGACTCTTAGCTCAGCTCAGTATTAGCTCAACATTTTGCACACAGTTAATGGACTTTTTTATTTTTCTGCAACAACTAACATCAAGTTTGTCTTTCATTAAGAAACCACCTTCAGCCCAAGACAAATAATTACGCCTTGGCCTAATATGTAACAGGGGAGTTCTCCCTTTGTCAGGTATTACTGTTTAAATGATTTTTTTTATTTGACAAAATTTACACTCTGACCATAACATATTTTTTTATTTTAATTAAAATATATATTCTTTTAATTTAAAATAACATGAAAGTGATAGTGAAAAACAAATCCAGGCCTGAATCACAGCATTTGCACGTTCCTTTGTTTTCACCTGCTGTTTCTGAACCAATGTTTCTTAAAGGACTGAGTAAATCGGAAGACAAAATGAAGGCTTCCAGAGCCAGGAAATCCGATGGAAACATTTTTCATGAAGAAGCGATAAGGAAACTGCAGGCCTCCACTCTGAGAAAAGAATCAAGCACTTTTTCTGCAGGTAAAAATATTTTCTTATCATACACAAGCAGATTCCTGTGACTGTCCGTGCCTGTTCCTGAAGGCAAGGCTTCTGAAACACTAGTTAGGCCAACAACGACATTCGCTTTGAAGACTTTCTAAACTAATCAAGTAAAATACAAACTGATTTATTCCACAGAAATTAATTAAAAAGAAAGGTTGCCTTTTCATCAGCTATAATCTATAAACTTGGCACTCTTAGCCAGGAGAATAAATATTTAAAACTGTTACAGATGAAGAACACAATAAGGTTATGAGAGCTTAAGGACCATTCAGTCCGTCTTGCATGATAATGAGAGAATTCCATCAAGCTGTTTCTTAATGGGTCTGTGGGGGGAACAAATTTATCTGTACCAGTGTTTGAGTAAAACATCGCATTGACCCAAGCTGAGCGGATCAGTCGTGTTCTACTGCAGTGTCAGGTAGACAAAGACCGCCCCCCACCCCCCTTCCCCCACGCCCACTCTCTGTTGCCATGATAATGCCTCTGTTTGTCTTCCCTCTCCTCCGCAGGGAGCCCGGAAGCACAGTGGCAGCATGCTATTTCAGAGAGAGGTGAGATCGTCTGCCCCACCTGTTCTCTGGTCTCAAGGAAAACAGTCCTCGGCCTCAAGAAACACATGGAAATCTGCCAGAAGGTATGCAGCCATAGGTACTTAGGCGCTAGCTTTTACATCTTTTGTGGAATTTTTCCAGAAAGTTCGTTTTTTTCTCCATTTTCATGTAATTTGTAACGTGTATTACGAAGGTGAGACATGGTTGTTAGTGCCACTGCTCTTGGGTCCTGGGTTCAGCTCTGGCCAAGATTGTCTTCTGTGTGGAGTTTGCATGCTCTCCCTGGGCTCAGTTGGGGTTTCTCCAGATGCTCTGGTTTCCTCCCACCTCCAGAAGACAAGGCAGCTAAATTAACTGGTGTCTGTAAATTGTTCTTGTGTGTGTGTCCCCTGCAGTGGACTAGTGTACCTCACAGGGTGTAGTTCTGGCTTGTACCCCCAGCATCCAGTACAGACTTCAGGCTTCTGTGACCCTCCCCAGGATGAATGGATATTACTATGAGGGGAGCCTTGTTCTGGCAATTCTTCTTGGGATCTGCTTTTGTTTACTTCAGAAGCACACATTTAGTTCCAGTCTCACCTGGTTACACACTGCGGCAAGGGACTCATTAGTCTCGCTGTATTCAGTGCTTTTGTATTTGGGTGATATAGTACTGTATATAATGATGCCGCTTTGCTCTTTAACGCAGAAAGCCACAAGCTGACTTTATCCCCAACCTTTAATGTACGTTCAAAATTGGACTTTTGGAAAATATAAAGGAAGTTTGTCCTTTATATTTTTAAAAGGATGTCACCATATAATTCAATTAGAAAGCAGATTAGTTTTAAGACTTTAGCAATTCCGTGCAGCACTGATTGAAATGCAGTCTCCACTGGCAGTGATCGATCTAAACTTTTTGTTCTCAGCTTCAGGATGCCTTGAAGTGTCAGCACTGTCAGAAGCAGTTTAAGTCCAAAGCGGGTTTGAATTACCATACCATGGCGGAGCACAGTCACAAGGTGAGCTTGTAAACCTGCACACGCATTTTGTGGAAGTCGCTGGTGGGAAATCTGCAGATCGGGGGCCACATTTAGCTTGCTGAGATACCACATGGGATGAGAAAATATTAATAGCATAAGTTACAAGCAAAAGGAAGCCATTCAGCCAGGCTTTTTTTCTCATGTTATTAAAAGATAACGGATCCAAGGAATTTTATCCAGCAATTTTCTGAAAATCCCAGTGGAAACAGCTTCTACAACATGGCTAGGTGGGTTGTGCCAGTCACCCACCATTCTTTGTGCAAAGAAGTGTTTGACGATTCTTGTTTTGGTAGCTTGACAGTAGTAAAGTAAAAAGAGATTAGAAATTTAGAATTTTACTGACGATTTGCAGTATTAATGTTTTGACATTTTGAGGCACCTCCGTTTATGAAAAAAAAAGATGTATCTTTGTCTTCTTAATCCATGATGAATTTGCCTCAGCTGGTGAGGGGTAAGTTCACATCCTCACAAAAACAAGAACAGACTAAAACTAATAAGTTGAGTCCATGATAAATTATGCACAGCCTCCACTACAGATGCATAATAAATTATATTGGAATAAACAGTCAAAGTTCACTTTCCTTTTTTTTTTGCTCAAACTTTCAAGCAGCAGACATGGAATTGTTTGACAGGCAGGGAGGAATAAGAAAGCTAGCCGAAGGGCTGAGGTATTACAACAGAAAAACAAGTTTTCGAAAGTTGTCTGGAGACTGGCTTGTATTCCCAATGAGTGCTGTTGCCTGGGGCAGATGTTGATCTGAGAAGCAGAAATAATGTGACGCATCATCACTGCTGCTGCAGAGATAGGCAAATAACATCTGTGGCTCTTTGATGATGGAGCTGTACCAGTGCCAGTCCCAGAGGTATATCTTGTTCAAGGGTTTTCAGCCAGAGCAGTCATTTACTATTGATTCAAAGCTATTGTGATCTAGTGGTTCCAAATCCCATGCACAATAGAGGCTGTGGTTTAAACATGTGCTGTGGTATACCGCAGGGTAAGCAGCAGAGTTTTTCTGTGAGATGCGTTCAGTCTTGTTTTCATTACCGCTGGAAGGAGCTCTCTTGCCTTCTGTTGTTTTCCAGAAGGAAAAAAAGAGACTGTTCCATGGGAAATACTGAACCATATGGTGTTTTCCATGGAAATATAAACCCAAGGTCCAGTCTTTACATCTGTTTCTTGTCTTCGTTTGTATTGACTCGCGATCCTTCACCTTATCAGGTTTCAAATCAGATAAGCTGTAGACATTTCTTAATCTTTACTTTCTTGAGGATTGTCAGCATTCTTTCAACGTCTTATTCTTCCATACTCGATTTGTCTGTTATTAGCATGCCTGCCTTTTTGATGATAAAATCATTACATAGATTTGAGAATGTAAAATGGCATTTTGAAAGTCTTTTTTATTTGGTTACAGGTTTCAAAAAGAGATTAGTATGGCATAAATGTGTGTAGTGTGCCTCTTATATAACCGGTAAAGACAGGTTTGTCAGAAACAATAGCGTGCTTGATATTTGGCATTTGGCAAATAGTTATTTCCTTAAATAGTCTGTTGAAATGTTTGTTTTTTGTTACTTAGATCTTGGTTAAGAAGCTTTTCCACAAGTAAGTTCTATACAGTAATTGTGTATTTCTAAATAAACCTAACTCATCCAGTGTTTCATATTTCAAAACCCATGTCTAAAAGACTCCATTATGTAGGTTTTCTTTGAAGACATCTGTGGATCAAGGGGTAAAGATCAAATCTACTTGTAATTATTGTAGAGGCAACATGTGAATAAAATTTCACAAGTAACTCAATTGACAACAGTTTTTGTAACTGTTGAGGAAAATCTGAAATCAGATGTGTCTTACCTATCAGTGGTGTTTTGTGCATGTGCGTTAAAAAAAGAAACTCCTTCCGCACGCATGTCTTTTACCCCTGTGGTGAAAACTGTGATGTTGCCTTGTTTCCGAAGCCGGTCGTGAACGAAGGTCACTTTCAGGACGGGCAGGAAGAGAGAGAGAGGCTGCGCCGAGTGCTCAAGCAAATGGGGAAGCTGAAGTGTCACAATGAGGTACACGCCAAAGCATGCCTGCGGTTTAACTGGCAGCCAAATTAAGAACTGAACAAGAAGAAAGCAACTTGCCATTGTCCTTTGCCAGTGAGACCAGATTAAAAACAAGAGGCAATAGCAACAACAATAAGTGAAGCTGAGTGCCTAGAAAACACTCTGCCTCCTTTGTTACTTTAACAAGGAGACTGATCAGACAAGGCAGTGTTTTTATTGCTGCTTCCCAACATAACACTCATGAAATATATTAATTTGCATGATACTTAAAATTATGTATCTGTAATTCTGAAATAAAATTGCAAATCTGGAAAGTCCTTTGAAAGTGTTGCTTAATTTGAGAGCACATTATGCCTTTTGTAACATGGTGATTTCTGCAAGATTGGGGAAGTATGTTTTTGCCTGCTTTGTTGTGTGCCTGTACACACAAGTCTCTTCAAGGTGTTTTTCTGCAACCTGCTCTTAACTGTCTTCCCCTAGGGCTGCACAGCCACTTTCTCAAGTCTCATGGGCTACCAGTATCATCAGAGGCGCTGTGGGAAGGAGCTGTCTGACACAGAGAAGCCTATCTTTAAGTGCGAACATTGTGGGAAAACATACAAGTCCAAAGCTGGCCATGACTATCACATTCGATGCGAGCACACAACTGCGAGAGTCTTGACAGTAAGAAGCATAACAACTTTTCATTTAAATGCGTCACTGTGAAGTGGTGTCTGTAGAGTCTTTTTGTCTGTAGAGTCTGGATCTTGCCGGCATGTTGGGTTAAAATCTTGCTCAGAGTACAACCTCTCTGAGTGCATTTGTGCTGCAAGAATCGATCTGTGAAAGACCTTTGCGTGCTGTATCCTGGTGTCTGTCGTGCATACATTGCTGTGTCTGTATGCAAAGACAAGCTAGAGTCACAGAAACTATATTTGAGCATTTTGGGACACACATTCCTGTTGAAACCTGTTCAGGTTGAAAGAACTGAATCTCTTTAGTCTTGAACAGACACAGGTATAAGCTCAATGGCACTGACAAAGACAACAAAGCTGACACAGGGGATACAAGTGGAAACTATGTGGAAGTGCATTTAAAACCAAGAACAAAAGGCACTTCTTTACCCATGGATGGGTATTTTGTTTGGAATAAACTACCCATCCATGTGGTTGAAGCCGATACTTTGGCTTCCTTCAGGAAATGGCTGGATGAGATCCTTCGATCAATAAGCTGATAACTCCCAGACTGACCAGATAGGGGTGAATGGTTCCTATCATTTATAACCTTTCTTACATTCCTACATAACACAACCATATGCATTACAGTTGCCATGACAGGGAACAGAGCCGTGCTTGTTCCTGAATTCTCTGGGTGGCTGTGAGTGGCCCGCTCTCCTTCGATACACATGCTATGCTGTGTGCAGTGCTGACCGGGCACAGTGGGAGTGAGAGTGCAGAGCAGTGCGTCACCAGATCCGTGCCGCGTGCGTCTTGTAGAGCCCAAAGGAGCCGGAGCCAGAGGAGCACCAGGTGGCGGAAGAACCGGTCGAGGACTTTGAGCGGACCCCCAGCGGGAGGGTCCGGCGCCGGTCCGCCCAGGTGGCTGTCTTCCACCTGCAGGAGATAGCCGAGGACGAGCTGGCCAAGGACTGGAGTAAGCGCCGCATGAAGGACGACCTGGTCCCCGACAGCAAAAGAGTAAGAGCCGTGCTTGTGATCGTGGAGACTGTTCGCCAGCTGGTCCCACCAAGACCGCTCTCTTGCGTACACACACAGAGCGTTTTCAGGGCCTGTCTGTACCTCTAGCCAATCTTATTATATCTGTGCCAGACTTGCACCTTTATGTGAGGATTTTAGCCTATTAGTACAGACGTTTAGCATGAAGCCACACTACCACCAAAATATTTCCAGAGGAGCAGGGCTGCTTCTACATTGTTCTTCACACCAGGCATTATCTTCCTTCTTACCAGATCTTTTATACTTTTTACTACATGTAAAGAGATATTGTTCAGATTGTATAACAGGTTCCTTTGATGTCTTAAGTGGATTTCTGGTTCTTATAGCAAGCTGAAGTACCAGAACATTTACAGACCGGGATAGGTGATATGAATCAAAACCTACATAAGTACTGTACATTAATTGTTATAATGTTTATAGAGCAGTTATAAGTTTATAAGGTCTTATATATAGATTTGCTTGCTCAGAGTCATTACTCATGACAAACTGAAATGCATTTTTCTATGCGCAGTTGCTATTTGCTTATAGTGGATTTGCTACTGAAGCTCAGCAGGTGTGAGCCTGGCCAGTACTTGGCTGGGAGATCTCCTGGAAAAGCTAAGGGTGCAGCTGGAAGAGGTGTAAGTGGGACCAGTAGGGAGTGCTCACCCTGCGGTCTGTGTGGGTCCTAATGCCCCAGTATAGTGACGGGGACACTGTACTATAAAAACGGTACATAAAACCGAGGTCCCAATTCTCTGTGGTGATTAAAAATCCCAAGGCGTTTCTCGAAAATAATATGGATGCAAGCCCAGTGTCTTGGCCAAATTTCCCCCCTGGCCTTTACCAGTCATGGCCTCCTAATAATCCCCATGTCTGAACTGGCTTCATCACTCTGCTCTCCTCCCCACTGAGCTGGTGTGTGTGGTGAGTGTACTGGTGCACTTTGGCTATATAAGTGTACACAGCACTATTTAAGTGTAAAGAATTATTAATTATTATTACACAGATGAAACATAGATACAGCAGGAAAGCATGGGAAATAAAGTAGAAAATCAACAGCATTTTACTAGTTTTAATGCTTATTATGTGTACAGTAGCTCTTCACTGATGAGGCTGTAATACCTACAAACAGTAGTCTCTGGGGTTGTTTCCATGTGTGTTAGAATTTTATTTGAGGCATATTACTCTAAAACGGGGAATTCTTGTTAACCACATCCACAGCATAAACTTGGTACCAAATTCCAAATCAGTCTTTATCTTTAAGTGTGCCATTTGACTTTCACATAATAGTTTAGTGTTGTCGATTTTGTTGGCGGCAACTGCTTTGTTGAAAGTCTCTCAATTTTATTTATTAATGATGTTTAAAGCCGTTCTCTCTGTTGTTGGTTATTTGTATTTTAACCTTTCTGTCATATTCAGTGTTTTTTTAGAAACCGAACTTGCACAAGGTACAGTAACTGTTAGTATAAGTGGATAAATCACTTTTCTTGTTTCAGCTCAACTATACTCGCCCAGGGCTTCCAAAGTTTAACCCCAAGATGCTTGAAAGCTGGAAGAATGAAGTCAAAGAGAAAGGATTCATTTGCTGCCCCAGCAATGTAAGTCATAACATCTACAAGGCTTGTGTAGTTTAGAAATCATGAGAGATTTGGTTAGTGTTCACTACCATTGTTTCCTTTTGTTCAGTTTGTACAAAAGGCTGATTGTTTTCTGTTTCTCTCTCAAGTGTTGTTTTTGCTTGTAATAATAGTTCCTTTGTTAATTAACCACCCCCAAAATAGTCTTCTTGCCACTGCATACTCTTTAATAGCCCAGTGTAACCAAGGTACACAGCTGGAAACACATCACTGGGGGCTGTAAAATATTTTACCATTGCTGCCTCACAGCTGTTGGGTACATGGCTCAGTTCACACAGAGATAATGGATGCATGGAGTTGTGGCTGTGTAGAGTGTGCTTCTGGGTTGGTGATATTTTCTTTAGGCAAATTTTCCTGTTAATGCATTTAATGCACACATTGAACATTTTTAGTACCCTTTGGGGAAAAAGGGAGAAAAAGGAATTAGGTTCCATACTTCTGCTTCTTGAATGTAATGTACAGTAGCTCTTCACTGATGAGACTATGGGGTTGTTTCCATGTGTTAGAATTTTTCTTGAGGCGTTTAGCTCAAGCCAAATCAAAGTCAGGTTTCCATGAACAAACAACATGCTCACCAGAAAATTTGATTATTCTCGGTGCAACGTGTGACACCCTGTGTGAGCAAAGCTCTTCAAAGGGAAGGGTTAAGCCCGTGTAAGACAGATGTGATTTGTGATGGCTGGTCGTTTAAAAATTGTTTTATTACATGTACCCAAATTGCCATTGAAGTGTAATTGGTAGGGCTGCGTGTATCATTATGAGTGAATGATGCATCCGCTAGGTACTTCTGTGACCTTTATGGAACAAATATGTACTTAAACTGATGGAGATGAAGGACATTTGAGATCTGAGGCCTTACATACAGTACATAATCCAGAAGCTGTCATAGAACAAGATCATTTAAGTTTGCTTTTTAATGAGAAATGTACCTTTCCATGTGAAATTATAAGTGAATATCCTTGTGTATTCGATGTCATTATCATGAATAATGAATTGCTTGTAATTTACCTTGGAATTGATGTTATTACTCTTTTTCACAAACGTGGTTTTCTAGAACTGCTTTTTCAGGAATATATGCACATTACTACTTCTCATGTACAGAAACACACATGGAAATTCCACCATTTGAAACACTGGGATAAACTGCTTCCTTAATATTTACAGAAACTAGAAGGGTGTTTTTTATGGTTCAAGGACTGTAACTGTTGTTACTTTATAATATGTGTGCAGGGCTGTGAAGCTATCTACTCAAGCGTTTCAGGACTTAAAGCCCACTTAGCAAACTGTAATAAGGTATGTACTTTTCAAAGATAAATGTAAAAATATACAATTGTCATCATTTGTCTTTCAGTTTGCCATTAACTCTCAACACTTTTATAGTATTTGAAACATCATATTTAAACAAACTATGATGACAAAGGCATAGATTGACTCTTATAAGTAATTTAACTTAATGGATTACCTTGAACAGTACATGGAAATAATAATGTAATCTCACGTAATTATGAGTATTTAATGTGCTTGTTGTGATGGTAATTGATATATTTATTTAGACATACTCATGTAAACGTCTACAGAGATGTATTCTTTCCCTGTATATTCAAAATGCACCAGTGAAAGGGAAGGCAGAATTGTCAGCTTTTTGTACTTACACTTGTACCATAGGAGAAACAATCTATTTGTGTTCTTCAGGGAGGTGGTGCTGTTGGAAAGTATCGATGCTTGCTGTGCCAGAAAGAGTTCAGCTCGGAAAGTGGAGTAAAATACCACATCATTAAAACTCATTCTCAGGTAGGCTCAATGTATAACAGACAGATCTAAATTTGCCTTCACTTCCTTGACACCATGGTGTCATAGGAAACTATGGACAGAGAGTATTTAAGGATTTAGATAATAAACTGCTTTATAAAAAGTCTCAGTCAGGTAATAACGTGAACTTTGTGATGTAATCCCATAGCTGGTTCATAGAAATTCAGCTCACAAGAACTGGATCTAAGATGCTGTGAAACATCTCCATTATGGTTTTGTGAAAAACTGTAAATCTTAAAGAGCAGAGTTTACTATTTCTTAAGGTTTGTTCAGGTTCACTCAGGTAATAATCAGCCATTTTTATATTTTATCTTTATTTTTTTCTGAGTGTTTTTTTACTTCTTTTCTCAATGCAGAACTGGTTCCGGGCAGCCAACCAGGTAACGCCAAACAGCAAGAGGAAAGACCAACATAATGGCTTAAAGAAAGACTTAAAGAACAGCACAACTGGAAAGAGGAGAGGACGAAAGCCCAAAGAGAGATTGCCTGAAATGTCACAGAAGGACTCGGAGAGGTCTCAGTCAAAGACTAGCAATGCAGACTCCCCAGAGAGCACTTCTGCAAACAGAAGCCTCCCAGGCCCACACAGGGAAACAAAGACACCTGTAAAGAAAAGAGGGAAACCCAGAAAGATGCCACCTGAGTGAACTGTGCACGGAAGATGATTTCAAGAAAATTGCAAGCAGTTGCATTTCACTCTAGATATGAAGGAATACGTTAGAAACCAGACAGTAAAGATAACAAATAAACTACTTTGTTTCGCTATTTAATATTAATTTACCATGTGTTTTTTTAACCTTATATATAAATATATACAGTATATGTGTGTGCTGGTATATACTGGTATATAGTACTTTTTCATTCTGTATTCAGACCTCATTTTAATTCTTAGGCTCTTAACAAAAGGGAGATTTACACCTGTAAGCAAGGTGGAAACCCTTTTATATAAATATTCTTTTTTAAACAAACTACTATTTCAATCAATTTTGAGTAGTGTTATCTCAACATGTACGTAGGTTTATGTTGTGCTTTAAAAAGATCTATAGTATAAGCTATTTAATTAGCATGGTCAGTTAATTTACTGCTCTTGTATTTTTAGGTACTTTAAAGCCAGATTTTGTCCATCGTATTCTTAAAGGCAGAACTTTAAAAGCAAACAAAAAGTCAAAATGTCTTTACTGTGTGTTATTTTTTTGTCTTATAGTGGCAGCTGAACAATAAGAGTAACAAATTCTTATTTCTCTGATGATGGCAGGATGCCTTTCAAAACCGTTCGCTGCAGTGCAATATTTTCTCCTCGTTTGTTTAAGGAAATAGCCAACTACTTCGTTGAGCAAAATTATATTACAAAATCAAGGCAATTTTCCTCCTTGCTAACCAGTCTGATTCATTAGCTTTGCTGTTTGTGTCATTTTGTAGCAAGAACAGGGTACTTGGAAAATATGATCAAATGAAAGAACATTTAATTAAATCTGATAATAAAACAGAATATTAATGTTTTTTCCAGCTTGTGCCGAAGTTTATAATTGCACAGTAACTCCTGCTCTCTTAAAGAATACAGAAGCGTTTCAAGCAGAAAATAAATAGAACTATTCCCCTCATTCTACCTGGAATTCTTGAATAGGTTATATAACTATATTGAAATAGTAGTCTATTGAAATAATAGGAGATTTTATTATACATGATGGAAGGATGATTTTGAAAGAATATATATACTCTTAAAAACATATTGTTCCCCCAAATGCTTAATTTTAAAAGTTTACAATAGTTGTTTCCTCTGATACATCAAAGGGGCCATGTGCAAATATATGATTAATTTATTGTTAAAATACTAGAATCTGCAGCACAATCAAAAGTATATTTACCATTTGTGAAGCAGAAACTTTTTGCTATACATTATGTCGTATACAGAATGTTGTTCTGCTGTCCTGCTATTTTTTTTTCCAGGGAAAATTTGTGATCTGTCTTAACATAACATCAGTTTAAAAACAAAGGAATACCCCTTTAACTACTAATGAGAAAGACTTCTCTGACATAAATGTCCTGTCCTGTGATGAAGGATACAGTTTACTGCTGGTTATACAACTTTGTTGCCTTGCACTTTAAATATCCTTTTTATCTTGCACTTCAATGGTAAATTGTTATCCAGAATCTCAGAAGTGGGTGTATACACCTGGTTTATAGAATATTATAGGACTAAGATGTCTGGCTCAGATATTTTAGCCGTAAGTTCCCAGTTTATAACTTATAAGAGTTATATGTTATAACAGATTTGAAACTACCATAGTATAAGACAAAATCCTGAAAAAAAAACAGTTTCTAATATAATGAAACTTGTACCTTGTATATTTTTAGGGAAAAAAAACTTGAAGTTAAAAAATGAAATAAGTTTTTTAAAAATCCATTGCTATGACACATATCATCCTTCTGTGTTTTTAAAAATTATCACTTGTCCATCTATTTGATTTTAAAATAGGAATAAAACCAAAATAATGAAGATACCATGTGTTACATTAATTTCCTTCCCCATCACATTCCAGAATCATGGTCTCAAGTTTTTTTACATTCTCATTTAGAAATATCACATATTTAGCATTTTAAGTATTTAAGATGTTACTGAACAAGGTCTACTTATAAGGACCTCAAATTGATTATTATAGGTGTCCTCACAACTTTTCTACCTAGTTTAAACCTTAATAGTTGTATAGCACTTTGATAGGGCCAGAATCAATCAATCAAAATCAGTCACTATTGTCATTTTTTAAATTACAGGCATGCTGTATGCAGTAATTAATTAAATGGCTCATAATTATCAAATAGCCAGACGCATATCATCACAGATATGTGCTTCCTTAGACTCAGCATGGCTTTATTTGATAGACAGCTTCAGTGTCTCCTGCTCAGTGAAATGGAGAAGTATGAATGAGCAGGCCATCCATGATCATTTCTAATTGTAAAATGAATGTGTTCAATTACTGAAGTCTATTGCATATAATACCTGATCTAAACACAGTGGTATGAAGACCACCTTTTCACTGTGGGAGGTTTTCAACAGGATGGAAAAAAAGTGTAAGGAATGGTTCATCATAAATTGAAAACATTTACTCATTTGGCCAGCAATTCAGCCTTGGACACCGAAGCATTAAATGCAATTTTTTGGAGAAGGGTATGAAATACCTAATCCACTTGTAAACCAGGCAGATGCTACCTAATACCCTACTGTCATGCTTTATTATCCTAGATTAAAATCCTGTTATTGATTTCATCCATGATAACACATTGGGCTTCAGAGGTATTTCAATTTCTACTATAATCTCTCAACATTCTGTACTTACCTGTACTGTATGTGTTTTAGTTATTCCATTTGCTCTGGTTTGTTAAGTGGGGTCCAGTGCTGAAATCAGGCTATCAGGAACTGATGGTGAGATACTGTTTACAGCGTGCTTAGTGATGCATTGTACAGACTTGATTTCCAATGGCTCAGGGGGGTATCTTCACTTGTGCAATTTTCGGGATTTTTAAAAATGTTCCCTGTTTTTACTTTCTGTTGAAATGCATCCTTTTCTGCGACTTTAAAAGTCCTATACATACAGTAACATACTTGTAGCATTTGTTACAAGATAGGCATTTAAGCTCCACTTATAAAGTGTGTGCACGTGGCTTAAAAGTACTTTTTATAGCCAGTTAAAATCAATGTAATACAACTGTATATGGGTATCTAGAAATGTTTTCCCCTTTTCTAGGATTTTGCTTATGGTCTTAAATATTTCAATGTGATCATTATCACTGTGCTAACAAAATATTTAATCTTAGCATCTGTGACCTGTCTTCCTAGACTACCTGACACACATATGCACCATCTTTGAATGCAGTACAGAACGTACTATTAGACCTCAAGATGCATTAAAAGAGTTTGCAACTAGAGTAATAAACATTAAAATCAGCTTTCAAGAATGTTCTGGCTTAATTCATTTTAATAACTAGCATTACACATATAATGATGCTGGTTTTATTACTCCTTGACTTCATTTGTTTTTGTGTTGTAACGTTTTTCTACAACTTAAATGTACACTTCTTTTTAGAAGACTTAAACTTTCGTAGTAAAGGATATTCTGGTTTTGTCCTTTCATTGTTTCTCAAAAGTGCACTATCCCCGTTAGATATTTTTTACAGGGATATTCAAATCCCCATTGACCACGACATTGTGACTAGATTTTAGGGTCAGTGGGGAACTATGGCGTGCTCTCATTGCTACATTTACAGTTTATTCACTTTAGTTTTACCTGAAGAGTTGAAATTCTCACGAAGTGCAACTCGGAATTCTGGTAGGCGGTTTTTTTCCAAGCAGATCTGTAGAGCATCTGGGACTGAGAAGTTAGAGAAGAGGAAAGCAAAACATCTCCAGTATATCTTTTTTAGAAACTGTGAAGGAACTATTTTCCTTTTATCTATCCAGAGAGTAGCAAGTTTACAGTAATAAACTAAGGAAATGTTAAAGCTTATTTTGTTTCTCTGTTGCAGTTATTCTTATCTGAAGCCTATTAAAAGGGGTGTACTGCACTATTGCTTAATCAGAACTGTTAAATTTTACAAATTGTTGTATTAATTGTGCATTACTCTTCATCTAATTAATAAAACTGTTGTTGAATAAATCTTTGATTTTTATCTATATCTTTGCATTTTACCTATATACTGTAGCACATGTGAAGCAAACAAAAAAAATTATCGAGATCATAGCACTCGCTGTGTGAAATTCTGAATGTATAATGATTCGCATGCACTGATAAACTAAGTTACATTCTTACTGTTTAAGTACTCGGCACTCTGAAATCCAAGGTTTAGAAGCGGTATGCAACTAACGGCTGACGTAATGGTGCCTCCAAATTCATAGTTCTATTTCTTTAGTTGGCACGATGAAAAAAAAAAAAGCCGGAAGGGTAGTTTCTAGTTTTAAAAACCTACCCTTATATGAACTAATCTTCACCAAACCAAAAAAAAAATAGACCGGAATAATAGGCCCATGTGAATTGTGGGACTTGTAGACCATTCCTGCTGTTGGCAACACATACGATATGGTGCAACTAGTTAGCCGAACTACATTTTCCAGCATGCAAACTGAGCAGCTTCCCACTACAGCTGATTGTCAAAAGAAGAATAACAATGTCTACCGCGTACAGAAAGGCAGGGGTCTCAGATATGGAAAGCGTGAACAAGGGCTCCTCGCTGTCGGACAGGTAAAGTGGGTGGTTTGTGCGTTTTCTGTTTCGTCTGAACGTGTGCCCTAAGCGGCATGTGGATTTGATTAGCCTTCGCTTGTTTAACGCAAAAGCAACGCCGATTTCAATGACCTGACGCGGTTTGTCATCATGGTTACCACGAAGCACAGAGACCCGAAACACATGGTGTCGCTTTCGAACACAGGAAGTCATTTTATAGCGCGATATACTGTCTTTTACGGACTAAATGAATGGATTAATAGATGAATAGATTAAACCGATCTTGGCCACCTACTTAGTATTTGAATGTTAACTTAAACCTCACCTTCCCTTTGGACCTTGAACCGTAGGGTATTCACAGTTTACAACTAGAACATTCTCTGACAGTTTTAGAAATGAGGTAATTATTTTTTTCATATTCGTGTTCCAAATGGCACATTTACTTAACCACGGCATCACTAATAGGTTGCAAAAACGCTGGTCGATCTAGCATGTCATTTTAAGGAACAACCTGTTAACGTTTCAATGGGAGGCGTTCTAAATTTAGCTTCATAAATCAGTACTTGTTTTTTTTTTTGTTCAAAACAACTATCCTAAATTATTTTCTATTGCTGTAGAAGCGTGGTTTTATCTAAAGAAAACTCGACATTAAAAGAGTTTAGAGAACTACTAAATGTATTTGCCTTTTTTTTAGTTCCGTATAGTGTCGTTTGGTTACGTATTATTCCAATTAGTATCATCATCAGCAATGGTAGTAATTGTAAATCTTGTGTCATGTCTGAAGGAAACTCGGTAAATTTATTATAAAAGTTATAAACCCTTATAATGGTTAAGCTATAAAATATTTAAAGCACAATAAAATGGAGTGAATTGAGAAGTTTTATTAGAGTGCATGAGTCAGTTCATGGTAAAGCTGAGTAAATGCATACTGACTGGATTAGGGGAAAACCCAGACTTGAGACAATGAGAGTAAATTACTTATAATAAATTAGGACAAAACCAGCTAAGTGCTGTATAAAATATAAAGGGAAAAAGCTATATTGTCCTTTTTTAATCACAGTTTGGATGCATTTGTATTTTAGCGAGAGTGAAACAGTCAGATTGTTGTCCAGATATAAATTGTTAAATATACAGCATGACCTGACAGCCTATGACAAACTACCACAAGTGCAACCTAATCCAAGCATGTTTCCTTATTTCTATGGGAACCACAAGAGGGAGTTGCGAACTAGAATTTATATACTTCATGGGCTTCTTTGGGCTTTAGGAGAAATCTGACCTTAACAGATTAATAAACTATATAATACATAAAGCAAAAAACAAAAAATACACAACTGTTGTTTCTATTTTAGAGATTATTATTGTACAATACAAAAACAAATCTCTCTTTGAGGAAGGGCCTCAGGACAGAGGTTTAATTTATGTACACAGTTTTATTCATTTTTTTAAGAAAAAACATAATTTTAAGATAAACTAATAAGTTGAATATTAAAGGTTACATTTATCTGGGTCTTGGAGATATATCAGGATGCACTGGTTGATATGACATTTTTAAAGAATAAGAAAGTCACTGACACTACCTACTGTATATAGGTGCAGTTGAGATTGCAAGATTGAAAGAGACTGCTGAACTGAATGACCTTAACTCCATCAGTACAATAGGGAACCTAGCATGTTGTCTGTTACTAAAAGCCTGTTGTGTGTAGAGGTCAGACAATAAGGAAAATAGGAGGGGCTTGTCATATTTGTTTGGATGGAGAAATGGAACTGAAGGCACAATTCCTTGTGTAATTATCAGGTCCAACAGGTATTCGTTTAGTGTCTAAGAGAAACTGCCAGTATGAAAATATCCTCTCGGTGCCGAAAGGGCTGTTCACCACACACAGTTCAGCCTGCACGTCACCTGTTGCTTAATAAGTGTCTTTTAAAAGCAGGAGCTGGAAAACAGGAGCTTGACAAGGTATAGGAACAGTGCTGTTGCACACTTGCCTTGGGGAAAATAGCAGTCAGCTGGGGAGGGGTTGGGTTTCAGCAATTTGTTTATGCATATCACCCAAGAACGGACCAAAAAAAGCCAGGCGTGAATTTGAAGAGGCAGCAGGCTTTCGGGTGCCATCTCCTTGTCAGGCACACAGGACACATTGCAAAGTCCGAGACTTGGATAAAACATCTGCGCCGCTGGTGCCTTTTCACTTTCTGTTTTAGCGGAGAGAGAGGAGAAACAGGAGAGAAGAAGAACAGCACCCCCACTCCTGAATTGTCCTTGCAGGAACACTTGCCCCCTCTGGTGAAAAATTGCGATACTAAATGTCAGAGACAGATGACAGGCCTGCTCCAAAACAGGCCTGTTGAAGAGAAGGGAGGGTGGATGAATGGTGGAGTGGGATGGGGTGAAGGGGGGGCAGGTCTCTTACGAACCTGCTGCTATTAATAACATGTAACGAACATAATCTGTAGGATAAGTTATCCGCTTATGTTTGTTGGTAGAGTTGAGATCGAAAAGCCATTGCAGTTTCATTTCTAATGTTCTTATCCAGCCCCACAGCAGTGAAAGAAGTGAAGAGAAAGCCAAACAAATGTTAAACGTATAGTTTTGCTTTTCCCCCACTATGTCACTCCAGTACCTTGCCCTAGGGAAGAAAACGTGACTAAGACTGAGTGCACATTCTTATTATATGCCAATTTGCAGTGACTATAAAGCACTTATATCAAGTGACAATAATTCTGTTTGTCGTGTTAAATATGAATACTCTCCCATCGTGCTCCGGTGCCAGAATATCTGGCTGTTGGGCTCTCAGGTCCGATGGCAGGTAAGCTTGTTTTTTTTTTTACTTCCTTCATGTTTGGTTGCTCATTATTTACTGTATTGTACAGTATGTATATATTGTTTTAGAAAATTTTGTGTAGTATCTATAGTGAGATGTTTTTTTTAAAAGATCATCTCCAATATATCTGCCGACTGTATTTTTTTTAATTAGAGGGAAGCCTTGATTTGTAGAAGGGAACATCAGTATAAATAACCCTGGCAGATGACAGTGAAAGAGGAATTTTGTAGTTGCTATTGAAGACTGTCCGGGTTAGTGACCAGTAAAAACAGGAATGTCCAGCTGGGAGAGATGTAAGAAATAAAATGATGGAAGAATGGAACTTGGAAAAACAATCTCCCTGTTTTACATTTGAAGCTGTTGCTCCATTTCACAGTTTATAAAGCTACTTATGAGAAAAAAAATCAGAATGCAGTTACCTGATCATGGATGGACCAGAGTGGATCATGGATTCAATATTAAAACATACAGTTGTAAATCAGAGCCAAAGTTTTGGCTTAAAAAACTGTTGAAAGATTAAGAAATCAAAATATAGTCAATGGAGTTCTGAATTTGTGATAGAGACCACCTAAAGCTTTTAAGTAATACTGTTTCTGTTTTGACAGTTATAGTTATGTACAGTAGTGCAACTATACATGTTTGATTGTTGGCTGCCCTTTAATGAGGTTTCTGCCTGAAATGCAAGCAAAGCTGAAAAT
The DNA here is from genome assembly GCF_059453375.1 of Lepisosteus platostomus. Classification (NCBI taxonomy): domain Eukaryota; kingdom Metazoa; phylum Chordata; class Actinopteri; order Semionotiformes; family Lepisosteidae; genus Lepisosteus; species Lepisosteus platostomus. The sequence goes on from NC_142625.1 coordinate 22,050,482, forward strand.
GCTGCCACTTTTTTTGAATAGCAGTATTCATATATAGCAAATTAGGTGAATGAAAAATGGGATTTTTAAAGGTTAACTTTTTCTCTTACAGAATTACAGAACGTAATCTGACTGCACTGCTGTTACTTCACTAATTATTATAGATCTAATCTCAAAACAAATTAGGGTCTACCATATTAATTATATTATTTTCAAATTCTTCTTACAAAGTTGTAAGCAAGACCTACTATTTTTTCTTCTAACTTTACCGAGACAAAAAACATTTCCCTTGGATACGTACGTGGTTATTGCTGTATGTTGAAAAAGTGTTTTCTTGTTTACAGTCACTAGGTGTCTCATTTTCCTAGTAGCAAGAGAATTTGCTCAGACTAAGACTTTCAGCACATGAATGCAACTCTTATGCAGATTGATACAGGCAGGGGGAGATTTCCATAGGAAGGCTAATTTTGACCCTTCTGAAATCATTACAGAAACAGAACAAATAGACTGCTTTTACTTGTTCACTTTTTAGCCCTTTGTTTTGATATTATTTGGTATTTAAGGTGTTTCACACAGAAGCAGCTTTTTACTTAACACATAATATTTCTTTGTGCTTTATAATGTACTGTGCATTAGTAATTATCATGATTAACACAGTACCACATTGTGTGGTGACTAATATGATAGTGCCTAAGTGTTACTTTAGTAGAATACTTTTCTAGGTATTGTCCACTTAGTATCTTCATAGAATTACACTGTTGTGACCCAAATTATTAAATAATTTCTTTTTATTTTATTATTATATATTTTTTATTTTTTGTAGCCTATACAGGGTTAAAATGTTTTAATCATCTGATGTTCCTGTAAACTAAATTTTAACTTATACTACAGTATTTTACTTAAAAAAAATAAAAATCTTTTTACAATTGAAAGGTTAATTGCTCCTTATGTATTACTAAAAATTACTCCTTTTTTCCCTCATTTGCAGTTAGAATACCTCTTTAACAAATGGACTCAATTTCTCATCCCCAAACCTTTTTAACTTGAACCTAATTTATGTCTGTCCCTTTTCACGGTGTGCTTTTGTTTTTATGTCCTTGTTAAACAGGATATTTTTTTTCAGCAAAATGTTGTGATTGTTTAATAATTATGGTTCATAATAAAAAAGTTAAAAGTTAAATATATTTAAACTGGTTGGCTCTGAATATTTTTTCCTCTCTAAGGTACTGTACAAAGATAAATTTATGATTATCATTTCACTTCTAAGGGGTGGTGCATTGAAGGAAATACAGTGCTAATACATCTCAAATTAATTACACAAATTTAAAATGATAAATTTAGGTAGTTGTGCGGCTCAGTGCTTGAATTTCGCATTCAGTTGATTTGTCTGTTTGGTATGGTATTTTTGGCCTGCCTTAGTTTCAGCATTGATCATCAGCATTATTATATTATCACATATGTTCTGAGTGTAGTAAATTTCTAAGTAGTAATAAAAACTTAAATTGTACAAGAAAGGAGTATATAAAAGTAGTCTTTGGAGAGGCATTGTAAGGTTGAATATAAATGACCTGCATTTTAATCTACTTAGCAGTGAGTAATAAAGAGATTTGTATTAATGGGTGTTAACGTATAGAGGATGATTTAATACTGTGTGGTATTTCAGATATAACCACAAAAAACAGTGCTCCTTGTCCCGGAGTTTGTTCAGGCTGAGTTCTTGAGTAATTAAGACGGATCTCTTAACTGAACAGGATATTGAATTTTTATTCCATCTCTCCGTTCAGGTCACAATTTCAAAAAGAATCTTCTTTAGGTGTACTGTTTCCCAGAAATAATTCAGGAGAGCTCTGTTTTCAGTTTGTTCCTTTCCGGTAGCTCTCTAAACTTCTTCTCAACTAAAGATGTATAGATACAGTTGGGAATGACAAAGAGCAGTCACATCTGAGCATTCGTAACACTGAAATTCCACCTTGAAATAATAAAACAAGTTGAAGTGAATTCTGATGTAAATGTTATTTACTGACATTTACATTCTGTCACTGGTTAAGAGCAGACACTGTTTTTTAAAACCGGATAGATTAAGCTTAGTTTCAGAAGAAAAAAATAAAATGGAATGAAAGCAGATGAAGCTGATGTATTCCATAATCAGGCCTGGGAAACCTGTTAAATGACTTAGACCAAACCCAATACAGAGCTTTGTATAGAACTCAAGCCTGTTTTTTTTAGTTAGTGCCCTTACTGGTTAAACAGTTTAGGTGGTCTTCCATAGTAATAATTAAATTACATTTTATATTCACACTGAGGTGTATTGGAAAATATAAAATAAACTGGTTTGCTGTACTATAGTGTTTGATGCATTTTATGTTCATTTTGTGTTGTTGTGACTGATAAATGAGTAATACATACTGTAATTTATTTTCCTTGGATTGGAATTTTGCACAAATCGACAATGATTATTATATGGAAATGCAACCAACTTTGTGTCTGATTTGGGTATTTTGAGTCTTGTTATTTTGACTTCAACCCATGACAGAGGATTTGTCTGATCACTGATTTTTTTTAATCTGAAGAAGACCTCATAGTCGAAATGTACTAGTTTTCTAATAAAACATGAAAAGAGCAACAGATGCGATATAATGCTAATACTCTAAAATAAATCTGAGTTTTACCACTACTACTTCAGCTATGGAAAAGAACTTGACAGAAAAACGTCTTTTTCTGATTTATTTTCTTCATTCCAGCGGCAGCAGTGAAGATTCTCTAGACAGGCTACTCCCTCCTGTGAACACAACTCTTTCTCCGCGGAAGAGAACCACAAGCCAGTGCAAGTCTGAGCCGCCTTTACTCAGAACAAGCAAAAGGACTATTTATACCGCAGGGAGGCCACCTTGGTATAACGAACATGGTACACAGTCAAAAGAAGCTTTTGTAATCGGTAAGTGTCACCTGCTCCACAACAGATACTACTGTTATGACTTCCTCTTCAGTATGAATGTTCCCATTTGTACAACTCGGGCAGAAAGGTCAACATCATAGTATAATGAACCATTAAAAAATGAAAAGGACATACAGTATTATCTGGCATTCAGCATTGACCCTTTTATTTTTCAAAATGTATTTAAAAATGTTTGTCATTAGCCCTTAATAAGCTGATAACAAACCCAATAGATAAACATCCCCTCCCAGGAACAATATTGGTTCACCTCATTTCCTCTTGACTCTTGTCTTGCTTTGCCATGATGGTGGGCATATAACTTTCACCTTAGATAATAAGTGACTGATTTACAAAGAGCCTTCTTCCAAAGGCTTTCCCATTTCCTATTCAAATGATCTATTTCACATTTTTCAGCCAGCTGTTGTGAGTGTGGTTATTGGGAATATGCCATCACCGCCTCTTGAGGTTTTCCCAGGGTTTAGTATTTTTACAAATACAGTTTATTTGATAATTTATTTTATGATTTGCTTTCTTGGAAAGATGTTCTGTTCTCAAACATTTCCCGAATGTGCTCAGGACTGTGTGGTGGCAGTGCCTCTGGGAAGACAACAGTGGCCAGGAAGATCATCGAAGCTTTGGATGTGCCCTGGGTCGTCCTTCTTTCTATGGATTCCTTTTATAAGGTGAGGGTTGAAGCACATGCAGAAAAGTCTGCAGTCAGTGCTCTCTGATCTCATTCTACACTATTAACAACCTTATCTGGGCTGAGATTGTGAGACCCACGCATGTGACGTTTTTTGCCTACTGGTGTTTGTTGAAAGATCCAGGAGGGACTCCATTTATTAAATAGCACACGTGATCACTGCTGTGTACCATCAGAACTCAAAGGATTTAGGGATTTGTGAGTTGTGAGTGGCCTTGAAAAAAATGGTGTTTGTATTCAACCTGCTTTCAGATCTCCAGGCCAGTCAGGACAATGCTTAATAGAAAGACACTTAATCTGGTATGTTGATGTTCATTTATAGCCTCTGTGATGCAAAGCTGGAAAGCAGAGAGAGCATGTTAATGGGATTTAATAGGAATGCTCTGTAAGGGAACAAGTGGCAGTCCAGATCCAGATTTCGGATTATTGAGAGAGAAACACTTCTCATCCCCCTTCTGCACACAGAAAATAATTAAAATTACTTTCTTGACCATGTCAAAGTAATTAGTATTGTAAAATCATTTTTTTGCCGGGAAGCCCTAGGTGTAGGTGTATTAACTTGTAAAAGCTACTGTGAACTAAATCCTTTGTACTAATAGCATGTCACCCCTTTAAACAAATGCTTTCAGGTTGTGTAATCCTTCTCAGTAAAGCCAGGGACCAGGGTGCTGTGTGAGTAAGTCATGAAAGCGATCCTAGTTCACAATAACACCTCCCCCTTTCAGACACTTTCTGTATCTTAAATTAGCCAGTATCTCACTGGCCCCATCTGGTGCACTGGTACTGATATTGCACTATTATATATCAAATTTGTTTCAGTTGTAATGTTTTGAGTTATTGTTTGAGTAAAGAAATGGATGCCTCTCATTTTACTCCCTTTTGTGGGAAATACAGAATGACAAGAACTTCATAGGAAGGTTAAAGGTATGAAAAGTATAAATAGATATAGTGTGTATAGTTTATTTGTGAAAAGAAAGTTTCACTATCAGTCAAACATTTGGAATACTTGGTGAAGGCTGATGGTCTTTAAAAAAGATTAAAAACTAAACTATTTCAATGTCAGTTGTCAATGAGTTACAGTATGGAAAAGCTGCTCCATGCAGATCAAGTTTAAGATTAAAAAGTAGTTCTTAAATAACCTGTTAGAAGTGTATTCTAAAAACCTTTTTATCAAATATTGTATTGTTTCTTTCTGACGTTCTTCTAATTGATAAAAAAGAAAGCCTTAGTTAGATATAAGTCTCAGAAACAAATATCTGGTTGTAAAAACTAATTATATTTATTTGGAACCACCACTTGTCTTGCTTTTGTTAACTGAGTAAAGTCAGGTAATTTAAAAACAGTTATTTTTACTGCTTGGTGTTTTTTGTGTTAAATAAAAAATAAAGTGAAGGTGTTAAACTCTGTGGCATAGCTGAATCTAATCAATGATTAGAGTTTCCTGCAGCTCTTTTGGTCTTGCAGCCTACGAGTTCCTCATCTTCAGCCTGGTTAGCAAAACGAAGAAATGTGAACAAAGACGTGTTTATATGCTGAATGGAAGAGGACTTTAACCTTAAAATAAAATTGCAAAACCGGATGTAGTAGGAGTATTGTAAAGCAACGTCTTCACCTTCTCCTCTGTCTTGTCTATCTTTACATTGTTTTTTTTCATGTCATAAAAATGACGGTAATGTCTGACATTTATTCCTTGATTTCTGTTTTCAGCATGACACACAGCAGTTCTGTATAGCACTATGATGGCCGTTCCTTTCTTTTTAAGGCATATACTATAACAGGCACCTGTTCAGTGTTGACAAAAGTCATGAAAACAGTGTAATCTGAGGCCTATCCGTTTCCAAGGAGGGCTGATCTAAATTCTGGCACACCTGCTTAATGGGACCAGCCTGGACTGCTGGAAGAGGCGTATTCCATTCACAGGGCAGTGACTTGTGTGCATATTCCCCTCAGGTTCTCTCTCCAGAAGAGCAGCAGCTGGCTGCCAGTAACGACTACAATTTCGACCACCCAGATGCTTTTGACTTCTCCTTGCTGGTGTACACGCTGAGGAAACTGAAACAGGGCAAGAGTGTGAAGATCCCTGTATATGACTTCACCACACACGGCAGACAGAAGGAATGGGTAAGGACATGAGCAAACCCAGTTAACCTCTGACCTGGAACTAAACCTACAACCTGAGGCCCTTAGTATTTAAAGGCTCATGCTTTGGTGGAGTATGTAAACCAAAGCTATGTCTTTTAATTGAACTAGAAACAAATCTTTCAGTCACCCGTACTAGCAAGGGCTACACCTGAACCAAAAGGCAGATTTCCATTCGGCAGTATCTCATTAATAGAAAAGACTAGGTAATTGCACACCAGCACATTTGAGCATTTAAGGCTAATCTTGTTAAGGATTTTTAAGAGAGTACATTTCTGTATATTCTGATGTGAAGCTCTGATTTCTGTCAGAATCCATATTCTTCTAAGCTGTTGTCTAAATAATTGCTTATTTGCAAAATATTAAGATTTAATGTAATATAATATAATATTAAATATATAATATAATGGCCTATTAGCTGGAGATGTAAATTCATTATCTGTGACATTTAAACACTCACAAAGTTTGTTTTTTTCCAGAAAACTGTTTATGGGGCCAGTGTTATTATTTTTGAGGGCATTATGTCTTTTGCAGACAAAGAACTGTTAAAGGTAAGTATTCATTATTTTGTGTCTCATTTTCTCCAGTTTCCTTAAATATTCCCCCTCTGCCTCTTTGCAGGGGTACTATTAACAATATTTGAACTTTTTAACTAACAAGTATGAGTAGAAAGTGATTCTATTAGTGTGTAATTATATTGTGATATTATATCGGGGCATTTTCTCAGTCATCAGTTTTGGTTTGGCAGCTATTTTTCATCTTGTAAAGAGTTATGTAAGTGCGAAGGAATGGGTTTGTCCATTTTTCTAGAGCATTGTAACGTTTTTCCATCACGCTTCAAGCCGGATGCGAAGTACCAATTGGCAACATGCAACCTTACACTATTTTCTGTTTGTTTCAGCTTTTAGACATGAAGATCTTTGTTGATACAGATTCTGATATCCGTCTGGTGCGTCGCCTACGCAGAGACATAACTGAGCGTGGGCGTGACATTGAGGGCGTCATCAAACAGTACAACAAGTTTGTGAAGCCTGCCTTTGAGCAGTACATTGAACCCACTATGCGTCTGGCTGATATAGTCGTCCCAAGGGGTACAAACTGATTCACATTTCAAAGTTGTTCTTTCCACCAACTTTTTAAAAGGATCTGTTTTTCACATGTAGGTCTTCCATTTCCTCATCAATAAAGCACGCTTAAATTCTTTGGATTGTTGTTGTTTCAAAATCTGGACCATTCAGAAAAGGCCTTTTCTAAGTAAAGAAACACACTCCATGTTTGTATTAACTGCAGTGTAATGCGCTTTCATTTTGAGCTTGAGATGATGCAAAAATATTTCATTTTGTTTGCTGGACTTGAGTTATTTTCTAATTGATCATCTTATTTTTTAGTCATTTTTCGTGTTTACCTGAGTGACAAACCTACTGTGTTCAAATGCAAATGTGTGGAGGACGTTGTGTTGTTTTTATTTTTGTCTTTTTGTTTAAAAATTAAAATTTACTGTAACTCTTCCAGGTGGAGGGAACATGGTAGCTATTGATCTCATAGTTCAGCACGTTCACAGTCAGCTTGAGGAGGTAAGTGTGTGTGCTTTAATACCTAAAAAGGTGCCAGGAAATACCATACAGATTCCATAGCTCTGATTTATATGGAAAGACATATAAAATATTGCTGCTTTTGGTATGCCAAGCAGTGCTTTATATTTTATTACATTGAACAGTAGTATTTCAATATAGATGTAGATTTCTGTACAGGCCTTTGGGGGATATTTGTAATATGAAAAGCACACTATAAAATTAATTTCAGTAACAGCTGTGCTGTATTCTGGAAGTTTCTGTGCAAAACGTCAATTGTTTTATAACTGACAATGAAATCTTATTTGCAGAGTTTAAATAGTTCAGGTATGCCTCATTTCTTTAATAGGCATTTCTTTAAAATGAACTCTTTCCAAGAACAAGTGAAAATCTAGCTCTGCTGGTATCAGTATTATTTCCTTTTAAAAACATTTTTAGAAAGGCACAGCTATGTTTAATTCATTTCAGAGTTTTCATGTGTTGGTATCAATGTATTTCCAGTCACCTAAAATATTTGCTTCATGTTGTCTATTATGTGTGTTGTAACTTGCAAGAGCCTATTTTAATCAAATAACATGACATTTGGCAAACCGTAACTTGTTTTCCACATGTGGAGAATGAAGGGTTGTTACTTACTCAGTTATAATTTGGCAGCACAATGAAAATCGAACCGTAAGAACTTGTGGTCTGTAACTGGGTTTAAATCTGTCACGTGGATGATGGCTGATGTTGTGAAAGACTGCCCCTTTCTATTAATGCATTGTCTGAAACTAATAAATGCAGTATCCTGTGATATCAAAATATTGCATAGATGTTACAGTTATACCCCTAAAAATGTGTAATTTTTAAAATGTTCATAAATTATTTATCCTAATAAGTTTGAAAGTGGTCCTTCAATTATTACTCCACTTTTTTGTTCTTCTTAGTTTACATAAGGTAATGTAAACTCCATATAGATTCCCATGTTATAATTTCATTGAAGAATAGTTTCAGTGACAGTTGTTCACTCCATACATGAATTCCTATTAGTTATTTGATAATTCCATCATTTTTAATTTCAAACTAGTGTGACATAATACATTACTACTTAAAGAGTATGCACTGTGTTAAGGAATATAAAATGAAAATGATAGATTTAGAAATGTCAGTACTAATAGTAGTAATGGAAAATGTCCAGTTGTTTAGACTTATAAAAGGGATACTGGTTTCTTTTATTGGTTTCTGCTGTTGTTCAAACTGTGTACTGTTTTGGGCCATTTAACACTTTGTGATGCAATCAGGGGGTCCAAGGCTGTTTTCATTTTTGAAAAATAAGCATATTGATTATGTGAAAGCAAATACAAATATCATCCTTTAAAACAAACAAAGAACAATACAACTGATTAGACTGTCTTTTTCAAACGCTATACTGTCTGACCATTTAGACCTACTGTAGTTCATTTATTTTCACTGAAAGCTGTTTGGTCACCCCTGCTCTTGGTATTGCAAAATAAACATTTTGCTATGTGTCAACATTATCAAATACCATTCTAATTCAACATTTACAGGTTTGTATGTCAATTGATGCACTTGACTAAACAATATCTAAGGCTAAGCAAGCTTTGTTTGGCACCACCTAGTGGAAGTCATCTTTTTAGAGTACAGATTGCTTTTTAGTAATGTTGACAGAGACCATCGTATGATTTTTTATGTATTTGGTGGTCATTTTCTGGAGTGAAATTTCAGATGTGACGTCTGTCAAAGAACCTGTCTTTTAATAAGATTGATTATTATGTTGGCTCTTAGCAAAATGAAAACATGCTCTAATCAGTAATTGCATGGTGTTTGTTATTACTAATAAATAGGAAAAGAAGTTCATTTTCTAATCTTTTTCCTTTGTGATTATGATATTGGCATTGCATTACATGGACTGCATTCTCACTGTAACCTGCACAGCGTGAGCTCAGCGTCAGGTAGAGTAACACACTGTTTCATTTATTCAAGACCAAGGCATGTTCTTATCTGAATAAACTGCTGCACTTAAATGACACAGCATGTACAGGCTCTCTGTGTCTGGAGTCAAACCTAAAAGTTTGAATTAGAAAATTGATTTTAGAACTTAAGCCATATTAACATGTTACTCCAGTACAGCAATACTGTAGATAGGACGATAGGATGTTTTACATTAAATATCTGGCATTTTTCCATGCAATAACCTACATACTATACTTATCCATTCTTATGTAATGTGTATTTGTAATCTTTTCATAAAAACTAGTGAAAATAAATTTAGAATTGGCAATGGTAGGTGGTCAATTTGTCAGCTGGGAATCACCTGACGAAGATTAACTGCTGCATTAATAAAAACTGTGAACTAAGTGCAGGAGTTTGAATGATTAAGAATGTCTTAGATTATTTCTGAGAAAAAAATAATCTTTTCCTCTAGCTTTCTGTGTCTAAAAATATTACCTTCTGTTCTTTGACGCTGGCTTGACCCTCAGTCTTCTTCTATGTAGCAGTTGTTGAATTTTGTGTCTTACTAGCTATAAAGTTTCCAGCATGTAAGATGTGTTTTCACGATAGACGGGGGCACTGTTTCAATTTTCCATTAGCTGGTTGGCCGCAATAGAGTACAGAAAGGAAACCCACTACTTGCTTTAGACACAGGAAGTATCAAGGCCTAAAGCTTCAGCTAAACATTACATTAACAGTGAGTGACAATCTGAATACACGCTAAGCACTCTTGAAAAGAAAGGCTTTACAGCTGAATATTTCAATCAGAGTGGAAACAGACTTTTTTTAGAAAAAGAATGTGTAAGTAGCTAAATGCATAATTGCAGATTAAATTGTTTAAAAATGTTATAAATTGGAAGACACACATGACTTTATCTAAATTGTGTTTCTTAAAATAATAAAATATAGCAGTGTTCTGTTTTTCTGTGAAAGTGTTCTACCAAGGGTGCACAGTGTATGTGTTGTCACACACTTTGATAACCTGATAACTTTAATACTCATACATTTGATGTTTTGTTTGTATGTTTTTTTGTTTTCTTTTCTTGTGGTTATTCTGTGATTCCTTCCACCCTTCTGCTCTGAATAAAACCACCCTTATCCAAAGAGGAAACTGCGCTGGGATATGTGAGAAGAATTTGTATTTGAGTTTTCAGTGTCTTGTCAAACCTTGAGAGATGAAAAGTCTCTCTGCTGTGTGTGAGAATGTGGCTCAGGGTACAATATTACAACTCAGATTGCACAGCTCCATTCCTTCAAGTCCCAGTCGAGGGCCCAATTCACATGAGAGCAGAAAATCCAGCACACTTTTACAGCAACTTTCACAACATTGATCTATAGTGGTCTTACATCACAAAACTTTTTTTTTAAAATTTTTGCACAGCAGCATTAGGAATCCAAATAAACAATGTATCTGGTGTAATGGATATTGAAAAGATCGTACAAAGTTTTGAAAGGATTAGAGCTGTGCACACCTGAATTCAGTATCGTTTGACTTATTTTGCATTTGAAATAACAGAAATTTTGACTTGTTTTTACTCTTTGAAAGGACCTTGCATTTTGTGTTGGGGGAAAAAAGCCAGTGTAATTTTGCACCTTCATTGTAACTGCTGCTTTACTGTTTGTCATACATCCATGATTGTCCTTCTGTCTTCCCCGCTTTGAGCAAATCAGTCGATATTCCTTCACAATAATCATTTCACATTCTTTTCCTCACCTTAGTGAGTTTTTGCACACAGTTTTGCTTAATGAAGCTCACTTTGTACACATTGGTGCTAAACAATGTGCCACCCCCAGCACGCACACCACTTCTCTTCCACTTAAATAAGATTTATAATATTATCATTTCATTTTTCTGTAGTAAGAGAAATTGTCATTTTCTCAGTAGCTTGTCTATTTTATGTGTTTATTTGTGCTGATACACACAGCTTGTACTGTATGTACTGTAAATGAGTAAATGTTACAACTATTTGGGTTTAATATGTGGCACTACAATTATGGCATTGCAATTATATTTTTAATTTATAATAGTCATTAGAATGAATAGTGCATTTCCACATCAGTCACACTTTTACGCTATGTGCACTTTGTATATTGTGTGATTACAACTCTGAAATAATGCTTCTTGCAGTGTGTCTTGTGACCTCAGTTTTTCAACTAACAGTTTTATTCTTGCTGTTGTTATTTCTGCATTTTATTCCTGGGAGTGTAAATCTATTTTCTTTTTGAACTTAAGAAAATTTTTTATTTTAGCTTCTTTCACTTACTGGGTGAAGACGCAAAAATGCATTTCCATAACTTTTTTTTAGTACATAACTATTTTTGTTTAATTTTATATTTACATCCTTTAATTTTATATATATATATTTATTTGTATTTTAGTCTGCTAGCACATGCATTCTGTAATTTCAGATGAGTATTGCTAATTGTATTTCATGCAGTGTTCATTGGTTTGATTTTCTGAGCCTGCTATGGTTATGTGTTAGTAAGAGTGTTCGGTGACTTGACTGAGCCCGGATTGTACTGTGGTGTTACAGGGCAGCGCTGGCTTCGGCACACCAGTCTCAGCCTCTGCCAGAGACCCTCAGCGTTCTGGAGAGCACTCCGCAGGTCAAAGGCATGCACACCATCATCAGGTGAGACCACCAAGCCGTGGTGCTCACCCTCACGCCTCCACACCTGTCTCAGCCCTGCTGCACTTTCCCAGGGCAGACAGTGGAAAATCTCAAAAGAAACCTATCGCAAAGCAATCTGTGACCTTTTACATATGATAGTGTAGACTGAAAATAACTGCAAGGTCTTTTATCTCCAGGCCCACAGCCATGTGTAAAGCCTATATGTACTGTATAACAATGTAAACTATATTCATAAGAGAAGGCATCCCTAAGTGCTTTGCTTTAGAAACATTCATGACAAATATAATAAAAATGATCACCGTATTACACTTAGAAAGACTAACATCTTTTGCATTATTTATGAATGCACAAAGTGATTGACTAACAGTTGCCTTTCCCAGAAGTGATTGCTGGGTGCCTTACAGAATGTCATCTTACTGTCATTCTCCGCAAGTGGACAGCAGCATGAGATTTGGCCTACTTCCGAAATGAGGGCATGCATAGCTTCTTGGTTTGGACCCAAAAAAAAAAAAAAAAACAGTATCTGCAAATGTAGCTCAAGAAAATGAATGTTTTTTGCTCACTGAAAATTATAGATTGCTTTTTAATATTTAGACATTTCAAGCAACATATTTACTGTAGCATTGAGAAATCCATCGTACTGCATGGCCTTGCTATAATAAGGAGGTCATAATAAAAAAGGTGTCGTAATTATATATTTCTTTTTTAAAAATATTACTAAATGTTTTTTAAAAGAACTGGCAATAACTATCTTTATTTTAACCATAGCCTTGGCTAAAGCATTTGTACTGTAGAACTTTAGTGTAGTTTCCCCTGAATCACCACAAGCTCATCTCTATGTGTGTTTTTTCTTAGAAATAAGGAGACCAGTCGGGATGAGTTCATCTTTTACTCAAAGAGGCTGATGAGGCTGCTCATTGAGCACGCTCTCTCCCTCCTGCCATTTCAGGTGGGTGTTGCTTCTTTTAATTCAAGCCCACCTCCTGTGTTTCCAAGCACCTAGTTATACATTTACTGTATACATTACTGTATAGCAAATTCCATGATCTTTAGATGACCTGGCTTCACTGTGTGATATTTCAAAAATAGTTTCTAATACAGAAGCACCAAATGAAAAAAGTAAAATAATTACAAAATAAAATACAATTACAGATTTAATATCAGTGGTAAGGTCAAAACTTGTTTTGGAAAAGTGAGGTTTCTGTTTTGGTTTAAATTCAGAGTATGATTTTCATAACCCCGTGTAGGCTTGCACAGTTCAGACGCCCCAAGGGCAGGATTATGACGGAAGAACTTTTCATGGCATAAGAGTGAGTACAGAACCCCGCTTTCCCCTCAGTGTTTCACTGGACTCATTCTGCTCCCTTGTGTAATCAAACAGACAGCTCTGGATGTGAGAAAACGCCCAAAGAGATCATATTATCCTTCTAACCGTATTGCGATCTCATGCACACTGTCTGCTCAGTTTGGGAAGAACAGTTTTGTTACATGTATAATTCTAAGGATTTTTCTTAACATTGCTCATGAAACAATGCTGTTTTTAAAGACATTTCAAAATATTGTCTTCACTAATCTATAAACCATGTCAAAATGCATGAATGAATCCTTATTCAAAGATGTCTGGTGGTAATACCTTTAGATATTTGCATTTCTACCTTTTACAAAATAGTAGATATTTAATAAAGTCACCAAGCAGTGTTTGAATCTTATTGGCGTTTTTTTTAAGAACCAGCTGAATGGGTACCTGAATGGGTATTAAGGAGCAAGATAAGAAAGGCGCTAATGCGATCATCAGTGTTCAGTATTGCATGCATGACAGTTTGTGGGTTGCTGACTGTAAAGCCAGGGCGTTGTGTCTAGATCACAGGGGTCTCGATCCTCCGTGCGGGGGAGACAATGGAGCCCGCCCTCAGAGCTGTGTGTAAAGATGTGCGAATTGGGAAGATCCTCATTCAGACCAACCAGGACACAGGAGAACCAGAGGTGTGCCTCTCAAAATGTAGCCAAAATTGAATTGAGAATGACCTTCAGGACAATGGCAGGTTTATTTTAAAAAAATACACATATACACAAATCTGCATGTTATATGTCATTAACTATTAAAATTATTTCCTTATACAAAATATTGTTTATGCTATTGACTATAACTTTATAAATTATAGACAAAGATTTATATTTTTAGCAATAAAAATATCAAATACATGAAACTCTTGGTAAGACACTAAGAACATATTATAGAAATTATTTTAAGTTTCGGAAAATTCTGATGTATTTTCTTATTGGTGCTAAGAGACACAAGCAGGTGTAGTTCTTCAGATCACTCAGTTCCTAAATCTCACTATTTTCTCAGTTGCACTACCTTAGGCTTCCAAAGGATATCAGTGAGGACCATGTGATTCTGATGGACTGCACCGTTTCTACAGGAGCAGCTGCTATGATGGCAGTACGAGTCTTGCTGGTGAGTATATATCAAGGGAAAAATAAGGAATGAGGAGGAATTGCTGTCTAAGCAGTTGGTCAAGCAAGTGGTCAGAATCTTCTCACAGATGAACTTCAGTCTCTCTCAGGTTGGCTGTACTGTTGTCTTGTATGTGCAGGACCATGATGTTCAGGAGGATAAGATCTTCCTGGTGTCCCTGCTGATGGCTGAGATGGGAGTTCATTCAGTGGCCTACGCCTTCCCTCAGGTCAAGATTATCACCACCGCTGTTGACAAGAAAGTCAATGACCTCTTTCACATCATCCCAGGGATAGGTAAGTATTGTATATGAAAATTCCTAGAAAGTCTTAATATCATGTGGTTTGTACATCATTGAAGGCAACAGTGAAGATCACAGTGGACACCAGGGCAGTGCATTTTAAACTGAGAAGCAGAGGCATTTCTGTAATTGAAGGGTTGTGGATGTCTGGAATTAATCAGTTATTAGGAACCAGACAAGCTAGATTGTCTTACAGGCCATCAGACGTTTGTTGCCATTCTTGTTCTTTTTATCTATATCCATGTTAAAATTCATATCTTGCCTGTTCTTCAGGTAACTTCGGTGACCGGTATTTTGGAACAGATGCCCCTCCTGATTGGAGCGACGATGATCTGGATGAACCAAGTTACTGACAGCAGGCTTTCCAGCTCCGAAATTCAACTGTTTGCAGATTGAGGCAGCTTCACGCAGTCAACTTGCTCTGACGCTTATAGCAAGGTGTGGGACCAGAGCTCTCCTTTGAAATTAAGAGGCTCATGGGTGTTTTTAATGATCCATGCAACGCTTTGAAAAGCTGTAAAATGACAGAGTAAAGACTATAAATATGTATATTTAACAGATTTTTATATTTTATTTTGGATTTAGAAAAGAATGTTATAACTCTTCATAAATATGAAGAATTATTATATATGACTATTTTTATTGAAAAAACATCACTGGCTGGATACGTAATTTTTTTTATTTTTAAGAACAATATCGCCCTTTGTATAGCTGTTTACAGTTCAAACCTAGTGAGGAACAAGATATAGAAATGGAATGTTACCTGCAGAAGAAGTAAAAGGTTGGTCAGAACCTTCCCCTACATACAGTACCTTTATGATGATAAACAGGACGTAAAAGATATTTTGAGTTGTATTCAACAACACAAATTATTTTATTTATATGAATGACAGTGAAGAAATTTTCTTCACCCTCAAGAATATTTCTTAAATGCTACCTTAAGGTTTACGTTTCTTTTCGCATCAAACACAAAGTGTTGCCAGGACCACTGCATCGGAAAACTGTGTGGGCGGCACAGTTTTTAACCATTTTTTTCCCCTCCTTGGCTAAAACAATAGTGACCAAACCACTATCTTGCAGAAGCTGCAGAGAGAATCATTTGCAGGACATAGTTTTGCAGAAAGCCTTAAATACACAGTGGCAGTCAAGTCGATATACAGTATATATATTTATATCCCCTTGTTTTTCCTTTCTCTTTGTGGCATAAATAGAACTAGAGAACATCAGATTAAGGTAATGTATGTCAATGAAGGTGAAGCCTGCCTGACTATATGTGTTACCATAGCTGTGCACAATAAACACCTGAATATAAATTGGCAATCAAATGAACAAGCGAAGTGAGAAGCTCCGTACTGAAAGCACTGTTTATTGAATAGTTTTACAACATCTGCACTCTTCAGGGTAAATGACCTGTATCCGATTTTCTCATTTTAATTACCACAATAGTGTTTACACTTTTATTTGTTTTGTTTCAACTTGACACCGTAGGGACTGATGTTTTCTACCTCGATATGTTCAGCACTCCTTGTTCATTGTATACGTTGTATTACTACAAATACAAAGTGTTTTAAATACAATAATTTGTTCAAATGAGCTGTACAAACCGGCTTAGCATTTTTAAAACTGTACAGATTATGAAGCAGTGCAGTGATTATATTATTAGTAGAACAAAGGTTTTTATGGAGAATCATAAATGTTTGAGAGGACTGTATTAATGAATCTGTATTTCTTTTTTTAATGGTCCTTTTTGCCGTGTTCCATTTCAGCATACTGGAAGAACTGTTTAAAGTTAGGTATTCATTGCTGGGCATTGTAACTTTTAAATGAGAGAAATATATTTGAAATCTTTAGCATACACTTAGTACATGTGATAACTGTGGCCTACGCTGGCGATTCAGTTTGAACAACATTGCTTACCTTGATCGTACAGTAAATGTGTGTGAGATTTGTACTTCACACAGTATATGCTGTGTTTTAGAACAGTTTGCAAAGTAATGTGCAACTCACTGTTGTGTGCTAATTTACAAATATACATTGAACAAAGTGTAGGATTTTTTTTCAACACTTAAAGATGTAGAGGAGTTCTTTTGAAACATATTGCATGATTAGATATTTTCATTGTTGTTTTATAAGTTTACTGACATTCGGTTTTCAGCCAGTTTGATGGGTTGAATTTGATAAAAACTCCAGGCATAACCAGAATCATTGAATACATTCATTATTCATTTAATGATGTGGCAGGCAGAATGTATAAATCTGAATTTAATTTAGATCACAAATCTTTATGGTTGAATGAAAAAAGTGTAACAAGCAATATAAAATGGGATTAACTCTAACTCAAAATGTATTGAACAACTCCTATTTATGTACTTATTAGTAGTAAATTATATTTATACAAGTGTTTGGTGATATCTGTTGTGAAGTTCTGTGAGTCAAGTATTGAATTATTTTGCCCTAATTTGATATGTCTAAGGCTTTTCTCCTGTTTTCTCATAGGTTTGATTTTTTAAAATATATTTAAAACGGTTTTAGTCTGAAATACTATAAAACCTAAATCTGATAAACCCACCAGATACTGTAGAAGGACCTAAAAGCACTAATTTTTTTTAATTGGAATTGCTATAACTTTCAGGTTAGTCTTAGTGTGCACTGAGTGTGGAGTTTTATTGTTTTCTTCAAAACCATTCTAAATGCTGCTCTTTTATTTAACATTGCAGAAAAAGTACAGAAGCACATTTTTTAGTTGCTAGCAAGTTCTTAAAAAAACGTTTTTTGAACATATAAATACGTCATCTCTGTAGAACTTCAATTATAATTTAGCTGTTTGTTTTTGAGCTACATTTTGCATGAAATTTTAAATTGAAGTGAAATAATACTACATAAGCGAATTTGCTAAATTTTGGATTATTTAAAAATATATTTACAAATGTTTTTTTTTTATTTTAATAAAACGTATCACATGGCCCAATAACGATTTTCCCCATGCAGAGGTTTAAAGTTTCTTAATGCACAAGGGAAAAGTAAAATACATTTAAAAAACGTTTTTTTTTTCAAGGAAATATGATATGGCTTTGAACTGGCTTTTTTGTGTCACCTGAACTGTTTTTTCTTTAAAATTTCTGTTGTATTTTTTATCGGAACTGTGATTATCATCACTGAAATGTTTTCGTATTGTTTGGATGAAGTTAAGACCATCATGGCTACATTTCAGTGACAATACCGTAGTGCTGGGCTTAAACTCACCTCTATTGAATGAGCATACTGTAAGTCAGGTAAATAAGTTTTATTTGTTATAATGTCTATATTAATAGCTGTGAGTGGTTTTCAGAATTGTTTTTTCAGTAGAAACATGCAATGAATCGTTTGTTGCTTTTTCCACATATATTGCACTTTTAGAACAGCTCCATAAGTAGGTCATAGCCCAGTACTGTGTAAAATGATGCAAGATGCTAAAACCCAAAATAAAGATAATATAGTCTGTAATGAATTGTGATATTTTAATCCTTCTTATTTCTTTAAAAAATATTTTCCACTAGCAAGTTTCATTTTGAACAATACCAGACTTCGTATTTCCTGTGATATAGACGTGACACTGTTACAGTTGAGAATCATTAAGTCAAGCTCATCCAAAAAAAAACATCAAGGTCACTAGCGTGAATGTTTTGTGGGGTGCAGGAGACAAGGGCATTTCTTTCATCTGTGAAATATTAATGCACAAACAAGAAACAAAATTTAAGCTCCAGTGCATGCATTAATGATGGTCCAGAAAGAAAGCTCTTAATGCTGTCCTTAAAATGAAACTGGTTTCCTTTTTAAACGTTTTCCATTTTTCCATTTTAAAAGTATACAGAATATTGCATTTGTAGATGCCCTGCAAAAAAGACAATGGTAAAAACAACTGGAGTTTTGGGAATTTTGGGCCAAATTAACATCACGCCTCCATTAAGAATAATTCTGCACGTTAATTTTTTCTCTCTTGGTTCTGCTCTCCATATACTACTGAAAAGGTTTCCAGAAGTTCAGAGTTCATAAGAAAAGGAGTCTGAAGTTGAGACTGGGGAACTGTGATCTGAAATGTCTCAAATGTGCTACGTCCCTTTAGTGGGTTTAATAATAGTCACTTAATGCAGCTGATAATATGACTTTTGAAAGAAGGCCTTCTAAGTGTGCTTAAAGGCCTTGTTCTTATATTGCTTTCTTGCCACAAGGTTCTTCTGTTACTGATTGGAATTTTAGTCGTATTTTACAACAGCTTTTTAAAGCTCACCCAGCCAGTACCTTATGCTCACACCCACACTGTAGAAAAATGTTCAGAGGAAGCACAGAATACTGTTTACATCAGATTCGGCAGCGGGAACAGCATACAAGCAAACCGTCCATAACAGTATAAATCAGGTTCTTTTCCTTCTAATCCACTGACTGTGTATTGAAGTGAAACATTTAGAACTCACTTACCTATATGGACAAGCAATGCACACACGCCAATTTAACTATTGTAACTATTGTATTGTTTGTATTGAAATGTACAAATAATAAAGTCTTGGATGTACAAGCACTGAACTTCACACTTCTTGATGGACTTGCGTAAGTAAAAAGCAGCTAGAGATTTTACAACATCGAGCTCTGGAAATAAGAAGAAGAGAATTGTAAAAATAATAGGTCACAGGCTGCCTGCCTGTTGATTTGAAGATCTGTGCTTTGTTTCCTGTAGTGCATTGACCATATTAAGACTCCATTTACATGTACCTTTGTAGCTCCTCTGGTCAGCCTCTGACCTCAAACGTTTAAATTAGCAATGTACTTTATGTTCAAACCCATACAACACATGATACTATAAAGAAGCTATTTTAGACACTTCTAGCAATGCACGAAAACTAAGTACTATGCCCTCTGTCAGAAACCTATTGAACTCTTCTGTATTTTAAACACAGCAGATATTCCCAAAGGCACTTGTTGTTTAACTAAAATTGATCAATAAAGTGGCCTTTCTCTCTTAGATCTTGATTATGCTACCACTCATATTTATAAAAATGTCAAATTTCATTCACATTTTAGCACACAGGAAGGATATTGTGGTTCTGTTCTTCACATGGAAACTAACCTCGATAACATTTATCATTTTCCATTATTAACACACTTAACTACGAGTCCTCATAACTGACAGATGAGGTGAGCTGTGATGGGTACGTTCATCCCGTTCTGTCGCCATGACCTCCAGGAATGAGCTCTGAATCCTGAATCTCTCAAGCTCAATCAGGATGAAACAGGTAACACAATTCGGTTGTACAAGTTAACTGTGTTCTTAATGCTCGTATCAATATGAAAGTGTGCAGAGAGAAAAAGCAATCCAAGCGAGTGAATGTTAATTACTAGGTCTAATTAAAACTAATTTTGAGCTGGTTGTTCAATGCAAGCTGGACTCTGCATTTTTTATATTGCTAAGTGTGAGTGTCGGAAGTTTGGAGCAAAGTTTTACCTGTAGCTGGCTATCAAGACCTTTAACAGGTCTCTGTTCTGTGTATTGGTTGAGCTAAAACTCAAGTAAGCATAAGTTCATTATAAATTTAACTAGTTGTTTATGATTAAACTTCATAGGCACAGTAATTAACAAAATGTTGAAAGATATTTTTAGTGCTTAAAATGTTAAATGTAGCTGAGCAATTACAGCAGTTTTCCATGCTTTAATACCTCTGTATTTGCACACCATTGCAAGTGTTTCAGTTGTAACCTAACCTGTTAGGCTTTATTATTAAAGGCTATTATAATTATCTCTTCCCAATAATAAACAATAAACTGTTTTTAATAACTCATATTAGACATAAGACATTTTATACTGGAACATTCATGTCTTTTTTATATTATTTGTTGGCGATGTGAACTGTTTAGAGTAAACTGCAGCTTTTTAAGGGCTCACATTAGACCTGAAACATTTTATTTTGGAATATTGATTCTGTGGTAATTTTGAAACTTTCTTGGCCTTTTTTGTAAACGTTGACCAGAAAGTCTGTCAAGGTTTACTGTTTTTTTAAGCACTTTTTGAATAAAGTGTCCGTTTGCGTACAGCACCGTTCTTCTTCTCACTGAAAATAATCAGATGTCAAAAGGAGAGACTTGTGGATGTCCAAGTCAGAGATGCAATGGAAAGTTTACCACAAGCCATCACAATTGACAAACAGGAAGCAAGTGTAGTATGTGGCAGAACGCTAGTCGCCAGTGCAGAGCAGCATGGGACACTGAGGATGATAAAAGCAGGGGTCTCTAGTCAGGCTGCTCTCGTGCTTCACAGGTTCAGTGCTGGAGCAGCAGGCAATGGGAAAAAGACATTTTGGCCTTTGGCAACGCTGCCAGGTTTAGAGAAAGGAAGATTTCAAATGGGTAAGGCAAACTCAGCCTCAACGGCAAACTGAAGAGACCTGAATGCAATCTTGTGTGTGCTGTACTGTATGTGTGATGCTTTAGGTTCATGCCTCAACAGCTTCTAAAGCTGGAACTGTCTAACTTAGAGGTCTTTGATCTCCAAACTGAACTAAAAAGAGTTACTGTATATTAGTACCAAGGTTTTCATTGGATATGATGTATTGCTGTATTGCAGTTGTGAAAAAGAAAGTTAAAAGATCAGCATTAATGACTGAAAACACTAGAAATAATCCACATTCTGCATTGAATGGCTGTCTGATAACTCTAATGCCTACCTAACCGATAAACAGTATAAATCTATTTCTCTCTATATATACACTGTATTTTATGTAATGATAATCTAATTTTGTGATTATTCTTCAAATACGTTGTGATTACAACACACCAGTTATGGCAGTGTACTTGTGACTGACTTCCCCCACCAGGTCTTAGCAAATTTTAAATTGAAAAAAATACATATAAATCAAAGTTAATATCTTAATGGTGATTAGATTAAGATAGACTGAACTGGTTTCCTGTCATAATTTTGCGACTTTTTAAACTTTTTTAACTATGTTTTTTTAATTTTGGAACTTCTGAAATGTAGTTTGTTTTATAATGTAATATACCATTGCAATGTTGCTGTAAAATGTGGTATATGAATGACAATTGTACTTGATAAGAGCATTTCTGTATTTCTGTCCGACATGTTAATATTTGGCCTCATTATAATATTTTAGTCAGCAAAAAATACCAAAAATGGCTACTGCGATTGTTTTTTTTCCTGTGCAGTTAGCATTTTTTCAAATGGATTGAGAACAGAATGGAAATAATTACTACATCTCTCTCATACAGACAGCACCATTATTCACATTTTGCCCAGTTTTTACTAGTTTATTTGCATCATACATTGATACAATTTGAGGCCCACTGTGAAGATAATGGCGCGAAATTTAGTGGAGATGTAGAAGTGAGGCAAACATTATTTTGTGTAATGTTTTTAATTCCCCTTTTGAATTTAAGCCAGTGTGCTAAATTTATATAATTCTGAGTAAGAATTCACACTAATTTTCAGTGTCCATTTAAAAAAAAAGAAGTGGTACAAACATTATAACATAATTGAAGCTGACATTTTTTTAAAGGCATTTTAAGCATTTAACAGTATGTAATGCAGCTTTAAACTCAGTATATAAAAAATATATACTGTATACATTTTTATTGTAATGGGACATACAAAGTTGATGTGTTGATACTTCAGAACCAGCGTAGAAAAGCATGCTATAAGATTATAATCTATAAAAGCCATAGTTGCTGATGGAGCTTGATTTTGTGCAGAAAAAAGTAGATTGTTTTGGTTTTAAACATTCATGCAAACACTTTGTGATTATGTTTGTATTCCACAGCTTGAGTGATATGATTAACAGGAGAAGATAATTATTTCATCAAAGATGTGTAAGAAGTTGTGTGTTTTATGACACACATGGACCATTTTGATTACCAGGCCTTCTAACTCTTTTGAATAACGCACAGAGTGGTCTAATGGCTGAAAGCCAGTGAAGAGAAAGACTCTCTTGACAGGAGGGCAGTCCATTCCAGGACTGGTTAGAAAGACTCTAGTCTTAGATGCTCCCCCCTCCCACCCAGGTGCGGCATGATCTCTGCCCATATATAGGCCTCTTCTGACATTATTGTGTAAGTGAGAGAAATGGGAGCTGTATCCTGTGTCAGGTGCTTAAAGGAAGTACAGCATGTATCTGTTGTCATTGTATCAGCAGATAAGTTAGACAAGCTTAACACAAAATTAATTTGTTAAAGAGCTGATGAAACAGCTCTGTATTTTTTTGGGGTTCAACTTGGCTCATATGATCATAGGAATGCCTCCAAACGAGAGAGGAAGCCATACAGCTTATCTAGCATGTTCGGCGTTTAGTGGTTAAATGATCCAAGGAGCTCATGGAGCTCCGTTTTTTTTACAAAATCAGGGTATCGGCTTCTTCTTCTATTGTTCCGGTCACCTTATTCCATTCTCCTGTAAACCTTTGGATAAAGAAGTGTCTCTGGTTCTGGGTTTGAAATGGCCTCGTATGTAGTTTCCACTTGTGTCCTCTGGTTCGTGTTGTACTGTCCATGTGGAAGAAATCTATCTGGCTGCCTTTGTCAGTGCATTTGAGGATTTTGAATACTTGTATTGATACAACCCAATACTTCAATACTCATATTTTGTCTTTGCAAAATCTTTAAAAAATATTTCTTTTATGAACATTTAACACTTCAGTTTGACTTTCTGTGCTTAATGGTGTAGAATTGTATTATGTTATCTGATTTCATTTAGGAGATCTACAGTACCTTTGCTGTCACACTCAAGATGAATGTCAAGGAGTCTAAATTTTTCTTAATGTAATTGGCAGCAGCGGTTTGTCTGTTTAAACAAGCCATTTCATCCGCTCTTGCAGGAAGAGCAAAAATACATTAACTGAGAAGCTACAACTCTTATTCAACAGAGAATAATCTGGTTTTAACGTTCAATAGTTTTATATCAAATGTATACCCTGGTTTGTTTTTCTTTAGTCTTACAGTTTGCATGGTATTACTGGTTTAAGATAAGCATGGTTTTTGCTTTTGGATATGCTTTTTTAATGGAGTTATAAGCAAGAGATGCAACATAATAGCAAATAAAATGAAAGACATAGTTTAGTTTTACCTGAAAACACCACAAATTTCATTATATACTACATATATGTAACACCACGGCTATTTCAGTCAACAAATTTTCGGTGTGTTGTATTAGTATCCTAAAAATGGTAAGACCCTTTGACGCACATGGGACCCTTTGACATAATTATTTCAGTCTAATATGTTACAACACTGTGAGACCACTAGGATTAATTTTTAAAACTCTGTCCTGATAAATATAGAAAGGTACGTGTGGTGAAAACAGTCTCAGTGCTTTCCATTCCTGTTTCTTTTAATTTAAAGTTCTTAGTCTTAAACATTTAATTTGGACTGCCTTACATTAAATATTGCGTTAACGTAGCAGCAAGAACTCGTATTTATCTCAGTCCATTTAAGTCAAAAACAAAGTAATTTCATATAGCTTTTCTCTGAGTGATAGCAGTAAGAGGAAAAAACAGTGTAGGAATATTTATTTTTAGAAGAAAGGAGACTTCAAGCAGAGTATTACTAATACATTCTAAAATTACAGATTATGGGACTTGTAATTAGATGTGAGAACTGAATATAAGAATTTTAATATAGTGGACCCAGAATTACAGGGATTTTGAGACACTTGTTTTTCATTGCTTTTTCTGTCGTAATCAGTCATTATTATACTCACTTATTTGTGTCAGAGTTGAAAGTACAAAGCCTACTAAAATGTACAGCTCTTTTCCTTAATGCTCAAATGACCTTCAGACAAATTCGCTTGAGGTAAATGAGACACTTAAAATGGATTGCAATTTAAAAAACCTTTCCTAGATAATGAGTGGTTTTTGGAAGTGTAAACACCAATGGAAACCTTGAGGCCTTTTACCGAAACGGTACCAGCGCCACGCAAGCAATACTGAGGGGATCTCTTTCTATCTGCCACTTGTTCGAATTGTGTTGATGTATACAGCAACTTTTTAATGAATATAAGACGTGTCTTTTTTGTAAACGACAGTTTGAGCTATTTTAGTGTCAGCTATAGACCCAGTAGCGGCTAAGGTCTTACATTATTTCACACCAGTTCGATACTCGCTGTCCGCTACTGGTACATTATTGCATGTGTTTTGTGTTACAGCTTCCTGGGTTACTCTACTTGTGAGCGAACTGGAAGGAGGCCCTGTTTTGTCGCCCTTTCGATCAGAAAACCATCAAGGCGCACTGGCGTATAAAAAAAGAAGAATGCTGTTCGCACGTAGCGTGAGGGATGATTGCTCTACACCGGGGGAAGCTGTGCAGCTGTCATTCAGAGAGGTGTTTCCAGGACTGTCTAACCTGAGAATGGTAAAATCAATGCTCAATCTCAGGTTCGTCAGCCCATGAAACGCTTTCTCAATTAAACAAGACAGTGCAAGACCCAGTTCCTCCAGAAAACCAGAATGTGCCTTTTTAGAGCGGAGCACAGATAACCTGAGTTTTTCTATAATCGTTTACATGCTTTCTACCTGATTTTCCGAAGCTTGAGCTGCCACTCTAAGAGAAATCTACGGTAATACGAATAAAGCATTGAGGATGCAAACAAAAGGAGCAAAACAAAAACAGCAGCAATATTGACTTTAAGACAAGGACAGGTAGTGCAGCTGAAGCAGTTTGAAATAGAAAAACCACCTCAACCAGTAATACATTTGTAGAAGACCCTGCCTTCTGTAATGTTCTGCTGTCTAAAAAATATAACATGTTGTAAACGTGGGCTGTGAAACAAAGACTTTAAATAAACTGACTTTGTAACACCTCGTGTCTGGGGAACGCCAGTTTATTTCCCGATGTTTGTTCATCTTTTAGGGCATATTGACAACTCTGACATCTTTGACAAGTCCCTTGTCGGAGAAAAACTGTGAAACCCTGACAAACGATGTCTCTGTGCGCGGGAGGCAAACAAGCCTGACGAGCCCCAGCGCAGACCTCCGGGACGCGGGCGTCGCTGTAATTAGAGCCCCGCTGGGAGACAGGCCTGCACGTCGCACTGATCAGGGACCAAGGCCCGAGCCCAAGACATAAATATTGTTGCTTAAAGTTTCACAATCTCTGTTTCAAGGGAAAGCAGTGGACGTGATTTTTTAACCAGCATTTACCAACATATAGTAGACTACTTTGTTGCACTCTAGCAAGATGACCATATATCAATAATTCACCGTGAGACAGGAGAGGCTTCTAAATTTACCCTTCAACTTAAAGAGCTGAATGCACTAAGCATTACCGCTTCACTAACAGAATGATCAAGTCTTAATTGGTCTAGGCATTCAAAAACACAACTGTCCTTGCCACCTTCTAATCTGATCTAAAGAAAAATTACAAGGTAATACACAAACTACTTTATTATTTAATAATCACAATATGCTAAATATAAACATACTTGCATATGCTAAAACTTTAGAAATAAGTCTACTTAAGTATTTATGATAAGATATTATTGGTTATGGTGAGTTTTTTTCACCATCACAAAAAATACCATTTATGTTTTAGCAATTAATAAAAAAAATCACATAATCCCATAAAAAAGTGCTTTTCTGATTTGCTATCAGTAACACACTGTAGCCAATTACTGTGTCTGACCAGAGGCTGTAACAGCCTGTTGCCTTTGCTCATTTGTGGTGAACATGGATAAAGCACCTCTGTTTGTCTTAGGAATGCTGTCATATTTGATATACTACTTTCTTTAACTTTAAAGTAACTTAATAACCTGTCTTGTACCTTAATGTCCCAAGGATTGGGAGGGCTACGTGGTTACTATAACATGGCCAAATAATATAGAGATGCCTTGCATTCAGTGGCTAAAATTATTTACCTAAGATACAGTAAATGGGAAATATGAAAGTAAGAGTATGAAAAACTTCAATGTAGAAGCATAATGGTACATTTACAAGCAAGTCTCTTGTACTTTAGGACATGACCATATTAGCAGATTGGGTGCATGTTGCCTGACAGTTCTTAAAATATTTTGAATCTTTCTGATTATAAGTTCTGAGATCTTCATATTAAAATATGCAGTGGTATTTCATGAGTTTCCAGTGCAGTGGTGGCCTAAGACTGCAATATCCTTGCACCCACATGCACTAAAGAATTTTATCCTGAGCAGCCCCACCCACACAGCCAAAAAAATGGCAAACCATACTCCTAAAGCCACATATTTCTACAACATATCATAGACCCACATTCATCCGTACAGTATGTATGATACGCTTTTGCACATCCTAACAGATGTCCAAAGATGTCCAAAGATTTTGAAGATCCTGCATCCCTACTGAGGCCATAATATTCTACCCATAGAGAAAAAAATATCAACTGCAGCATGTAGTCCTTTATATTGTCCTACACCCAGATAGGTTCAGCACTTTTTAATCACCTTTTTTACACTTCAGAATTGTAGTTTGCATCTAACAGTCATATTCAAGTTGCACGCAAATTTGAGTGCTACTGTGAGACATTTTACCACAGCTTTACGAAGAGATGTCACTATTGAAAATAAAAAATATATAAATATTACCTTGAAAGATGACAGCTAGTTAAGGAAAATATAAAATTATGCTGTACTAAAGAGTAATTTAGTACAGTGATTATTTTCCAAACGATGAATGAATTTTTGTTAGATACTGTACAAAGAGCTAATCGATACTGATGTGCTATTATTCTGTCACACTGAGTTGAGCACAACTCCACAATGGATTTCCATTGAAATATGGTTGCTTTTACTAACATGCTAACTAACTGTTTCTGTTAATAACAACAATAATGATGATGAAACTATTTAATATTAAATATAAATATTTCTTGCAAGTCAAAACCAGCATATTCTGCTTTGCTTAAGGACAGACGCTGGGTGACTTGATATATTTTAATGAAGACTTTCACAGCTCACTGATTCACAAATTTCATTTCCTCTACGTCAGAAACATCAACGTTATTTGCTGATCCCCAGTCTCAGGTCACTTCTTTGTTCAAATTGGAACGCAGTTGAAAAAATAACAACAGATATGTTTCTGCTCCAACACACAAACTACCACCCTACTGGGCCCAATGGAATACTGTGTGTCTGCTGTGGGCTATAAAAGCAGGTCTGACTTTCCCCTTTCTGCAGCACTGAACAAGAACACTATAGTTTGGCTCTTCAGTGGGTAAAGGAGGTGAATTTTCAACAGACAGAAGCAGTAAGTATCATTTCCTTTTTAGATTTGCTTAGTTAACAGTACTAGGTGATGTTTCAAAGGGGCAAATATCTTGGGGTGGTTAAAATCACAAAAAAACTGCTTCTGAGCAGGACTGAACTTAAACCATTCTTGTGGTTTGGGATCATTTGAAATTAGTTTCTTGCCACCCACACAAGCTCAACTGAATATCTAGACTAGAAATGTTCCTTCAACCTCCCTCAACTGAGCTCCTTCCACTCCAGGTCGGGAAGAGCCATGAGCAAGTTGCTTCTCCTGGTTTCCTCTTTGCTAGTCTTAATCCTGCCATCGTCGAGCGAATGCCACCCCGCTGATGTCCCCAAGCAGCAGAGCCGAAGAGTCCCCAGCACAGGCTACGAGCTCTGGGCGAAGCCACTGCGTCCAGAGCTGCCGACCGAAAACGAAGACCTGATCCCCGATGCAGACGATGAGCTGGCACTGGAAGAGGACGCCCTCCTGACGAAGAGGGGGCTATCTCGCATGTGCGCTGCGGGGGGCCCAAAGACGAGCTCAGAGGAGATCAGGGACGAGCAGGACGAAGTGCGGTCGAAGAGGCTTGACGCCAAAGGCAAACCCAACTCCCTCGATCTAACTTTCCATCTGCTCCGAGAGTTCCTAGAAATGGCTAAAGCTGAAAAGATGGCCCAGAAAGCTATGAGTAACAAAAAACTAATGCAAGCCATAGGAAAATAATGGTTGGAATAATTGCTATTCATAACTTACAACAGTCAGATTTTAATGGGGTCATATAACAAGATACTTGTTTAATATACCAGCTCTATTCTCCCTGCTGAATGTAAAAAGAAATCTTGAAGTGCAGTATTTAATATATGATTTTAAAAGTGTAGACATTAAAAATGCAACTGTGAATTGTATGAATATTATTATATTATACTTCTTTGGGATTAATAGTTGCTGTTATGATTCCAGTTTTTGAAATCACAAGTTCAAATCAAATATTTTGATACAGAGTGTTTATGGCAAAAACAGATTGTTAAAACTGAATGTATTGTGAAAAAGTTGAGCAAGCTATATTAGTATCAGTTTCAAATCTAGGCACTAAGATTAAGAAAGAAAATAAAATGTCAA
This sequence comes from Lepisosteus platostomus, assembly GCF_059453375.1. Taxonomy (NCBI): domain Eukaryota; kingdom Metazoa; phylum Chordata; class Actinopteri; order Semionotiformes; family Lepisosteidae; genus Lepisosteus; species Lepisosteus platostomus. Next base: position 22,079,541 of record NC_142625.1, read on the forward strand.
CACTACAAATTTGTCTTACATGACTGTTCTTAGTTGTTATCTCCTTTTGGACCAACATGTAGATATGATAATTGCACACTATTCACATCTGTGTATTTACTAACAAATAAATACAAAATCAAAATTAAACTTACATAATGAAATCCAAAACACTATGACACAAAAAGTCTATTTTTTCTTTATTTGCAGTTTTCTTTTTCCTGTCAATTGCAAATTTACTGCAAAATTCTATAACAATTTCTATTTTAATCTAATTCAATGGAACACCTTCAGACATGAATGTAGCAGAAATAAACATGAATGTGCTGGTAACAGCTTTGTAGCTAAAATAAACTAGAGCTCAAAGCAGGCATTAATTATGCTGGAGCTCAGATAGTAAAACATTTAATTAATGAGTTTAAAAGACCACTGATATATATAAATATATCGCTACAGCTTAAAAAAGAATGTTTAATGCAATCAAGATACAAATAATCAAAAGTGCATGTTAATTTTAAGACATGAAATCAACAAAACCACTTCATCCTACACAATATTCCACATTCTGCTTTTTTTCTTTCATTCACAAGTCACATAAGTTAACCAAAATGTGCTTGATTCTCTTCTGTGTTGATAGTACCATTTTACAACTTCACGTTTTTCCTCAATAAACCCACATCAACTCAGCTACAGCCACATCTCTCTCCTTGGTTTTTCTTTCATCAGTACATTTTCAATTGTTCTCTGCCCAGAGAGCAAAAACAAAGAGTCCCTTTAATACTTTATTTGTTCTTTTTTGAAAGTGCGTTTAACCAGGAAAAGGAAAAGAGGTGTCGTACAGGCTCATTGATAGGTGCTGTGCTTTGACTTGTCTGATCCTCGCTGTTAGGAATTTGGGCCGGCCTTTCATGGTCATTCTGGAGAAATAATAAAAAAAGGTTTTGGGAAACTCGTAGTAGTATCAAACAATGGTGGCGTAGGCTGCGATCGTTCACACAGCAACAATGCAATGCAAAGCGAGTCTTTCATGCAATGAGCATGTTAACATTATCTGAGACTTTGAAAAGTTTTGACAATTGCTTGAGTCCAGATGAGATACAGTAATAGCACTGCATAGCTGTTGTCTGTCCCTGAATATTAATATCGCTTGTTCTTGTCTTAACATTATCTCTGTCACTTGGAATCCACTATATAAGTAGAAACAGTCTATCAGTTACAAAAAGATGTCATCCACTATAACACCCTCATCATTCAAAACACAAAACTTGGTGATGATTCTGTAAGTCTCTCAGCAAAATCTCTCTTTCCCGGAATCCACAATTCTGCTGATTAAACTGAGACTACAAATATATTTACAGCTTGTGCACAACATCCTGATTTATGATTCACAAGCCACATGCCAAACTTGTTCCTGCCACTGTAACAGCAGCAAAGTCTCTGATCTCAAAAACATAAGTCATCTGACGTTTCGTCCATTCCCTGGAACTCCCAAACACACATCTACCATAAATATAAAATAAGAACCCATTCTGCTCAATTTCACTGTTTTCTTCATCTTATTTAATCTAGTCTGTGTAACCTAAACTAAGACGAACTAACTTTGATGCACCACCTCTGCAACTGGCCAGGCCCACTGCTGTCTGACTCACTGCCAGAGAACAATGAGCTGCGACAGCCCTCTTGCCTGCTAGTTCAGTGGGGCTGTGATGGCAGATGGATCTTGGGCCTCTATGGTGATGAACTGGCACCCACCTTGCACCTGGCCTGCCTTTTCCTTCTACATGCCGAGCCACAAGGTGGCAATAGGACTGGGCTCAGAGGGTGGCTCATTGCTCTGCTCTGTAACTCTCCCATCCTGGGCACCCACTGCAGGGACAAGACCCTAGAAAAGGAGGGAGGGAAGAGACATTCAAAAGGAAAGGCGTGAACACTGCCCAGACTCCCTCTCTGACTGTCCCTCACTTCTCCGCCAGCCCATGCGGAGATCACAGCATCTTCTCACAATCGCGTCCAGCACGCTCCTCTTTCTGAAGAGCTGCCGCTGAATTCTAATGGCCGTAAGAGTCTTCGTAAGACGCACCTCTTCTACAGCAGTTTCCCTATATGGAACCATTATATTATACTAAGGCAAAGGCATTGCTTGATGATACACACATATGGTATATGTAATATGGGAGTGATTTTCATGAAAATGACTGCAGAATCAAAGACTTGTCATCCCATCTTGAAAGAATCATGTAAACTGTACCACATAAGCACTCGAAGGGGTTAGGCTTGATACCTTGGTGCAGTAAAGCTCCTTCCTGCTTTGTTAAGAGCAAGCCGCACATTCAATGTGATTCCAGACACGTTGCAGGATGATCACCATGGCCAGAATGGAAAGGAACAGGACAAAAGCCTAGTGAGGAATGACAAGCAGACTGAAATGAAGACTATATGAAACAGGCACAGATCACGTGCAGAGAAGGACCGTCTGTCAATGTCTTAGCATCCTTTACAGGCTTTACATGAGCACAACATATTTCACTGAGGAAGACAAATTGTACATATTGTAATACATCTAAGAATAATTTCTTCATTCTTTTATTTCTCTGTAATCTTTTGAGAATTTTGTCTTTAACATGCGCAGTCCATCTCTATTTAATTTCCTTTACAGAGGGGGTTGGTGAACTGCAACAGCTGGCACCACTCTTGCTGATCTGGCCAAATGGAATTTGGTAAATAAAAAGTAAGACAAGATCAAATATCACGTCTGGTTGATTTAGTTTCTCATATTTTTCTGTAACATAAGATGCTCATGACTTCTGTCGAGGTCCTTCTCTACTGACTCAATGGTCATGTCTGAAGGCCATGATGCAGGGCGTGACTGGCTGGGTGAAAATGGAGGATGTGGGTGTTTAGACTTGGCCTGGGTGTTCCTGGCCTGTCTGGACTGACCTGTGTAGCTGTGGTAGCTGTGCTGGGCTGAACTGCAGGTGTTTCACTAGCCCCAGACATCTCAGCACCCAGGGCTACAAAGTCCTGAGTGCTTTCCAGCCCTTCTTTCTGCACAGGCCCAGTTGTGTCATCTGCACCTACTGGGATGAAACTGCTGGCCATCCACAGCTGCTTGGGGTCCCCCCTTGGCTGAGAGCTTGTGTTTGAGTTGTCCAGGGGTTCACTGGACAGGCCCAAGGTGGGGCTAACTACCTGCCAGGCATTGGATTTATACCAGTCAGGATAGAGCTTGGTATCCTCACTGGCCTCTGCCAGGAGACCCTGTATCTCCAAGTCATTTGCATCATGCTCTTCGTGTGATAGTTCTTGGTCATCCTTGTGAAAGAGAGACATTAATAAGATTGGCACAGACCTGCATCCTGCCTAGTACTCCTGTACTCAATTCACACAATCAAACTTGCATATACACTCTCAAGACAACAGTGCATCTTTGAACTATGATCTGTTTTCAGGTATTTCAAATACAGAAAACAACAGAGAAAGCACTTTTAATAAAAGAAACAATAAACGAGCAAGGACAGCATGTAGTTTTACTCAAACTATGCTTTGCTGCAGGTGTAACAGCTATATTATTGCAGAAATAAGACAAGTGGTAAGTGAGAAATATTCTCAAGTTCTGTATTACAATGTGTGGGCTGTACCTGCTGCGCGCTGCCCCCCTCAGCTTCACAAACGTCCGCCTTCATGGAGTCTCTGACGTCTTCGGCCTGTCCCTTGGTGTCCTCCATGTCCCCCTGGTCAGCGCTCTTCTGCCCCAAGTCCTCTGCATCATCGCCAGCACACTGCTCCTGCTCCTCTTCACCCACCCCCTCCAGCTCCTCTTCAGGTACAAACACGACTCCATCAACGGCGGCAGGGGAATGCCAAGGCAGGCCAGATGAAAATAAATGTGTACTTTTCTAAGTCTTCTAAACATGCTAAAAATCCTTTCTCGTTTTCCAGTAACAAGCTCTCTTCTTTCTGAAGAGCTAGTCAAAAAATTATTTCTCAGCTCTGCTTCTCAAACAAGCAGCTGCTAATAGCTCAGAAGGTTGAGTCCATCATGGCTTAGTATTAGAACTGTACCTGCTCAGTCAGAGCATATACTGGTCATTCCTGACTGCCCGGTCAATGTGAGTGTGCCCTGACAACATGCTCTAATACTACATGAACTATGTGTATTCTTCAGAGATCTACACATTGGTTAAGCATCCGTGTGCTCTTATTTACCTTTTACAAAATCCAGCTGGTAGAGTACCCTCTCTTCTGCATTGAAATCCACCTTATAGTGATCCATGTTCTCATAGCCGGGGTCCAGAGTCTCCACTGTTGAGCCGTTTGTCGCTTCTGTGATTCTGAAGGAAATTGGTTTACAGGGGTTATATGACGTTCACAGCAGGATTGTACAAGATATACTTTGACAAGAAAATAAAATGGGTACTTGGTACTTACTTTTCAATCAGATTTCTTGCACTCTGGAAAAGAACAGACACAATGAACAGACACACTACAATGTGCAATAAGTATGATCTCTGAGAACTCACAGACAGATTTCCCACTTCATCCTATCTGTATTTATCCTCTGGTAGATTCATTTAAGATTTGTGCTTTGGTTATTTTACTTGTGGAACAAAAGAGCTGCTGATTAACATGATTTCAGTATTCATCAGCATGGTGTCTGAAAATTATAAACGCAGCATCTGAAAGTTTCAAAGTCTGTAGACAAGATCCAAATACCAGAGGACAATGAATAATTAATTCGCAATTTGTACAGATCACAAACAGCCGTGATAGTTTGGCATGAGGTATTTAGATGAATAAAGTAAGAAAAGAATAAAGTAAGAAAAAAAATCAGAAGCCTTATGTGTAGTTCGGTCTGCTTCTCTCCTAAAATCCTTTCAGTGTCAAGCAGCTGATGTCCCACTGTCCCCAGTATCAACCCTGGAGGGCCAGAGGTTTACCTGCAGAAAGGCGGCCATCTGTGGTTCCTCCATGGACTGCAGCGCGGTCTCCACCAGCTTGGAGTTGGCATCTATGTGCTCACCATACTTCCTGATCAGGGAGCGGGTGTGGCTGGTCTTCTCCTCCTGCTCGTAGGTGATCCTCTGCAGCATGATCTTCTTGCGCTCCTCCAGGATGGCGTACATGCGATCAAACTTCTCGCACAGCGTCTGCTTCTGGCTTTTGCAGTTGTCCTGTGTTCACACATGTGCACAAGGAGTGAGCTTGTGGTGTTTTGGGAGTTTTGCTTGTGTGCGTACAGTACGTTTACGTCCTTCGGTAGAGCTATTAAGACTGTTTTCACGAACAATGTAACCACATTTTTCCGGATCGTCTTATTAAAATCAGTAGGGGCAGTGGTGCTGGTTCTGCAAGGGAGTGATGTTCTTGCAATATGAACTAGTTCTATTGTGTAAAACATGTTGGTTTTATAAGAATCCATTTTCATCCATCTGCTTGGTCCATGAGTTCTGTAAGGCTATGAGTCAAGCTAGCTGATAGTTTCGGATGATGGATTCAACACACCTCCAGGTTCTTGCAGGTGTCTTCCAGCTCACTAATGAATGCCTGCACACGGTCATTGGCTGCGACCAGACATCCAATACCATCACTGAGCTCGGACTGCGGAAAAGAGAGATTGATGACAGTCATTGGCAGCCTGGGAGACGTGTTTTGCTTACGAATATCATTAAAAACTGGAAGTGCGGAGAGAATATGCCCCCCCACACACATACAAAACTTCAGCTACTGCCTCCACTCTGCAGACTGTTTCTGCTATTTATTAAAACCAGTCTATATAACACACAGTATATGTTAGTCTACAAAAACACATTTATGAGGTTAATTAAAAAATAACACTTCAAATTACCAAATCAAAAACATGCAGCTCAGTGATCCTGAGGTTTTGTGTTTTATATATTCTTCAACCTGATTTGTACAGTGAGCTACCCCACTACCTTCACAATTTGGCCCTGTGTTATGGTAAAAGTTCCTGCCCCTTGTTGTCGCACCTTCTGGTGTTTGTAGACATCGGGCAGGGGAGCGACCTGGCAGTCTTTGTGGGAGCCGAACACCTTACACAGAGAGCAGGTGGGCACCTGGCAGGATATGCAGTAGATGTTGACCTTTTCTTCTTCGTGCTCCACACAGGTAGGGTGACCTGTGGCCTTGGGCAGGGGTCTGGAGCTAGACCACATTTTGTTGTGGAAGAGAAAACATATATTAATGTATATACAGGTTCATTCATATACAAAAAAAAATACAGTGAGAATAAAACTCCTATGGAGGCCTATTTTGTTTTAAGAGCAACTTGTTTCAAAGCTGGCACAAAACCAAACTTCTTGGTATTTTGTAATGTTACACTAGGCTGGCATTTCTTCTGCGGCACAGCGAAAAAAATCAATGAGACACAGATGGACTTTTTTTCTTTAGAATTGCATTTTAAAACAAAGCAAACAAACAAAGCAAAGATAACAGTGGACTACAACATCTGATGATTCTGTGCTCATAACCTAAAAATAGCAGCTCTGATCAATCCCAGTGAATTCCCCTTTATTACACAACACTGCTGTAGAGTCTGAGGGCAGCTTCACCTTGCAGGGTTAAAAGTGGATCTAAATGGCAACTATGAAATAATACAAAATCCAAAGTTCACACAGCGTTTACTATGATATAGCTCAACGTTCCAAATACCAGGAGCCAGAAATGATATGATCAGTGCTTACAGTGACAGAACGTGGAAAAGGTATCCGTCATACCATTTACAAGTGACAGAGATGGAGACTGTGCACTGGCTTAACAGCTGATCATTACAAAGCATCACAGAGCTACAAAAGGACGATCTCGTCTCTCGTGTGCCAGTGCTCTTATCCCAGGAAGCCTGTGTTGTGAAACCCGAGTCAGCCTGATTGCCAGGAACCATACCTGGCGGACTCCTGCTTGTAGATGTCGATGATGTTTTCCACCAGCAGGTTGCGCTGGAGGCCGTAGACCCCGTGTCTGTCCAGAACCACCTCGTGACGACAGGAGGGGCATCTAAATCTGCCCCCAGCACCCACTGTCGTGCCCCGCGCCTGAAACAGAGATGGCTACCCTTTTACATGTAATCCAGTTCATTTCCTACCAAAGGATGATATTTACAAAAAGTACAGTGTCCTGTTATTCCATTCCTATTATTTTAGAATTCAATTACTAATAAAATATTTAGATAAATATCATAATGGCATATCAATTCGTATTACTTAAAACGTTTTTTTTTTATTGTTTACAGTAATGAATGCGCCATTCGTGCTCGACAGACTTGGGTAACTTGAGAAGAAAATATTTTTTTTGTTTCACATCCATCTAATAACTGTTGAGCATCCCGAGTCGGTTTTATAAAATAAATGTTACCACTAGGAGCTTTGAATGCAAATTACTTCAGAAATACAGGAGTCTGATGTGACATCCTGTGGGAAAAGTAGGAATTCAAATCTAAGCTTTTGCATTTTAACTCCTCACTGTTTACTAAAGTCAAATACGTTTCATAATTTGCCCTGCAGCAAGTGGTGACTCGAAGGGAATTTAAAGTTAGAATGACCGATCCAACTGGCATTTTTAAATTTGGGTAAATTATTTTGTAAACAAGTGAGCGGACAGCAGTGCCCTGTGGATGGTTACAGGAGAAGCTTGATCACAGGTGTTTCTCCTCTCAGAGGGAAAAGAATGCCTGAAATAGTCAGTGTGGTAAGAGAGTCAGCTGCCTTGGCGTCCCTACAATAACAACCACCGCTGCAATATTACCCAGACCCTAAGAAACAAACAGAAGGGGACCTGGAATTATTACAATTCTGTTATTTACCAGTGTGCACAACACTATTTTATTTCCCCCAGAATATGCTCAAGAGTGCTCCACTTCTGGACGATCGCACAGTTTTGGAATTATGCTTCTCTTGCTCTACACTCGCCATCGTTCATATTGGAGACTGAAATGCAGACACCCCGCATCCCTAATCCCCCAAATTCAAATGTTAACATGACATCGTTTTTTCCAGGATTGTAGGTTAGTTTCAAGTTGCTTTGAGACCACTTTCCTTAAGGCAGAGGGGCTTGTGTCTGCCTTACAGCTTCATTTACAGTGATCTGAACACGCCATTCATGAGCATGGTTGAACATGGCCCTCCTTATTTTAATGTGAGTTTTGTATTAAAATAACACAATAGTTAAAAAAGTTATAAAAGAAAGGAGGTAAACTTGTCCATCTAGCCTATTTGGTAGTCGGCAGCTGACTGATTCAAGGATCTCATCCAGCTGTTCCTTAAAAGAAGCCAGGGTTCGACAACATGGCAGGCACGGCCCATACTCCAACCACCGTGTATAAAAGTGCCTCCTGCGTTTGTTTTTCCATGTAGTTCTCTACTTGTGTTCTTTGGTTTGTATTTCACTGTTCATTCTTAAGAAATCTGCTGGGTTGAGTTTGTCAGTGCCCTTGAGGATTCTGATAAAACCGGCACCAATGTTTGGAATCAAGTTAAAAAAAACAAAGGAGTTACAGTATTATAGTGAGACTTACCCAAAAGGCTGTACCCAAGATATTTTACATGTCTCCCATTTAAAAGCTGCACAGAAAGTTTCTTTCTGACTTAAGTCACCAAAACAGTTACTTGATACCAAAATTGATTGCATTAGCCTTGAACTGACATAAATGTGACAATTTGAAGGCTTTGCTTAAAAAAAGTAGTTAGCAATCCCCTCCAGATGCTATACCCTAAACATTTTTGTTTGATAAGGCTATGAAGAGGGTCAAATCTGTGCCTTTTGATGAAACAAGACAACTGAAACCAAAATGGTCTGTCTGTCGGCTCCTGGAATCTAGCCAGTTAAATAGCTGCAGTAAAGGGCAGTGCAGTCAGTGTGATCCCTGCTGTCCAAGAACATTTTAAATCAAAGATTCGTTTACCTTTTCCAAAGGAAAAAGGAACACTTCCAAAAGCTTCTCTTTATTTTTTGTAACCCAAGATATCCTCAAGAACGTCCATCTTAAGACAATAACAGAAATGGAGATTTGCTCCAGATTTTGGCTAGACGCGAGTCTCACGGCTCCTTACCTGGAAGATGTCGTTGGCGCACTTTCGGCACAGGTTATGCTGGCAGGGCAGTATGACGACAGGCTTTGTGAAAACCTCGAGACATATGGGGCAAATGAGCTGTCGCTCCAGGCTGTCCATGGTCTGGTCCCTGTGAAAGGAGCTATATTCCATGGGAAGAGACATCACAGCAGCTCACGGAGGGGAGAAAATGGGAAACTGCTCTGTGTTGGAACTTCAGCAGGATGATTTTCAGAAGAACAGGATTCAATTAACATGACTAAACCATCTGTCAGGATTAACTTTTAAAGCGCAAGTGTTACATTACAGATCATGGGGGCTGTCTCTCTGTCCATATAAGAAGCAACTAGAATTTACAGTAGGAGGCTGTGCTCTTTCTCATGTTACCCAGCAAGCTATCCTTCATGCCTTTAGGGGGAATGGCAGTGCCAGACTTTTGATCCTTTGAGAATTAAACTTTTCAAAACAGTTAAGACACAACACATGCGACACTGTTTTATTCTGGGTGGAAAACTGATATGTTTTCCACACGGTTGTTAAAAAAAGTTTATTTTCCCAGTTAAAAAAAATGTCTGAGAGTAGGGTGTAATTTCTTTTAAACAAGGTCTACAGTTATACATAGAATATCTAAAGGGAACTCAGCAGGAATGGGTAATAGCTGTTGGTACAATACTTCTGAAAAGCAAAGGAAAGTAGGTTCTCTAAAAGATGCACAGAAGACAACATTTAAGCATCAGAAACATTTATTTTACAACAGCAAATCAGATAAATTGCCCATGTTTTCTTTTGGACATACAGTACATAAATAACCATGCTAAAACATAAAACTGTATTAATATAATTATTTTAGTGTATGTACAAGAGACCTTAACCATTAAGTCATGTGTTACACATTTTTAATGGCCACATCTATATACGATTTAAACTATGGTCCTTTATTAAAAACATAACAGAAAAAATGCATCATATTACCATATCACTATTATTCCACTATTTTATTTTTTAAAGATTCTAAAATAACATTTCTTTTTTCAGTAATCCAATACAGTTCCAATACACAATGCATTCACTCATACAGTTTGCATTTTCCAACATTTCAAGAAAGAAGCCATAGCATGTCATGAGGTTTCGGGATAGGATTCCTAAGTAAATGACCACAGATACCACACCACCAATAAAAGCAGGGGGAGTTACTAGAAACTCATATTAAACCATTAAAACATGTTATTGGCATACAGGTTGACACAAAGTGGCAGGTTACACAAAAGTAAAAAATGTTGCTTTATCGCCTTTTTCTTCACTTGTACTGGAAACAATTTAACATGGCAGCAATAACAGAACAGCTAGTGTGAAAACAGCATCCTTGAGAAAAATAAACAGTAAAAATAAGGTAGTGCATGTTTTGCTATAGCTATAGCCCAAGGTAGGGAAGCTTATGCTGCTTGGCATTGTAAATGCCAACTGACGTTTACTTTTGCCCGTGGATAACAATTCAACACAAAGGCATTTCACTCATCTACAAACCAAACACATATCATACAGCTGACGCAGATCAAGCTGCAAAAAGTTAGCTTTTGACAAACAGATGTACCTTGATATCTGGCACATGGAGTGATAAAATACTAAGACAAAGGTACAGACTACTACTATATGGAACAATGTAAAACTTGCATAACATGACTGAAACTGAATTCAGAATTCCTATTCATTCAGTGCATTCTTCATATGTAGTTCAAGTAGGTAGCTACGTCAGCATATGTAGGCTGCAAAGGAACAAGTAAACACAACGAGGTTCCATGGCCGAATCGTTGCTTTTCTTGTCTTTTCAGCATGGAATAAACCTTTACTTGTTACTTTATATGTATACTTCTATTTTTTCAGTTAATGTTGAAATATTTTTATCTTTGTAGTTTTTTTATGTTTGAAAACGGTTCTCTTTCAACATGAGCTATAAAAGGCCATAAAATGTAAGAGCAACGCAAGATTAAGACAAAGCCTTAATGCTGTTTTGTGTTGTTTTTCACTTTTGGTGACCAAAAGCAGGCCATACAATCTATGCTGCTACCAATTTAGCAACTTTAGGAAATGTGCAGAGAAGGATCAGAAACTCTGAGCGTGAAGGAGATGGAGGTCCTTCAGCTTGTCAACCCAGTGATAATCTTTGCAGAGGTCACACTCCAGACCCCTGGAAGTCACATTATATATTGTACTGATAAAATTACAAGCTAAAAAATTTGAATTTGGGGACTAAAATGAATAAACAGTAGTTAACCAGGCTCAAAGAACCAAAGTAAAGGGAGTCTCCTACAGAAAGTCACAAGGTGGCCTTCTACATTCGAAGGTTCCCAGAAATGGAATTCATAGTACACCTTTCCATCTAAATAAAAAGAACGCATACGTTTTTAAAACAAATAAGAAAAGCATCAGCAACAGCTATTTGTAATAAAAGGAAAACTTTCACCATTAAAGAACAAGGAAACAATTCTTCCATTTTTAATACGTTAAACAGCTAGTTGTTCAATTGGTTCCATGGTGATTCCACAGTTTCTAATAAGTCTGACAGTGCTATATTTAGGATTTAAAAAAAAACTAAACAGATACTGTTCATGGGAATATTTTTTCAGTGCATTTTCATGATCCAAAATAAAAGACTGCTCAAAACATGGAAAGGTTTTGCAATACGTTGCAATACATTGGAAACTAAGAGCAGGAACTTCATTTTATAACACAACGTACAAAATCAGCGCACTGCAGGTTGTGTAACAGGTGTGTCCAATGACTTTCCATGGAACAGTAGTTGTGAAAGAGGTTTCGATAGGAAACAAGAGTGGACATGGCTCACATCACTACACAGGGCAATGGGCTGCAAGGAATCAGTAGTGTTCATATTCCAGGAGTGGAGCAGTGATCTGATACGCACAGCACAACAGCTGACAGTGTTTCAACAGAACACTTCCAGCAGGATTGGAGGATTAGACTGTGAGGAATTTCCTGAATACAAATGGCTGTCGCTTTAATTTAAAAAAAAAAAACATACAAGAAAAAGTCTGGAGTGTAATCCAGTAAAGTCTAGTGGCAGAAAGGGGTAAGCAGAAGAAAACCTTTGCTGTTGTGGTGGCACTGTTCCTCAGCAGATAACCTTCAGGTTCATTGCTACCAGTGTTTAAATACAAAATTTAGATAGACACACCTATGCTACCTTAAAATGAATGCTCCTTCTCCCTTTGTACCAGTACTGCCTCTTAAGCAGTTCATAAAAGGTCATACAAAACATAAAAAAAGAAATACAAAAGCAATGCAAAACCACATACAGTACGTACAGTATTTTGACATTTCTACAAAACAAACATCTTCGTATACATATATATCCAAGTCAAGACTGCTTCATACCATGTTAAACCACAACAAAAATACTACAGCAGAGGATGGCTGTAGAGAAAATGTCACATATCACACAAATCTCAGACGAGTTTCAAAAGTAAATAAAAAAACAGCCCAAATGTTATACAGACATGATAATTAAAATACCAGACTTTTCTCCCTTTTATTTTAATTAATCCTCTATTTTTGCCCTTTAAGGCCCTTGGTTGTAAAAAGTCTATCTCACTGCTAATGTTACCCTTTAGAAAATCTCCCGTTACTGTCTTGTGCATAAGGAAATATTATTTCCTTATTCTTTAAAAAATTAAACCCTCATTAATTTCCATGTTTACTATTAGTTTTAATTTAGGACTATTTTATTGAGATTTAAGTATTTATGCAGGGAGCCCAATCTCCAGCAAACCACAATAACATTATTAATTACAACTATTTCAAATTTTATATGTTGTCTTGTTTTAGGGTAAGCCATAAACAGGCTCAGGCATCACTATAGTCTTCTGTACCTTACAGCTTTTCGTGATGTTCTACATCAGGTCTTAAATGAAACCCTTCTGGACACAGCCTATTACTTCTGTAGAAAGGCACCAGTACTCTATAGGTAATTGGGATAATTTGGGGTAATTGGGGTAATTTGGGTAAAAGTCAAAATAAAGGATATGAAAAACGATTTGCATCATGTGGTCATGATCAGATTTCTCACAGTAGAAGAAACTCCAAATATCTGAAGTGATGCTTCCATTTCAAAACCATTTACTTTCCTGCTTATTAAAGACATTAAGCTTACTTAACAACTAAATTTTTGTAAGAAAAAACAGTAACCATTTATGATCTGCACTTAAAATCACAAAAAGAAGGTTAAAAGGATAGGCAGTAAAATAATTACAGAAAGATATTTAATTCAAAGAGTAATGTGGACATAGGAGATTGGGGAAACCTGAATTTATTATTTGCTCAGCCACAGAATATTTATGTAACATAGATGCAAGGAAAGCCATTATACATATCAAAGAAAACTGGTTTAATATAAAATATGATCATATCCCTTACTAATAAGTGTCAGCTAAACAGGAATGATGTTACTCTTTGATTCCCAGATTTAAATCTTGGTTATTAGTGTTAATCCATGCTAATTCCTGAACATAATGTACACTCTACAACACAAAGTAGCTGCCCTTGCATTGTATTCACGCTTTTCAAGTACTGGTTCAACACCGCAACAGATCCTCTTTAAACTTTTCCATCACATTTTTTTTTAATATAACCCAATATGATTTGATTGGAATTGATCCATTAAGGATTCTGATGTTTTACATATGAAAAGAAGGGTTTGCATAGCACAACATGACTGCTGGTAAATATATCACCACTGCTCCTGGCCTCGATACGAAAAAGAACAGAAACAAATATTAAGTACGGTATATAAACACAGAGCTGAGGAAACGGATTCAAAGCATTTAACATTTTGTCTCACTTTAAGCCATTCAGGTTTTGACAGCCCGAGGACTTCAAATGAATTCTTAATATAGTATTGTCTTCTCCTTTTTGAACGAGGAAGAAAAATGTACCTAATATCCAAAGTGGTGAAGGAATTGATGTTTCTCTATTTTTAATTGGTCCCTTTACCTTATTACGAGAAGTTGGTTCGACAACAGAAATGCTATGAAATGCCATGGAGACAACTTTCTCTCTTCCCACCTGAAAACAAAAAATAAAATAAAAACAAAACTCTAATGTCAGCTCCACGAATTTTTAACATTATCTTTGAGAACAGCACGAACAGCTGTGGCTATGTGGAAATAGCAGTAGAAATATCACATTGGAGCAATCGCTCACTCACTCCACAAACACTCACCACCAAAATACTCATAAAAAGGTAAGGGGAGACAAATTCTTCCTGATGACTGACACACACACACACACACACACACACACACACCACAATAGTTCAAATGTTAATTATTTTCATTGGAAAGCATAATATAAACTGTAGACTGGCACGCATTTCGATGGATTTGAATAACTAGCGAATAGGTATTCACTCCACTTATTCACAGTTGCTTTTTAAGGAGGATGAACAACTCGTAAAGAGTTTCAGAAAGGACGTGTCCTAAGCTAAAAGCTACTCAGTTCAGAGTTGTGTCCCCTTTGGTACCATTTTGAAATTGAACAGAATTCCCTACTTGAGACAAGCTGTTGGCGATGTGAACAAGGGGCCAAATTATTAACTGGATATTTACAAACCGATTAGATAAGTGAGTCTAACTGTGCACAGCCCCACAATACTGTGCGGAGGCCAGAATGGACAAAAAGTAAAAAATCTGAAACAGAGCAGAGATTAAAAAAAGATTGCTGAGTGGATTAGAGTCCAGTTAGAAGTTGGGCAAGAAGTGTTGCAGTTCACAAATGGAACCAACATGTGTCTGAAAACTGATGTACTGTATGAGAAAAACTTGATGTTTAATAAACGTACACAACAAGCTACATGGTGGTTCTGTAAAAAAATACTACTGAGTTACTGGGGTAATTAACATTTTTCCATATCCCCATTGGATTGGTGTGCCCCCTTTCAGCATCTGAGTCATCTTATTTTTGTGTTCTTATTTTCACATAAAAATATACATTATACAGTACATTTACTTCTGATTTATAAAGGTGTTGTGTACAGTATTACATGGTTGTAACAAATATCGAATTAATGTTTTACTAACAAAACCAGGTTAAATACCTGTGTAATCAGGCTAACATTCCTCTTTATTTCAATTTTGTCAACATTTTGAATTATGCCAATTACATTTTTTATCTGTACCTTGATTTATAACAATGTTTTTAAAAAGTGTACATTTGTGCTAGAACATTTAAGAGGGCATTTAAAAGGATTTACTTTTAGTTCCTTAACAACTCACATTGATGAATTTAGGTCCACTGTGCCATATTCTCTTAGGTATGTCCACCTTTTAAATATTTGCAGCATAATTTCAATTACAACCAAAAGGCAAAAAAATACTCTACTTTCAAATGATTTATAGGCCGGCACTTTTTCTCAAAAACAAATACTGCATATGTTGAGTACTTGCAAAAATGCTGAAATGTGCACTGCTATACAACTGCAGTACATTGTTAATTGTGCAGACTTGAACAACAGGCAATTTAACTAGTTCTAAAAAAACTTAAATGGGTCTTAATTCTTAGCTTTACAGTCTAAAATTAAAGCCAACATTACATTAAACTATAAAAGCTAACCATGGGTAAATAATGCTTAAGAATCACTGCTGCAGAGATAACACAGGGCATTCGAGACACAAACTGTATGGCATTGATATTGATTGTTGTAAGGAATGTTACTTGAAAAAGAATCTCAGGAAATGCTTCCCACACAGACAAAACCGCAAGAAAAACTCATTAACTGTCAAACATGCATTATTTCATATTGAGGAAGGAAAAGTTGGATTGTACTGTGCTGATGAAAACATTAACTTACTGATTGTACTCTACTCTTGGTGCTCCTCTCAAAATATAATCAAATTTGAAGCACAGCACATGCAGAGTGCTAACCCCACAGTTTCAGAGAACAAACCATCATCAGCATCTTCTAACAAGAAGAAACACACAAACTGCCTTGTGCTTTCTTGATTCCAAAATTTAAGGACACATTTTATGCATTGAAAACTTACTCAACTTACTTTTTGGACATGTCAAAGCATAATAGCTGACATGCAGAACTTTCATTTTCCAAAGCACTGTTGAATGAAATTGTGAATCGACAGTGGTGCAAATAAACCACATTTATAGATATATACACGTCTAGGACAACACATAAAATGAAAAACCTACCTAAACTGCATTAAATAGTGCATGCTACAGAACTTCACATGAGGTGGATAGGATTGTGAGTAGTGGAGATCGGAGGCAAAAAAATAATTTGTAATGAATTCTGATGTCTGTTGCTGCCATGGCAGAACATGTCTGTGAAAGTTCATTCTCCCCATCTCTCCCTTGACGTTCTCTTTCCAGTGTTGAACTGACCCCTTGTTTCCTCGTTAAAACTCTGAATTTACAGGCCCTGGCAGGGAGATCTAGTTAAATCCTGTGTCGGTGTGGTAGCTAGGGTGGCTGTCGGCTGTCAGCTGAGTGGTTTCTGTGGCTGAGGATGGCTGCATCACAATTGGGGCCTCTCCCTCTGCGAGAGAAACAAATGGCACATGTTAGGCAAGGTGAAGTGCGTCTGTCTTCTACACAACTTCTCGTGCTATGTTATCTCGACAAGACAACATCTCTGTCCTCATCTGCAGAAAGTGAAAAGCCACAGGCAACGTTTCGGGTAAGGAGCAGTCTGCAGAAACCCCCCTGTGTTGTGTTAAAATGAAAAACTACAGCATTATTAGGCTCGACTTATCAGTGGGAATATGGAATACAAAGTAAATCACGCACAATTTCATTTATGCAATAAGAACTTAATTAGAAATTTAGTTATCATCTTCCAATACCAACATTTTTCCTTTTATTTTAAGGTATTAATTTCAAGTTTTACAATGACAAATGCATAACTTTGTCACAGTTAACACATATAGCTATTTAACTTCACTGTGTTAAGTATATCAGGTCTTAATTCTACGCTGCATTCTAGGGTCTCTTCTTTGCAAAATCTGAAGATACATTCAGGGCAACCTTCGAATTTCTTTCCAATTAAGCCACACTTGAAAGACCACAATTTACTGGAGTTAGAAAAAAATATGTAGCCAAAGGGGAGTGCTTGTATTGAAATAACAGTCAGTCATGTGAATAGAGTTAAATATTTATCTAATATTCCGTCATGGACAAACAGATGTAAGAAGGTGAAAGGGGGCCCATCTTCTCTTCCCTAATGACTGAGTCATAGACATCAGAGACTACTCTTCTGGAAAATAAACTTTTCAATTCTTTGACAAGTCACATGGGGAAACCCTTAATTAATACAGAAACACAGGATTACAGCCTGAGCTATGGGAAACCATACTCATTCTAATACCAAACGTACTAGAACTGATCTGAACATTGGGATGAATACAACACCATCAGTGACAGTCAACAGCAAAACACATACACATTTCAGTTCAATCACACTCTCACAAATTACATTCCAATATGATATTCATTCCCATCATGTGATTCTTCAAAGAGGAGGGAAACAAATCAAGGACTTCCGATTAACAAGAGGATTTTTAAGATCAAAAATGGAAATCTCATCTGATATATAAACATATATTATTTAAAAGATTCACAATTCAAAAAGGCCAAACTAGTCAGAACACCAACAAAAAAGAAGAACAGAGTAAAATCAGCAACACAACTATATTAGCAACAGATGAAACAATGAAAAATCATTGTGTTATGTTAGAGTTTAGTAATTGAATAATATGAAAATTACAACCAGCCTGAAGTATGACTACATATATGGGAAAAGGTGAATCCAGATTTTAGACAGATAATATTCAAACAAGACTTTGCTTTGGGAAATGAGTCAAAATAAAGGAAGTGAAGAAATGTAAGATCACAATGGTCCTGGCCACTACTACAATCTATTTTATTTGGCAAGAAAGAAAGCTATATAAAGGATGTTTTCTGAAAATAAACTGAAGCTGAATAGAAAACTAGATGGACTTCACCCGCAAAAATTATTAGAGCCAGTATACAGTAAATTAGAGCCAGTAAAAAAGTCAGCCCTGGTGCTCTAAAATCTCTCTCTCATTCGTGGGAAAGCTCTTGTTCCTTTTTAAAGAATGACCACAGCGCAGGAGTCAGCGGCTCAGAGCCTGCCTGGTCTTCACCTCACCTCTCTCGTCAGACTGTAGCTGTGCTTCCAGGTCTTCCGGGGAGACGTAGAACTCGTGCTCCTCGCCCTCGGGAGGTTTGGGTTTACACTTCCCACAGCAGCAGTTACAGCAGCAGCACAGGCAGCAGCAGAAGTAGCAGCCTGTTATCAGGCCGCAGAACACGAACAGGGCCTGCAGGGCGAGAGCACGAGGTGCGCTGTAAGAGGCTACTGCAGCGTGACAGACAGTCGTCCACACACTTATAATAATAATAATTTTATATAACAGTTTTACAGAAAAGTTCAAAATTAAAATAGCAACAAACACTGGAGATAAAATTATCACAGATAAACAGAAGGGTTTATAATGTAATAGAAGAAAGGGGCAAACAGACATCAATTAAATAAAAGCCTTTCTAAAGAAGGTTTTGCGCCTGGATTTGAAAGAGTTGAGGGAAGACAAACGAAGGCTGAGAAGTGGGGAAATATGAAGATAAAAGGTCAGAATGGTACTATGGCGCCAAGCCATGTAGAGCCTTATAAGTGAGCAGCATTCTGTTCCTGACCAAATTCCACTTAGAAATGTACTATGATTTAAAAATTCTGCATTCTCCGGAGATGATTGATTCTTTATAAAATGCTGCAAATAGGTGAAACTGGTCCCAACTGTAATCTTTAAACAAAACCCCAGATCTGCAGTCTAATGAATGAGCACATGACGCACAGACGCACATGTGAACATTGGCTGCCACTCCTTCAATTAAACTGAACAATTTAATTTACCGCATGAGTGCTGACAATAGCATGGCCCTGGCTTGTCTTACCTTTGCCCACCAGCTGGACAGCACAAAGTACGTATTGACATTCTCCTCCCCAAACTGCTCTGCCACGTACAGCCCCAGAGAGCCGTACTTGTCGTAGATGTTGCGCTTTGTGGGGTCGTTCAGGATCGCATGGGCGTTGTTGATCTCTTTAAACTTTTCTGCAGCTTCTGGGTTGTCTGGATTCTTGTCAGGGTGATACTTCAGTGCAAGTTTCCTGTGTGAAATCATTCCCCTTTATTTCACCTCCACTACACAAAATTACATAAAAGTCAAATCTAAGTGCAAGTGTGGGTAAAATCAGAAATAAGTGAAAGAGGAAATCAAGAGTTTTGCTCCAGGGATCCAAGTAACTGCTGAAACCTTTGGTACATGTATGTTTTAAAATAAACCCTACACCTTTCATGTACAGATCTTGTGTATGTGCAATAACCAGAAGTTTAGATGGCTAGTAACACAACTGCTGGAAGTATTTTGAAACTATTTATTAGTTTCAATATTAGTATTGACATAGCTGCAATGTTTTAACACAAATACTGGTGCTTTACTCAGTAAGCTTCCTTAGTTTGAACAAAAAAACAACAAAAGTTTATGAGTTAATACTGCCACGAAATGACAAACAAAATGCGACTTCCAGCTTTTGCTGTTTCTAGGTAAAGGCACACAAGACGGACAGTTACCAAACCAGTCCAGTGTCTCCCTCTTGTGGACTTCAGTACAAATTCAATATTAAATTAAGAAAAAAAGCACAGCTGTGCAGCAAGAAATATTTGTGCTATTTTACTGCATATGCTTTATATTATGGTTATTCTTTTCTCCTTTTCCCAATTGCCACAGATTTTTTGAGGCAGCAGACTGAGCTTCAGGTGCATTAGTTGTCCTGTAGTCTAAATCTACCCTGCATCACAAGAAATTTAGTTATGCATTAAAACTGCATTATTTTAAAATGTTGTAACATGCATCTATAAACTGCCATTTAAACTGAGCAAAATAAAAGAATTTATGCTGTTTTTTATGCTACACTGAGAAAATTAAATGGTCTGCAATATATCTCTTAAGAAGTATGTACTGAGGTCACTTTGTCTGAGGTTACTCTCATGTTTCCAACACTTTAAAACCGATCAAACACATTTTCATAAAAAGAAGAAGCAGAAAGACAGACTAAAGAAGCAAAAGAAAACACTTGTTGACATTTGAGGAAATGTGCTTAAGGCGCTTGTTTTTGCACTAGAATTTCTCCTTCCTTTTAATTTGATAGGAAATTGCCATTTTATTGTAAACACAAAATTAAATCCCTTGGGTAGAACAAGATTAACATTCTGGATGGTTATACTAACAATAACGTATAATCTTAAAGTCACCTGACCTGTATGTATTTGATGCAACCTGCACTAAGCTCTTTACAAGTGAATGCTGGGCAAGCAGAAGGAGCTGGAGAGATTCTGTTTAGAGAAGTTGTTAGAAATATGCCTAGCACTCTGTAAAAGCACTGAAATGCCTCCAGTGCATTATAGGCTAAAACCACAAAAAAGGAACCGCAATACTCAATGCCAGGAAATGAATTATTCTTCTATTAGTTTATTAATTCTGCTGTATCTTAAGAATTAGGGCAATTAAACTGCATCATATTACACTATAATAGAAAACAAGGTGTTGAAGTAACTGAAAGCAATTACTATACCGCAATAAGTAACCAAAAGCTATTTATTGGTTTTACAGAAAAAGCACATTTGTCTAGAATCGACAAATGTAATAGAAAATATTCACAGCCTCCTGCCCTCAGAGAATTTGTTTACAAAATTCAATAGCTTGTGTAAAAGTGAACCAGGCACAGCATAAGAAATGCACACCTGAGCCAGGTGTAAAGGGGCAAAGCAGTTTACCTGTAAGATTTCTTGATGTCGTCTGGTGTGGCATTTTTGTCGATGCCAAGGACATGATAGAGAGTCTCCCCAGATGTGGACAGGGATCGCTGCCTCTGCTGCTCTGCCATCTTTTACTTCCTGGGCAACCTGGAGACAACAAGTTACCACATCACTAGGCTGTAAGGGAGCAGCTGAAATTAAGGCCTTAGACAGAGAAAAACAAAACACAGCCCGAGTCATGACGTCTGGCAAACGCAATTAATTATGCTTAAAATATTGCTTTTGTGAATACCTAGGAAACACAAAAATCAATAAATTGACTGGGACCAAATGAAAAACCTGAAAACGCATAAAGCTCAGCATCACACATTTTCCCACTTTACAGGATTTCTGAAAAAAAATCTGACATTTCAAAGGCTTTCATAATTGGCAGTACACGACAGCCAAGTGAATTCACACATGCAGATTGCTGTATAATTTCGAGCTAGTAGCACGTGTTTCATTTGAATGACAGATCACCACTGATGGGTGGTGAATAATTACACAGCACACAAACACAATACTGAAATATGGAAAACAGAAAGATTAACTGTATTTAGAAAGACTAACCATATTTGGAATTGTGCTACACCATAAAAGCAGACTGTTCACATAGCCAAATGTATGCACTGTAATCTATAAATCTCACCAGTTAAACAGAACAGGGCACAATGTTCTGTGTGGGTATTCAAGTTTCAAAAATATTTCTTTAAAAAAAAGTGAAACTTCATTTGGAATTAAACAAAATGGGACAATTTGGGAAAGTGAGTGCATACTTTTGTGAAGCACTGTATATACATTACATACATGCCATAGATATATCTGGAAAATATCAATTTTAGATAATGGCCACAAAAGAATACAAAATGGTGCTCAAACATTTTTTTTTTACAAAGTAAAAGGTTTGATAAACCTCCCTCAGCTGTATTATATATAAAAGTGGTTCTCATCTCCTGAGAGACTGCTGTGTCTGCTAGTTTTCATTCAAACTGGGTCCTTAATCACCAGTGCTAATTGAAGCATGTAATTGATCTGCTTGCTCCTTTAGACTTTTTTCTACACTCAAGATTTTGGTTTCAGAAACACCCTAGTTAAAGCATACTTTTTCCACCAAAAAGAATTGTATGCAGTCTCTCCTCAACTTGTCAATTAAGAATTAGCTCCCTTATTCTTTTACCAAAAAGCTATTGTATGTATGAGCTACGCATGTTGAACATTGATAGATGAGAATCACTACATATCAAAGGCTTCATTTTAGCTCACAGTCCTGAATGTGTGTAGTTCTGAAAATAACTGCAAACCTAATACAAAACTTTAACAGCCAACAGAACATTTAAAAATGAAAAAATTGAAATCAGTTTATTCCTGTGTTTAAGAAATTAAGTACAGCAATCCATAACACACAGTGCTACCCCCTATTCCATCACTGATACAAAAGATTAAAATTACTGCACTGGGTTTCCAAGGCATCTGAAGTCACTATACCTATGCAATCAATGTGGCACTGAATCAAATGACCACATTTATCAACAGCTCAATTATCACAAGAAACCTAACAGCCTCTTCTCCCTCTGCATTACTGGAAGTGTGCAGGAACACTATCCTGATGTATAATCTGACAGCTTGTCAAGAAACATTAACAGATTAGCCTGACTACACAGAGCAGGATCTGTGATGAGTTATTTCTGAACTGCAGACATGTGCAGCCATGAGTTTTAAAGCAGCTAAAGCAACAGGGCTTCAGTGTCCTGCTAGCTCTGCGTAACTGCAGTGACATGCTGCAATCTTCAAATAATTGGGGGAAGCGGAAATCATCCTCCTTCTCTTCGATATTCAGAGCTTTTGTGTTTGTAATAGAAAGTAGTTTTAGCAATACAGGTTTAGCAATATCATAAGCAATTTCAATCACAAAATCTGATTCAAGTCAAATCATGCCTGACAATGCCAATTTCTAACAAATTTTCCATCAGCTCAATAGAATCACAGATACATAGTGATGAAAACCTGTAACCATCCATTTGATCAATATGCAAAAAAATATCAAAAATATGCACTGAACAATTAGAAAGGCTGACTTAAATGAAGCAAACTACTTAAAAACTGACAGGTATTAAAAACACAACAAATGCTAATGGCTCCAATACTCATTTGTTGCGTTTTTAACACATATGCGATAACATTGAGTAAATGTCACAACCTTCAAATACGAAATACAAAGGCCTGTTTGACCCACATTCACAGAAACATAAAATTGATAAAAAAATAAGAAGTCACACATAAGTTACTTTAGCATAAAATCTAAGTATAAAGTCTTTAGCATGAAATCTCACACCTGAAGAAGGCTCCATAGCCAAAATGTTGTGTTTCTTTCCTTCTTTTTAAGCATGGAATAAACCTTTACTTTCCTTTAAAATCTACCAAGGCTCATTCTAATTTAAAAAAACAAACATTTTTGGCTATAGAATGGGAAATATACTACACATAACCTAATATGTGATGGAAATAGTACTGTTTGGTAGGAAGTTCTCTTGGATTGATAGCAGTATATCTAGTGCTAAAATTTTGAAATGATGTTATTTAATTTCGCTGTTGCTGCTGCTGTTCTGTGTTTGTGTTTGGTGTTTCCTTAATATGTTCTTGTTGAAGAATACATACAAATAAGTATTTCATTGCACTTATGCATATAACAAATAAACTGAACTGAATTTCCTTTACAAAAACAGCCAGTGCTGCTCTTTCAAGGTCCTTTTATTGCTGCCAGATCTCGGCAGCTCTGGTGGGTTATTAAGCCTGATTACTCCTCGAGCTTCCCTGACTACAACAGCCCTGCAATGCAGCGGCTTTCCCTCTGCACCATATGGACAAGCTAAATCTCTAACAGCAACCTCTTTTCACTTACCCAGATCTCCAGCATGACAACTGAAATGAGACCTGTACTTACACACATGATGGAGGGCTCTTGAAATCTCAGCCATTTAGAGCCAGGCCATTGTATTTATGTAAGGCATTAAAATATGCTTTTTGGGGAAGCACAAAAACCCATCCCTTTCTTGAAATAAGTTCTGAGAATTTGCACTGTCATGTTGTATACAACGGAAAGGTGCCGCGCACAGGAGTCATTAGAAGTCAGAGCAAAGAAATTACGATTGCTGTCCACCAGCTCCGCTCTGGGTCTGCTCCCATCTCCCTGCTCCGCATGCATCAAAATCATGTATGGGAGGGCAGCTGGGGATGGATCTACAAATGTCCTTGTACAGGCATCCAAGAAACAAAAAAAGAAGATAATGCGAATTACGCAAATATTGCAGGAGTGCTATGCAATTGTATGTGCAATTACTGTATGGTATGTACCCTACAACATCATATTGCTTCAGGACTCACTGAAAATAAGAACATCTATTAAAAAAATCAGCAGGTTAAAGTACAAAAATGGTTGCTAATGTTGCTGCCAAATACGACTCCCTTGGAGCTATGTAAAGAATCCCTGTAAAAACATGCCATTGCATTTCAGTACAACTATAATGTATGAGTACTGTTTATGAGAACCAGAACGTGTCAGCCAGCTCAGTGCTACAGTGGTCTGCTATCCTGATCCTGGAGACCCCCAATCAATTTACAGTTTACTTATTTGCAAAAAATGGGAACAAAGACATTTGAGATTTTGGTCCCAAACCAAACTCTAAAGTACTCTAAAGTCAAATAATCTCCTGATTAACTGATCACAAAATTACTTCATGTCTGGTGATTTAATGGTCATTTCTAAAACCTTCTAGACTGGGGCTCTCCAGGACCAGGGTTGGTTACCTCTGCTATACAACCTAAAAACATCTGTCACCAAAGTAAGACCAATGACTCTGATGCACACATCTGATCAGTCTGGACAAGTAGGGTTACATGGGGGAATTGAACTGACCTTAGTTTCACATTCATTGACTTTTCTCTGTAATTGCTTTGACGTAGCCATGGCAATTGCCTGTGACATCAGAGCTCAATGAAGCACCTTTAAGTACCATCAAACCTCAGGGTTATTGGTTTAATTTCTTTTAAAAGGTCCCTATATTTCACGGAATCACTGCACAAGGTTAGGAATACTATTTTTTAAAGGTCCCTTGTAGGTAACTATTAATAATGGCTTAAACCACCGGTTTCATAGATCGTTATCAGCTCTAATTCTGGACTATATTATTTTAATTAGGTGGCCAATTCTGGCACTAAGGATCAGTAAATCACCCTTATTTTCAACAATACTGTGAGACATTCAAAAGTGCATTTTAAGATTTATGAAGCAAAACTGAGAAAAACACCATTATGTATACAAGAGGCAAAGGTTTAATCAAAAGGATTTTAATTTTCAGTAATTCCTGCCTCACACTTGGTATTTCAATCTGTCAACAATTTGAGCAAAACAGAACTAAAAAGTGTTCTGTTAATAAATCCTGAATCTGGTTGCATTGTTCCTCAGATGGAGGCAGTATTAAGCTTGCTCCAGGTCGAATCAGGTTTCCTTTAATCTAATAAGTGTTGTATGTTAACATCCAGGGTCATACAGTCTTAAATACAAATGTCTTCCACATGGCAGCCTTCCATGAGCTTTTTATTACGTTAATTCTTTTAAATAATGCTACTTGCTTGTTTTCAACACATGCAAATTCAAATGCCATTGTAGTACCATTAATCAGTACTTTATAATTACAATAAGGTGCTCTGATCAGCTTATTGACCATTCCACAACAAAGACACAGCCTGCTTTTCTATGATCCATATGTGCCCTTCTTAACTGGACAAACACTCCCAAGCTGCTGGGCTTCTTCATTAAAGCAACTGATCTCTCTTTGATGTAATCTCTTGGCAGCAGACTGCAATCCACACCCCCTTACCACTCTTTTTCACTTCCTTCTACTCCAAATTAAATGGCCTTCTCTGCTCTTTAAATGTTTTTTTCTATTTCGTGCAAAACCCCCTCCTCTAGATGCTATGGAGTTCTGTGTGAAATCCTGTAGGTCTGCTGCAGCTGGTGAAAACAAAAAAATTAAAGACAACAGCAACTGGCAAGTACAAAAGACAGCTTGGACCACCTACAGTGCATGAGTAACTGGAAATCCACTTACATGACATTTTATGCAGCTTTTTCCCCCCACTATGTTTTTGTTTTTAGATGCAACTTTTAAATAAGGATCATTTACAAATTCTCAAATGAAAAGTGATTGATGACTTCAGAATGTCTATTCAAGAGAAAAAGAGTTTCAAGAGTGTAAGTTCAATTTAATATATGTGATCAACAGAGGAACACCTGCCTTCAGTATTAATTATTAATATTAATAGCATTATAAAACAGTAATGAAAAATTAAAGTAATTTTAACTATGTGAATCCATTATTAATTGTGCTGCTTAAACTGTGAAACAACAGTCTACTAAAATCATACCAGTTCATGTCTAATCCTCATTTCCCTACAGTAGGTCCCTTTTATGACCTGATTTAGGACTGTTATTGCAGCGGACGACACTGAACTGATGCCTTGCAGCATACAGCCACATAACTGCAGAAATATCACAACAATAACACCATGACTGCAAGATTCTGTTTCCTCATGATGCTCAGCCTGCGCTAGATAATCCTACCTGCTGGTCACAGTGTGTTCTGCCTGGTGTTGCATAGATTAACACGGACTAGGATGTCTGAAGCACCCTTTTCCTCTTTCTGAAATGAATTATGTATGTATTACAGAACATTCTACTTTAGAAAAGAACAAATAATCTTTGGAATAAAATGATTACATTCTCCTTCCATATTTAGTAGCACTATAATGCATTTATCGCCTGTTACTTTCTTGAGAGCACAAGGTATCTCGCCATCTGGTGTTAGCAGGGAATGATACAAGTGAGTAATTACAGGAGGATAAGTAGAAAGCAGTTACCCTGGCAATACGTTCTGAGAGGTGCCCTTTTTTCTCCATTCTTATTTGCACAGAAGATACACCCTGACTGTGCTGTTAAATAGATTAAACTTCTGTGTTTGCAAAGTCTGTTGTCAATAAAGTAATGACCATTACAGATATGATCTCACATACAAACCAGGCTATCATGCCTCAGTATGCTCCATTACAGCTGCTGAAATAAAACACTCTGTCCACGACATAAAAAAAACAGCCACATAATAACAAAGACCTGATTACCTTTTATTTCTTTTCCAGACTTCCTGTCAGGGTTCATTTGCCCGAGTTTAAAGCTGCTCTTTCATTTTTACACTTTTGCAAAATGTCACAGGAATGTTAAAGACCAAGTTGTCAAAACCTTGGTTTAACATCTCATCCAGTGGATGACATCTCCTACATACCAATGTATTCAGTCACTGGTTTTGGAAATTCTGGTTCACAGGGAGGAGCACTACCTACTGGTCCATCACTAGCACTTACATGTCTCCTATTCCATTACTGACCAGGCCAAGCCATGCATCTACACTGTATTCACAAGTAGGATGAATTACTGCATGCATTCTGTGCACAGGCTAATTCTGGAATTATACATCTAAATACCAAACATACAGTATATACACATCTATATACCTCATCATAACTACTACCAACCTTAATTTGTGGTCATCGAGACTACAAACGAAACAAAACTTACAACTATTTTTCTTAAAACGCATGAGAGATTCTTTCAAACTAGAGTTGCAACGGCAGCATCGTGAACCATTAGATGTATGAGCCAGCCTAAGCAGAAAGTGTCTCTTACAGAGACTAGCGACCCTTTATTTAGCAAATTTGCAAGTGTTGCCTCATTAATAAGATCTGACCGTTATCCTGTGACAGGTCTTGTTGTCTGTAGCTACCATGAGATCAAGCAACTTCTCCCAAAAAAGGGATAGCTTGTATTTCAATAATCACAGCTTCTGTTAAAAGTGGATAAATGCTCCAGTTGGAGGTGCTGTGAAGAAGAGATGATCTAACCGTTGGGGGAATGCTGGAATATGCCTTGAGACACTGCGGTTACTGGTGGTTAACTCAGTGTTTGCCATTTCCACACACACACAGTCATTCACCTCTCATTCCCCTCCCTCCCAGCTTCCTCGAGGGCGAAGATAAGCTCCACCACAGTCACAATCTTATGATCTGAAGTTTCGAAAACAGGACTGAACACAAAGAATGATTGCATGACGCAAAGATGATGACACAAAGATGATGATGCAAAGAGTCATTGCGCTTGTCTTCCCTTTTTTCACAAGTATGTTATTTAAGGCTGTTGCTCATTAACCCTGTAGGCAAGTACTTAGTGGTGCACCAATGAATCAATGCATTGATTAGTGCTCCTGCCCTTAAATGTTCTGATTTCTTCTGATGCCAGTTTGCATTGAACGCTCAAGAGTCAGTATTGGAATGAACTGAGAAGTTTAATATTGAGTCTTATGCTTTTTGGTCACTAAAAAGGGATGTTTCACCAAAAGCATGTTTCATTCATGATACTTTTAAAACTGCAAGTATGAAAACCTTTTTGATAATTTTGTATTTGTATTATACAGAACACTTTTGTAGGCTATATAAAGCTTGCAGGATTTTTTAGTTTATACGACAGTCCATAAACATTTTGCTTTGCTTTTGAATAAACAATGCAGTACAGACACTATTTTTTTATTAAAACAATATTAAAGAGGCATCTGATGTAGACTTTTAGTTTTTTTTTTCTCAAGTGACAATATAAATGGCTTGAATTTAAATTATTTAGAGGAAACCTTTATCTAAGTAAATTTAAGTTAAGTCTGTTTTGTTTATTGTGTGAAAGATTTTTAGCAAAACAAAATGTCAATGCATCAAATACTTTTGATATTTGACAACTGGGATCCAAACCCTAAAACGATACTTCTTTCACTTTCAGTTACAGAGGTGTGAAATGGGCAGTACCTACTTTGGCTAAGCATATCTTTAACATCTTTATTGAAATATTAAGAGCTCCCACCATTTCAAAATGGACAATTCTGAAGATATGTTTTTAAATGTAGTTAATTACAGACCTAATGAAAGGAACCTTTAATACAGAAAGCATATATATGCAGCAGAAATGTCAAACTATATTTTTCACATTTTCACATGCACAGTGCACATTTTAAGGTGTCTTTAAAAAGTGCAACCATAGTATAACACTCATCCTTTACAAAGTACACATTAGTAAACAAAATCTGAGGAAAGGAAGATGATTTAAATAGACAGATCCATATTTTTTCAAAGATCACGTAATTTAAGCTACACTTGTATTTCATGTATCCTCTGTGAATCCTCACTTTTAAATACCTCTTGAAAAAGCAGGCACCTTAAAATATTGAAAAATTATACCACCCAATGAACTGCAGGTTTCTTTGTTGATGGCAAAATGTTAACTGCATAGTTACAGTGATTAATCTAGCACTTCAACAGCAAGAGAATCAACAAGTGAAACAGTCACCTAGTCTTTACAAATACAAAGACCAATGTAATGTTTTAAGAGATGGATATTATAAACAACACTGGCACATTAATACAGTGTATTACAGGGCTAAGGCAACGTTTGAGTCTGTTGTTCTCTCATTTGACTTAATCACTAAGTGGTGATCACAGCATAAAGAACATACACCTGCAGTATAATTTAACATTGCATTTTAATAATAACATTATATGAGGCTCCTAATTCTGCACATTTTCATACAAAAATGTCAGTCCCAATTAATCCCAACTGATCAGGGATTTACAATATTAAAGAAACATACCAATAAATGCAACAGCTCTAAAAATCCAGGTCTTATTCATGTGTAAACTGAAAACTACACCAGTTATACTTAATCTATAACATTAGCTTAAGTATTGTCTTGTATGAATGATCTATTCTCCTATCACAAGCAGTCATAAAATAAGCATTATGGTACGAGTAAATGCTTACTATAAAAACAGGATAACAGACTTCAACATGTTGGTCTTGAATGAAAGTGTTTCCACTAAAACCTATTAACCCTCTAGTTAAACTGTAGGTTACCCTCAATTTCAATCAATACACTGTAATATGATAACTTCATTATGCCCTACAGGTACTGTACATACAGCTGCTTTCACTCTCCATACAGGTGCACTAATGCTTTTCAGTGACAAAAAAACATTTAATACCCAACATCTGTTTCCTTTAAATTCTCTTTCAGTGTGTTTTAGTGCTAGGTGGAGTTAGTTAATTTGAACTCTCTCTGCAGGCTAACTTGCAGGCTAGCATTGCATTGCATTGCTAGCTAGCATTAGCATTGCAGGCTAAATTGAGCACAATATGTTTAGCAGAAAAGGAAGAGCGTGCACATGCAGAACCACCTCATTTTGGAATATTTCCACTTCAAGCTCCATTTTTATTTGATCCTTATTTTTGTTATTCATTTCCTGACAGAAAACTGCATTTCTTGTTTACACCTTCCACAATGGTACTGTATGGTGCAATTCCCAGCAACAGCTTCCTGCATAACTAGTAGTTCAATAAGACAGACAACTCCAATGCATACTGATCTTCACCTTCCTTTTGTTTTCCATGTCTATTTTACTTCAAGCTTTTCTTAGCACAGTCACTAAGAAAATGTTCCACAAATTAGTAACCCATTCTACTAAGGAGCAAAACTCTCTTGACTAAGTAGTTAGTCAGTACTATGTGCATCGCACAAGCTATCTTAATAAACCAAAACTCCATGGAGAAAGAAATGCTTTAGCTGAGACAAGAACTTAAAAGAACGCAGTGCTCTTCAGATTTCACTTTTTCCCCTACGGTTTCCAAAGGAGAAAGAAAATCCCAGGCTAAGCAGAGATTTGGTCACCTGTCTGTAGAGATCCTCAGACGACAGCTGAACACTCGAAATATGCCCGAGAGATTTTTTAGAGGGGGGGAATGCAAAGAGAACAAATGTGCAAGCATGTGGAGAATAATAACTTCATGGATTCATTTTCTTCCAAAAATATAAAACATGATTGAACACATACTGGATTTTCATTTTGTTCCCCAAAGTTACATTTCTTCTAGTGCTGATGCCTTCATACTGACGTACACACTTTAACAAATACTGCTTATTGCATTAAGGCAACTGGAAAGGTCTGTTACCTTACCTGAGTGTGCACTCAGGGTAGATTGGAAACTCATTCATGAGGAAATCTCTAATTCAGATGGAATTAGTACTACTTTATAGTACTCCCTTTCTCTAAGGATCATTCTGCTAGTCACATAAAAAGTCTTAACCCAAATCCAGCTTGGCATCAGTCTAACAACCATCATGTTACTAATGATGCCATAGTCACAACAAAAAAGCATGTTATACCCTGAGTCAGATAACTGTCATAACTCCCCAAAGAGAGAGCACTGAATATTATTTTCTAGTACCACAAAGCCCAACTTGTGTCACCCCAGAATCAAGCTTCTGGTACATTCATTGATCACAGACACCAAAAGGACTATAAAGGACTGCATGAGATTTAATAGCACCCAAATCACTTTAATTAATTAGCTAATGGAGGCAAGCATCAATTCTGCTTTTCCGAAAGTGCATTTGCTGTGGGATGCACTGCAAACTGCATCCACAACAAAAGGAAAATATCACTGAATCTGCAATGTATCAACCAGGAGCTAAACAACCTAAGATTATTAAAGGTAGGTATATACCTGTAATTTAACTCTATACTATATTAAAATGACTGGAGTTCTGTAAAGATTAGGCAGAAAAAAATCAAAGGTAAAATTTGTACCAATCAAATTCTTCAGTGTAAAAGAAAAAAAACCCATAGAAAACTTCAATTATAAAACCTATTTATATTCTGTAATTCGAACTTCAATTGCAGTTTGAAATGATTCAATTCCTCATTCTTCTCCAGAACTACAAAAAATAGGCTGTAGCGTAAAATTAACTGACAGCAAGTAAACAAGAAAATGCAAGCAGAGTAGGGAAATTGAAATAAAATGAATGAAACATTTTTGTCTACTTTATGAAATAAAGTAAATATAAGTTAGTCCCAGCACAAAGTGAAACTACTTCATACCTCTATCATGTGATCGATCATGTGATCATGTGACCGATCACATGATACTGGGAACTTCCACCTTGGTTTCATTCTCAGTACTCCATATGGGGCAGGCAAAAGTGCCAGAAGGTAGTATTGAATTATCAGGGCTTCGGACAAGGAAACAAACACTTAATTATGTTTGAAGGTAATAAGAAAATGTGCATGGAAATTTGAGAGATCTATTTCAATGGTACAGAGCTACATATTTGCTACTTATTCATTAAGTAGTTCAGGTGGGTAGTGCGTAGGCTGCTAAGGAACAAGTAATAGGTTTATTCCATGCTGAAAAGAGAAGAAAGAAAACACAACATTTTGGCCATGGAGCCTTCTTCAGGTGTGAGCAATTCACCTGAAGAAGGCTCCACGGCCGAAACATTGTGTTTTCTTTCTTCTCTTTTCAGCATGGAATAAACCTATTACTCGTCACTTATTCATCAATACATGTCAAGTCAAAGAACATGTCTTTGGTTAAATGAAATCCACTGAAAATGTACTGATGACCAATCAGAAATCCCACATACACAACTTTTTTTTCAGCACCAAGTAAGAGATGGAGATCACAACTTACGCCCTATACCATCTTTCAAAACTGAAATGTTTATTTTAGAAACATTAACATGGAAGGGCTAGGAAATGGAATAAGGCTTAAGAAATCTGAGTTTAGAGTTAGAATTATTTAATTTCTCCTTCGTAAGATCTGTACCCATTTTAGTCCTCTTATATCGCTTTTCTCCTAGAGATTCATTTAGTGTCCCATGAGTTGCTGATTTTCAAATAAAATAAAATGGCTATTAAAATGGTGTAATTAAATGACTTTGTGGAATGTATCTGAAGATGGTGCTTAGTTAAAAAACAAAGGCATACCATCTTATCACTGAATAAACGGCTCTAACATTCATGTATCTTCCATTTATGAAGATACTAAGGATTCTGAAGTGCTTTTCAGCAGTGCATGAGCCTACACAATAACAGCACAATTAATATCTCTTTAATATGTCTTTGATTGTAACTGAAGTCATATCTTCAGCCCACCCTTCGCATACAAATCTTGAGACCTGCAGTGACTCATTCTGACACCAGCAATAGTGGTGTTGTTTTAGTTCAGGGTGGCAAAACATTATTGGCTCACTGGAGGAAAGGTGCTAATAAAAAGCTTCATTAAAAAGGACTATCATTTAAAGACCTATTCATTCTGCAAATGTTTATTAAACAAAGTATTTTTTGTTAATTTCATCCATGGATGAAATTAACGATGACTTTAGTTTTACCATTATAAATAGACAAGCCATTTAAACCATTTTTAAGAAGTATTTAAACTTTATTTGAATGTCTGAATTGAATTCCTCACCCCACCCCCCGCAGGATATCTCGTAATTCAGCAGCCAATGAGTACTCAAGATAGAGGTTAGCCTTGCTTAAAAAAATGGCTCCCTGGTAAACGTCCTTAATTACAACACATGGAATCAATGTAATGTTTACAATTCTTTATTTGAAGTGACTACAGAACTATAATTTTAATGCAAATGCTCCGAGTTCAACCTGGCAGAGTCCTGCTGTTGCCAAAAACACGCATGAAGCCTCATAAATCGTATCATTTCACTATGGGTGATAAATGAGTCTTTGGTAAATAAAATTGTGTTCTCTTGATGGGAAAATGAATTACTGGAAGGCTGGATATAAAAAGCTGACATCAGATCAGGGAATGACCACTAACTCACAGTTAACTAAAATTCCACAAGCATCAATGATTCTCCCCTGAGACAGCTGGTTAGATAGACTGAGACCCATTTGGGTTCAATTTAAATATACATTTATGAAATTAAATGTATAAGAACTGTATTCTTCAGCTTTAAACTCACTTAAATATACAATATACATACATTTACAGTGATAAATGGAATATATGGCCTAGGATTAAGTCGAATATTGCCATTGCCCACGTCTGGCATATCAGCAATAAAAATACACTGCTTTTAATACAATCAGAAACACACCGGAATCACAGATTAATGATCTTTGAAATTGACACATTCTGACAGTCACTGAAGCATTCAAGCAGTAACATTATTCACGTTAAAGTGAATGGTGAATAGTGAATGACTCGCTGATTTATTGTAACATCGGCACAATGGAGGTTTCTAGATTCCCAACATAATTAAGATCAGTAACAGAACAACTAAATGTGTGTTATTGTGGTGTGGGAAAAAAAGGAAAAGACAGAGTAAAACTGAAAACCTGTCAGACGGATTACTCGGATTCTTCTGCATCGGTTGACAGGCCGGATTTAAAACTGCTAATCTCAGTGCTGCATCAAAAACAGCGGCAGCATCCATATTGGTTACTATACTACTACTAGGCAAAACCACAGTCAGCATTAATCCAAGGACAGTGAATAGACTAATATAATAAATTAATAAAGTTCAATGGCATTGCATGAGACAACCGGCGCCCTTTCTTACCTTTTTTTCTCGGTCTCGGTGGGCTGTATTAGTGTATTCAGTATCTACCTTAGTCAATGCTATTTATTACGATCGCATCTCCAAAATGCACACACAGGCGGCTGCAGCAGCTCTCTCCGTGCCCGTTCGCGCATTAGCGTGCGCGTTGCCGAGGATGTAAAAGTGGGCGGTGTAAGGACTGAAGGCGGTCAAAAGCGCGCACACATTACACACGAACGCGGAGTTTTATGTATCAGAAAGCAATGCAATACGCATTTAAAATCTTTAAGACTGCAGCTTCCTTAAACTTAATATTCATCATAACAACAAGTTTGTGGTCGCTAAATATCATGAAATGTTGAAATACAAAACTGAAACTAAAAATTATGGTTGATATTGTTTTAAATTGTGTGATAGACAATACTATGGACTTAAATAATCGGTGTAACCCGGAGAGTATACCTTCATCTCTCTGGGGTATAAATGCGGATAGAAACTAGTTCAAAACTACCCAGTTGGAAACAATTTTTGTTCGTTTTCTGAACAGGCTAAAAAACGTTTTTTTCTTTTTACGTTTACCCTCAACATTTTGAATATGCACCTCAACCGGTATGACGAAAACTTTCCAAATCTATAACCACTACGTTATAAAAAAAAACTGAAAATGTACAACGGCCCGTCAAATTAATAAATAAACATGGCGTCACGATGTGTTGCTCCAGCTGACGAATCGCACGAGGGCGTCAGTGAAGTCTCGTTCGAGGGGGGAGGGAGAGGAGACCAGTTCTCGCGTGTTTTCCCTGTGGCCCTGCTCTCACAGCTGCGGAGGAAGAGCAGCATATTACAGGTATCAATTTAATTAACTTGTTTTACTGTTCGGGGAAAAAGGAGCCGGGGACAGATGTGTGCACCGAGAACAGGCGTACATTCCGCGTTTGTCTGTCGCTCATGCCCGGGTGTTTCGAGCTCGGTTGAAGTCAGACGCTCTGCGGCGTTGTTTTGTGTGATGCTGAAGGCTCCAATGTTTTTCCTCTTGTCTAAGGCCTCAATGTTTTGAGTGCTTGGCATTTTTGATTGTCCCGTTGTTGTTGCGAGGAGAGAATTTGCTTTCCAATCAAGAGAGATGTCGCATTATGTTTATGTCGCGTAAACTCCCGGTCATAAGCTGGGAAGTTTTTTCCTTCTCCAAGACGAGCTGTTTTCGGATATTTTGATGGTACGTTTCATGATTGCAGCTTTCCGATTTACCAACCCTAACAGTCCTACTCGTCGGCTGTCCTTCCTTGACTGGTGGTGTACAGTTTTACCGAATCCCTGAAAAGTTTGCTTTTACTGTCTCAACTTGGGAATACTACTGTCAAAAGGGTCGCAAATAAAGCAGTTTGAGTGTGAGCGCGTTTAAATGCGGATCAACGTTTGTGTTCAACAATGTGGACCTGCATCAGTTTATTTCCAGTTGACGCTACTGTGATTACCAATCGTGTTTGTTGGGGGGATGTTTCCAAACTTCATATTTTGCATGATCTCAATCCTAAATATAGATTTTTGTGCACAATTGTATTACCTTGCATATTGTTGTAGACGAAAAGTGTTTCATTTGTTTAATAATACAACTTTTTCAGTTTTTCAGAGTATTCATGATGAGTTATGCAGAAAAGCCAGAGGATATAACTAAAGATGAGTGGATGGACAAACTCAATAATGTACACATTCAGAGAGCGGACATGAATCGACTAATCATGAATTATTTAGTAACAGGTAAATGTTTCAGTTTGTTGAGAATTATTAACCAATGTTTAGAAAATAAACATGTGTATACAGTAAGTCATTTGGATACATGTTACTCTACCATGAAGTTATCATATCTGTGCCTTGCTAAATGTCATGTTTATCTTTATGCAATCTTATTTTCTCCTTGTTTTGGACATTCAAGGTAAATTTTAGGTTACTTAACAAGACACTTTACTTTTATTGTTGTATGTAAAAGAAAAGCAGAACTGCAATGTCCAAATGGAAATATTTTGATAAAGAAGTCTAATTCCTTACCAGGTTAGTCATTTGTGTACTGTATAGATTGTGCATGTTGACCTTTCTTGCCTAGTATGCTGAAACATTTAGGTAGGTTCTTTATGCTCTGGAAATCTAAATCATGTTTTTTTTTCCCATTTTGTAGAAGGGTTTAAGGAAGCAGCAGAGAAGTTCAGAATGGAATCTGGAATTGAGCCAAGCATAGATTTGGACTCCTTGGACGAGCGGATAAAGATTCGGGAGATGATTCTCAAAGGGCAAATTCAAGAAGCTATTGCACTCATTAACAGCCTTCACCCAGAACTTTTAGACACAAATCGCTATCTCTACTTTCATCTGCAGGTAAAACTGCCCAACACTGACTATTAGGAGTAAGGTTTTCAAAAGATGGTCTTCAAAATGGGTCGAACCAGAATGATTTGTTGCAGCGCTTGACATTTGTTCATTAAAAAGTCAATCTTTTTGGAGCAGTATGGTGTGATACTCAGATCCTTTTTAACAATTTAAAAGTAGTCAAAAAGGTATATGTAAGACTTAAACATACGTTGTGTAATTTGAAAAAGCAATTTTACATTCTTCTTGGGAAGTTTTTAACAAGATGCTTGTGAGTACGGGATTCATGTTAAATTTTAATATAAATTGATTACAACACTACTGTACATTTTTGTAGTCGAGGCATTTTGGTGATTGATCATAACACGCCGAATAAAGTTTTCTGAAAATCCACAAATTCTGGCCGTTCAAAAGTGGATTCACCGGCTGTACAGCAATCACTGGGGGTAACGTGGAATTGAACGTAACATTTAGCGTTGACCTCCCGTGAATTCCCAGCAACAGCACCTGATCGAGCTGATCCGCCAGCGGGAGACGGAGGCAGCGCTGGAGTTTGCGCAGACGCAGCTGGCGGAGCAGGGCGAGGAGAGCCGGGAGTGCCTGACGGAGATGGAGCGCACTCTGGCATTGCTCGCCTTCGACAACCCCGAGGACTCGCCTTTCGGGGACCTGCTGAACATGATGCAGCGCCAGAAGGTAAGAGGACACGTCTACATCTACCCACCCCGCCTTGCCTTCTGAGCTGTGAGTTCACGCTTGCATTGTGATAAACCATAAGCAAATGCAGAAGTGTGAGTTTGAATTGGGGCTTCTTCCACTACTCTGTTATAAAGTTGAATGTTGGTTACTGTTTTTATAATCTGTGTACTTCAATTTATAATGTTGAGGGGGGAATTGGGATGTACCCCTTACTCCACATAAAGGTTCTCGGCTGGATTTCAGTGGGGTAAGTAACCGAGTTCTTGTAATTTTTAAACTTGACATGTTTTTGTGTCTTTTTCCTTGGAGGTGTGGAGCGAAGTAAATCAGGCTGTGTTAGATTATGAAAACCGGGAGTCAACACCAAAACTTGCAAAACTGCTGAAGTTGCTACTATGGGCTCAAAATGAACTAGACCAGAAGAAAGTGAAATACCCGAAAATGACTGACCTCAGCAAGGGAACAATTGAAGATCCCAAGTAAACTGCAGACTGGTGTGTGTGAACTATAGGGACTAAAAGGACACCTATGCTTTTCCTCTTATTTATAATCAGTCTGTGACTGGACCATATATTATTATTTTTGCTTATGACCGAACTTAATAAATTGATTGTGCAAACTAGATTGTTGAATTTTAAAGTGATATACCAGATACTAGGCCAAAAACTACATTTTCAGACACTGAAATTCAACAGTTGAAACTTTAACTGCACATTAAAGTTAAGGAAAGATGTTATCCTTTATAAACCACTCTTTTGTTTTGTTGAACATTGCTTTTTTAAATACGTGGTTTAAAAGCCAATATACTTTATCAAATTATGGAGTATGGAGATGAGGGTGTGTACATACAGTATACATGTATTTTAAGCCTAAATTAGGCCCCTAAATAAGGGATTGGATTAATCTTTTAAAATTGAAATGCTCTGCCTGGTAAGATCACATCTCATGTAATACATGAATGGCAGTAATCTGTCGACTTTAGTCAGAACTGTTAATAGTTTATTAAAATAAGCAATCTTAATGAGCTGTGAACTACTAAAGGTAAGGCATACAAACATTGCCATTCATTTAACTCAAAATAATTTTTATTACTTGTTTGCTTTTTGCTGAACATAAGCATGCACGGTTGTCTCTTTTTGTAATATTTGTTATAAAAGGGTACTAGGGAAACTTATGCCCAATAAATGTTCATAAGTTGTCAATGCATTGTAATACTTTCTATATTGCAGGAAATCACTGTTCATTTCATCATAGATTTTATTGTATAGAAACAGATTGTGATTACAGAGAATATAATCATCCCACTAAGTAACAAAGGTTTTTGCAATCGGGTTTAAAAATGTTAAATAAATGATTCTTTTGAAACAAGTGAACCAAGAGTGGTGAATTTAATCTCACTTTTTGACACCCTATCGTTAACATTTTATTAATATGTTTTAAGATACTGTACCTCATGTTCAGTTGTATTTGGATAGTAGAAAAATGCCACACTTATTACATGTAGTCACTATTACCTAACTATAAAAGATGACTATACTATTTTTCAACAGTATTAAAAGAAAAAAACAAAACTGATTCATTAATAGTAAACTAAAAACATTTACATTATATTGCTGAAACCCGATCAAGTGTATGTTTAGGTGAAAAATCCCTAACCTTTACAAACTTTGTGGAACAAGGGGTGTATCCATATAAAAGTACCTGGGCTTGGGGACTGTAATCCTATATTCAAAGTAATCAAGACAGTACAGTTAGGTTCTTGACTTATATTTCATATAAACAAGGTTCTAACAAGAACATTTGATCTTTCTCATAACTAAAATCGTGTTTATAGGTCTTTTCCGTGATGTTCGGTTCTTAGCAGCCATACAGTGGGGATACAATGCAAAACGTGGTGCCTACCCGGTATAATCTGACAATCCTGTTGTTGGGCTGAAACATTCTTGGCTGTGTCTGTGTTGAGCATAGATCATTGATCTTCTTAATCATAGATGCTTCTTGTCAGTTGTGCTAGAATGTAGTGACAAAGGCTGGACAGGCCCTAAATGAGCTAGAGACTTCATATTGTGATGTTGCTGCCAGCAACATGTGCAGCCACAATTTCTAATCTTTGGTCTGCAGGTACTCAAATGCAATGTTTGCACAGACACACCAATATGATGCATTTTATATCACAAATGCTGTGAAACATTTTATCATTTCATACACAGAACATATGAAACAGAAAATGCACATAAGCTCCATAGTTTTCTACTGGAAGATCATGGCCACATCATCCTTAAAGTGGTAAGGTTTGCATTGGGTCTGAAAGTGTGTTTCTGTGTATGTCTACAGCAGTGTAAGCATAAATCTAAGCAGGCCAAATCAGAGAAAAACGAATGCTTTGTTTGCAAATACTTTTGATTTGAACTGGAAATTCAAGAAAATTAAAAAATGTGTTTCTTTTAAAACAGTCACTAAACAAACATAGTAAATTAGACCAAACAATAAAAGGACTACTTTCAATTCAATGATTAAAACAGTTACAGTATCTGTCCCAATGTGAAAACAGTTCTGTTCCCACAGTAAATTGAGCAGTTCTGTTTACTGTAGCACCCACCTGCTTAATAAACGTTTACTCATTTAGCATATGTAGTTTTAACACTTTTTTAAATTTCAGATGTGATCATATTTCTAGACAATATGACCAATAAAGCAGGTTGTTTAGTGTCCGTTTATTTAAACAGAATAGTTGTAAATTTCATCAATAGCTTACTGCGTTCCTTACTTTTCAGAAACAGTAAGGTCCAAGACAATCAAGACGGATGCTCTCCAGGGATGAGGAATTCTGGAAGAGAAGGAAGCCCTGCTGTCGTCACCATAAAATTTGAAAAACGTGCTTGCTATATGAGATTAGTACATGATGATTTAATCTTACATTAACTTAAAAGAATACGATATCAAAGATCATTCGCCCATTATTTTACACCTTAGACATGGAGGCGAACACCTGTTTTTAAAATCACTGCACATGAGTTGTTGGGATTTGCATGAAGGGAAAAGTACTGCCAACCATTCCCAGTGACGTTTTACTAATTAGTAATTTACGGATTTACATGTAGATGAACCGTGCTCACCTATTTTGTAAATTGTTCGAACAAACACGAATAAATCCGCACAAAACACAGAAAACATCTGTTCTACACGCCTGATGCGTGTTTCACCTGGATATCAAAAGGAGCCGAGTTATGACAGACGGACTTTGCAGGTCTGCAGTTACCACATTTAGACCTGTACACAATATTTTTCCTTGGAATTAAAAGAAAACGGGGGACATCTCCTCTATATGTATTGATTTGTCTGATATTGCAATACTCGCAGCAGACAATCCGTAATTATAAAAAATTATAACCTCGAGAAATTAATTTATTATCCATCCGGGAAAACATATAGGCAGGCCGGTTTGGTTTCTTTTAGTTTAGACATAAGACTAAGATTTCACTTACGGAGCTCTTTTTTTTTTCTCCCGAAACCGTGAATTGCGAACGACACTTTCTCATTGCACAGTCATTATGGTGAAGGACGTTTCAGCCTGAGCTACAGGATTCCTGTGATACAGGGCGAGAAAGCAGCACAGTGCGGCGCTTTCGGAAGAACACCTCGGCGTTTCGAGAGAGCCTCAATGCTTTTACTTCCTGATTGAATCTGCTGGCAGGAAGAGGTGCGTGGCTGGAGAAACTGACACGTGGATCATTAACACTCCCTGAAAGAAAACCCAAGACTGGCAACAACATTAACACATTTCACACCGCCCGCCTTCGCTCTTTCGCGTGCCCATTAATTCAGGTTTCGT
The DNA here is from genome assembly GCF_059453375.1 of Lepisosteus platostomus. Taxonomy (NCBI): domain Eukaryota; kingdom Metazoa; phylum Chordata; class Actinopteri; order Semionotiformes; family Lepisosteidae; genus Lepisosteus; species Lepisosteus platostomus. The sequence continues at coordinate 22,120,852 of NC_142625.1, forward strand.
CGCTTGTCTGGGAATGTTTATTTCACAAAAGACATGAGCCATCGCCCAGATCAAGTTAGTCCTGCTTTTCGTTTCTGGTGATTTCAGGCTGTAGGTATAGTCGCTGAAAAAAAAAAATATCGCTCGTTGAATGGCAGTTGTGCAAAAACATGGCAAGAACGCTATTTCGGACCTGTCTAACCTCAAAGCAAATGCTCAGATTGTCTTTGGGGGAACTGGAATTCAAAAAAAGAGGACCGAGAGTAATCCCATCTATTGGCCCAGGTGAGTAACAACTGAGTAACAACAAAGTTTCTACAACTTTATCCTAATTGATTTCTGTATGCTGTGTATTAAGTAAGGTACGATTTAAATATTTGTTGTGATTATGTTTACCAACTTGGAACAGTTACAGTATCTTTAGTAAGTGGGCACGTTAAATGTACTAACAGTTTATACTCGGTTGGAAACTAGCTGACAGTGAAAACGGAACTTGTAGGGGGGATTTGTAATTTACCTGAATGGCCGTCATTAGTTACAGTATCGCTGTCGAAAACGTGAGCCGTACTGCCACAAAGCGCAAACAATTTTAAAGCACTTCAATTTTTAATGTTCTAGTTATGTGTCAGTTATCATCATTTCATGGATTAAATTGTTCATATTACTTAGAATGTGCAGTAAGGGCTATTTTGATCATATATTAATATTTAGAAATACCTTTTTTATTTTCACAAAACTAACACCGATTGCCGACTTAGTTGGTATGCGTACATTCTTTTAAAGTTTAAAACAATAAACATATGTGGCATTTGTCCCTGTTGTATATTTGTGCTTGAGCATCACTAGCGCTCATTATGAACATGTACAACATCATTTAAAGGGCGGGTAGCAGTAGTGATGAAGGTAATAGCACAGGCTGGTCAAGATGCCTAAGGAGTTTAAAATTCCTTATGTCACCAGGTCACTTTGACAATAGCATAGCTATGATTTCAACAAGAAGGGTGTGGAGGCGTGGTGGCTTAGTCCAGTTGCCACACAACCCTTTGCTTCCAGGCTTGAGTGCCTTCTTTGTGGAGATGTGGACATGTTCTGCTTATGTTCACATGGGTTTTTTCTCCTTGTCCTTGCATGTACAAAGACATGCTGTCTCGGTTAAATGGTGTCTTGAAACTGTTCCTATGTGCTTGTGTGTATGTACTCAGTGATGGACGTCTGTTGTAGGTACTGTAGGTCCAGGTTATAAGCCTGTCTTGCACCCTAGGTAGGTTCCAGGTTGCTGCAAAATGTACTAGGAATAAACAGCTTTCTGCTGATATATGGACAAATTCAATATAGCTGGTAATGTTGCTGTGTGACAGGAAAACAGTCATTTGATTTCAAGAAGATCTACCGAATGCATGCAACAAACAAACTACCCGCCAAAAACAGTACTTCCCAATCTATTAAGGTAGGTTTAAGGTAGAGGTGACAGGAAGTTTGGATTCGTTTTTTTCTTTCTAAAATGAAACAATAAAAATATTATTAAAAACTTGGGTTCCATGTAACGCAACCTATTTTATGGTGAATGTGATATGACTTATTACACCGAAGTTATTTGAAGAGAAATTAAGAAGCACGTTAACAGTTTCAAAGCAGTAAAATTTACTCAGAGCTTGAATCATAGATGCAAATAAATGTAAATAGTTTCTATCTGTTCACTGGGTACATATATGCCACCTGTTATAAAATACACAGAAAAATTACACATCCTTTTGGATCGCAGCCAATCGATTTGTTAAACAAAAGGAGCATCAATCTAGAATCCAAACAGCCCAGTGAATTATCTGAGGCAGCTGACATTGTACTAACATAATTCACAAGCAGCTTGGTTCTTTTTCAGGTTTGTAAATTAGACTTGTGTGAGTTTAATTTAATGTCTACTCTGCAGCTGTTGTGCTATCTCAACATTACATGTATGATATCAAGCAAAAAGTAAAGATTGATGACGAAGGAATTTCTTGATTCCTCTTAATTATGGCATTTGGTCTATATTTTAGCATACAGCACGTCGGTTTACCTATCTGCACCTCGGCCTGTACATCATTTTCATCTCTTTGAAGAAATTTAAAAATGCAGTAGTGCTCGGATTCTCATCTCTTGTATTCTGACTAATATTGTTTTGTTCTCGTGTTGCCCCCTATAAAATAATTGAACTGATGGGGGGCCAGACTTCCCACTGCAAAGAAAAAGCTGATAAAATAGATACATTTTCATGATGAGATATAAATTTTGGTTTGGAAAGCAGAAAAAAAAAACAGACCATTCCATCGATGTGACATTGTGTGCATTTGTGCAGACCGGTAGCAAACAGGGGACTGCCAAGAACAGTGCTCAGGCTTCTGAAGCAGATCTAGAGAATATAACTTTCCTCTCTTTGCTCTCATGATCTTTCTTTTCCGAATCTTGCAGGCCGTTAGCTCGAGTGTGGACCGTAGTACTTCTGCTGGGAACATGCCTGCTGTATTGTGCCAGGGTGGCAATGCCCATCTGCGCTGTCTCCTTGGCAGAGCAATTCAAGTGGAGCAAAAAGGAGTCTGGCATCGTTCTGGGCAGCTTTTTTTGGGGTTACTGTTTTACACAGGTCATTGGCGGCTACATAAGTGATAGGTAAGGTGTCATTCAATGCTGGACTGCAAAAGGCTTTACTATTCTCGTGCTCTGTTATACCCTGTTTTTCAGTGTACTGCCTTTTTTAAATGTATTTCTTATTCATATCCATTAGGGCTGGGCGATATGGCCTAAAATTTATGCCAAGGTATAATTTTACTTTGGACGGTAACGATATACATCACGGTACAGAATTGTTTCTCATAATTTCAAAAGCACATGCTTTAAAAGGAGTACAAGACTTGGATGGTACGTTTTTATTGGTTGGGGTTAATTATTAGGTATTTGTGAAATTCCACATTGAACTGAAGTAGACGTGGAACATTTCAAGAACATTTTTATTTTTCTGAACTGAAACAATACAATAAACTTATGAACATGAATTAAATAAGTAAATATGTGATACTTCAAATGCAATTCTTAAAAACGTAAATATGTAATACTTCTTAAAACAAACTAAAATGACAAAAATAAGTTAAAAAATATTCCAGCATTGACGTTTGTTTTCACGGAAAAAAAGGGAAGAGGACTCCCGCGTTTTTTTATTGGCCACAATGACCTCAGATGCGTCATAAACTGGACGTCTGAACCATCGAAGATCAATAATTCTGAACCTATCAGATTTCTAAATATCAGCAAGATGAACATTTTCAGAATTATATAATTGGAGCTAAAATGCAGCAGACTTTAAAACTGGGTATACCACCCACCCCTTATCTTCATGAGGATTTTCCATATGCTCAGCAGTCTACTCCCTGTTGTTTGCAAAAGAGGCAGGTGCAGCTTCTAGTGCCTGTTGCACTGGTATGTAATGTATCACTCCGAGTTTGTTCTTTAAATCATTTGAGAATTTTTAAAAATGTGCTTCCTCAAACCCCTTGGACATTTGTTGCTTTTGAAGCTTAATTTCACATAATTCACAAATGTGAGGATGCAGACGAGGGGGGCTGTACTATCAGGATCTTTAAATAATATTGGGATGAGGTCTCGGCACTTACCTGTCCTGGCATCTCTCGCAGGGTCGGAGGGGAAAAGGTCGTCCTGTTGTCCGCTGCAGCCTGGGGGTCGATGACGGCCTTCACTCCTGTCCTGGCTCACCTCTGCTCCCGGCCCATAGTGTCCATGACCCTCTCCAGGTTTCTCATGGGTCTGCTGCAAGGTGGGGAGCCGCACAGTGCAGACGGGTGGGGATGACTTTGGAGGCTGGAACAGAAAGAGTGCAATATCAACTAGATGATTTTTTGGGTGATTTAGTATGATGAGTCTCTGGGGCTGCACAGGGGTGTAGTGGTTAGCACTGCTGCGTCACAGCACTGGGGTTCAATCCCAGACCTGGGGTGCTATCTGCGTGGAGTTTGTACATTCTCCCCACGTTTGCGTAGGTTTCCTGCAGGTGCTCGGGATTCCTCCCACTGTCCAGAAACTTACTGGAAGATGAATTGGCTTCTGGGAAAACTGTCCGTGCTGTGAGTGTGTGCATGTTCATGTGCCCCGCAATGACATTCCAACCAGGGTGCACCCTGCCTTGCGCCCAGCTACCCCAGACCCTGAATTGGAAGAGGCAGTTAGAAGATAGATGTATGCATGGTTAGTTTCTTTTCCATGTCAGTCAGAGCTACAGTATAGTTTTACTCACAATTAAAAAAGCCTTTGTGTTTTACACAGGCCATCTCAAGCCCATTATTAGTAGTTCTGTTCTCTTTATCGTTAAATCATCTTTCTCCGGCTCACCAATGTCTTGTAGTTGCTATGTTAAGCTTTTGCAACATCCTGTATATTCACATATTGATAAAGATCAAGATGACTTGCATCAAGTTGTTTTGCTCTGTATGCAATGCTCAGTGGGATCTGTCTCTTTTGTAACATTGTTCCTAGGAGTTCATTACCCATCTCTGGCGAGCCTTTGCTCTCAGAAGGTGACGGAGAGTGAGAGAGGCTTCCTAATGAGCACAGTGGGCAGTGGTTCTTACTTAGGGTAAGTACTTCAGAATGCACATCCTCATCAGTCAGAAAGATGTTTCTTTTCTGCTCTGACTATTGTGATATCCCCATACCACTTTGCAGGTCTCCCATAATTCTGTAAACATTTTATTTTATCTTTTATATTTGTAATCATTGATTGTGTTATTTATGGAATTTCATTTATGGAATTTCAGTTTGAAATGGTTAATTGTCTTGGCTTTTGCTTTCCAAACCTGGTACTGCTCATCCTTTCCTGTGAAGTGATGTCCAGGCTGGGGTTAGCATACTTTGTGTTTTTTTTCCCTTACTGTTTTTCCCAACAGTCTTTGCTGTGAACAGGTACATGATTTAATAGATACTGGTACAAATACCACCAGCATCCCCCTCCTCCTCCCCCTGTCAATGGAGTGTGCTCATTTTTGAATGATCAAATGTTGTAAGTCTAGTCCAGGCTAAATGGCTCACTTGAGTCTTTGATCAAACTCTTCTGCTGGTTGAGCAACTCAAGAGCCCATTATTACCTCACCTTATTTATACAAACCCTTTGAACTCAGTTATTTGATTTTCCTACCAGTTGGGAATAGCTGGTTGCGCAGGACTCAACTCATGCGCTAGGTTTCCTGATACTCTCCCAGCTCACCAAACATGTCATACACGTTGTGTGCCCAATAACCCTGGTTAACTAATGTCCAGTCTATCCCAGTGATGTTCAACAGATGGTGTGCCACTGTTTGGTGAATCCCAGAAACAAAGCAGCGGGCTGGGTCGTATGTGTGAGTCTGCGATCTGAGCCTACTTTATGTATCAATGAATTAAGCATTGTGACATTCTCCAGTGTTTAATCAAATGAAGTCTCAGCGGTGCAGACAAGGCAGAACTCTTAAGGCAGCAATTCTAAAACCTGCTGAGATCTTCTTTTTCCAAAGTGCAGAAGATGGTAGCAAATATTTTGATTGTTGTTCTAAATTTCTTTTAGACCTTAATAGGATGAATGCTCTTCCTTGCAGGACCTTAGTGATTGGAGGTGCAGGATCCCTAATACTGGACCTGTATGGCTGGGAAAGTGTTTTTTATGTTTCTGGTCTGTCCGCTGTTCTCTGGGCCTACTGCATGTGGAAATACCTCTTAAAAGGAGAAGGTAAAGCCATGTTAAAAATCTCAAAGGGACTTTTCTATAGAAGCAGCTCTGCTCTACCGCTTATTCACACTTGATCCTATACTGTATATCTTTGTTTTTCTATTTCTTCAATTATGGATGATGCCAAAGCCTTAAAAGAATTTTTGTGTCCTTGCATATCTGCAGGTCCTGTCATCTTACTAGAGTCCTTCGGGAATGGAGTCGCACAGTCCAAAATGTCAAAGAGGCATTGGCTTCGATTGTTCAGACAGCCCTCAGTGTGGTATGTCATTTGAGGGAGGAAAACGTGACCGCCTTTGTCTTTGAAAAACATTTTTTTGTTATATTTAATTTTGTTCTGGCCACAAAACGTATGGTTTACCACTTTGTGTCTTTTCGGCTCCTCGATGAAAAAGAAGTTAACTTTGTTTGCAGTCAGATATGTGTATGTTTAGAGTGAGAGTAATTTAGGGCAGATTAGAATTATTTGAAATGTGGTGTAATAATTAATAATTTAGTAAATCATTTAGAAATGTGCTTTTAAATATTTTTTCATAAGTCTTAAGTATTTCTTATTCCTTCATTTATTAGCTCTAAATGTTACTAAAGCCTTAAAATAAGGCTAAGGATTAGGGCTATTAAAACATTTCAGAGGCAACATGACAGTTGCTTCTAAGTTTTGCATAGAGGTCAGTGACAGTGAAATTATTGTGCTCTGTACCCAGAGATAAAACTCACTTTTTCCCTCAGGAAGTAAAATGACTGTTACTTAGCAGTCCTTTACTTACATTTATGGTGTGGTGGGTTCAGGTTGCAGCCATACAATGAGTGTTTCGGGTGCAGATTATTCCTATACAGTACCTCTACCAGGTCTATTGGTAGAGATGAGGTTGAAAGGCTTTGTTTGACTTCTAATAAAAGCCTCTTTGTTTGTGTTCCCAGGGCAGTGATCATTACTCATCTCTGTACAGCAAGCACCTTTTTCACACTGCTGTCATGGCTACCAACGTTCTTCAAAGACACCTTTCCAGACTCTAAGGTAATTCTCTCAGAATAATTTGACTTGATGAAAGATGGTCATCTCTTATAGAGAACCATGCTGAAGTTAAGATGAACAGGACAAATTCATGTAAAGCTGTTCAAGGTGGTTTTGGCCCAGTTGGTTCAAATACTCATTTTATTACTTCTCAGTATGTAAATAAAACACATTTTTTTGTTGTTAATGGCACAGTTTGTTTCCTTAGAACTAATAATAACATGAACAGTGAGTAGGAAATTAGGTTTTGCCTTTATTACTGTTGAAATGGAGGTGGCATAGAGTACTGGGTAAATGTTTGCATTCTTAACTGGCAGGTCGTGGGTTCGAAGCCCCACTGTATGAGTGGGGAATAGGGGGAGGGAAGAAATCCATGTGTATCCATGCGAATCCCGATGTCCCAGTCAGGGCAGTCACTGTATAGTCCGCTTATCAGCACAGAAACCAGGAGGTTGCCATGGCCCTGGTCTGGACTTTACCCGCTTCTCTACTGCTGAAGAAATGTTTTATTTCTCCATGTTGAAACATTGCAGTTCTAGACAGTTGAAACAGTGGTGGCATATAGAATGCAGACCAGAAATGGACTGGTTTTACAGGACAGCAAAGGATTCCAGGATCCCCACACAATAAAAGTACATCTGAATTTAAGAATGTGACTGAATGTCCTATGTCATCCATTGCTCCATAATATCCAGACGACCACTAGAGGTCTCCAAGCCATGTTGTTATGCTTTGAAAAATGAATTAACTGTGCTTTTGATTTCCCTCATGATGTTGATTGCAATTGTGCTGAGGAACATAACATTTAAATAATGTTAAAATAATTCCATAACATGAATATTATACAAGTTTACATAAAATCTGGTTTGTGAATAAGGTAGAGCATTTAAAGGATTTAATTAAATTAAAACTGTACATAAATACCCTGCACCTGGGTGTGAATTTTGATGAGAATATTATTATGTTAAATAACCATAATTATTTACTATTAATATGCAAATAGTATTGACCCTGAAATCTTTGGAAAACTTCAGATTTGATTTTTCTTGTCAACAGGGCTGGATTTTTAATGTTATCCCCTGGTTTGTTGCCATCCCATCTTCCCTGTTCAGTGGCTGTCTTTCTGATCACCTCATAAAGCAAGGTAAATGGTCTCTTTTTTTACTTCCAAGGTGTGCGTTTCACTGACACGTGACATAAAACCCTACAGCTTTTGTTCGGTCCACTGGGACGCTGCTGAGTTGATGCCTTCTGCTGAGTGCAGCCTGAATTTCCTCACATCAAGCAATTGCAGCACTAGGAGAGCCTGTTTTCTGGTCTTTTTCAGATGAATACAGCTGCCCTCATTTGGTTTTGAAGTACTTACTTTCAAAATGCAGTAGTGCTTACTTCCCAGATTACAGGTTCATGTAGAGGAAATCCCAGCCTTTGAATGCTTCAAGTCATTTTCCGCTTCATACTAACTTGCGTTTCTGTTGTAGGGTTTGATACCGCCCAAGTAAGGAAATTAATGCAGGTAGGTGTGCTTTGTTTCTCTGCTGAATCAACATTCATATAGGAGTTTTTACATGCCTTGTAGCTAAATAACAACTTAGTAGACAATGTTTTAATATACCGAAGATCACAATTTGATTGCGCACGCTCTTTTTTTTCCCCTTCATAAACATCTGGGAAAAGCTACCATTATAGCCATCAAGGGTTTGAAGTATCAAGTACTGAGCTTTAAGAAAATGTGTGTCAGAAAGATGAGAAGGTTATAGCTCTTCCTGCTGAGTATCGGTTAATCACTTAGTCTGCAAACTTGCAAAGATACTCAGTTGTTTCAATGTTTTGTTTGTTGTTGTTTGACCTGAAGACACAAGTAGCAGTTGAAAAAATGTTTTTTTTTTCAAATTTGCTCATGTTTGTATTGCGTATCATTACATGGTATATGATTTTGGAAGCAATATGACTCTAAAACATTTACTGATATGATGCAGTGTATTGTTCCACTCATTACAATAGAACAGTCCCTGTGTACTAGCATACTGCAGCATGGTCACAGTTTGTATTTTTATTCTGCTTCCTAGTTCTTTTCAATGGGAGTTTCAAGTGTATTCACCCTGCTCTTGTGTGGCACAACCACCTTTCCTATGGCCATTGCCTTTGTATCTGCTACGATGGGACTCACCACATTCAGCCACAGGTATTTACAGTAGCCTTATCTCTGCCATGCAATGGCTTTGTTTTTTATATGTGCACCTGTTTTTTTTAGCGGAGTAAAAAACATTTAGGAGCTGTGGAAATACTTTATTTAAAGCTACAGAATGTTTATAGGAAATGTAAACTGTCTCATGAAGAATAACATGTAATAGTTCCAGTTTAAGCTCCTGATATGTTCTGTTATAGCTCTTCCTTAGCACAAGCCTGCAGCAATCATATTTTAATATAATTCATACCTGCCATCAATCACTCATGATAAAATAAAATAATATGTTATGTCCTACCACAGTGGGGTCTCTGTAAATGTGCAGGATTTGGCGCCCTCTTGTGCTGGATCCTTGTTTGGTAAGTCCTGTACTTTACTTTTTTTCACCTCACTGCATTGCTCAAAATTGCTGGTCCTGATTTAGAGCGTCGCTTAGATTGTTTCTATAAAAAACATAACACTTTGAGGACATAAGGCTTTAACAAGCATAACAAGCACAACAATGCACAGAAATTCATTCAACCATGATCACCTTTGTGTGATTGATACAAAGTCATTATATCACAACAACAGTATATCATTATATATTTATATCTTGTATAAACTTGGGGATGAAGCACACGAATGTGTAACTGCTGGAAAAAAATAGTTTATTTTAATATTATGATGTTAATATTTTGCTGTTTCATTATAGGTGTAATGAATACATGTGGAGCATTTACAGGTAAGAAAAAACTGAAAGACCTATCTGTATATTGACATCTGTTGAACACCATGATGCAGTGATGTTTAGCCTTAACGTGAATGTGACAATACATACAAGTCAGAATTTTAATTTGTCTGCTTAAACTTAGTGTATTACATAACATAATTGCAAAGCTTTTACTGCATTTTAGGGCTTGTGTGGATTTTGTTATCACAGTGATTATCCAAAACACAACTTGTTTTACAGCATGACCAAACAGACTTCTTGAACAATTAGCTTAACAGTTAACAAAAGTTGAACATGCCAAGAAATCTGACCATCTGTGTATTGAATTAATCCTGCGAGGTAATTGTAGAGCAGCACCTAAGAGTTACAGTGAAGAACTATAGCAGAAGAAGGTTTATCTCAGTATAAATAGAAAGATACAGAAGAACTAAAACCTCTTTCTTTGTTGCACTACAAGAATGAATATAGAATACTTTATTTGATACTTTATACTACACCTGTTTTTAATGTGGCATTTGTTGGGAAGTGAAGTTCAGATTTGATATTTGTGGTCTGGACTCCTGGACCCAGAGATAGCTAGCAGCAAAAACTGCTGTATTTACCAAGGATGCACAAAGTGCATGTGGAAGAAATTGCACGGTTATAAATGGGTAACAAATTATTTTTTGATGTCAAAGATATGGGGATGGTGCAAAAAAAAAAGGTAACAGCTCAAAACCAAATACAACCAATCATGTCTGGTTTTGAGCTAGGCTTTTCACAGTTCTGGTTCTGGAGTACACCTGTGTCATTCCCACATTTATATTCACCACTTTATTTATAATCCGTCGGGTCTTGTTTCAGAACCTGCAGGAGAGACAGTTTGGGAAACAATGTTGAGATATACAGTATGTGCTTGCTCTGTTTCCTAGAATCTACTACTTGGTTCTCAAACCAAGACTTGAATGCAGAGAACTTTTTAAAGACAAGCAGTTGATTAAATTAAGGGTTCAGTAACTTTACCTTTGAAAAGCTGGAACACATACCAGAGGAGGCCTGTGTATTCCAGGACCAGATGTGAGAAGCACTGCTCTGAGTAGCAATCGTTACCGTGCTGTTCGTTTTTTGTCTTGCTTCCCTGTAGGCGTGATTATGGTGTATTTCGCCGGATACCTCATTGAAACCACCAACTCCTGGGCCTCCGTTTTCGCCCTGATCTCAGTGGTGAATCTGCTGGGGCTGGGAATGTTCCTGATGTTTGCTGAGGCCAGGCGAGTGGACATAGAGACCAGCAAGTCAAAATACCACAGTATCCACATCTGAGGGAAGCACAAGCAGTTGGCTCCAAATTTAGTCTTCCGCTTGATATGCTGCAACTGAAAGCTGACTTCAGTAAAAAACAATGCAAGTGCAAAAATCAATGAACCATAAAAACTGCAAGACAGTTGTATCAGGGGTATGAATAAGTTTGGAGCCAAGTGCACCTCTCCATGACATTGCAAATACAACAGGCGTCTGGGAGTTTTTGGCCTTAGTTGTTCATTTTCAGTGGTCTTTAAAGCACCACAAGGCTGAAAACAGTTTCCTTTTTTGTTACTGAACAATCTTTACCATACCCATGTTTCAGGAATGGACCTTGTACCTGAAAGAGATTGCCAATACTGTTTATAAAGTTTACAGCTTATAGATGTACTATCAATGCAATGATGGTGTGTGGGACAGAGCTAGCAAAGACTGTCAAATACTAAAGGGGAACATAAAGAACACCCTTTATCTTCCTAGTAAAACACCTCCTGCAGAAGGAACCTACCCAGTAAATGAATACCTTTAGCTTTGTAAGCATAAGTAAAAATGTCTAAATGGATCACAAATAAAATTAATCTCAATCAATTTAATATATACGCACAGTTAAATGTTTACTGGATTTAGCTGTTTCTAATACAGGTCTTGTTCAAAACTGGCCATTCTTTCATGAGGAAATGCGCGCTGGAACAGTTTTAGGTTTTGTCAGCGTCTGTCCTTGTCAAGCTTCAATCCTTGTCAGCAATATTTTGCTCTAAAGTGGATGTTGTCTGAAAGTATTTTTTTTTTAGATCAGGATTTTGAGCTCATGTGCAATGAATCCAAGTGAGGAAGACCAAAGAAATTACTTGATATATCTGAGAACATGTACCTATTTATTGTGCACCAAATAGATGAACATTCCATTAAATGTTAGGCCGTCATCTTAAATTAAGAATTTGTTAGATTATTAATGCAGGGAGCAACCTTATCATCACTGTGAAGATGGGGTAAGGCATTACTTAGTTAGCAAAGCAGTAAAGCTTTTCATCTAGTTTCCTAGACAGATAGGTATACAGTACGTGCTTTCCTGCTTATGTGTATTTGTCCTCTGTAATGGCTCTCACACCAATGGAATTGGGAAACGGGAAAAGGTTTATGATGGCATAGTAGGAGCACCAGGAATAGGAGTATGAGGAAGTGAAGTTGTTCTTTAAATTGCCTTGTTCTGTTACAAAAGTTGAAACAAAAAAAAAACATATCATTCAGCCTGAGTTCTGCTACTGTACGTCCTTATGATGACAGAGTTGACAGTGTTTGCAGAATAGAATTTTCCAAATTGTCTCAGGTGTCATAAGACAGTGTTTTTATTATAAGAAAAAACTTCACTCTACTTAGTAAAGGGGAGTGGATTAAACAGAAATAAGTATCCACACTAACTACAGTACCTTCACGCCTGTTCAAATCTTGTAACCCCTAATGAAAGGTGCAACACTACCCAATTTATCTAACTGTCTAAGACATTATAAGGTGATGATATTCAATGAGAAAAAGTGCACATGTCCTTTGTGAACTACTTGTCACATCCTGAGTGATGAAACACACTGGGTAAAAACATATTCCTGGACGTTTTGCTCGTGTAAAATCGATGAGTGGATAAGGGTTTGCCAGTTTTAAGCACACTATACAGTATAGTGCCACAGCGCAATGAAAGAAATGGGGAACATGCTTCAGGCATGCCAAAGACTGGAATGTTACAACATGAAGTAGCTAGGGCATTAAGTTTCCATTCACCCACATTATCGACTACAGCCTAGAGTAAGTATTTATCATAGTCTACCATCAGTTCTGTTTGCATTGTCTAGGATCAAGAAGCCAATGAACTGCACACCCATAGTCTCACATTTTCCAACATGCTTATTCTTCCAGCTACACTGTTAGTCTGACATCCTTGTTCAGTTGCTTTTATGGAAAATAAAAGCAGGTGGACCGTGACAGGACAAATTAGAACACTGCTCCAGGCTCTGATCCATAGTGTAGAGAATTTGAGTCAGGCACGCTGGATCAGGTTAAAAAAAGTGAATGAGCATTTATATCTGTCTAGAAGGACTATGTAATGGTACACATTGGCTGCATAGCAATGCACAAGAATCGAAAAGGTTTTCCGTATATAGACACTAGAAAGGATTGTTTTTCTCAATTGCATGTTGTTTTTAAAATCACGCCATGTATAGAAAAATACTTATGTTTTGTAGAAGTATATTTATATTAAAATAATAATTATCCTATTATATTATTTGATATTGAATTATTTTTTTCATGGCAGTATTAAATTGTAAAATGCTGTAATAGAATATATATGTTGTCATACCTTGTTTTAAAACTAAACATAATGTTCAATCAATGTTAGGTTATAAGATGACAATAGTTCAAGGAAGCCATAGAATGCTATGGATATTTATTAGGATTGTTTCTTTAAGCCATTTATTATTCTAAAATATTTAAATATTTAAAAAACTGAGTAAGTTGCAGAAAATCATTGATGTTGACATTTAAACTAAGAATACACAGGTGGATGTATTTAGCTATTTAGCCACACTGTTGAAGTCCATTCCATTGCTTATTTCAAGATAGAGCTTGAGGAGACCCTTAGATCAGCTACTAGCTACCAAATGGGTCAAATGGCCTTTTCTTATTGCAGTCTTTCTTATGTTCTCATTTCTGAGCCATTGTTATGTGTTAGTTTCTGTGACAAATTATTCATTTGTCAACACAGAGGTAAGACCCTAGTCCTCACTTTAGAGGAAAAACCTGAATTTATCCTGTGTGATGATGAATTTGTTTTGAAATGTTTTTAGGTTATAATCTGTTGTATTTTATATCTTTCTGTAATTTTCTCTTTACAGCACAGATAGCTCTTAGAAATGTGTTTATAATTTTTTATTCTGGCTAAACTATTATTTTCAAAGCCTTATGGGTCAATATACATAATAAAACATATGTTTCAGTATTCTTCGCGGAATCTGAAAAACACAGGCAAAAAAACCTACATGTAGACTATAATTTAATTTGTCACTGTTTCTGAATATCTGCTTAAAAATTTAGCCGACTGTAGATTGCATGTTAATTACAATGAAGAAATGAATAAATTACAGTGAATAATTATAGTAATAAAATACATTACATTTCATTTGAACTTTTTTTAATGACTAGATAAAGCTTGCTTTGTACAATGTCTGTCTTCTGGAAGCAGGACTTCAACTGTAGCTCGCCTTCAGAGTTTATATTGTACTATATAAATTGTCTAATTCTATTATACCAACACTGGTTTTCCTAGAGACATTCTGATTTCCTTAACAACAAGAGATTTTGTCTGATGGCAGGAATCTCCAGTATCATCTGAGATGCAATTTAGTTAAAAAAAAATCTGTGCAAATCTCTTTAGTTCACTATTAGCCTGTTACATAGCAGTCTTCTAAAATGCTTTGAGTAGGGAACTATATCAGTGTTCGGGCTGTTAGGAAGCAAGTTGAGGTTAATTCCATGCTGTAAAGTGACACCTGAAGAGGACTCAACAACAGGGAATTAACATTTACTTAGTCTTCTAAAACGATGAGTCACATGGTAAAATCTCTGCATAACTTGGGTGTAAAGATTTTGGGGAGGAGAACATAAAGTTGCTATTATTTTAAAATTGTAAATATGTATTTCTAAACATTTATAAAATGTTTAAGTACCATTATTTTTGGTTGCAAATCATTTCTATTTGTAAGCAAATTTTGTTGAACTCTAAATAAAATATATATTTTGTTAAATGTAACAATGTCTCTTTTTGACTGCACAAAAAAAACATACTAACTCCTATCTCAATAACACGAGCATAAATATTCAGGTATTTACTACTGTCATTTAATGAAATATTTTTAGTCGGTGAATTTGATATTACATTTATACATAGTTTTAAGTTCTAGATCATCAGCTTTAGGATACTTGGTACAGGTTTACTCTTAGTTCACAAAGGTTCACAATGCACACGCTAGACCTTAAAAACTTGTCATTCTTTGGGTGCAGGTGGAAAATTCACCGATATAACTAGCCGATCATAGAAACCCATTTGGCTTGTTGCTACTCCTTTACATGACAGTAGGGGTCATCATATTGCAATATATCTTGAAATGAGTGAAAGTCAACCAAGCCAAAGCAAAACAAAGAGTTATCTATATTAGTAAAAATTATACCTACATGCAGTATTACAAGTTTTATATATTGAAAGTAATTTTAAAGTTTCTACTTATATTGTTGCTTATAAGTCCCAATTTCTAACACACCTTAACAGCAAGCATTTATGCAGGTTAATATTCAATATACATTCAAATTAAAATAATTCAGAAATAAATTATTATATTCAAATGTAGCAATGGGGTAGATGTACCATTCTTTTGTATATAAATTCTTAATATAAGCTTACAGTGTTGGCAGGTGTGTCAGGTTGCTGACAGACAAGCCTGAAAATACAGTTTCCAAGATTGCACAGCACCTTTGTAGGTTTTTTTTTTAAAGGACTGAAAGAAAAGCTACAACCTCTTAGAATCTTTGACATGACCTCGTGCAATGTGACGACCCGTCACAGGTGGTGATCATTGAGCAGGGTATTATGAGTCATGAATGCACCTCATTCTTTTCTTGTACTGTTTTTGTTGTTCATGGGTAAATGTTAGCCGTGTTTTCTTACCACTATGTGGAACTAAGAAGACAAGATTAAAGTTGAATTTCCACAAAATACTTCCAACTTCAGTTTGGGAAAAAAAAGAAGAACAGGAGCATAAAAAAGGCCTGAAGTGTCATTTTGGATCCTCTGGCCCAACTGTTAGGGTGGCATTTGAATTCTGCCTTTTGTCTTTGATTTGTGTTTCTCAATCTGTTTATGATTCGTGACTCACTCCTCCCCCATTCCTTCTGCACCCTTTTTGTATCCTTGTCACTCTGAATTAATTTTCCTTATAAAAAAACACTTGTTTCTGGTTCTTTTTGTGTAATCTGGACAATCTTTTCAACACTGCACTCCTTTTTTTAGTAGTGCTTCTACACACTTCCCTCTTTGTGTGTCTGGGAGCACATAAGCTCTGCAGCTTGCACTTTTTAGAAAGTAAGAGATGATCAGAACAGACATTCAATTGGGGGAAAAAAAATGGAATAAAAATTAGATAAAGCACATTTTGCTCCAGTGTACAACCGTGCGATTTAACAGAACCCTTCCAACCTGGGATTTAACAATTAACATTTGCGATCTTTTGAAATGTCTAAAAAAAGGATGCCACAGTATTTCTTCAAGCTGTGAGGCTGTTCTAGGAGATAAATATGAAATGTAGTAGCTACATGACTCCCTGGGACTGTCTAAATGATACTGTGAGCAGCCCTGGTAACAAAGGTGTAGCACGAAACAAGGCCGAAGGAATGGGAGAGTGTGAATATCAGCCTTGTGCAGCCCCAAACATTTATTGTGAATAAAAGCTTCACAATGTATGTGGATGGACCATATGGCATGTTGCTGTGTGCTGTATTGGGAATCTGGCACTCCAGTATGTTAACGGTCAGGCGCCAGCCAGTCTTCTCTAGAGACCCACATAGGTTGCCATAGCGACAGATGGCAATGCCCACTGCTATGGCACTGAGGAGAAAGATCAAAAATTACCTTTATTGGAAAGCACTGATCAATGCTTTCCTAAATCAACAGTCATTCAGTCGCATTGAAATATTTAACAATGTGTATTATAGCTGCTGAAAAATTTATGCCCTGCTTTGCGAACTGTCATTTTTTAACATCCCAGGAAGAGCTGAGTTCCAGAAATGATGCTTAGCAAAAAATAATTTGCAAAAACAACTTTTTGACAGCTTTTACAAAAGAAATAGTTTGTTTAAGCAATAAATGCTCCTATATGCTTTGGATGTCTTTAGATAACTTGATAGGTAATGTGCAAATACTGTATATTATATCTATTTAATAAACCCTCAATGTGACTGATATGTGTATGTGTCTAGTAGCATTAATTTCTTCATCAACGTGTGAAAATGTAGAGATATATTTAAGGAAGCTGGCAGGCTTGAACCCACTTAGAAACAGACATCTTTTATTTCACAGTGATAATGACTGTAAATTTAAGTGTTCTCCAGTTTGTCCAAAGTAGATTCTCTGCAGACTCTGGCCAGAAGTGAGTGTCATAGAAGCCATGGTGATTTTCCAACTTCCTTATGAAATATTAATATTTGAGTTACTTTGTCATCCGTATTGTAAATCTGTACTTAACTACCAGATCAAAGTTTAGAAAATACTGCTGCAGAATGAATTCTGAAAGTACACACACTGCTCTCCATATCCAGTAATCCTTGGAAATCAACTCCAGTAAAAAAATAAATGTGCTTAAACGAGTAGTTAGGAATAACAATGCCAGCAAACAGGGGTCATGATTATAATCTCTTTCATTTAGGAATGGATATTTGGAATTCCAATATAGTGTTATGAAATGATACCAGTATATAATGTTTGATAATTACTTTCTGCATAATAGTTCAATCTATTATTACAAATATAATGAACACACAAATTGAATTTACAATCCCCTGGATGGGCTCCAAGCAGAGGCAAGAAAGGAGGTTTGGTTAACTGTGAGTATTTCAGAAAAAACAGCCTTCAACAATCGAAACCCAGGTTAACAAAGCAAGCTGAATGAAAGAAGGAAAAAGAAGCATTTTGCCTAAAGAATCAGACGAATGAAAATACAAACAGAAAACTTTATAGTCCACATGACACAGGATGCTGTTACTGGGTTCAGACCAACTTCCTTACCAGATGTTAAAAAGGGGGAATGCAGATGTTCTGAGACATAGGATAAAATAATTTTTAACCCAGATTAAAATATTCAAATAAAGACAAGCAATAAGTAAAGTATGACTTTTTCAAACTTACTAAACAGTGTTTCACAAAGCACAAGAATGGAAAAATAAAGCTCAGCCAACAATAGGTTCTAAGGCGTTTGGATATGCAAAAACAATTCAGTCAAATTATACAACAGAAATATTCACTCACATTAAAGCTCCGCATGACAGAAACAGTTTAAAGCGCTGCCCTTTCAAAAAAGCTTCAACAGCACAAAAAGGAATAAAGCCCAAATGCGTGATTTCTAAACACAACAACATACAGCACAACTGCTTGAGGAAGATAATTCGTAACCGGTGCTCGATTTGCATTTACAAAAGCAGTCTTTCCTAAAATTCTGTCTGCTGAAAAAAAACAGAAGCCACAAATATTTCCTTTGGTCCCTTCGGTTTTTTTTCTCCGTTTGACAACAGGGGAAGTAAAAGGTTAATCACACAAATTTATAAAACAGAAGGTGCAACACTGAGCAACAGAAAAGCTGAAATGTGAAAGGAATTAATGTGTTTTAAAACAGCCTAAAGGAGTGACGGTGTCAGCTGCTATGTCCAATGTGTGTCCGTGATGAGTGCAGGGAGGTAATTGTTTTGGAAAGTAGTTCCTACAGTCAAAAATCACAAGTCAAATCACTTAATTTTTTCAGACTCTTGATTGACGGAAAACAAAACTCGAATTTCTGTTGACACATTTCACTTCTACCTGGGTTAAGTTAAAATGCGTAATTTGGTGAGGTTCTGCAGAGCCTTCTACATGCATTATTGTTATTCCATCATTTTGTGAGAGGATCTTTGCAATTAAATGCTCCATAGAACAGCAAGATATGTGCCCCGTGTAGTTGTATTGCAAATAAACATTTTGACGTTGCAGAGAAAGCCATATTATGCTGCAAGATGTAAAGCACTATTCTTTATTGCATAATGTATTACATTCATATTCATAGAGAGTTTAATGGTTTGTGTACAGTATGTACATAGGGGAAGCGATCAAATAAAGCAGGGATGTCAGTGTGCTCAGAACTGAAGGAAAACTGTAAGAGCCCTAAATCTTCACTGACATTTGAACGTTTTGAGAAGTTGGAAAAAATAATTGTAATACAAAGAGAGCCTGGCAGTTAAAAAGAAGTATTTTATCTTCTACCATTTAAATGGTTCTTGTCTATTCCAGTAAGGTTTAAGCAGCTGTACCAGCACTTTGGGGTTTCTAGGCCCAAACGTGCAGGTTAGAGTATAACGTGAAACTGTACATGAAAAGTTTCACCATTTTCCCTGTGTTTTATAACAGGCAGCAGCTTGTTTTGTGATGTACAGTATTTTTACCTGCCAAAACTAATACGGAGCCATGCCTAATGAAGCCAAACGCAACATATGCACAGAACAACATTCACATGCCTGTGCCAAAGACAGGAGTTTTTTTGTTTAATTGTTTTCCAGCATTTTATTTTATTTCATGTTTACTGCTATAACTTTGTTTATGCAAAAAAAAATCTACTTTCAAGAAAAGGAAAGTGGTAGTTATTCAGGTACTTAAGTGATTCTATAATAGTTAAATCTTGATCTGAATGTCCATTTTTTAAACATACCTGTATGGCAGTGTTAAACATAAAGTGCAAAAACATTCTGTAAAATACTGTAACTAATCATTATTTAGTCCTCACTCATTTGTGAGGAAAGTATTATTTCCTCCCAAATTAGTTTTTTAAAAAAGATTTTACAATTTACCTTTTTTAAAAAAAATGAAAAATCAATTTTGCATCACAAGTACCCAAAATATTTTAAGAGTAAAGCTGTAATTGAGAATAAAGCAAAAGACAATAAACCTAACTAAATACTGTAATATTTATTCAAACAGGTGTTTGTTTTTCTGCTCCCTCATCGATAATGGTCTATATTGGCTTTCTCAAATCTTAGCCCATTGTATGGAAAACTTTATGGGTCCTTAGATCATCAGTATATGTAGTTTTGCTGAGATCAAAAACATTAAAATGCATAAAAAATGGACTATTAATTAACTCCTGCTGTAAATTATCAGCAGCTCTCCCATGTTATTAGTTCAGCAGGGTCTCTCAGTAAGGAGTCCTGTCAAAGAGGAAGAGATACATGTAAATGAAATAGCCCCATTAATTAGTAATTAACATCAAGTTAATGACAATGTCATAGTGTTGGCGTCTCAGTGAATGTCCTTCTTGTGTGACAGGGCTGTTGTGACAATGATCTGAATTTTAATTAATGTCAGACAATTCACAACTGTAAAAATATGTTGCTCAGGTTTGATTCTCTGGATAAAAGCAGAATTCAAAATTGAAATATTGAAATATTTGTGCAAAAAAAGAAAAGATTGGCAAATAAGAGATCTGATTTCTACTGACCAGCTCAGTGCAATTCACTGTGTAACATCAGTGTCAAATATCATGAGAGGGTATGATTCCTTAACCTACAGCTTTGTTGAGAGATGGAAGTCTTTCTTTTCCATGAGAAAATGAGGTGGTCTCATTCTGAAAAAGAAATGACTGAAGGCTATTTTTCTTTTTAATTTAAATGTGCATCTTTGATTTTAAATTACATTTTCACTGCATGTAAAATAGAAAATGCTTATTCTCATCACCCCCCTTGATGTTCTGACACCTGTTCTGATATGTTATAGTCTCCACAGTTCATTTGAATGATCCTAACTTTGTACTCTTTATAACCACTTCTGAATCAGCACTGCCACTTTGGGACATAGAAGCGGTGCACTGTTAATATTCAAACTGTGCCGTGTTGCTCAGCCGGCAGAGCCAGGCCCTCCATTAGGAGAAACGGCAAATTTTGAATGTCCTGTACAGTGCAGCAGCCTATAAAGATACTGTAAGCGTTCATAGCCGTCTTTGAAAGATCATCTCCAATTCCAAAAGAAGACAAAAAAACAGTTTAACATTCACACTATGGAGAATGAGACAGATTTTGGCTTTATGTGTATCTTTTTGTAGGATGACATTTATGCGCACAAAAGTTTTCTTTCTATGTCTTGAGCCCCTTCGAAGCTGGCCAACCCAAGCCAATGGATAGGCCACAGAAGGCAAACAAGCGCAAATACAGGCCATGTATAAAACATATGCCATTTACTCTCGTTTCACACATGGACACTGAAAATGACCACACTTGTAGCATTAGCCTGGCTGCTCATTTGAAACAGGCTGTCCTCTGACTTCCCTTTCCATTTGGCTCCATCTCCACAGCTGCAGCTCCAGGTTTTAAAATCCATCAATCCCCATGAGCCATAAATATGCTTACAGTCCGAGTTCAGACTCTGTCAGATTGGAGGCCTGAAATCCCTTTTCACTTACTCTTGTGTTCTTGTGGTCAATTTTTTTTTCTGGGATGACTTAAGCCTTCACTAGCCCAGCAGATAGTGATATGTTGATTTTCACCAATTAAACGCCATCAGCTGTTTCCCTCATGCTCAACATATGGCCACTGTTAATATAAGTGCTATGGCCCAGGCAAAACAGGGCTGAGTTTTAATAGTGTCCTTTGGGGATCAGGCTACACCTGGGCATAAATTAAACCACAGCGACGGAGCCAGATGAGAAATCCCTGGCTTCGGAATTACACTAATCTCTGACGGTTCCTTCACATTTTGTCTACCGTGATATTCAGTCTGAATGAAGTTCAGTTTTCTTCTGAGCTGAGGGTTTTATAAGCCCTTAAAAATACAGCTGATGGCATTACAAATGGCCCCAGTAGACAATAATAATACACACAATGTTTTTAATGTTGCTGTTTTAGAGCATCAATTTAATTCCAAAGCAAAACAACCAGTAAAGGGACAGAATGTAAACTCCACAAATAACTAAGACCTTTTTCATCTATGTGATTAAGAATGGATGGTAAGACAGAACATTAGGATAAAAATGTTATTCAAAGGTAAGCTATCCTAATCTTTTCAGGTACTGAAAGAGGACAAATTGTTTAATGGTCACCTGGACTTATTATCAGCAACTGCAAAGAATTTGATTTGACAGAGAGTGAAACTAGGTGAACACAAGAAGCACATGCATAACCCTCTCCTTTACAGTAATATTCAGGGATTCCTCCTGTTAGAGGTATGAACACAAATTTGAAGTCCATACCATTACATTATATTTTTCAGAACATTTCCAAGACTTCATGAACAGTTGCGTTTAAGGCCAAGAAACTTGTAGAAAAAACCATGCCATGCATCATTACCAGTTATCTACATAAGAAATTAGGGCACATTTATTCAACGTGAGCTTGACACTTGCAGGACATCTTTGTATTCCTGTACAATAATCCTAATTCAGTAAAAGTTTTATAGAGGCTATATCTGCTCTACACTTTTGTTTTAATAAAGTGTCCAACAATTCACAATGGGCTTGGGGAGAGACAGATTTGAACAAATGTTAAAGAAGTTCAATCTGGTAAAACAATACTGTATGTTTCCCATGGCAATGAATGGTCATATGCCAGGGTTTTGATCATGGCTGAACATTTCAAAAAGAGCCTCACGAAACAATGCCTTTAACCATAAAGCAATTATTTTATTCTGGTCTCAGTCCCTTGGTTTTTTTTTTTTAAATGACTGCACACTTTTAATTGCACAATTCGTTACAATATGTCCCAGTGAACTTTAAAGACCCAGATGCCTTGGTAAAAAGAAAACGTCTTCCAATTATTTAGGCTTAATGACTCTCTGGTCTTTCCTTTTTGTTGTCAGTGTGCAAAAGTTCTTTCCATCAGGAGCAACTCAAATCAAAATTAAAGTCTTGAAAACAATTGCCAATCAAAACAGTCTTCCTTTATTTTACATCTGTGAGCACCTGGTTAAGCAACTTTCAAATCCAAATGCCTCACAGTACAGTTCACATATACTGTACTGTATGCACTTTTAACATAAAGACAAAAACTGATGTTTAAAGATATTATTATTGTAGATTTTAAACACCAGTTAATTTATAGTAAGAAAGATTTTACTACCCTGAAAAATGTCTTTCACCCTCTGGACACAAATTTGACTTCATATACAAACATTTTGCAGACAAAGAAGTGAAAGGATGCAGTATGCTTCTCCTACCACTGCCCATTTTAAATGAGAGCTTAGCATCTCCATTAGTAAAAACCTTTTCTCTTTTTCCTCCCCTACAAAAGTTTGGCTGTCAATCAATGCAAGCCTCAGGCAATATGCGATGATTAAAAGGCCCCAGAGATAAGGAAAACTAAATTAGATTTCAATAAGTAAATTGAATATTCATAACAGGGAACATCTAAAGGTAAATGTTTTTTGATCTGCACAGATAAATATCACTTGTGTGGATCCAAGGTCTTGTGCATGAGCTTCCAAGTAATTTTTCGAACAGGGTCCTGGCTAGCTCTCTGTCCTTAGGGGAATGCAACAGAATAATGATGGCTGTATAAAAGAAAGAACCATAATTAATGTTTATACCAAAGGGATTCAATAAAAAGGGCACCCAAACGAAGTATTAATTAATTAGTATTTAGCAGAAGTTGATCGCGACACAGGCTGGGCATGAACTCAGATAGTTTCAGCGTGGTTGGAAGTCATTATGAGACTTAATAAGAAAAAGGGAGCTTCAGGAAAAGAGCTAGCATCTAGAACATATCATTTTCTCTTGCCAACAACTCTAATCTATAGAATGAACTTTGTATTTTATTCACTGATTGCCATTACATCAAAACTGTTAGTGTTGTCATTTAGCAGTAATGAAAAATAAAAATGCCCAGGAAAAAAAAAAATGCCCATCAACCTTGCTATTTTGATTCCAAGACAAAAAAAAAAAAGCATGGTAGCATGGTTGAAAATAACAAGAGATGCCTCATTAAATATATGTTCCTATTCATTTTTTGTGCCATTTCCATCAAAAGCTCCCTGTTTCCCCCGAGCCTTAGGCTATTTCTTCAGTTGAACCAGCTCAATTGGACAATCTTACCAAATTTTTTTCAGCAGGACAAATGGAAGCAAATTACATTGGTAAGCAGTCAGTGGTGGTCCAATTAAAAGAACACTATAGATACCGTAAGTTTTCATTTTAGACTTGCTACTATTTTGCTCATAATATCCACTGGTACAGTAGGTGTCATCGGTATACTGTACTGCGTAAGTGCACTTTGTCATTAAATTCAAATATATTTTAATCAACCTGCAACAAGAAGAACAAGCAGTCAAGTGTTAGTTTGTTTTCCATATGGCTGTTTTTTTTTATACTTGGACTATCCAGTTATTTTGCCTCCCAGGGTTTGGCATTAAAAACAAAAAGCCACCATATTTCTTCTTCTTTTATGTCATCCCAGACCAGCCTTTCTCCCACGGCAGCTGATGACCAGAACCGCGCCAAACAATCTGGCTGATCGGTACTGAAGCCCATGGCACCCAACTGCAGTCATGATCATTTTTTTTATATCCAAAACAAGTTGGAACATATAATTTCCTCATAGCAACAAGAGAAATACGTCTTACCATTATAGCCTGTGGGCCAGTTCTGCGGTATCCTTCTTGTACAGTCTGCGTCAGTGGAAAGTCGGGATTATTTCAGTAAACAAGTTGTTTAGATCTGTTTTTTGATTCTAGTTGGCATGAAGGAAGGGAGGGGGGGGGGTTGGCTGTGTTATCGGTACAGGGATTGTTTGAAAACCGCGTAGGGCTGCTCTGGTGGCGGTTGTCGGTTCATAGCTGGAAGGAGGGTACAGGTGACCGAGACGGCGCCGGTGCCTACAAGTGTCAACAGCACCAGCCCCCTCCAGCAAGTCAGCAGCTGCACTGTGGGAAGCTGTCACAGGTACGTCTGCCGCTGTTACCTTCCCCATCCCTCTCCGGCCTCCGCGCACACCGCGGCTGGCCTCAGGCTGGGTCAGCACTCGCTGCCGCCTGCAAGCTGAGAGCATGAGAGGTGCCACACGACTTGGAAACTCAGGCTGAAAGTTGGTGTCTCCCCCAAACAACATTCTGCGGGGGGGGGGGTTTACAGCGAGTGTCAGGGCGATGGGCATAATGACCAGTCTTTTTTTTTTAAACAGCCTAAACCCAGCTCCTGTTTTGATTACAGACTCCAAGCTGCAGCATAATTGCCTTGCTTTCTTATTTCACCAAAATCTTAGTCACTGATTCAGATTATTATCATCTCCTTATGATTTTGGATGTGACCCATTCCCCCTTTCAATATGCCACGTATATGTTTTGAATTCAAGTTCAGAGTTTTAAAAATATTTTAGGCATAATATTTACATCAGTTATTTATCAACATAATAAGTACAAAACACTACCAAATGACAATTTTCTGAGGCAAATCACTTTATTTTGCCTTATAGAAAATAACAAAAAAAATGTATGATCAATAATAATCACAGAACTCTCTAAATCATCCACAACCTTGCTGAACAATGTATCAGAACTCGCAAACAAGTGACTAACAGCTGTAATGAATTAATTCACTTCAAATTAATGGGCAAAAATTGCCTGTGTACTTATTGCCAGGCCTTTAAAAATGAACTCAAATACAGCTAGAGTACTTCCAACTGCAGCAGATTCAGAAATCATTCTGATCTAATTTCTCACTGCACACATCTCTCAGTGTGCAGTTTGTCTTTTTCTACAAAGAGCTCCCAGAAACACAACAAAGTACACAATATGGTTTTCCACACACACATAGACATCTTTTAATTTTGCTAAGTATTTAACAGAGATCACGAGAAGGGTAGTCTTCAGTATACTTGATTTATCTTCCTTTTGTCTTCTCCGCTAAGCATGAAACAGACAAAAAAAGCGAACAAAATTCAAAAGATGAAGTCTGCCAAAAAAAACTCTTTTGGAAGACAAAGCTGTTTTCACAAGACATGGATCATACTCATTCTTTGTGGGCTCAGTACTAGCATGCCAAGAAGCAGTCCTATCTCAAAATGCACTTCAGACTATACAGCTATCGGGAGCTACAGTAAATTAAACCAATCTGATTTTGTTTTAAATCTCACAGATCGATACAGTAAGAAATTGTTGACTTTCATTAAATTGTGACTTTCATTTTAAAAAGAGTACCCTGGAAAATCAATTAGAAAACTGCAGAATATTCCCCCATGAACAACACACAGTTTGGTGCTTAACAGCCCCTACTTGGCAGTGAAAGGGTCTACATTCAAATTAATTTGGAATCTGTGGATCGTGTCATCAAGGACCATTCCATTATGGATGTGTTCATGTTGGGAATATTAAAAGGGGGCTGGCACACCACCACTACACCTACAAGGGTTTATTTCTGGCAGAACTGGAGAAAATGCAATGCTCACAATAAAGACTTTCCCTAAATTCGGCTAGTTTCTTTACTTCCCGAATGATGGGCTAAAAAAATCAACGCTAACACGTCTCAGATAATCATCATACCAATGTCTGAAGAGGTACAGCTCTGGCAGTTTTACAAAAGGCACCCCATTATTTCCTTAGATGAAACAGTCTGTACCGTGTAACGAGGGATAGAGGTAGTCTTCTTTGATATCCTTTAGAGAAGTACTGTATAACTAACGCATTAGGAGACTAATGTGCTATTCAGTTCCCCGCTGGTTAGTTTAGTGACTTTAGAATCCTTCCCAAGATGAAGACTGATCCAGTTTAAATTCTGTTCATTCACAAATGTCAGCTACTACTTCTAATTACCTATTTCCTTGTCTGCATAAATTTATGTTTCCTGGTGTTTAACAGCCTGTGACTTTTTCTGGTCTCCAAATTAGTATACTGAATTTTCTATTACTCACTCAGGGCCCAAAAGAATATACTAAGAAAGTGAACTACAAGTATTTTCATTGTGGAAGAATACAGTGCAGTTGATGCTGTAGAAAAAGACTACTTTCTATTTAATAGTACTCTGAATTTAATGAACTGTGGAATGGAACATCATTTTCTGATAAAATGTATGTATGCAACTGAATTTAAACATGTTGTATTTATTTACACGCTGCATTACTCAAACGTACAAAGGTATAATATAGGTATATTAAAGGTATAATATGACACCTGACCCACCCAAAGGTATTGCATGCTTTAAATTTGCTCATTTTCACCTTGTCAAATCTAAGTACTGTAACATACAGTAGCCTGCAACTACAATATCTGTTAACAGTTATTTACAATAAATTAGAATTACATTAATTGAACCTCTCCCTTAGTATCTTGGCTGTCTGTACTAAAAACAATAAAATATTAAATAAAAAAAAAACAAATAAAAGCTGCTGGGATGCTGGCTCGGAGAATATTATGTGGGCACTTACCCATAAACCACTGGGCTTTTGAAAAGCAGTGTCACATGACAAGCAGGCACCAATGCAACTGTTGCTTTGAACAAATCAAAAGCTCAGTAAGCAAAGGAAGAATAAAAGAAAAAAACTTTGGTGGTAATGGAGGAACCTCAAGAAACTGCTGGTACTGTATATTTCCAAAAGAAAATGGAAAGACCAATAATTAACCCTTCCACTGCACTGTTTCATATACTAGGCTTGGAACCGTATGTAATGTACCCAAGTGCATTTTATGAAAAGCCTTTGCAGTTAATATGTATCTTTTTATAAAAAATATGCAGTTAATATCAAACTCCCTTACCTAAAAGATTCAATAGGCATGAGTATAGATCGTCCAGTACTGACGGAATCATTGCAATTTCAAGCCGTATATTATACTGCATGTCAAGAAAGGATATTTACAGTGATATCATGACCTCCTGGGATAAGGAAAACTAAAAGTAAAGAAGACTGAGCTTCTTGAATCGGAATGCCTAAAGTGCCCCTTTTCTTCGCAATGTTTTAAACTCGCTTTCATGAATTTCCAGGTATCAAACTGGATCCCTCTGCATCTGCCAAACTGAAATCCACCCGCGTTACAAGAGAAATCATCTATTTTACATGAGAAAACCTACCTGGACAACACATAAACAACAACAAAAACAGAAGTATACTGAAACTATACTGCGTCTGAAAAACAGCAGGTCTTTTGACAGCATGGAGACTAGGAAAGTTGCTCGCGCCTGTCATAGAAAATCCCGAATCATTCAGTAGATTGATCAGATATTCCCAGTCTGAGTCCTGATTTCATCTCTAAATATTTCAACTAAATAGAAATTTTTTAAACATGCGGCCAGATGTCCAAGTTGACATTATGCTTAAGGCATTTGACTTGATAAAAAGCACTGGCTGTTGGTAAAGGGGGGATTAAAAACGGGCCTGAGGCAGTCTTGTTATATTGAAAACATCCTGGGCCCTTTTGTATGGAGATTTGCATACATTCAGCCTTGCAGAGTGTGCCCATCTGTTACCTAGCATTGTCCCCAAACAACAAAGTGTGTTTAAATATTTCACATCTCCATCACTTGAAAAACGGAAAAGAAATAGGGAGCTGGCACCACTTTTGAATTGAACAGGTCCCAAAAGTGTTCCAATCCTATGATAAACAACAGTTTAGGAGGCCAGATTTTCTCAAATGGAAAATCTAAATATTGTATTAAAAACAAGGTATATTATTACTTATAGATATCTGAGTAAGAGTTACAGTAACTGGTACGGACTCAAACCGCTTGACTTTCTCTTCTTCAGGTTATTCTGTTTGCTGTTAAGCATTAATGTGCTCTGTAATCCTAAACCCAGTAATAAAAGATAATGACAATCCCACACAAAGATCAATGGCAAGAAGGAAACACATCTTATCTTCTTTTTACTATGGAGCAGTAGTATTGTTTTTAGAACACTTCACAATCTTCTCTGATTTACAGGGAAGAAAAGCATTCATACACAGGTGCTACTGTGGGACCTGAAAAATTAATCTCAACAGTCAGTTCTAACAAATTTGAAGTACTGATCAGCATTATCATGGCCATTCTTTAAGTACTGACATCGATCAACAGGAATTCATAATGTTGCATTACAGCACATAACCTGAAAGAAGATAGATCGCTTGGATCTCAAATCAGTGCATACCAATAAGTTGTAGGCATTAATATTTTCCAATTCAAAGAATATTACAATTAAAGGAAATATACACTGATCTATCACACAAAGCTTCATCACTCAGTATAAGAAGAAATAGATGAGGCTGTTCTCTGTGTCTTGTTCTACAACCTGTATTGATGCTAACAAAGTACTTTTTGCTTACAAATGTAGATTGACATTTATGTAAACCTCCAAATAGCTTAAGTACTCCAATTTCCAGTTTCTGCATGACATTTTGAAAGCTAAGGCCAAGTTAAAGGGGGGGAAAAGTAAATCAATTCAATTCAAGGATGGCAGTTATCCACATGAAATAAAGGTACATTACAAGTGACACTCATGGAAAACAACATGTACAACAGGTCTTTTTTAATACATTAGCAATTGTATTTCTGCACTTAGTGCAACATTTAGTGTCAAGGATAAAAGGAAAAAACACATAGGGCATGTGGCTGCATGATAAACTCTCAGGATGCTTTCTGGTTTTCAGACATATACTTGGAATGAATTATACAAAACACTTTCCAGAGATTAAATGATTTGCAACACTGATCTTCACTAGACAAAAAAAAAAAGATGTATATATATAATGCATAAAGGAACATGGTCTATTACTGAGGATTTCTCTCTTCTTAAGCCTATAGTCCAGTAATAATTCCAGATGGGAGACGGGTGTACAGCAGACTTTGAGGAATAAGGTTAGACACTTTCAGAAAATCTGTCAGCTGTTTCTTGATTATCTAGGGCTTGAGACATGTTTAATAGGAAAACTGGGACAAAAGACAATGATACACAAGCTGTCATGTGGATTCTAACTACTTTTAATAGTTTCTATGAAAGGAAATGAGGCCTAAGTGGCTCAGGTGTTTTTTTTTCCTACGGTGAGATGTAGATAGTGACTGAGATTATTCTGGTCCCTTTGAGGAAAGTACAATGGCTGGATCTCATTTTCTGTCCAAAAAATTCTGGACTGTTCTCTCCTTCCACCTGCATTGATTTACTGCATATGATTGTGTATACGTTAAGAAAACATTAAACTTAAAGGATTCCCAGTCTTTATGTTTCATTGACTTACAGACTTATACACTGTTGTGCATATACTGTAGCAGTAAAAAAGTGTATGATTCAACAAACTGTAGCTCAATGCAAACTTATTTTTGAATAACTAAGAGCGCTAGTATGCGAAACTTTCTGTAAGCAATTTTCAAGCTGCAGAGGAAATTAATGCTTCCACACTCATTGCATTTTACAGTAACCTATTAATTCATTTTTTAAACTCCTTTTATAGTATTAATGCTATAACTCAGGCCATTTATTACATCTAAAGACACAGTAAAATTGGATAATTAGACTAATATATCTGTGTACTCATCTGAAGCCTTGAAGCTCCAGACATAAAAATTTACAGCAAAAAAAAAATGACTTGGTAAAGTAAGTAGCTCAGACAAGAGTGGCGTAATGCAAAGTGACCTTGCCTGCATTTAACAGCACTCTCTCTCCCCCAAGGTTGGCAGTGTGCTTGGATTTGTGCTAATGAGCAATGATTTCTGAACATACTTGATTGTATTTGCTTTTAAACAAAACAAAAATCTCAGTCAAAGAATTTTAATCAAAAACATGCAAAGCCGCCGTTATCTCCAGGGGACCCTAAAATAAAAAGTCTTACTTTATACAACGTATTGTGTTTTTTTCTCCTTTCTTAGAAAACGGGGGCTGTGTT
Organism: Lepisosteus platostomus; assembly: GCF_059453375.1. Taxonomy (NCBI): domain Eukaryota; kingdom Metazoa; phylum Chordata; class Actinopteri; order Semionotiformes; family Lepisosteidae; genus Lepisosteus; species Lepisosteus platostomus. The sequence goes on from NC_142625.1 coordinate 22,151,373, forward strand.
TTCTTCTCCTTTCTCAGAAACACATTCTAGCAACGCCGCTTTTAATGCTGATCAAATGTGGAGGATGTATCCAAAACTCTTAACACAGCTCTATTTTTCCAATCATGTTGCCTTGTGAATGAAAGTTCCCTTTTTCTTAGGGTATTACTTTGAGGATAAGCCCATGTAATACGACATGTAATGTAATACGGCAGGTTGCCCCATAAAAACAAATTCTCATTGTGATCTGTAGAAAAATGTTTAATTTTTAACAAAATGTTTAAGTGACCTGAACTGTAGCAACAAAGAAAGAATGGCATATTCTAATCCAAGTCGAAAGAGCAGTATCACACAGACACACCTCGGAGTGCTGTACTGAAAACCCACCAAAAGAGTAGGAATGTTTGATGACTAAATAAATATGGCAACTCAGTGGGATAGAGTGTCAATGTGCATAGTTTAAAAGCTACAAGGTTAGGTCACTTCAGACTGAAAAAAAGGCTAGCAGTTGACATTTTAGCCACACAGAGTTTATCAAAGACTGCAAGGACAGTTCTATTCCCACCAAGAACTGCAAATCGCATACTATATCCAGAATACTTGATCATTTAAATTTTTTGAACTATTTCTTTCCTTTTCGGTCATGTGAACATGGTCTATTCATCAAAAAGCTGCAGTACAATGAAGCAAAAATAACAAAAGAGAAAAAATAATAATAGTGAGGCACTTCCAATTTGTTTTAGGCTTCCCAGGAGAAGCCCAGTAAAAGTTAGACCTCTACGCAAAGCCACACTTTAAAGTCAAAAGTAGACAATTTGCAAAAGCGTCACCAAAATTACAACACTGAGAAAGATGCCATGACTTTGTCGCAATGTGTATCCCCTGCATATAAGGTTATGAAACTTTACAGTTACAGCAAGTGAAGTTAAAGACATTCTTAGAAGACTGATACATGGTCATAACAGCAGATGTTTAACATTATAGATTTTCAACTTGGCATAAAGTCCGCCTTGTTCCCTCATTTAATGCAGTGAAAAACGAGGGAGTAAGTGCAAAACAGCCCAGTTGAATCTGATGGAAGTGTTGCCTGGATGGGGGTGTTTTTGGAATGGAGACTATGGTCAATCTGTTTCTTCACATTATACTTCCAAGCAGAAAGTAATTCATTATCTTCAGAACTTGTTTGTACAGCTAGAGCTGGAAAAAAATGAAAACCTTTACCATCTATATAGTGAAATACTTTTACTGAAATAATTCTTTGCGTTGTCCGTTGTGTAGAGGTCCTAATGCTTGGATTTTCTATACGTTTATATGTACATATGTACATACACTCATGCAATTTTGGACCCATTCATAAATTCCTGTGGTTTTCCACTCTGAAACATCAAGCATCTGAAAAAAAGCACAAAACACTGTTGTTGCATTTTCATCTTGATCTGATTTAGCAAAAAAAAAAACATTTTGTATATTCTGGATTATTTGAGAGGAGTAAGAATTGTCTAAAAGTAGCTGCAATAGCAACGTGCTCAGGTGTTTCCATTATAAAGGACTCTAAACCTTTCAAACCACCACGACGAGTGTAAGGAGATGCAACAGAGAAATTCACTGTCTGCTTTAACGCAAATGAAATTGACAAACTTGTACTATGTGAACATGTAGAACATGGTGTTTTAATCTATTCACTTTGTGTTAAACCTGTTCTGTTGGCGCTGTTCTGACATCTTCAAAGGTCACCGACTGAAATGTTTCAACAGTGGAACTCAAATACATTAACGTCCATTTAATCTGGATTAGTCTTCAACAGTGGGCTCTTATTTAAAAAGGCATTACAAATTCAGAGGGGAGGGGGGGGGGAACACAAAAAATGTGAAGGTAAAAAAAAAACAATCAGTGTAATGGTATGTATTAGTAAAGTGCCAAATGGTTGGCTTTTTCTAGAGATCCCAAAAATACGGTACACAGAACACAGTAATTAAATCAATCCCCTCAAGCTGTAGCAAATACTTCCCTACTTAAACTTCATCCTTAAACGTTATTCAGCAGATTAATGTATCTGATTAAGCCCAAGTTACTATAGATAATATTAGTTCCATCGCTCAAATATTATAAGCTTGAGTGTTTTCAAATCAGGCTCTGGTATACAGCATTAATTAAGTGAAACCATCTGAAATTGGCATTAATTCGGGACACATTCTGCATAACTGATGGGCCGATTGCGTAATGAACAGAACTGTGCCATTCGTGACAGGTGGCAGCCGCCTCTGTAGGTGGGAATACGAGATATTCCTGTGAAGCCATGAGAGACGCTTCATAGTGCTGCTATTGTTAGTCTGTTTGTGCCTACATCAACAATGCTTCCTTAATTACCTACAAAATATTTATTTTATACCCGGCTCCAGTCCTTGAGGTCATACGCCTTAGGTTTTTAAGGTGTTATAATTGAGAGGGAAGTAAAAGTTTGCACTATTGGAAGTCTCATAAATACATATTTTCCCAAGGGTGGGTTGTAAATATTCCATCACTCAATTCTGACTTTGCATGATTGAGGAAGAAATAATTGTTTTTGAACTCAATAGGTTCCATAGGTAGGAAAGCTACCCAACTGAGTGTAAATAGGCTGAAACTGCTGACAGCTACTGATATGTATTTAAAGGGGATTTGTTTGTTTTTATAATAGGTGCCGATATCAATTATGAGACTTAGTGCAACAATTACCAGTAGTGCTTCCAAACCTGAAATATGATTTAGTTCAGTTTTTTTTTTCTGACACCAAACTGAACAAATACGTTTTTGTCTAAATGGCCATCTGGATAATTAATGTGCTTCTGTCCTAGCAGATAAACAAGTAACTTCATGAGATGTTGCCATGTAGAGACATGGGCATATTGGTCAAAATGTAGCCTCTGGCTGAAAGTGCATCTCTGCTTATTCGGGCTGCAGCTGAAAAAATGTTATAGAAGTGAAGGAAGACTGCAGGGGCAGAGCATCAACACTGAATCTGAGCAGTACTTCTGCTGGGTAAGTATGGCTAGACCTTAAGCATGGGCAGAGGACAAATTAAAAGCCATGCACATGAAGATCTCAACTTGAATAAAGCTAAGGAAAAACACATAAGTCTGAAAGAGACAGTCCCTTCACCATGAAAACAAAATACACAATGTTTCACTTTGAGTTCTTAATATTATCAGAGCTAATTTAAATGCATATACGATTCAGATCCAGATTTTATAGCTATGTAAACAGGATCCCAAGCCTGGCATTATTTACACAAAGGGTGTATGGTGTTTGGTGCAAGTGGTTCAGCTACAATGTTGTAGTTGATTTCCAGGAATCCAACAAGGAATAACCAGTCTAAATTCTCTTTATAGTTAATTAATCTCAATTCCAGCCTCATTTGTCCATTTTCTTGTTCTCATGTCTACTGGAAGCTTGTTGGTCAATCTGATAATGAGGGTGATGATTGTGATTTGAAAGCTTAACCTACAAACCAACACACCAAAAACAAAAGTAACAACAAGAGAGAATCGTCTAAAGAAGTATACAATCTTAAGAAAGCTTTTGAAATAAAATTGATCAGTTTTGTTGATACTGTAATTTGACTTATTGGTTTTGATAACAGCTCAGAGGAGATAATCCTTACATGTCCTGAAACACACTGATCCATTTTTGATACAGTAAGTACACATTTCTTTTCCTAAAACAAAAAACTGCTAATTATTTGAAGCCAGAATGATAACCATCCTGTGCCTTATCTATTTTATCTTAAGAGCACATTCCACTTACGGTGTGAAGCCTAACAATGTTGGAGACTTTTTGAATGCAGTGCAATGCATTTGCATCCTGATTATTTGCCAGTTTATTTTGCTTCATGCAAGAAAGTGTCTGATCAAGGACACCAGCTGACTACACTTTCTTTCTCCTGCACAAAAACCAAACTAACTGAAAATATTGTTAACTTCCTTGTGACAATGCATCCAGGAGATTACCTCTGAGTAACTTATTCCTTGGCCTCAAACCAATGAGTGTGTCTGCAGTTTAACAGAGAAACCTGTATCAGGAAGTACTTCTAAAGTGAAAGGAGGATATACAGGTACCTTTCTCATTATACCTTTGTCCTCAGAATGATTTTTCATCCCCTGTAGATGAACACCAGTCTTTCACATGAATTAAGTACAGAGGTGCACACGGATTGACATAAAGTTCATGGCAGGGAGTAAATAAAGACTTCAGTCAGTGGATTAATTTCCAAAGGTTGGACTCAGACATTAACTTTTGTAATACATCAAAAAATCTCATTAGTTTAAGTGTCTAATACAACCACTTGAGGTTTTTTGGGGGGGTCCTCTTTGTTATCTCGTATCAGCAGATTCCACACAATGGTCTTGATTTAGGAGGTTTTTAGAGTTTCAGAGAACATGCCATTCTGCTGCTGTAATGTTCTGGATATGCAAACGCCTCCAAAAATGTTCAAGCATATTTTACCAATATCAGCAGCGCAAAGAAAATGGTTTACTACTTGACTGAGATGGAAGCGTGCACAGTCAAAGAATGTATCCATCTCACAACACTGCCTGCCAATGACCTTTAATGAGGCAGAAAAATGGCACAAGCCAACCATGATGATACAGGAGAGAGGAAAAAATTGAAATCACCAGAGCAGAGGAAGGTGGGTGGCAGTAGAAAAAGACCATCTTTATTGCAATCCAATTCAATTCAAACTCCTGATGAGTTCATTTTTAAAAAATGTCACGGAAGTGCACAATGTGAGAGGTACTTTTTTGAGTGGTAAGTTGATGCAGGTGGATTTAAGTCCAGAGCTATAATGTCATTCTATTATTGCAGAAGTTTAATAATCTTTCTTTAATCACCCAACTGTATTGAAAGAAGGCACTTTGATATCACCACTCTCATGAACTTTCTTATAATCCATCTCAAGCTCCAAACTGAACCCTAAGAACACAGGACCTATGGGGCTGATTACGAAAGATTGTTCTGAAGTAATGGGATCTAGCATAAAATATGAGTGGTAAACATTTGTTTGGACAGATGTGGATTAATGTTCATCTTTTCTTGAAGCGGGAGATTAAACCTGATTTACTGCGTAACAGGTTTTAGTTTGGATTTTGATTACAGAACGCGACCCAAGAAAAATGACATACAACGGAATCATAATGAAGAACACATTTCAAATGAAGATGGAAGTTTAAACATGTCTGTGAGGCATCTGTACCAGTTAACAAACGTTTAATACAGGCAGGAAAATGAATACGGTTGCCATCTGTCCTGTTTTGCTTATTTACATGTTTTCCCCCAATTACTGTCAGGTCTCCCAGCACTTTCACAGCTTGGGGACAGAGCCAAGCCGAGAGACCAGGTGAGAGACTCAGGAATTACTTCACTGTCAATGTGGACATACTGCACAGGATTTTCAACACAACATAGCTGAGGTTCACAGTAAAACGTTATACCTTTTATGAAAAAGAAATTCACTATTTAACCACAGATGTCACTCAGAGTCACAGGTCAGAGAAAATAAAGCTTGATAGATGTTAGCACGAGACAGGTCATTAGTTTAAAACAACTCAGACAAATGTATGTCTTCCAGTGAAAAGTGACTCAACAGGCTCGAGTGCCCATTGCAGAGACCAACTATGGAAATGCCATTCAAAACACATTAAAGTATTCCTTCTTTATCGCTCTATAAGACACATAATTCCACAATTGTAGAATACGCCATAACTGCTCACTGTGAGATACAGTTTAAATAATAAATAATAGGGATGAATTCGCATTTTTAAGTCACCATGCATTATGTTCTTTGAAGGGCAAAACAAAAAATGTCTATTTCTCTGTGCTTTTTGAATGGCAGTTTTGAAATGGCACAGATTTGTGCTGCTGTTTGTTTGAGGTAAAGAACACCAGAGTATTCTTTACTGCCTAATATCATTAACAAAAGATCCCGTCATTGTATCCCTTTATATATTTATAGTGTCTGCATTTAAAGCATTAGGCGATTATGGCTGTAGTAAACACAGAAACATGATTTTACTCTTAATTCTCTCCCTTTTTTTAAAAAAAAAGCTCTTTATTTTCATTTTTAAGCACCTTCCACTGTCCCATTTTTAATACAAAATTAAAATATATTTGTGGATTACTTTACAGTAGATTCAAGGAATTTATTAACCAAAGCATAAAATGTGAATCTGAGGAGAAGGCTCTGTTAATAAATGCCGCATTATTCATAATCCCAAGTATGGCATCTGAACTATCAAAATGACGACACTGGGATGTCCAACACAGCCGGGTTGTGATTAAATTCTCCATCACTGTGATCCCCACTAAATCTTTGCAATTTTCATTTTACTGAGATTTAATATGGATCATACTTGTACAGAGTGCCCTCTGCTTAATCTAAAACAATCTCTCAATGAATTGGGACCAGCAAACATCTGATGATTAAGCTTGGTTGGATGAGCTATTGACTTAACATATTAAGTCTACATCAAAGAGATCTAAACATCTGTTCTCATTATAGTTATTGGTGTTAATCTCAAACTCTGACCTGATAGTCATAATAGCACACAAATTAAATATTATACAAAATTTTCTCAGATACAGATACATGGTCTTTGTAAAATATACGTTGAGTGAGAATGCTAGGGTGCTTCTAAGCCTATGAAGCACAGTTACACTGTATCTGCCGTTTCTCACTGGAATTCGATTTTGCATATTAAGAGAGCATTTTGACTGTCCAAAAAATAGGAATATACAATGCGTTAATAAAAACATCTTTTCTTTTTAATGAAATCCTTCTTTAAGATTAATGTTCAAATCCTTCTGTCCATTAGCTTCTGTCTGAGATGCAAAAGGGGGACATTAAAATAGATCACAACGTTGAATTAAATCTTCAACTGGGTCTCCTTAGTTTAAAGCCCAGATTAGAGTAAGGTAAATAATGATTCTGATCTAAATAAAGTTAATTCAGAAGAGACTGGCTCCGATCTTGGGACTGTATAGCAGTCATGGTGGCCAGTTGGTATGATGAGACGTCCAATTTCAGTGTTGCACTTTGTTACAATGTATCATGCTTTGCAGGTAAAAATTTTTAAAAAGAATGAGTGAGTGAATGAAACCTCTCAGAGGACAATCAAAACATACAAAAGAGCAAAAATACTTTTGGCTTTTTTTGTTTAAAACGGTTGTTTCCATTCAAAACCTTCAAGTATCTAGGCCTATCGTTCTACAAACTGTTATGGTTCAAACACTACCTGAAGGGATTGTTTTCTTAAAATCAAAGCTTGTCAAAAAAGAAAAGGCATTCAATAAAAAATAAATCACAGATTTACAGTACGCAAAGTGGAAAGTGTGAACAGAGAAGTGAAGTCCCATAGCTAACTCAACCTGGATTGTCAGGGTTCTAGTTATGTAAAATGCACAGCAGGCCATGCTGTAGATGAAACCCACTGAGAAACTCAGCTTCTACCATCAGACTAAACAAAAAAGTTTGGCATTATGACTTTGATAAGCCCTCTAATTATAACATCACAGACATGGTATATAATTACTGATAAATGGTTATAATTACTGAAAAACAAGCGCAATTCTGCAACGAAACTCCTGAAAACATAATGAAAGGTGTTTTCAGTAAAGGAGATGCCAAGCATTTTGTGCAGCAAAAAATCCTTTTCTAGAAGTTTAAAAATACAGTTATTATTTGTTATTATAGTTATTATTAATCTATTATAGTAGATTTAGAGCGATAAGGGATCATAAGGGGAATTTATTGACTAGTTTCAATGTTTATTTTAGCTAAACCTAATAATGGTTATATCCAAGTGAATTTCCTTTACTTCATTCCTGTCTTCATAGTTTTAGTTCTCCATTACAGCATTATTTTGAGACTAATTTGTAAATAATTCACTGTATATATTGTGTCTTAAAAACACCTTTGATATTGTTGCCTATTTAACCGTACAGTTGTGAAACTGGGAACATGAACAAAATAGTTCAGAAAGTGTGTTGTCTGTCCTGAAATTCAGGCTGCATACTAAGAAAACATAGGAAAAGAACTGAATAAATTACAGCACAAACATCAGTTCTCTGTAAAAGAGAAACACAGGTGCTGTACCAAGGAATTAAAAGACTGTGGCTCAAGAAACTCAACAAAGGAGCAAGAACATGGCCTCCTGTAAGATGTCAGGATGAAATCAGAAAGTGTGGTGGAGCAGGCTGGATGAAGAAAGCTTGGAATCAACCAAAACGATCCAAAATTTCAAATGTCAAATTCTACCCCATTGTAGTACGTATCCTTAACAACTAATACTCAATGCATGTCTGCACTATGCACTTTTTGCATGATCTACCAAGTTTTTTTTCCCCACTACATATTTATTGTTCCCCACAACATATTTATTGTTCTGGTTTTATTATTTATTATGTTTGTCATGTACAACCACATGAGTTAGAAAAGCCCTTAAGCTCCCTTTTTTAGATGTGAAAGCGTTTTGCTTCTTACCAGGAAATCACATTTGTTAATGTGAAGTTTTCAAATGAGTACCAAAAGAAATGTTTCTGCTGAAAAGCCAAAGGAATCTTTCCTTATCTTTTGCTTTCTCAGGTAGGCACATTGGAGGACCTTATTTTCTATTCTTAATGTAAAAAATACAGATAGAGTTATTTACTGTATATGTCTTTCAATCCCAAGCGCAATCTGAAAATAAAATGGGTGAATTTCAACACATGGCTTGGTTGATCTTTCTGTTCTCAGTATGTGACACAAGGTTTGTCAGTAGGGCTTTGAGAATAAGCAAAGCATCTGGCTTCCCAACCCACTCCAGCTCTACACCTGGGGAAAGGCTTAAGTCTCTCATAGCACTATGAGCACAGAAAGCCGAGTGTCTGCCAGCAGCAGAATAGCTATATTTGTAATCATGCCAAGTTTAAAATGCAGGGCAGAACACTGAGCAGAGATTTCATTTGTGTAAATGGCAATGAATCCAGGCTATTCAAAGCAGACTGCACTGAGCATGCCATTGCTGGGTTAGCCAAGTATTCACTCAAATGCTTCAGAAAAATGAAATGTGTAATGTACAAATGCATCACAACCACACAGCAGTAGCTGTAAGTTTTAAACACTTCACGGTAAGCAATCAGTTTAATAAATAAAGATGGAAGACTGAAAAAGACCAAATTTTTATTATTTTTAATGATGTTAAGTTGGAAGGGGGTCAAATTCTAATCTTTCACCTCCACTCTCTACTCTCATTCTCCCAGGTTGCCCACAGGTCTATACATCTCTTTTTAAGATGCCCTCCCTCCACCTCAACTGCACCCTTGTAGCTGCCTGAATCATTTCTCCTAAGTGAGGAGGGTAGTGACAGTTCTGACAATGATCCAGAGCTGTCATTTCCTCGCCAATGCAAGTTACAGACAAACATTAAAGTATTAAGTAAGATATCCCTTTATATCCATCACCTTTTTTAGTTACAATTACAAATTGACCGAACTACTGAACAATTATATTGAAATGGATGCCTCATTTCTCAAAATACAAATACTGTATTATCAAACACACTAATGGAATATTAATATAGTCTTTAAATGCATTAAATTCCTTGACAAAAAAACAACAACAGCTGAAATCAATCTCATATAATACTTCATTGGCCATTAATGATGGACGTGCTGTATAGTCTTCTTTGCACAGGACAAATAGAAGGGATACCCAGTAAGCAAGACAAGGATTAAAACTGAATAATTAAAAACAACCAGTATGTATAGTACCCTTTTTTCCATGCTATAAGAAAGGCACTAGCTCCTCAATAGAAATCCGGTTTGTCTTGTTACTCATATCCTCTAAAATCCCTGCTCCATATCCTAATATTGGTAATGACAATCTCTGATGTATGATCACTGTAATAGCTTCCAGATAAGCACTCCAAGGGCTCTTACACTCATCACAAAGGCAGATTAACTGCAGTTCCCTTTCAAAAGCCTCAACAGAGTTACTGCACATAATGTACTCTATGCTTTGCTGAGGGTCTTTTTATTTAGGCCATATTTTCTATCCAATTTCCTGCTGAGGCAAGTATATAGAATAGTGTGAGATAACCTGCTGTAGGTTCAATTGTGAAAGTGTGTGTAGGGAGGAAACATCCATTAATTGATGAGTACATTACTCAACAGAGGATGAAGAGGCTGAAGAAAGAGGTTTCATCTTGTTTTTTGTCTAAGAAAATTAATCTTTCTTGTGAGGAAATTTGAGGACAATGCTTCATCAACTGCATGATACGTTTTAAAATCATTTTCCTTCTTCAACCGCAGATACAAAATCCGGTTTCAGACGTTTTTTTTAAATATACTTCCATGCTCTTTCTTTTTAAAAGAAATAAATTACTGTACACCCTTATGAGTAGATAAAGTTAAAACATGCTAAGGCTCTTGGTGTTTTACTAAGCCATCTATCTGCTTGGTTTTAATCACTAGTGGACACATTGATACTTTATTAATACAGTATTAAAACATGAACAAAAAATTAACTTTGCTTATTCAGAGGGGTAGCGCAGAGAAGAATACAGGAGTTCCCTGAGAATATGTTTCATCATATAAGACACAACAGTTACTGCTTTGGAAGTAAATGAGAAAAGAACAAGGTTAATTAGCAAAAATGTACAGAGGCATATACAGTAATTTCAAATTACATCCATTCACGGTCATTTATTCTGGACCTCTTTAAAACACCCTCATATTTCCAGATGTTCCCCTTGAACAGTTTGGCACTCATGTATAGCTGACCCTTTCTATCCTGCATCCTTAACAACACCACCTCCTAGTTATATAGATGACTTGACTGTGTAGTTAAATATTACAAACATTTCTCAGTTATGCTCTGAATATAGCACATCACTGAACCAATCTCATTTACGTAAAGTGCTTGGAAGATGATCAAAAGAAATTAGCACATTTTTTTTTTACCTGCAAAATTTAATCTGGTGAAGGCTTTGCAAATCTGTCCATTGTGCAGAATGAAAACTGATGATTTGTTCATCCAAATGAAAAGTATAAATCAAATTAAAAAAATGGATCAAATATCCTTTTACATTTTGTGCAAAAAAGATAACCCTATCTTTTCTGACATTTCACATAACAGGAAAGACAGGGATAAATTACAATAGCAATAGACTAAATATGACAAGTTTTTCCCATAATCTCAGATTATTAAAAAAAGCACAGATATAAAAAATAACTGATGCAAATGGGTTAGAGTTTTGGCTTTTAAATGTAACGTTTTGGGTGCCATGAATTACACCAAAAAGTACTTTTGGTCACAAAAAATAAACTGACAAAATGAGTTGCATGCTTCATAGATAAATGGGGATGGATTTATTTCTTTACATTTCATGCAGTTTCTCCACTTACAGACAGCATGATCTAACTCAATTCAAATCTTTTGTTTAAATGTGGTAACCAAAATGTATTTAATCAATTTTATGGTTTCTGTAAGTGAACGTTCTTCAGCTACTGCAACACAAGCACAGAGAATTACACTGCACTACTCATGTACTGTACTGAACTACAGGAGTACAAATCCATTGTATATGTCAGAAACATTGCTATTAGTTTACCTCTCAAAACATGATTAAACCACTCAATTTATTTCTTCAAATCCTCTTAGTCATATTACATATATGCAAAACAAAAGAAGTAAATCATAACAATCAACAGTCTTGCTCTGCAGGATTAAAGAATCCCATTGTGATGATTAAAATGAAAATTGAGCTGTAGCCAAAAGTATCCAGTATTCCCAATGAACACTGAAATGAAACAAATGTCTCCCACAGGGATCATGCATTGTTTTCGAGCTCTGTGTAAACAGTGCACCTGTGGCTATTGGTTGGCGGGGGCTGAATTCATCCAATCATATATACAGTACCAGAAATATTCAAGGGCAACGTTTCTAGTCACAGTTATGAATCCACAGCTAACAGCTCCTGGCTCTAGTGATAATTGATGATATTGATCAGACAAACAAAAAACAAAAAGACAGATTATTAATCTCTGGACCTCAGAGATTATGTGTCTGATAGTCCCAAACATTGTTTCCTCATATTCACTACCAGCATTGGTTTCATCTAAGAGTAAGGTTCTCAAGTGCACCTACTGGCTGTATTATGCCATATACTGTACTCTTTTGTCAAGAAAGGAAAAGAGCATGTACTCCACAAAAAAATCTTAGAAATAGACATCAGGTAGTCACACAGCTTGCAAAATAAAGCACTAGCAGGTCGCTGTAAATGGAGTTAGAGTTAATAAGATGGACATGTGCCTCTCAACTAATTACGGGTTAATGCAACCAGTGTTACATTACTGTCACTACTCTGTCTGAGAAGATGATAACAATAATACAATTTTATGAGCACTTCAAACAAACTCAGATATATACTGATGGTTATAGTTTTTTTCCCAACTCGTGCTCCCAACACCTGACCGTATTTGACTAAGCAGAGAAGCAGCCCCCTCAGGTTGGTCCAAAAATGAAACTATACATATTAAATCTATATAATACATTGCCGGGTTCTTGATACATGATAATACCCAATAATGGTACAGATTCAAATGGCAGGTTTAGCTGTATTGCTGGTTTAAGCCTCGGTCATGTCAGCTGTGTAATTAATAGAGCATAGCCAGGACAGGGTGGCATTAGTTGCATTGGGAGATCTTGGCTTTTGGTGAAACAGTGACTAGTACAGTTTGTTTGGCACCTGAAGGCTTGCAGTGTTTTTACTGAGAGATGTTTCACTGCTCCAATTGATAATTATTCACCTGTATGCAGTATGGAGCTTGTAGTCTGTCAAAAGCTGACTGGTTCTTACTGGTAGGTGTGGGTGCATACACTTTAGAGACAAAGAGAAAAAGACAGAGAAAAAGAGACATTAAACCACCATCACTGGTATGAGGGGGTACATACGCTTTAAAGACAGAGAAAAAGAGACATTAAAAAGTAAACAAATTAATACTGGACAACAAATGAAATTTGTAGTTCAACAAAAGGTGATTCCACAGTTATAAGAAAAAGAACACATGATCTAGTTTAATAAAAGCAGATTCTTTATGAATATAAATGTTTGCCCTTGATATTTTGAGTTTCAGAGGAGTCATTCTATTTACAGTTTTGGCCTTATTTGCATCTTTGCCACAATAAAATATGAAAATGAGAACAAATACAAAGGGGCTCAACAAGAGAGATTAACCTGTTAGCAGTTGCCTTGTCAAAGGGAGACTAAACCATGAAAGTGTGCTATGCAAACGGCACTAGAAACACACTACGTTTGAGTTGTTGTTTTCTGAAGACAGAAAATGGACAAATCATTAATTTTCTTTCGCTATGGGCCTCATGCGTTTGGAGGCTTGACTCTGTTTACCACAAGGTTTGAAGATTTTCAAGTTATTGAATTGTTACAATAACAACTTACTTGATTAAAGCTGATCCAGCTCAAGTTATTACTAAAGTACTCCAGTACTCCAGAGCCCCCAGTCTTTCTATTTGTTTTCCACCACAGAAAATAAAAACATTGCAATCAATCAAATAATGCTTACATGTTTGTTTCCCAACCCTACAGCTCTCGCCATAGCACGCTGCTGTTAAAGATGTGCTCTTCCGCAACAAATCCATTTTCCATATTATAATATTTCAGGAGAATTATCTCTCAAACCAGGAATAAAGCACTTTATTCCTTCAAATCCTCTAAGTCCCTGATATTACCTGATACGTGGGTCCCTAAGAGTTGTATTAGTCAATAATACTGTTAAAAATCATGTAAGTGATTTCCATTGTCATGATTAAAATGAAGCCCAATCCACTGTCTTGGGTAGTGAGACGTGGGAAAATTCTGTCTTCCTCTAAATGCTTTATTAAATCTCTTATAAGTGACTCTACTTTATGGATTAGCAAACATTTATCTTCATTCCTCTTGCACTACTCAATTTGCCCTCAAATCAACTAGTAGATAAGCATAACAGGAACCAAAAAAAAAAACCTTACACAAAACAGGCAGATGGTAATAGAAATGTTTGTCATGAGTGTTGTTTTTTTTAAGGCAGGAAAATCTTTTGTATGCTTCATTTCTGTTGCATGTATTTAATTTTGTATTTAAATAATATTTTTATTTTAATTTCAACTTAAAGATATTCTCTAGATTTGAAATAGTGGTGTTAATAATACTTTCATTTTTATTACATTTAGGCTTCTATTATGAGGGATACCACTTTAATTAGATTAATATATTAGTTAATGTACATATGTACAGCTTTCTTTTTATGACAATTTACCCTCACAAAAAGAGCTAATTAATCGCTCCTTAAAATAATCACAACCTATTCAACATATCAACATTTGAGGTTGTAAAAATGACTACTACAAATATTTATATTTAGGCTTTCATTTTTAAAATCTTGAAGTCAATTTTTTAAATTGCAAAACGAATAAAAAACATTAAATCCAAAAGACTACATAAAACTATACTGTACTCCATCCACTTTCCGCTGCAACAGATATTGAACACAATTCCCGATAAGAAGATTATAACAATGGGATAGAGTAGCTTTGCTTGTCTTTAACATCTAGCTGTAGATGGATATAAAACAATATTAAGGATGTACATAGAGGTTTGTAAATCTAGAGTCTCTCGTTCCCATTTTCACATGTTGTACCACATCACAACAGCTTATTCTTGACCTTTCAAAGTACAGAGGAAATGTAGCACTTGTATCATATCTCCTTAAAGAAAAAGTGTTATAAAAGGAAACCTCAACAGAAGTATATTTAAAAAGTGTATAACAACACACAAGGCTGTTTAATGTAAAGTCCCTGTAAATCTAAGTAGCTCTAACAGTCTCACCATATGTCAGCAATTAAAGATCAAATGTTTCTTTCGAAGATGGCCTGGTGATGGCACCGGCAAGATGGCGACGGCTCACAGAAAGCTCTCTCGTTGTGTGACTTTTAATGTTTATTTATACGTTAATACCTAGTTATTGTTTACACTCAAACTATTTACTTGTTTACTTGTCTACTGTTTGTTTGTATATTGTCTTGATGCACTGTCTGCACTTTGTGTTTTTACACTTGTTTGAACAATCGAGAGACTTTCTGTAAGTAAGAATTCCATTGTACCAGTACATGTACCGGTTACATATGGCAATCAAGTTCAAGTTCAAGTTCAAGTGATGCAGTGGCAAGCATTGCTGCCTTGCAGCACTGGAACCCTGGGTTCAAATCCAGACCTGAGGTACTATCTGGATGGAGTTTCTCCCCATATTTTCCCCTCCAGGTGCTCTGGTTTCCTCCCATAGTCCAAAGATGTCCTAGTAGGTCAATTGGCTTCTGGGAACATCTACACCTGGTGTGAGTGGGATCATGTTTGTGTCTGTGTGTGCCCTGCATTCTCCCTTGTGTCCCTTACGAGCCAGGTTAGGTTTTGTCTCCCCCAAAACTGCGTTCGAAAACAGTCAACTTGTAGGAGTCACACAAGTTCTATCATTAAAGTTCAAATTCAATTTTTTATGTCCAAATCTAAAATAAATTTGTAACATATATATCTGTGATAAAAAGACTCTTTTTTTCTGAACAGATCTTCAGAAGCTTCATCAATTGCAAAGTTATACAGTGGTTAGCTCTATATTCAAAATTCTTGCTGAACACTTCTCTCTGTTACTGTAAAATGTAATATACTGCCTGAAAGCCACATTGGCTTTAAATGACACAGTTAAAGACTTATTTAGGCTGTAATGAAGCTGCTTAATGATATCAGTGTCCTTGAAAGTTCCTCATCAATTTTTTTCCAGTCTGTCAGCTAATCCACGTGCCAGTGCTATATTAATTAAACACAACGTTTCCTGAAGTACTTAAGTGAAGCACTATTATTGATAATGAGCAGGTTTAAAAGAGTCACATCCCTCCAAAATTACTTTTTAAACCAGCCTTATTAAGCAGAAAATTAGACCCAAATCAGCCTACAAGGTCCTCATTAAAAGCCACTGATCCTTGGCCGCTTCCATGTTCTAACAATTTTAATTAGGAAACTGCAAGTCTATCCTCTGTGATAAATGCTATTAATCTTCCCTTTCATTTGCTTTCTATCAGCATCTCTGGCCCTGCCTTACAGGAGAAAGGCCCCTGCGCTCATCACCAACCCATGCACAGTACAAATGATGCCCTTGTGCGAAAGGTTGAATGAAAACACAGTAAATTGCATAATAGTTGTGCCGAGATCACAAATGGTACAGTAGCAGTGGAATAATTAAACCTAAGGAACCTTCCACTGTGTCACCAGACACTATAAGGGCTGTAAAATCGACAGGATAGCACTAGTAAAAATTACCATATATAGGCTGAGTAGCTCGTTTGAAGCAATCTGTACCATGGGAAAGGAAATATGCAAGCTTACTGCTTATCTGTAATAAATATAATATTTGGAAAAATATGCAAAAGACTTCTAAGATGTTAACATCTGTTTTTGGTATATCCATGGCCAAGGCATAGGAGTTCTGAAATGAATTCCGTTTGCACTTTTTTCATTTTACTTACAGTCATTAGGGAGAGAGACCGAAAGAGTAATACATTAAAAGTACTTGAATTTAGCTTAAATGAAGATTCTCTGTCTTATAACTTAAATCCATTCTGCAAGCACATATATTGAACCTTTTATAACTAAGCTGTTACAGTTCACAAATAAATGTAGATAAATGTAGAAAAGGACATACCTGTACAATACAAACATCTGAACATACACAATCCTGTCTGTTCCTGTCCTGTTCCTGGAAGAATCCTGTCTTCCTTTTGAACACATATTTTATCATTGCATCGTATTTGTTAGCTTTTGTTATTGATCTGAAAACATCATGCTTCGATTTTTAACCAACACTTAATGATATTTTTTTTTCCAATAAGAGTCTAATTTTTTACACATGCTTAGCACAGATCTCTAGAGGAAAGTTCCGAAATTTCAAAACTAGACTAATAGTTAAAATTTCTGCTATCCATGCCACAGATTTGTATATGATACTTAGATGGTTGTTAAATGATTGCCTTTCCCCATTAAGACGGAGTGTTTCACTGTGACAGAATGGGCGTTTTTGCATGGAAGGCTTAATTCTTGGAGATGTGACAAGTCACCCCATCTTTCATTGAATCACTGGGCATAAAGTAGGTTAAGTACAGCTGACACTCTGAGTTATGAGTTGTTATTGCAGCCGAGTTCGTTCATACCCCAAGTAAATTCTATGACCAACTGTGGGAAAATCAAATGAAATTTTAAGGGGGAGTGTCAATGGTTGTTAATATATATATATTTTTATGTCACTCCATCTTCACACTGAGTTTAAATCTGCCTTCCTCAAGAAAAGTCCTGCAACAGAAATGTCTGTACTGCAAATGAACTAAGGGTTGTTTTGTTTCCATTCTCTGCATCAGAAAAATGCAAGATGATGTAAATAATAAGACAACACACTGTAAGTGTTTGGCTTCCATAAAAAGGTTTTATTTAAGTGTGCTCATTAAAGGTGCTCTTACATACCCTAACAACTAAATGTATCTTTTTTCTACCATTACAGACGTTTGAGTACAGCAATGTGAAATGTTTCCCCTCCAATGAGCAGTCACACTCCACGGATTCATGTAGTTTGAGTTGATAAAAGGCAGTTCTAACAGGGCCTCTGGCATGAGTCCTTTAACAGACCAAAGCGTGCTGCTTCTCGACGAGTGGTACATCTTCTGTTAAGGGACACAGCCCATTCGCTAACCTATGCCTTATAAACCCGGGAAGGGAGGGCATCCTCATTTGCTGTACTCATTCACATTTAAAAACGTGTTTGTCCCCAACAGACATGAGTCAAGCTCCAAGTGAAGCTTGATTTTTCTTCCTGCCAAGGGTCATTGCTTTTGTCGATTATTGATGGCCAGGCCATTGGTTTTGTCACTAATTAACAAACGTGTCTTGCACTGGAAATGTGCTGAGCCTTTCTTCAGCTGGTATTGTGGAAGTGTGGAAGCGCACCTCTTTTTCTCTGCATCCTGTAAGGTTCCCCACCAGTCAGTTTTTTTGGGGACCATTACAGAGATTACTGTTAGTCTGGGTTATGCCTGCCTTGTTTGTCACCTCTGATACCACATCAACTGGAGGCTCTGGAGCTCCCCGTGCTGCTGTCGCCCAATCGAATGTGACCTTTTTTGCAGCTGACCGCGCTTGCTTTCTAATGCTCCTTCCTCCAATGGCGGCTTTTGGATACTGGGAGAATTTCTTAAACCTCTGACATATCAAGTTACATCAAGGCATCATTTATTAAAATTAAACCCTTGTGTTGTTTGCTGGCATCGTCCGCATAACGGCATCGATTAAAATCTATCATGTCAGGTGCCTTGTGGCAATCGGCAGAGACACTTTGCCTCACTGAAACATCTTAGGGTTTGCGGCCATGTAGCAGATCTGCCCCCGACTTATTAAAATAACGAATGTAGTCCCAACGGATCTAGACTGACTTGCTGGACGTCGGACTGAATCACAATGCTTTTCGGAGCCAACTGACTACGCCTTCATTCCTTTCGACAAAACGGGGCTCGGAGGAATGAGCATTCATGATGTCATGACGACCACACTGGGGGGCTCTGTGACTGCAGGAGGAAAGGAAAGCTAAGCATTTCCCTGCCTTCACTGCAGAACGGTACTACCTACCGTACATGTACTTATTCAAAAGACTGGTACATAAATACTGGCTCCTTAAAGCTGACATTGCTGCACAACCCTGTTTGTCTTCACTCCTGCAACACATGCAACTAGCAACGTGTTTTTTTATAAAACACATTTAAAAACATATGTAACATTTCTGTCCTTTCCAGAGACTTAAAAATTCTGCATCATAAATGAGCTGTAACATATATTCATGGAGGAAAAGTACCAGTTTATAGTCTGAAGACTGTATCATGGTCTTAATAAATTGTAAAGCCCTACTTACAACCAGATGATTAGATTAAACTGCTATGTGCTGTGTACTGTAATTAATTCTTATTTTCACTTTATTTCCTTTTTTTTATTATGTACTTAAGAAAACAGACACGCCAAAGCTTATGCAATACTCAAGAAATTGATCCATAATATTAGTCATTAATTTTTGTCAATATGAGTAAACATTTAGCTATTGACATCCTTTACAGAAAGCAATCTGGGGACTGACTTTCAAAAGCTGAGAGAGATGATATGGCTTGCCTATAGCTTTCTAAACTTCTAAACTTACCTGTAGATCATAAAATTCATTGTTCCTACAAGATTGTCTTTTTTTCTGAATTCCATTATGTATTTACCATCAGAACAAACCTAAAAAACACAAGAAAGAAATCTCTAGCAATATGTCAAAGTAAATATCTGGTCATTTTATGTCAAATGTGACCATGTACATAATGCATTAGCTAGCTCCAATTACCGAGATCTCTCTGACATCTCAGTGACTGATACCTGCCACATGTTTGAAAGACTCCATTCAAGAAATGGATTTTATTATGACAGTACTGAAGTGGCCTGAAAATAAAAGTATATAATAACTATATAAATCATTGAAAGACTAAGTCAGACTGGCACAACTGACTTATATATTGACCTATGTAGACATTCAGGGTCTCTTTTGAATATTATCAACACAGTAAAATGGGTTTGAATGGGCCTTTGTTGATACCAAAGCAACCATTCTAACTGACACGGTAGCACATAAGAATAGAATTTACTGACATCAACATCTTTGCAAATTATAGATATCACAATACAGAGGGCAATCTTTGTACAGCTTAAAAAAAGGATGGTTTACTGTAAATCTCCTACAGGTCTACACCAATACAAAGATGTTACCAATGAGTACATGAACAGCCAACTGTTCATACCACTGTAACAGCAATGTAAGTGTGTTCTGTTTAAAAGCCAGATTTAAGCAGAACATAAATGCTGATTTAAAAATAGAGAAGCTTACCTTTGCTTTAGTAAACAGTGCGCATGAAATGCTATTCTAGTTGCATATCTATATCTAACAGTGTATCTTGAAATGATTTTACTTTTTTAAGCAATAAAGACTCAACATAGTAAATAACTATCGTAATTATTGTCTTATGTCTTAGGCTAACCATAGTATAATAATAATTCCTGTCATTTTAATTGTTTTTACATTCTAAAATAGTTTTACTGACAAAACGTAGACAGAACCTTATGTTTCAGTAAATACTAAATGGCTGTTTAATAAAGACTATTGATATTTGCTTTGCTTTCTAGGGGGACGAACCACCTTAGACTTAAGATAGGGTAAAACTACAAATTTGGGGAAACAAGAGTAACCAAATAACAGAGAAACCTAATTCTAATATAGTTTTAGCATCGTGATTCACAACGTGCAGCTGGCAAAGGAGTAAATTTTAAAATGGGGAAGCAATAATTCTCAAAGTCTTGCACCCCGAAAGGGAAACGCACATTTGAAAATAAAGCATGATAAAAACGTTTATGGATTTTATTATACTTTTTTTTTACCAAGCGTGGATCACCAATAGCTTACACATGAACCTGCACCGCCTGGATTTAAAAGTACTCGAGTCTGCGTTCTTTAGATCGCAGTACCGTACATTAAAAACTGTGTGTCTCTGTGTTGCTGGGACCTATAAAATAATACTTAGCAAAAGAAGGTTTGTATTGTTAGCCCAAAGTAAACGGCGTGCCTTCGCCGTGCAAACATGAGCCGTTTTCAAAAACATCCTTCCTTGAAGACCTGCTGTACAAATGAAGTAACTGTGAAAACTCTTTACCTGGCATGGAACCCCCACACCTCAATATTCTTCTCGGGGCATTCTGGATTTCCCAAGAAGCCATCGAGTCCACAGAAGTTTAAGCCACTCCTACATGACCTTTGCCTATTGTGGGCAGAATTAATTCAGCCAATCAGAAAAAAAAAATCGAATTCTCCTAAATCTTATCTAATTTAGGTGAGCTGTTTAAATCTTTTGCATTGATATCGAGGCAACGGATTGAGTAAAAGTAGTTGTACTGTAGGGTCTGTGCACGTGATACGTGATTATATATGCTACGGAACACACGATTAAAGCCCATTTATACTTAGTGCTTTGCTTTAACCCACCATAATAAAGTGGAAGTTTTACATTTTTAATTATTGTTGAATCATTTTTCTTTTGTGATTTAATGATTTGCTACGGCGAGCGCAAATGTACTGTATGATACTGGCTATTTACTAGATGCGGCTTGTTTTACTACTCAGTTATTACACCTTTGCCCTTGACTAAGTGCACCACTGAACTCAAAGCAAAACGATTTACAAATACCCACTGAGTAATCTCAATTTATTTTTCTTAAGCTTTTTCTATAGCATCTGAAAAGCTTTAACACCACTTAAGGAAGATATCATTTGTCATATTATTATTATGGAAATGGACGAGTTACCAATAGGAAGATCTGTATTAGCCAGAATTTAACTATTTTCTTTCAGTGCTATATGCTTCCGTTTGTTTTTGCATGACTAATGTACAGTGCCTAATTTTGTTTTCTTGGAGTCTTAAAGTAAGTGATTTATTTCTGCAAAACAATGCGGTTTTTAAAGAAAACCATCTCCCAGTTACTCCAGTCGTCAGTGAAAGAAATTACAACTTTAGTTATTCCTCTTAGCAGAACTCTACAGACAGAAACTATTAGGACTATTTAGGAGCCAGTAGTAGTGTTTTTCGAATTAGCATAAAAGTGGAGACAGGCGTTGGAATTGGTTTAATAATAGGAGACAGGTCAGTTGTTCCCCAAGGCTGTTTCTGCACTCTTAGCTTTAGCAAAATCTTGGATGAGAAGGTAGTTGTAGACACCGGGGAAAGAATACTTCATTATTGCCCATCATTAGTTATGAGCATGGTTGTTAAACACCATAATGGCGCAACCTTTCGCAATACCGTCGGTACTTCACTCTTTTGTGAAGCAACTTTGGCAACTACTTAGGAGCAAGTCTTTCATCCAGGATAAAACAGAAAACGCAATGATTATTGTATATATTATTCCCTCTGTAACAATAACACGATTCCGTTCAATATTCAGGCACTTTCCATTAGAAATTACTTTGGAAAAAAGTATAGTGCAAAGAGTTTGAAAGTTGCAGCTACCATAGTTAATCATATCATAATGAGCATTTTTCTTTAATACATTGAAGACAGTCTTTTTTATGATGCCTTGGTCTTCAAATATTGAGACCCGTTGTATCCTTATTTATGTGATGTCATAAGACGAATAATTTACCTACATAGCGTGGTTTTAGATAAGACACAACGCGTATACATGAAAACATCAACTTTGCAGTATCCGAGAAATTCAGACAACTCAGCTTCAGGCATACATTTGGTTTTTAATTATAAAGACATATAAACAGTATAGGAAACTCCGTGTTGAAACACAAGTAATTTTTAAAACCAAGACCTTATATTCCATATCTTTCATTAAGAAGTTTCGCACAGATGTACAGTACAATCAAGTGAATTGTGCAATAACAAAGTCAAACATGTTCCATACAGCTTTAATATATTACATAATATATTTGATTGTTTCACATAGTATTTACTGTTTTCAGGAGATATTTCATTAAAATCGGTACTACCGAATGACACACCTCGAGTATTGATAGCTGGACAGTACTTACAATATATTATGCTTCACATTAGTTCGATACCATGTAAGGATGTTGCATAGTTCACAAGTCGTTTACTTAACATGTCTTAGTTTGTGTGAGAAACTATAAGTTCTAATGGAACCCACTCAAAGTTTTCTTACTTTCTTGTCGAAAATATATTTATAAAAAATAAAACAACAAATGTCATTTCATTTTGATTTAGACATGAGCAAATAGCGCGCTTAATACTTTAAAAGGAAATGGAAACGCATAAAGCATCACAGCAAAATTATTTTCAAACGGTAAGCACAGATGCAAGATTCGACGCGTTCTGGATGCTCGTCCCCCAAATTAGCCTAGACTTCACTAAGGAAAGATATTTTGATTCTCGTTTTGCAAATCAGGTTGAAACATTGCAACAGTTGTTTAAAGAGAGTTTAGGATTACGTATTAGAATAAAGTCCTTTCCTCCCACCCCCGACAGAAGAATACAAATAATTAGAAAGACTAACAGACGGATGTCTTTACATGAGCGTGTGTATAAAGACAAATGACATCAAGGTTTGTCGTTGCAGTGTTTGAAGAGACTTGAAGGTGTTCCACCGTAAGAAGTGCATTTCTCGGCACAGGTGGCCAGAGCTGTACCTGAAAAGGGGTATACGGCTGCTTGTCCGAACGGGGCCAGAGCTGCTGGAATGGGAGAAGTTAGCGTCTGTCCCTGATTCAAATAAGCCACCAATCTTCTCATTTCCTCCAATGCCTGCGCTTGCATGAGGATGTAGTTCTTCGCCAGCAATAAAGTAGCGATTTTGGAGAGTTTCCTTACTGATGGACTGTGGGCATAAGGAATCACGGCCCTAAGACCATCCAAAGCGTCGTTCAGGTCATGCATCCGCCTTCTCTCTCTTGCGTTTATGCTGAGCCGGAGCGATCTCTGCTCCTTTGGCTTTTTGGTGAGCGAACTCGAATGTTTATCCTCGTCAAACGCGGAGCTTCGTTTCCTGGGGTCCAAGTGGTCGAAACTGTCGTCGTCGTCGCTTGTCTGCTCCCCGCCGCTCTCGGTAGACTTCGCTGTCTGACCTGAGAGGAAGTCCGAAGCGCCTGACATAGGATAGCGCCCGGGACTTCCAGCACCATGGCCAGCGCCGAAGCTAAAAGCGGCTTGACCGTAGCGCTGAGTGAGATCAATTAGCGTATCATTGCCGATTGACTTCAAGTCATTCATTCTTTTATCTGACCCATGGAAAATATTTTCTTCTCCAACGTTCATTTTTTAATATAAATCCGGTGAATTAAAACTTTTTTTCCTCTCTTCTCCGCAGGCTTGCCTTCTTTCTTGATTTTATTTTCTCAGTCGGGGGTGCGAAATCAAATCGCCTTCTTTCTTTTTTTCCCCCCTATTAAACCCTCTTATGTACAATGGCTTTAAAAACTATCCAGGACGCTTCAGAGAAACTAAACGTGTTTCCTCTTGACGGATGTTCACAGTGCGTCTTGCCCTAGCCCTGGGCAGGTTGTGACTCATCTTCCGTCGTACTTGCACGTTAGTACGAAAGTATAGCCCACTGGGATTAACTATCCATCCAATCAGGGAGGCGTTTTAATTAATAGGATTAAAGCCTTTTAAATTCAGGGGGGGAACAAACCACTTCTTGAGCCAGTATGCTTCTAATTTCACCAATAGTGGTGATAATTGCCGTCCAAGCGAGTAAATATGGTAAGATTATACTTATAACACGGTAGTACTGCTGGAGCTGAGACACTACAGTTTAAATACTACATTGAAAGATGAATCCTCGTTTTTGATTTGAGCTATTCTACGACATTTACTTTATCCACTACTTGTATACAAATTCAAATACAGAAAACATCGTGTTTGCGAAATAAGCTTTTTGAAAACTTATTTCTATTGCGGTACTTACAACACAGACATGAATACTTTTATAACTAAAGTACTGCATATTTTTCAGATGAGCAAAATGTTTTTCTCTGCTAATGTGCAATTTCTATTATCCTCAAAAACGAAATAATATGTAAATATAAACCATCATATTATAACTCTTTATTATTTTTACAGGTTTTGCTTTTGAAGGATTGTTAGGCACAATTCATTGAAATGGATATACTTGACTTTTTTGAGAGATGAAAATTGTAAGAGATCAGATAGATAGAACGTAAGGAAAAGATAGGAACCCTGTTATTTTAACGCCTAATACAGCAATCAGATAAGAGGAACACAGTCTATTTAAAACCAAAGTGGTGAGATTTTGGAGTTTTTGTCTACAGTGCCTATCGGACGACGCCACCCAGTGACAGAATAAGGTATAAAGATCAGTAGAACAATTTCATACTAAACGTCTCTTAGATACCTTTTGCTTCTCGTTTTCTCCTCATCTTCTTATTATTCAATTTACCAGCAACAGCAATACAGGAAAATACATATAAAAAGGACCCACAATAAACAGTATCTAAAATATTTTAGACTACAAAACAAATCTGAAATATTGTGTAACATTAATAGGATTCTAACTCAGTGTTTTACATTTTTGTAGGGAAAATCGTATGAATATGTATGATTAATGCAAAAGTTTTGTAAAAATACAAAAGTTAACATATAGCTGTTAGTTTAAAACTATTATAATTGCTCAATACACGTAGGGATCAATCAGTTCCACTCCGATTAATTATTTACACTTCAATGAATAGAATGAAGTTTATATTGTAAAACAATATAGTTTAGATAGTTTAGATTTTGTCTCTATGTTAATACAGTAAGTGGATGTAGTCTACGTTGTAAAGAATTGCATCCGGTTGGATAAAGAAGCCCAGCAGCGTGTTTTAGAAAGTATGTGCAGCAGGAATCCACGCTGAGTAGAATTAATCATATTACCTGGAAAGGAGCCGAGGCGAAGCCTTAGAGATATGGAGCCCAAGGCTTTTTTGCCACATTAGTAGTGTTAACACAAGTGCTTTGAATCCGCATTAATGTCGTCGTCAATAATTATGGTGTACATGAGTTGTGTGAAAAGTACCAATAATATAAATTATTCTGCGCTCACAGATTTATACACACACAAGTTAATAAGCCCAAGGGCTCAATTTCTTTCTTTTAACAGCCTATTTAAATGTGCGAAAAATGCAAACATCAGTTCATCTTCTAGGAGAAAACTGGACCTATATCATTTATCATGTTAGAGCTGCGTAGACTGATTTCACGTTGATGAAAGAACTGAACAGTGTTTAATTAATTTTAATTCAAAATACCGGAATAACTTTTCAAAGTTCAAATCTGCTCTTTTAATCAAACTATCTATTCTTTTTTTTTTGCCTTCCTCATACTGACATTAAACACCTTTACGCTTTGCTGTTGGGTGACCTACTGCAGTGGCATGGCGGTAGACTCGCAGTTCACGGACTTGTTCGCCTGTCTACGAGGCGCCTGCATGTTCTCTCCGATTCCCCCCCAGCCACCACCATCGCAGAAAAACCCGCTGGGTTTGATTGTCTCTGCTAAATGGCCTCTCTTCGTGTCCTTGTGAGGAACTGGCGTCCCGCACACGGATAGGGCAGGACCGTGTTTACTGTCTCTTGCGCCCAAGGGGGACTAGGTGTCTGAGCTGAATTAGCTGGTACATTCCATGTGTTAACCAACTGGTAGCCTAGCTGGTACAATCTATGTGTTAACTTTCATGGAAGCGTCTTGAACTACGCTTTTAATAGAGTAGTTTCAGTTTATGTCCCTTTTGAAGTAGTGACTGAAAAAAAAACTAGTGTCCAGTGATCACTGGTAGTAACAAATTATATCATAATATAGAAAAAGCGTTGTATAAAGCAAGCATTATGTAGTTAAAGTTTATGGACGATTTTATCGGCCTTTAATAATTATTTCTGCTTTATTCTATTACTTATTATTAGACCGTCTTTTTGGATGAGACGTTAAACCGAGGTCCTGACTCTCAGTGGTTATTTAAGATCCTAGGACATTTCTCGAAAAGAGAAGGAAGTTATCCGGGTGTCCGGGCCACACTTCCCCTCTCGGCCTTTACAGTGGCATCCAAATTGTCCCCATGCATTAATTAAAAGTGTAGAATAAGGAGATGCGAAATAAGGTTAGCTCTTCATCCATTTACCAGAATAGCCACTCATCACTAGAGGAGTCCCGACATCTTGCGGTCACTGACAGACTTGCACTACGTTTTTTTAAAGGATGTACCTCTCAATATGCCAGCACCGCAAAAGGCTGTGCTGGAACCTGACTTCTGAACCTGGAGAGTTACTGCAGTTTCTGATTTTCGTTCTACCTGAGTTTTTACTGGCTTTATTGAATCACGTATTGACCCTCGCTGACTTTTAAATATTGACTTCAAGCCTTCAGTCATTGAGGAGTGTGTGTTCCGTATCAAACCTACAGGAACAAGAAATAGGATCACTAATACGGTTGTATTTATGAGAGATTATTCTAATTAATAATTAGATTACAATGCTTGAATCCCGCATTACCTAACTACAATAAAGATTAAATCTGTTTAGGTTTGACATTCTTTCCTTTTATTTCCCTCATTAAGTAAGTATAGACATGTTTAATTAATGATGACGTGTAGTGACGATACCAACAACAGCAGCATCAGCACGTGTGACATCAATGACACGAAATAGAAACAGTACTGTTTTTAAACGGACTAAAATCACACCTAAACTCCACTTAATGCATGATATACATCGTTTTTAGGACTGTGGTTAAAATGCAATACTTATAGGACAACTATTGCAATAAAGAGCATTAATAATTAAGCATTCTTTACATGACTGATCAACGCATTTACAGGGTAAATAAAAAAAACATTTTACTCCATTCTACTCCTTCTGAGTATAGCTCAGTATTTGTGAGTGAAGACATTAAATTCCGCTTTTCTCGTCCCCTATTTTTCATTAGTTTGGTATGACGAGTGATATTACATTTTTAATTCTAAAAATTTCTCAGAAGGTGGCAGCGTTGCTCAACAAAGAACCATAATGCTTTCGTGCATTCCGCCTTTACGAACGCGAGAGGAAACGTACTGGATGAAACGGCACATTCGCAAAATAAGCCTGACTTAATATTTACATTTATAAACTTTTTACTACTGTTGGGTAAAAAATCTTGTTTAGTGTGGATTGATTTTATTATAATAAATAGATTAAAGAAACTGAGGTATGGGAATAATGAGACAAGAGTGTGCATTTATGCCTAGAATTGAGAAAGATGCAAACCAATAGAATAGGTAACCCCCCAAAAATTTAAAATTCACTATATCCGAGGCCTGTACATTGGTACACTCTTACAGAAACCAAGCTCCTGTGGCCTTGCCTTGATTGTTTCAAAGAATGATCTTAGCCTATTTCCCCGCATATCCTCTAAACACACCTAGGCTGCAATATAATTATCCTATTTCAACTTGGAAAGTTTTTGCTTTCTAAACTTTATCCCATTTTACATTTACACGCTTTGCACTAACCTGCAACGGTGAAATTTATTCTGGTATTAAGACACAAATTCTAATGCGTCCCCCCATACTTCTTTGGTTTGCCATTTCCAAAATGCATGTGTACTTGGAATGAGTATTATTATGCAACGAGGCAGAGACTCAGTCTCCCATTACTTCAAGATCCATGGCTTGTAAATGTAAAAGTACAACGCTGCATGCTTCGTTTGCAGAGTGCTTAAAAGGACACTAAACAGAAGGTGTGTTGACTGAAACAGAAGAAAAGTGAATGAGCAGCCTGCAGCAGCTACATTTATTATCCAGGTTAATATAGTTCACCAGAGCTCTCCAGTTACCATATGTGAACAAGTAGAGCAGTTGATGTTATTGCCCTGAGATGTGTACATATGCACCAAACAAGTAAATAGAAATGGCAGAGATCACAACACAGAGCGCTCCTAATTTATATCAGTCTGCCACTTTACAGCTTCAAGGTTTCTTGTTTTCTCCACCCAAAAGGTCATTTGTCTCTCCTAGGCTTTTTGCTACATCCTTTCTAGGGCAAAGATCCTGGAATGAACCAAAATTCTCCCCATTTCTATCTGTGCATCATCAACACATGACAAGGTTAGGGGAAAGAAAATCCAAACGTGGATCAAATTCTACTCACTGAAGCTGTAGCTTGGCTTTTATCATAAGAATCCCCTGTTTTGTTTTAGACATATGTATCATATACCTCTCTATTCAGCATTTTTAGTTAAAACTTAATAACAAATAAAAATGCAGAATTGCAGATTTCTGAAATATTGTCATTAGTAATATCTTTGCTTTTCTTCATGTACAAAGAAATTTCTAGAAAATTATTCAGAACACAGCATTCTGGGGCTGTTCGGCAAAATGTCAAGGATTTTTACCTATAAATGAACATTGCTCTTTAATAAAATCCAGTTTGTATGAATTCATATGTGGTAGGCTGTACTAGGCTTTTACAAAAAGTGTCTTTTGTTATTTCCATTGGGCACTTCCAGTGCTTTTTAAACACGGCCTCAAAATTTCCACTCAGTTTCTTCTTTACATGATCAATGAACTTCTCTTTGTTTATTTTTCAATTAAACTCAGCTTTGAGACACCTTGTAATTTTCCAACAGCCCCCTCCTCCCAGTCCAACTGTCTTTCTCTCAGAAAAGCAGATCGATAACAAATTTGTATGTGAAATTGCCGGACCTAACAATGCAACATAACAGGGTTATTTAAAAGCAGGACTGCAGAATCTTCTTATTCTTCTGAACACACACTTCTTCCTCCCTAAAACCTGTCCTCAATGTAGGCTAGTTTGTATGTGCAATTAAGGCGTATACGGTATGTATCTATGATACAGATATGAACATGTATGAACCCCTGAACATGTACAGGAGTACACATAGATCTGGAGTCTGTTTCACCTAATGTACCTACTCTTTTCTTGTAGGGGAGGAGGTGGGAACTGAAGAGGACAGAGGCTAAATATGTAGCTCAGGATAAAATATTTTTCAATACAGAGCTTCTGTGTTATAAAGAATATTGTGTTCATCAGGCAATTTCTCAGATAAAAAAAACAGGTATTAATTTTCCCTTCACCAAAAACGTTCTTTGTTTGTACACTTGGATTGAAACTAAGGTTATTTGCTTATCTGAACAAAAGCCACTTACAGCATGTGTAAAATGTATTACATCTCTTATTTAAATGCAGTTCACTCACATATACAGTATGAATTAAGATCTACAAGCCTGTCGTGAAAGCCTGTCCAGGTTCAGAACTTTCAAAACTCCTCCCATCTTTCAGTTTTCAATAAACTGAACCAAGTCACACAAGCGATCAGAATTTATGTGGAGAAATATTATTGACACATTCCAGTGAGGGTGCCTAATATCTTTACTCATTCTTTTGTGGACAAGGGAATTGGTTTGTTGAAAACCAATGTACCTGTAGCAGTTTTCCAATTTAGTGAAATAGAATTCTCCTTGCAGAATAAGGATTTATGTAGAAAATGAGGATATACTGTAGATCTAATGGGGGAGCTTTTACATTTCCCATGCTTTTAACTTGTAGGAATAAACAGTGAATGTTCTATGGATACATATTGGATACATCAAGATGAAGCCTTTAGTGAAAAGTAATTTGCAGTGTGACTTTATGGCACATTTCTAAACAGAGTGTATTCTTTTTTACATATTCCCTTCATAAAATAACTCCTTTTTATTAAATGTATTTTGTGATTCATTTCATTCTAAATACTTTTCATAACAACAATTAATCCTCTTAAAATCCACAGCTTTTCTGATGACATACGTTTGATTTACTCTTCTTAAAATGATAGCTATGCACTGTGTCTAAGGTCACTCAATTTCATAGCTACAAGCTAGTATCACCTATGTTACTAGGCAATATCTGAACATCAATATGTATTATTAATGGCTGGAAGCAGACAATACAAATGTGAAGAAAAAAGTAAAACATAAAAACATCCAGTTTTGTAACTGACATATCAAACGTTTATTATAGCTAATTATTTTTTGGTTCAGAAACAGAGGTGACTTTTTGACAAGCCTATAGCATGCCCCACGTAGATAGTGAATGATAAGAGTACTTACATTTTTAATGGTAAAATAATATGCTAATTTTATGTGCCATCCCAAAAGGAAAACATTTTATTTTAAAGTTTTTTTTTTTTTACCATCCCTTACAAGTGAATCCACTCATTTAATTTGTGATACCATTTAATTATTTTAAGTCTGCACCATAATATATAAACACTTTCTTTAACCCAGCAAGACTAGAACTTTGCCTTGCATTTGTGGTCTGGAAAGAAATAAAGTGTTTGGCAATATTAATTTGCACCAGTTGATTATAGCTATTGTATATTTGTAACAATAATTTAATAGCCTCCAATATTGTTGAGAGCACTACATTGCAGTGTTATGCAAAAATGGGTTTTGATAGAATTCATGTACAGCAAAAGTGTGGAATTTATAAAGGTAACCAGAAAGTGATTTGCATGCTAGGTGAAATGTATGAGAATGGGTAGTCTACTTATTACATTTCATACCTGATATCAAGGCTGACATTGCTAAAGAAATTGAAACAACCAAAATTAATCAATTCCAGTTGCTTTTATCCAGAAAACCATGAATTTAGATGGATCAGAAACCCTTAGTTAAGCGTAAAATGAAGGCCTATTAGAAGTTTATTAAAATGGTAATTTGTCTTAGTAAAAGCAAAAAGAGAATAATTGAAATTATCAGTTATATACTGGCAGGGATTGTCTTGTTAAAAGGACAAAGTTCTGTGTAGAAATGGAAAAGGGTTGCTTATCTTTTTTTTTCCTGGCTGGTTGCATTGTTTTTTTTTTTAAGTAAGGAAGATTACAGATAAAAGGCTTGAGTATCTAGCAGGACTTAAACCTCCTGCTGCTTTTCTTAAATTAATTCAGCTCTGTGATTTTAATCAAGGTCAGGAAAATACATACCCTCCATTTATCATTTGAAATGTGTCTGCAAAAAGCGGAGTGATTTCATTAGAATAAGCAAACATACAAAAGCAAAATGCAGGTGGAGCGACTACAATTCTCTATGTACCATTACAAAGGGTTCCCAAATATACACACTGTCTCTTCAGCTGGTCTTAAAATACTGATTTCAGTAACTCAGTCACACAAAAGTCAATGTTTTTCAGTATCACAAAAGAAGTGAATGTGGTTTGTTTAGTCTACTGTACATAAAATATCTAACCTCACACTTCTGTTTGTGAATGTGCTGTCAATTTAACTAACAAATAAACAAGCAGTCAGAAGATGCAGACTTTATAAAATTCCCATGTCTTGTCTTTAAACATCACTTTGGCAAGACAGAGAAAGGAAGCATATATTTAAAGAGCCTGCACTACTTAACTCTTATTATAACTCATATCTTTACTATGACATCCGAAGCTCTACAATGTACATTTAGAGCGATTCACAAATACTAAGTATTTTTTTAAAGACTGTCAAATATATTGAAAAGAGCTGGATTTGAAAAAAAAAAACTGTACCGTGTGCAGTCAAAGGAAGGAACTCACATCCAGGCTGGGTGTTTTGCACCAAGCCAGTGCTGCAGTGCAGTCAAAAGTGTTCTTTTTATAAAATGCTGTGGCGCAGCATCTAAGGTGACAAGAGCTAATGGGTCCCTAGAGTCAGGTATGCAAATAGGGCAGAAGGTGGAGAGTAAATGAGTAAGAAACACAAGTTCCAAGATCCTGAAAATGTTGAATTTATACTGTGCATTGCTGTTCTTTTACTCACCATCAGGAAATTACTATATACTGTACTTGTTCTAAGCATCAACTATTTATAAAGAGCCTCCACTCCTGTTTAGAAGAAGTTTGGCACTTTTTAATTCACATTGATCAGAATCTTCAAACATATGAGACCAGCAGTTAGTTTTGTAGTGTTGTAGTAGCAAATCCATCACATTTAATCAATTAAATCAAACTGACTCATCGGCAGATGTTCCTCATCATTAACATCATCTCCATTGTCCAATGTTTCTTCAGAAATCAGTAAACCTAAAAGGCTACATTTTGCACTACCAATAATTAACTGTTACCTTAACTGTTATCACCATCAAATTTGTACTTTACACAAAAGTAATACAGTGAGTGAAAACAGCAACTTACAAGGGGCAACCAACTGAAGGTGTGATACCTGGTCAGTACCTGGCCCAGGAGACTGGGAAAGCTAAGGGTGCATCTGGAAGAGGTGTTACTGGGACCAGTAGGGGGTGCTCACCCTGTGGTCGGTGTGGGTCCTAATGCCCCAGTATAGTGATTTTTATACTGTAAAAAAGGTTCTGTCCTTCTACTGAGACATAAAACTGAGGTCCTGACTACTACTACCACTACAACAACTATTATTGTTGTTAACTCCTCAATATGCTTTTGAAACCCGTTCTGGAAAGTAAAAAATTCCAACAACAGTTCCACACTAACCTGCATTTCTGCAATCTGGAGAAGGCCTAAGTGAACGCATGGAGAAAATGATTTTTTTCTCTGCAGTATTTGTTCTAAACACTTACTATGCCACTGTAACACCAGCAATGTTATAGACATGTAGCTGCATGTTTGAGAGCTGCCTATAACGGTAATGAAATAATTACTTATTAGAAGCTGACAATTACAAATTTTAGCAGTGCTTTTTGCTTGAGGCTGGGGCTCTGGGTTCAATTCCCGGGGTGCTATCTGTATGGAGTTTGTATGTTCTCCATATGTTTGCGTGGGTTTCCACTGGGTTCCCTGGTTTCCTCCCAAAAACATACTGGCAGGTTAACAGGCTTCTGGGAAAATCAGCCCTGACTGCGCACATGTCTGTGTTTGTGATGGTCTGGCCTCCCATCCAGGGTGTATCCTGCCCTGTGCTCGTTGCTTGCCAGGACTGGCTTTGGCCCTGCCATGACCATGAACTGGAAGAAAATGAATGAATGTCGCTTGATAAGGACTCAAACAGACACGTGTCTGTCTGGTTTCCTTATCAATAGGTCATAAACAGTAACATTTTGGTTGGTGGTGGTGCCGAAATGTCCAACTACAAAGAAAATAAATAAGCTTTTAAATAATGTATTTGTCTCCAGTATATTTAAAGGCAAAGAAATACATATTTTTCAAATTTCATTTCCAACAAAGCACAGAATAACCTCAGTTTTACACTCAATGAATGTGGCAAAAGAGGACGAAAAGCCGTTCCAAATTA
The DNA here is from genome assembly GCF_059453375.1 of Lepisosteus platostomus. Classification (NCBI taxonomy): domain Eukaryota; kingdom Metazoa; phylum Chordata; class Actinopteri; order Semionotiformes; family Lepisosteidae; genus Lepisosteus; species Lepisosteus platostomus. The sequence continues at coordinate 22,185,253 of NC_142625.1, forward strand.
GATTTGGCTTCATCAGGTATTTTCACAGCTATGTTCGTATTGCTTTCCTCCCCTGTGTTATCAGCTGGAATATAAAACACTTTTGATATGGCATCCCTGTCATCTTACCCTAAGAAGGCTTTTCAGTTAAGATTTTCATAACTTGCCATGAAATTAAGAACTTGAGGTTCTGTGGAAATAGAATTTTGCCTTTAAAAAAAAAAAACTCCCAGGGACCTAGAAGTGTAAAAGCGTCACATCTAACTTAATTTGTGGGTTTGAGTGCATTGCTGAACCACTTTTAAGTATTACTACACAGTTATGGTTTTATAAGATATGAGTCTCTTTCAAGAAAAGTGCATCTCAATTGAAGTATCACTAGATCAGCCTCCTATCAATCCAAAACAAGGCTCTTCTTTTTACACTACATTAAACACAAAAAATGATATTATAATCTGGTCAAATCCTGATCACAAGCAGGTTATTTCTTTAAAGAAAATAAACAAAATATGCCCCTGATCCTAAGAGATTTTGTTTGGAATTTGCAGGGTTACATGTCTGTATTGAAAATATGGTAAATATTTTGATCATCCATAAACATGATTGTATTAATCTCTGTCTCAATTCATTGTATTTGTACTCAGTTTTATTATTTTTGAAATGGTTTAAAATGATATAATGTATACTTAATTATAAGTTAATAACCTTTGCTAGTTTGAGTTTTCAGCCATAACAGCTTTGTAGAAAAGATAGACTGACATCTCTTTTGAAAAAAATCCATTCACCTTCTTTTTAAGCAACACTGTACAATGATCCGCAAAAAACAGCTGTTTACATTCTCAAAATCATGATCCTTGAACCAACTTTCATTGGAGTGAATGAGATGGAGACATTGTGAGTTCATGGGCCAGGCAGCAGGAAAAAAGCAGTTTTTTCAGAAATGAATCACATACAGAGTGAGAAACATCAACAAAGCATAAACATTCTTTTTGCTTCAGAAAAAAAAACCTCCTAGTTGCAGAGCAAAGAGCATCAAGCATTGATTGATGGCAGATGTAAAGTTCTCCCTCTATCTCAGGGACTATTTAAACCATGACTTTGAAACCCAGATAGAATAATTACCACTCAAGGGAGATATGCAGATTTGGTGACCTTGATATTGATCAGCTATCCAACATGACTAGCTGACTTTTTTTCTGCTGTCACTGCATAGGCCAGCCATTTGTGTATTTCTTTTCAGAGGCGTAAAAAAACAGACATTTCAAAATCAAAGATATGATAAACCAAATGTCTTCTCTGAGCTCAGATGTTTTGACATGTCAAAGTACACGCTTAAATAGCTTTTTATTGGCCTGTTTACTCAAAACAGACCCATGTTTTTTTTCATGTTTGAACGAATGACTAGTGCCTATCCAATCCTATGCAGGAGTGACTTTGTTTGCTTCTAGAGTCTGCTTATTTATAATGTCTTTTATAGTGTTTTCTTTCCTTGGCAACAATTTTATGGCTCTATTCTACTTCATTTCAGACTCTAATAGTTCTGTCTTTAGATTCCTTTCTGCTGCACTTGTTTAGGCTTTTATTTTTCATCACAGGGCTCTGTAGTCCTCATGTTATAATGATGATGGGAGAGCAGGGAGAGCACATTTCCTATTCAGTCCAATGGAGCTTTCAGAACAATGTGGGCAGCGATGTTTGAAAATGTTAAGAAACCAGAAGCTGATCTTAAAAGAAGAATGAAAGAACGGCTCTGCTGGCTCCTTTAAAAAATCTACCGTGGCATGTAGCAAAATCACCTTGTTCAGTGGTTAACACCCTGCAGAACCATTTTACAATGTATAGTTTATTAACAAATGTGTGTCAGAAGTGAACACATTGTTCTAGCTCCTGAGCAGGTGGATTCAGTTAAACGTGTGTATTGAAAGTGTGTTTTAAACTCCAAAGTTCTTGGTGTTAACCTCAACTTATATTCTTTTACTTCCTGCAGTTTCTGTTAATGAAAAAAAAAAAGGTTTTAGCTAAATTACCTGGATTTCACTCTTTAAAGAAATCAGTAGAGCACCCATGGCATACTGATTTAGATATCCAAAAGAAGGCCTGTAAGATCAGGACCATTTACAGGATGTTACTTAAGTATTTAAATGATTTTCTAAGAATACCAACACCCAAGAATGAAGTGTATTGACTAAAGTCATCAGCAATCCCTCATTCAGGCCATGTAGCACCCTGACCCAGAGAGACTAAAATCTAGATGAAGTACCAGGAGATTCCAGACTGAGAACACAGTGCAAGGGTTCTTCACAGAAATAGTTGAAGCATGTAACAACTGACAAAGGCACATTTTTGAAAGTCATTCACCTGGGTCCTACAAAAGCATCTTGATGGCGTCAAACAATAGGCTACAAAACAATAGAGCTATACTCAGATCCACACAATTTTTAAGTACCAGTTTGAAAAGCTCATAAAGGGACGTTTTGTTTCCTTTATTTTCTGGAGAAAATGCAACATCTGTAAGTGTTGAGCATTAAATCTACACGTGTATTTCTAGACAGCTTGTCTCTGCAGCTTCATTTCATATTTATAAAGTGGTAAGTTAAAATGGTCTGCAGAGAGGCAGAACAGGATGAACATAGAAAGCACTTACAGTACAAATTGAAATAAAAGAAAGCCAATTAATATTCTCAACCGGGTAGCTTAAAAATAAAAGCATCTATAAAACAGTCAGTTATTGAGGAAACATTCAGAAGCAGCTTCAACAAACTAAGAATGCATGGATTACACACAACAACACCAAAGAATTAAAAAAGATGCTTGTGTTTATATAATACCTTTTAATCACAACTGAATGCTCCCCAGATATCTTACAGTAGTACTCCCGCTGAACTAAATAAATGTACACAAAATGCCAAAACTTAAAATTTTCATATTTATACCAATGTGCTGCTACTTAACAAGGTTAAAAATGTTTTAACTGAGTGAAAAAAATATGTCTTGTTCCTGAATTATTTTTTATAACTGTAAGAGCTGAGTATTTTGGCAGAATGACAGAATAATTGGATTTCAAAGAGTAGTTCATTTTCAAATGGTACACCACAGCTTAAAAGAGAATGATTTTGCTTTTTTTCAAAGTAACTATCCAAGACTCTGTGGATAACTTTTGGCAAATTACTTAATATTAATATTAAAATAAACAATTGAGCAATGAAGCACTGCATAAGAGGGCAGAATGAAACTATTGCTTAAAAGCTTGAATCCCCACATCAATGAATTAATTTTTACTTTTGGCCTTGAAAAAATATCAAAATATCCTTGAAGGACAAACTCAGCCTAGAGCATTTCTTCAGTTTATTGCAGGAAGAAAAAAAGATTAATTTGTATAAGAAAAAAGTTAATTTTATTCTATTTTCAATTTTATTATTAACAAAAGGCAAAGAAGAATTCTGCATTTTTCTCAATTATTTTCATGTTATAAATGTATAAGATTTATTATATGTATAATAACTGTTATAATGCCACAGTGGATAAGGATGGTGCACAACTTCTCAAACCACTGAAAAAGTCAGAAAATTATCTGTATTTTCTTAGCTGTGTGTCCAAAGGTGTCAGTGCTGGAAAGCTTCCATAACTAATTGATTGATCATTTGATTGTATTTATGGTAATTATATACTACTTTTATGTCTAAAGGATCCTGAGCACTTCACATAAAGTATAGGAAAAAACATCATCCATCAGTGAAGTACAGGACCCACCTCGGAGACCTGCAGTTAAACAAAATCCTTTCACTCTTCTTGCTCTTGTCTCTATGAAAAGTTCTTGTTCATGAAGGTATTGTTGCTATTGAACATAAAAGGTATCCAATCTATGAACTCTTTTGTAAACATTTAGCTGTGAATGTACTGACAGTTCTATAGACTTCATGTCAGAGCTTTGAATGGCTCAAAGCCTCAGATGTTCCCCAGTCGTCATTCTGGGTCACTGTTAATTTTGGAAATTCTTATCCAGAGAGAAAAGTTATCATCTAACGGTCCACTAATAGCGCTTACAGAAGCAGCCTGGTGTTCCTTAGAGGTCACCCGTCCCAGCACTGATCTGGCCTCGAACCTTGCTCCGTTTTGGCAATCTGAAGAGATCAGGCTTCAGGGTGACATCAGAAGAAGTAACAGGATGAGTGGTCTGGCTCCCACCTGTACACTCATAATTGCCCCATTCTGACCAACCCTGGCACGTCTGATCTTCAACCGCCTGGGAGAGTCATGATCACACTTGCTGACAGAGCTCAGACTCAGACTGACAGTGTCTGAGCTATAAAGAATATGTTAGGCAAAGAAAACAATGTAAATGGCCAAAAAGCCTCTTTGAAAAAAGACCTACAGTATGAGTGACTGTCCTTCGCTTGTGTCTCAGGTAAGCAGTGAATAGAGTTTGGTCTTTTCAATCTCAATATAGCTGCAGTTGCTGTTAAATCACAAAGCCGTCTAGCATTATCATGCTACTGGCCATCTTCAGAAGCCATCGTAGAAAAGAAAGGATATGAGAAATAAATGGACAGGCATTGACCTCTCTGTTAAACAGGTATAAGCTGCTGGGAAATAGGATGGCCAATGTACGGTTTAAAGGTGGCTTGAGTCAAATTCATAAACTTTCTATTACAAAGGCACTCATTCCTGTGCAGAAATATGTCATATTTTCTAACACGTTTTCATCTCAGCTGTTCGTGATAAAAATGGGCTAATTCATCTCAGTGGTAAGATGTGGTTGTCTGCTGCATCTATAGAGCTCAGTGGAGAATCTGTACACTCCTGGAAAAGAAGGTTCGTGTTCTACATTTTGCAAAATGTCACTGACCTTAAATTCGCGTTATTTTTGCAATGCAACTATTTCCAAATATTGAATGCAAAACGGATGAGTGAATTTGGAAGAAATGACTCGTTGCAGAGGCAGTGCAGAGGAATGACTGAACAGAACAGCACACAGCATGATGAAGAATGGGAGTGGTGGGAGGCTGGAATTGAACAAAGGGCAGCTGCTGTTGACCAACTGATTTAATTTGTACACGGTAACACAGTTCTCCTGATGACATGCTCCATGTAGCACCAGAACCTGAAGAGTATAGAAAGGTTAGGCAGTTCTTGTTAATATATATGGTTATATACTCACAACCCAAGTATATATTTATTTACGTACATTGGAGAAATCAACCCCCTCAAAAAACAACAAGCAGTAAATGACTAATGACTATGTTTGACTTAAGGCAGCTGTGGGAATTCAATAGAATGACTTAGGTTTGCAATGCATTCATGATTCTCCCACCACAGAATTTACGTTCTGTGGTTTTGAGTGGGATTGCAGAAATTTCCTCTTGAAAAAAAGTGGAACCACCAAATTCATAATGTTGCCTACCAGATAAAACAGATATCTGTTCCTGTAATGGCATGCTGCATGCCTGCTCCTTCCAAAAATCGTAATCTGCAGTTCACTGTTGCCATAGAAACCAAAGGCCTAGCATTATGCAAAGGTGACAGCTAGCTGGCATTCAGCAAAGAGTGCTGCAATGTCTAAGAATGGCCTACAGAGGGCAGCCCCTAATCAGACCTCTGATTTGTGGCACTAGAATCTTTCAGCCACTGAGAACATGCATTAAGTATTTTATGTCTGTACTAATGCACAACATCAGGTAAAGCGTTATTCAACACTTCAGCAATTTTCAACATTTTTTCTTTTCACATTCGGAGAAATGAATAGAACAATTTTGAGTTCTGTCTTTGACTAGTATGAACTAGACTGCAGCGGTTTCACTAATTACTACCTCAGATTAATTTACATTATAAGAATTTTAACATCGTATTATAGAATAAATGAAGCCTATAAAACAATACTCCAACAATTTTACTATCTTGACATCTTCAAAGCTAAGTAGTTGTATTTTAATGCAACACCAATGAAAGGTCAATGCATGCCAGATATACAGTAAATGTACGATGGCTGACTAATCCGTGACCACCTGCTAGACATCCTACCAAATGACACACACCTAGAGAAGGGACACAGATGAAAATCAGACAAAAATGCAGCAAGAAATGGTTTGGCTTTGTAACAGACTCACAGGACATCAGCCGTCTGATACACACAAAACTCCAAGGGGTCTTATGCCTCAAGCTTTACAACAGTCGCTTTGGAAGGCGCACACTGGTTTAATTGCATATTCATTTATATGAATAGAATTTAATTGGCATCAATCAGACAGCCTGTAGCAGAAATCTAAGTTTAGGTTCAGACGGATTGGTTGATACACATACATGGTGCATATGTTGAACATACACACTGAATGGTCTGATTATGGTGTTTAATCAAACATTTTGCATTGGTGTGTCTTGCTTGGCGCTGTATAGATTTAAAAAAAAGGAAAATTATGTTATTATCATTTTCGGAAGCCTTTCCATATAATAAACACATATTCACGTTGTTATTATACCAACTGTGTTGTTGTTCAATAGCGGTACCAATGGTTCTGTACAGTATGTTCTGTATATGATAGCGTGTGAGATTTATTCAAGTCGGGCTTTCTTTGATAAAATGACTCTCCATATAATTATTTGAAAGCTTTCCAAAAAAGAAAGTCTTAACCAACCGTGTGCACCATGTCACTTACAAATATATCATGTTTGATATATTTAATTCTCCCTTGTTGTTCTGCATCGAGAGATTAAAAATGTGTCTGGTGTGGATGCAGCCTTTTCATGGGAGACACTTTAAAGGATGTGCAATGAGCAAACTCCGGTGTGTAGGAGTGAATGTGGTGGCTGTGACTGCATGCTATTTCTTTGAGAGAAATCCAGCGTAGCCTTAGTGGAGAAACCCTCCCTTGCCATTCCATAAAAAAGGCAAACACTTTCTCTATCTCAGGTTATATCGTGCATGCAGTCATAGATGATCGGGTCCTATTCTTGCCATCCAACCTTAATAATGTTACCTGCCGTACTGAAGCTATGAATGCATGAAATGTGGGATATGAAAGAGGAACCGGACAGAGTGACAGAAGCCGTGATTAAATGCGATCAGTTTGTCTGCATCTAAATCACTCCACTGAGATAATCTCCATCTGTTTTAAAGGAGAGACAGACCTGGGTTTTTGGAGCCTGAAAAATGTTGGAACAGCCCAATCCTTAGAAACAATTTGCAGAGGCTCTATCCATGCCTTACCGCTACATTGGCAACTATTCCAGAATTTACTGTGCCTAGAGTGGACATTTAAAACCATCTAGCATATTCATGTTTTTTTAACCTATTCCAAAAATAAAATGTCAAACACTAAACAATCTTATTTTATTTTGATGCAACCTAAAGAGCAACCAGGAAATAAAAAAAATAAAAATCTTTCATCTGAAAGCTTACGGCACCAGATCAGGTACGCACATACTGTTTATTTGTTTGTGTCTGTACATTGAAGTATTAAGGTTGGAGGTCAATCAATAATTTCCATGCATTCTATACCCATGGTATCCATGTCTCCTTTGAGATATCAGTGTATGAACTTTTAGCTTGGCTGACAAGTCTTGCCATACTGAAGTCATTCAACAAAAACATGAATACCGAGGTTCTAAAAGCACGACTGAGCCAGTGAGTCAGCAGGCGACCTTGAAGTAAAATCCGCAGGCTGAAATCTCACTTTGGTTTAGTCTTGATAAGGACATGGAGAAAGGCAGCTCCACATTCTTCACTAACAAGAGAAAATGAATCACATATTTGCAGTTACCTTTATTCAAGGCACACTGTGTATTTTGTCCTAATCATGAACAGTTATTGGCTTTATGTCCAGGTGCAACCCTGCCTTTACACCCCATACTCCCTGAGTATGCACTGGGCTGCCACACCCTTACCAGAAGATTTTCTATAAATGGAAGGAACAATGGATGGACATATAGATATATTTACACAAAATGGATTTATGAGGCTGTGGTTGACACGGAGAACTAGATTCATGTTTAGACATACTATTACTTGCATTATATGCTGCTATTTAAGGAAAATGTGTTTAATGTCTCTTTATTCAACACCCTGATCTTAATTAGGTTGAGAGTCTTTCACTATCACTTTCACGGGTCTGCTTCATAATGTAGCTGACTTTATATTTTTTTCACTTAAAGGAAAAAAAATGCATTTCTTCAGAAGCGAACCAAAAATAAATATCAGATGCATTACTACCATTTTGCAAATCAATGAAAATCCTTTTCAGAGAAGTTTTTAGCATTAAAGTGCCTTCCATTCAACCTAAGCCATCTTTCTATTTTGATTAAAGACATAATGCACCTTTGAAAAAACACAAACCTCACATGCTTTTAAATTAATTAGAACATGCAGGTTATGTAAAATGATTTGAGGAGTAATTGTTCTACTGTCGTAAAACGTAAAAAAACATTTTTTCTTTGTTTCTTTGCATTTGCTGTGGCATCTGTGTGGCTTTTGGGGGATTTGTTCAGCCTATATCATTTTTCCTTGCACCTTCTAACCTGTTTCAAAAGACATCAGAGGACAGCATTACGCGCTTTGCTGTACTGTATGTATCCTATCTTTTCTAGATAAGTGAAAAAAATTGCAAATAATGGCTGCTCTCAACATCCTAACCTCTGGCAATTTCTGATGCAGCTGTATGTCCTGTGCTACACGGAACCTTTAAGATGACTTGAACCTATAAAATGTTGGCGATGTACCTCCCATTCTTGATCATGTACAGCAGTACTTCATTGATCTTAAAAAGGAATATTGTGGCAGCAATGGAAAGTAATGCCCAAGGCAGAAGACTGTCCATCACACTGTTTAAAGCACTGTTTTAAAATGCAGCTACACTATGAATTATCAGCAGCTTTTTCTAAGAACATCTGGAAATCACATTAATCATATCAAAAATTGCAACTAGACCGAGAAATATGATTTTTTAAGTTATGTAGATGTAAACAAACCAATTTTAATTACAATATTCAGACTCAGAACTAGAAGCTTCACAAACATATTGCAAACATGATCCCCCAGTACAAATGTTTTACAGTGGGCTGTTTTCAGTGTACAGATTTTTTCTACCTTTACATTATAGGAACAGAATTCTGTATCTAAGCCTGGGATAAAACACTGTGCTTGCCAATTATGTTACTGTGGATGCTCTTAAAAGTAAACTATGCCATGCAATTTTAAGCATTGGGTTAATTTATATGCAGCTCTCCCTTCACTTCAATAATACTGACAGTAATATAACATGGACACCAGAACACACTCCACAACCAAAATACACATAGTCATCACTATGTCTTTTAATGTAGGTACCAGGTCGCACATCCAGTGTTTTGCAATTGCACTGCAGGACTGCAATTGCTATTAAGCCGGCGACAATGACAGATCGATAGTTCCTCTGTTCACTCCAGTGTCAGCAACAGCACAGCTGACATGTATAGCGAGCTAAGGATAATGTTTAAGAAGTGCCTCTCGTGATTGCAGCAGAATTCATTTGGAGAGATAATTGTTGTCCTGAGCTTCTTTGTGATGCATTGATCACATGCTGTCCAGAACTGAGGCAGTATAAAGCCCCAAGCCTATCAAAGAGCAGCAGTACACCAAATAGTTATCCCTCTTCTTGCTGTTGTGCATCCCAGATTAAAAACAGGAAATTAAAATGGGAAAGAGTTACCCCCTACAAACCAAACAGCAGTTGGTACTCTAAGGATTCAACTGTTATCAAACAACATTCTGTAAAATTTTCCTTAGTTCTTAAGAATTTTATAGCCATATCAGTCATAAATTGAAATTATATAAGTAATAGATATCGCCTAGAGAATTCGTTTCTTTTGGGTTGATCTAGGAAATTTCTAAATTGTGAAAAACTTATACAATTTGATGAGGAAGGAATACAAATATCTTAAATGTATCCCTCCTACCCTGTTATTTCACAGTAATTTCTTCAAAGTTAAAATTCATGATGCACACACTCTCAGATACACACAACATGTCCACGCATCCAGTAAAACAGTACATTTTGTTACATCTACACTCAAACATAGTAATCTTTGCAAAAAAATGAGGAGGCGAAGAAATGAGGTACATTGTAAATCTAATATAATTTTTTTATTTTATAATAAATGTGTTTAACCAGAGATTGATGCTAATTTATTTGAATAAATTAAAATTTATTATTTTTGCTGACAAAAATATAGTAAAATATTGCTTTTAAATGGCTTCACATTGAAGTAAACATTCTCAAATTGAATGGTATACACCAATGATACAGCTACATATAAGAGCATTCCATTAGTAGTATCAGTATTAGTATTACATAAATGAATTGGTCAATATAATACAATATGCAGTCATGTATATTACACATTTAGTAAGCACATACTGCAAAAAGAAATTAAAAATAGATGTTTTTCAACATCAAAAAGTATGTTAATGCAAAGCAAGGAATATTAAGACAAAGAAGGTAATTCCCAGAAGCCCAACAAGTTAGTGAAAACCAAATATTATTTGCTTCTTACACATGAAGACATGTATTTTAATTACTTTTTTAATTTAGTTTTTTATTTTTCAAATAATAATAATAACATTTACCTGTGCTTGGAATTAAACTGAAGTTCAAAGAAAGCATCGTTCCCTAAGTTCAGCAGAGTAACAGAATATTTAATATTTATGTGAGAACACCACTTATTGTAGGACAAGAAATCCTTCCTTTAATAATTATAAAGAAACGAGTCAATTAACATCAGGAGAACAAAAACTCATATGTACAGTAAATTAATATTACCAGTAAGGTTTTTTTTAACTGTATCTACATGACCCTGACCAACACAATGCTACTTTTAATTTGATCAAAAGCTTTATTTAAAAGCAAAGGTTTATTCCATGCTGAATGGAGACAATTTTTTGACCATGGTTCCATTTATTAATATTCTTAAAAGTGTAAAGGTCTGCTTTCTAATTTTGAAAGTATACAATTTCTTTAAAAAAAAGCTCAGGAAAATTCTTTGTTCAAAAATTCAGAAAATTAAATTAATACTGTAAACAATTTGAATAGCACTGCACATATAGTAGTAACAAATTCAATGATGGTTTACTGCTTCTTTTTAAACTGAGTTTTAAAAGTAGACCCATTACAATGGACATGCTTGAGAAATTTAAAATGAAAATGTATTCTTTGCAATGGATTTAAATTGTTAAAAATGAAAACATTTTCTGAAAAGAAAAAGAATCACAATTAAGTATAGATTGATACACACGGGTTCGTATATATATTTCTGGGGAATTAATGTGACATCAAAGAATTAACTCCAGAAAGATATAAAGACAGTATCTTTGATCTTATACTGAACACTCTGATTATTATTAAGATTTACAGTTAAACCTATTGGGAACAAGAAGACCAATGCATCCATAGGTTCTGAAAACATCTTTTTTTTTGTATTTTATGCTTCATCTCACTAAAATGTATTTGAATTATCAGAACAGTGATGCTGAAGATTTAAATAACTTCAAGATTTAAATAGATTAATTTATTTCTATTATATGCAAAGCTTACTCTCTTCCCGACCAATGTTAAGGATGACTGACTCTTAAGAATTGTCCAAACCAGAAAAACATACTACACTGCAGTTTTAAGAGCACGTATCAAAGGTATGACTTAACCTCTTAGAATATGGTAAACATCATAAAAATCCAGATGGAGTAACACAAAAACCAACCTAAAAACTGTTGCACATTGTATTCATTTTCTCTCACTTGACTAGATTTTAAACTAGAAATCTTGCACACTCAGGTGTGTACCTTGTGTGCTATTTTGGACATTACTCATGTCTGCATTTACTGCAGTTAAGATTTATGGTAATATATTAAACGTAGTCCAAGGGATGTTGGTTTTAACCCACAAAAAAGGTGATTTATAAACACAGAAACCTATGGAGGAATTTACTATTAAACACTTCTTTTTTGCTTTTTGTATTTGCGTTTTTCTCTTCTGCAGGAAACCAGATTGGAATAGCTCTAAGGCTTCTGGGAAGTATGATATCATTTAAAATATACCCATTAATATAAGAAACATGCTGGAAATAAAATGTAAGAACACTTTGCTTGTTCTTTAAATGCTGAAACAAAACACCTTAAACCGTATAATTCCTAAAGGATTATATTTTGTCACCTTGAAGTAAAAAAAAACAGAAAATGTCTGTGTCCATGGGCTGTCTTAAAATAATTTTCCCAGTGATTGTTATCTCTAGATAAAATCAAAGGTTGATGACTTAAAAGTGAACATGATGGGACTGCATAGGCACCTCTCCATGGTTACAGTGCTTGAGATGACCACACAACACAACATAAACCCCCCCAAAAAACATGACATGGACAAAGCTGGAAAATGCTTTTAAAATTGTTAGTCAAGGGTACAATCTCATATTGCAAGCCATTTCATCATGTAGACTAACAAAGACACTGCTCCTAACCCAGGGCGTTGCTGCAGTTTGGTGCATATTTTAAATGGAGTATAAATAATTGTTGAAGATATTTTTAATCTGACCCAATTTGTAGCTCCATTCTTCTTAAAGGAGCTGCAGCCATTTTCTCTGTGTCTCTCTGAATGAAGATGCTCAGTCCCTGTCGTGCCTTTTGTATTTTTGGTTTAAAAAAATAACATGTATATACTGTACATGTATGAATAATAACTATGTTAATAATCTTACAAAAATAAGTATATTATATTTTTAACTGCTGCCTTTTTTAGATATCTTCAGAGCCAATTTGGGCAGTAATGTAACCATTCCTGAATACAATTCCTTCTTTTTTAGGGCAGGCAATGATCAGCCTTGTGATTTGTATCTACCTGCTTGTCTTCAGTATCTGCACCCAAAGCTTTTTTAGCTGTGATAGCTGGGATCTGAAGCACAGCTTCTCCTCTTTTTATACAGCACACTCTCAAGACCACTGGGAAAAAAAGAAATTTGTGGAGAAACACAGCATTTGTGACAATACCTCCATTTTAAATCGGAGGGTTCGCATTAAAGTTTCTAAAAATCTTGGAGAAAAAAAAGATTTCTTAAATCACTCTTACTACTACTTACTCATTGGAATTTGTTTTGGTTTGTATTCTTATTCCTATAGAAAATGTTTATTCCAACACTTTTTGTTGTCTCTTTTTAGATGATGCCTACCACACAAAACGTGAGAAGGAAAGCAGATTGCTGTACTATGGGAATATATTAATCAAGTAATACAATTTGTTATTCGTTCAGACCAAGACAGATTCTGGTATCGTATCAAATGAAACAGAAAGCTGTGTGTCAACCCTGGCGTACACTTAATTTAAGGAAATGTATATAATCCTACTCACCTCAGTTCAAAAGTTACACAAGATTGCACTACTGTATATTGTAATTGTTCACTTTATCCATTAAATTATTTATTTGTGGATCAGATAGGTCTCAAAATAATGGCTACTTGACATTATTAAGAGAATACCTTATTATTACTGTTAGTCCTGGTGTTTATCTTTATTTTTTGTAATTTCCGCAGTCTTCTCCTTTCCTTATTTTGCTGAAAGGAATTAAATTAACTGCCAATCCCTGGATTGATGATGGTTGTCGATTTCGACAGTGATCTATGGCTTTTCTCACCTGCAGTGAAAAGAAAGGTCAATGAAGCCAAAATAAATTTATTCCGTATAGCTGCTACTATGTAAAAAAGATTTTCCCATTTCTCTATGGATGCAATTACATAATTTAATATACATAGATATATGCTGCATTTACACACACATGGACATTTATAAATCATGAAGGACACAAGTGGACTGACTGAGGCTATTTTATTCATTAAATTAAGACATTAATTTATAGATACTCCACTTTCTGTATTTCCACTTTAATTATAAACATTTTTTTTTTCCTTTTTCCCTTACATCCGTATGAGGTGAAGTGCTTCCTATACTTCAACACAGATTTTTAAATTCATGAATTCAGCTTGTGCTCATAAAGATGACTGAAAATAATCAAATGGCTGGATCACGTACTCACAATTGAAAATATTCCGAATCAAAGTGTAATCAAAATGAAGATAAAAAATGTCCTTTCAAACAATATTTATAATAGTTTCATGCAGGATATTTTAATATACTATGCCAAATGTATTCTTATTATATGAGATGGAGCATTATTAAATTGACAGTTTTTTCTCTGATGCACCTTTGCTTTGCAATGCATGGCTACATACTGTATGTGTAATTTAAAGCTAGCCCTAGTTCTAACCTTAAGAGTGGTCATGTCGCAGCTACTCAGGTTTTGTTCAGTATTAAGTGAAGAGTTACCAAAATGCTTTTCCATCTAACCCCCTGCCCTCTCTCTGCCTCTCCATCATTCTATAATAATTGCAGATGAGCCTGGGACCTGTATCTATGTGATGAATATCACTGAAACCATCTGTTTTGCTTTCTAGAAGGTGACACTGAATTCTCTTTCAAGGCAGGCAGAATGCAATTCTTCTGGAGCATTCTTAAACAAGATGCCCATGTTTAATTGAACCCTTTCTAAATAATCTTGCTCAAATCAGAAAACTTCCCGAGCACTATGTATAAAATAGTGAATTGAATCACCAGAAAACACAAAACTGTCCACTTTCAGCTCCTTCTGAGACTTCGGGCTGTCAGCTCTCATTATGTTCTAACCCAGGAAAGACCCCAGTGCAATGCAAAAATGCTTTCCTAAGTGAAGGCTTAAAGCCAAAATCTGCATTTTGTGCAACCCTTCCAACAACTGACCCCCCCACCCCACGCACACCTCGAACGCTTCAATTGTACCACTTTGCTTTGCATTATCCAAAGTATATTCAACTCGTTTACCAACTTAAGGTATTAGGAAATTTTACGTTTCCTTACATAAAAAATTCTTAAATTGCCTCATATAATTTACCCTACACTAAGCAAATATACAATTAACAACCAGCATTAAAGAATCGTAATAGCTCTGGAAACTGACAATAGTCCCTTATTTCTGTTGAAAGTGTCGGTGTTTTTAAAATGAGTAAAAACACAAATTAAAAAATACAAACTCAGCAGTTGTTAATGTATTGGATATCAAAGGGTAAAGAAACAAACCTTACTCAACAAGTTTACAAATAAAATAAAAAGGAGGTATGTTCACAATTAACTCATTAGACCTTCTAAAAGATGTCCAGATAAAACATCGTGGAATTTAGGAACTATCAATGTGGTCTAGAAAACACTTGACATACTTAATACCAAAGGGGAGAGAGAACCTTCAAAAAAGCAGAACATAAAAAAGTTCACAGCACCCAGTGATTTTCATTGTTAGGATAACCTTTCTGTTCCCAGTTTTTCTCTTTATCTGCGGAATAATCACTTGGATATCTTTCAAAACACAGCATCCGAGTTGATGCACATATTCAGTAAAAAACACAAATGTAGCGTCTGATTTATACAGTGCATGGTTATTCAGTTACAAGCCCACAGATGCTTTTCTTCAATCTCTGAATCAAAACGAAAATGGCAGCCCTATGATTTTGTCTCTACACATTACAGACAGTTTTCTCGCATTGTTTATTTAAATCAATGTTTTGCTTGTGATTTTTTTGTGTGGTGTGTGGGGCGTGTGTGTGTGAGGGGTGGGCTGAGGGTTTTTTTCCCCATCAATTTTATTTGTCACAAACGGAGTTCTAAATTGAATATCTGAGAAAAGTGAAGCACTGCACAGAACACAGCATCGACATACTGTAGGTGTGAATATACAGTGCAATAACAAACACTGGTTAAGGCTCCTATCAGACAGATTTGATCCCCTTAAATAATGCAGGCTGAGAAAGTTAGATAAGATGAAAAACTGGACCAATATCACTTTGGGTAGAAGATAAGGGTGGCTGTCGTGAAGGCAAAATCTGTAAATCTCCACTTCTTATGTGTTTAGTAGTCTGGTTGACAGTAGTTAGGACCAGTTTGGGTGAATTCCAGCTAGCATATTATATTGTATATCACACTAAGCAAGAGCGTCGCCTTTCATTTCACAGAGGTGTCAGAGTGTACTGAAAAATGTTACATTACAGGAAATGTAAGAACATCAAGGAATCACCATTTTCATCAAAGCGTGTCTTTTCTGATCTCGATTCAAATAAGGCTCCTTAATCCCAGAGAACGTCCAGTTTCCAGTGAAAAGAGGAACTGCTGATTCCTTCCCATTGACTGATTTTATTGACTGGTATGGCAAAAAAAAATATTGGAATGCTAATATATGAATCTTGGATAGAGCTGCAAAAGCTCTTTGTTCCCTTTAGAATGTGCACATGATTTTTACTCAATTGTCACGGTTTTCTGTAAGTTATTTACTTTATTACACTGTTATTACATTTCTAATAAATATTTCTGGTTTCAAAAATCACTTATACAAAGTGCAGGTCACTCCCCCGTTTACAGACTAATGCAGAAGGTGGGAGGGCATTATTCTACCATGTTACTTCATGTTAATTCACATACAGTATAGGTCAAGTATCAGAACATTTAATTCTATCATGAAACAAAACTGGACTTAATTTGAAAGAAATATTGGATTATTTTATTATCATAGTTTCATTTTTTCATGCAAAAAATAAAACCCCAAGTTGCTGCTATCAGCAGATGGTGTATCAATACAATTTTTTTAACTTAAATTTTGCCTTTTGCATTTTAAACACAGACCACAAAATACTATGTGCAAGAAAATGCCTTAATAATTAATTAATGAGATTAAGCTATTAATGAAACGATTCAATAGATGGAGAAAAACTGATGTTTATACAGCATATACAGTGTGTTTCATTGGTATTAACATTTGCTTTAACACTGTAACCTTATGAGTTTTATTTATAATAATTCAGTAAGTTTTAGTTATATGTCAGACATATATATATATAATATATTTATATATAGGTTTAAAACTAAAAAGTTAGCAATGTGGACCTATTCTTTGGAAAACAATATTGTCTTTAAGACATATTTTTCCTGACACATTCGATGTCTAGATAACTAAACAACTAGCAAATAAACATTGTTCTAGACAATTTATATTTTTAATTCTATACCTAATATTGAATAAGTATGTTTATTCATTTATAAAATGTGTTTACAAGCCCTACAAAAAACACAGTATTAAGAAAATGTTTTAAAAATATTACTATTTTTATTTAGCTTTATTTTTTCTCACAGGCCTTACACAAAATAACCTATTTAATATCAAGAAAAGCTAAGAAAACTGAAATCTATTGTAGATGGTTTCTTTCTGTGCAAGAAACAACCTCCATTAGATGTTATAATATATACTCCTGCAACTACATTTAGTAGATTCAAAGAGGTCAGGTGCTGCTTTTTAGAAAAGGAAACATGCACATACTGTACATCCTGAAATAAAATGTCCATTTATAATGACATTTAAAGAGTTCTAATATGCCTTTAGTGTTTGGACAACAAGAAACATATACACACACCAATTGCACACGCACACACACTTACCCCTCCAACAATGCACTCACACACGCAAACTGTACACCCAGCATGCATCAGACTAACTGTAAAATGAAGAGAAAACACATTCATTAGCATAGAGACAAGTTTAATCAAATCAAGCAGCGAGTACAAATTAGCCAGTGGAAGTGTAATGAGTTGGGAATTAATTAGCAGCATAATGAGAATAAGCGCATCTGCTGATTACCTTGTGGTCATTGTGATCCCAATAGACCTTCCACAGGGCTGCCTCTCTATCTCTCTTTCTTTCTCTGTCTGTCTCTCCTTTCTCTTTCTCCCTCTCCCTCCGCCTCACACTACTAGACAGTCATTTCTTTCTCCCTCTGATTCACTGGAGCTTCTCGGACTGGAACAAAGTTGCCAACAGAATTCTGTGCTGCAGACGAGAGAGAGGCAGAGGGAAAGGGAGAGCTTCAGAGTCAAAAAGCCTTGTTTTCGTATTGAAGAAATCACACCTTTATCCAGAGTCCATCACTGCCACTATCCTCCATTGTCCTGGAATAGCCTTGACTTGTCATTTTGCATTTTTTTTTGCCTTATCCAGCTGACTGCATGCATTCTCCCATGGGATCGTGATGTGTGAGTAGCGTCATTCCCTGGATTTGTTTGGAGAAAAATATATGCAAAAGAGGTGATTTACAACGAGATGGGAAATGCACATCATCTAGCATCCTATTTTTTTTGTAACCCATGGTAGATCCATAAAAATCTGCACAATTCTGTGATCCTCTTTGTTGGGTCTGCAAAGAAAATGCATGCAAATAATTTCTAAAAATCAGATTCAAATGACATTAAGACTGAAGTCACAATAAGAATTTTTTTGTTTGTTTTCTAGGACAACAGGAAAGACAATAAATTTAGCAGGGACTTGATGTTTAATAACAGTATTATAAATAATTGTTGAAATTAAGATTAGTGAACCTCTAATACTTAGTAAAAGCCTCTGGTCACTCAAGGTTACTATGACCATGATGGTGCAAGTCATCATCAGACAATCCGATATCCTTACTCTATTGAAATTTAATGGACAAGGCAGCAGTACATATGGTTTTCCAAAGACAACAAGCTCTTGAGTGCATAACATTGAAGCTTGGACAAACACTTTGTTATATATTTCCACCACTGACTTTTCTGTAAGCTTGTGGGCATCAGTATATTGGGCAGCCAGTGTATGTTGTAATCATGTTATGTCTCTTTCTTAATAGGATCAAAATTCCAAATGTAATATTTCTAATACTTCTATTTTGACATTTGATGTAATGAAACATGTAACTCACCTGCTGGACTTTAAAAACACAGAGATCCTGAAATTTCCTTTACAGAATAAATAAATTAAGTCATTTTATGTTATACTGGGACAGAGTGATGACAGATCTTTTTTTATCTAAATGTAGTATTGCTATAATAAAATGGAAACAGGAAGGACATATCATCATAACCCATCTAGCTTTGGGAACCCAGAACTGGATCATTAATATGAACTAATGTGTATAAATGAATTGATAAATTAGTCAATTTTTATCAACTTTTTAGAAAAAGACATCACATATTTTCATATGAACAAACTGTTGACCAACCCTAATATAGTAATAGTAATAGTAGCAGTATAAGAGCATAATACTTTTTACAGTGAGTGGAATTCAAGTTCTCTTTACTGGCAGCTTAATCATGATTTGTGAGTACACTGGAAGACCTGCACAAAGAGAATCATAAGTTTTTGAATGGTACACACCGTTTCAAGATTTAACATTTGCTACACTGTTCTTGTCATAAAAGAAATCCTGTAAATGAGTTGTATTAATTAGACTTAATTTGTAAATGCAAATGAGCTTAATTAAAAATAGACTTTCCTTTACGGCTTCAAAGGAAAATATTGGAACGTAATCAAGCAATTTATTTAGCTGGAGTAATAACGAGCAACATTTTAGTTAATGAGAGTGTAATGCCCTAATTTGTTTATGCTAATGATATTAAACAATATTTGCCTTTTAATGTATCTGTGAATGAATCTGGAGAAAGATTTTTACTATTTCATTTCACCTATGTGCTCAGCTGAATACAATATCCCTTATTATTGCTGCTGTCAAAAAGCAGTGTCTTTGGAAGCTATTTTTTCTTTATAACTGGAGATAATAAAAACACATATGAAAATTAAAATTATGATAAATCTACTCCACAGTTGCTTTAATTATATATGACTGTTTCACTATTGATCTGAAAGCTCAATGTTTAATTGAATTATTACTAATACATGCAAATCTCAACCCTATAAGCAAAAATGATATTCTCCACATATCCCTGCAAGAACAAAGAGATGCTAAAAAGGCAAGAAATGAGGGGAGCGTATATTTAAAATTCAAAAAGGAAAAAAAAAGCAATGAAAATTATTAAACATTATTTTTTTTTATCTGTATTACACACATACATCCACATGTACTGTACGTAATGCTGAAATATATTTAAGGACACTGTCTAATACAAGCTGAAATCCTTATCAAGTACTGAAATACTATTTCTGACAATGCTTCAGATCTGTTTATAACACACCCACAAAAAGAAATTCTTTTAAATGAATGACAGTGATTTTAAAAAGAATATCACTCTTGTCCACTCCTATAAAAGTGTGGGAAAGCAAACTGTTGACTATAAGTTTAATGATATTTCATTTTAATCTGACTTCCATAATTAATTTTATAGTATTTATCCTATGTTTTCACTGATCATAGTTTCAGTGGTATCAGCAAGTGGTTCTCATTTGGAAGAGCTGTCATGATTGCTTCTACAATCACTCAGGACATTAATTACTTTAAACTAATGAACTTATGAACTTAAAGCATTGCTTAATCCCATTTCACAACTCACAAGTGCTTCATGTGTATTTCTGTAAAACATTTTCAGACACAATGTTGCACCTTTGGAACAGTTGTCAGTCATGGTCTTTCAATGAAAACAGGATTTTCCAGCAAAGTTTTCACTCATAGAGTGAAGTCTGACAGGGTACAAGAAGAGGCAGACAAAACCCAAACCTAAAGAAGAATGCTTGTAAATATTAATTTACAAAAACTGCCTTGCAAAATTCAGGTTTGCAAAAATGAAAATGCCACATAAGGTTCTAAGTTATGTACAACTTTTGCCTGAGGAAGGTAAAAACAAGCAGTTAAAAGGCTCTGCAAACTATTTCATCAATTGTTTGTATAGCAACACCTCACAGTCATTGTTTGTAGTTGCCTTCCTGATGTTCTGCACTTCCTGAGGCACCATGAGAGAGTCCCAGGTCCCTTACTCGTCTACATTTAAAGCAAGTTCATACATCTAAAGGGGGCAAAAGCTTTTCGATATTTGAATGGTTCTTGACACACATCAAGCTCCATCACAGTTCACATATATTGCTTAGTTTCTCTGTGTTTACAAAAGGGAGCATCTATTTTCTTGTGGGATTAATCTGTGAATCCAGGAGAAAATATGCAGGTTCTGAAAGTCATTGGGGTACCTCAAGCACAAAGGCTTACAAGCCTAAACATTCAGTGTTTCAGTAAAAAAAAAGCTTCAATTCTACTGAAGGATCACAGCTCACTTAACTCTCAGAGTATTTGCCAGCTTCTTTCTCAATGCTGAAAAATCCCTAGTGTATTGAAAGTGGTGTTAAAGTACTATAAAGCATTTTACTTTTTTTAAATTAAAGATGTAGGATTCCCAATAATGCCATAAAAAGCATTAAATTACATACTACATCTTCGAAGACCTAGTAGACATTTTCTTTTTGTCTTTTGTCACATGAAAACTCTATATTTCCATCTTTGCTTCTTATACCAGCTCTTCTCAAGATTTCCTAAAGATCCCTACTAACATGATTGAGCTTCTTTTTCCAATTCAATATGATATGTTTGTTCACTGTTGACTAAATGTGTACCCAAGTGAAACCTGACAGTGTCTGCAATACACTGATAACTAGCACACCAAAAGGCAGAGTATGAGCCCATTCAAACATGATTTAATTAATAATAAAAGAAAGAATACAGTGAGCTTGGATTTAATTGGATGAACTGTCTTTCAAACTGAAAAAATGAAACTTTTTTTTCTCTTGCATGTTGCATTATTAATAGATTAAGGCACGTTCAATAAAAGGGAAAGCTACTTTAAAAAATGTTGCTAGATCTGACATCTATCTATCCATCTTTTTAATTGTTTGTTAGATGGATTGGATTTGAAAGCACTAATGTAAAACAATTCTTTCCTTTGTGCAGTTTTGTTTTACCCGACATTTTGGAACTTTACTGTAATCATGGTCCTGTTTTAGTGGAAACTGATGTGCAAATATGTCCTTGTGGTAGATTTGACGGGTGTTCTATGAGCAAACCTTTGATTTCCATTTCCTATCTGCTCGAGTACAGAGGAAGTGGAGGGATCTGTCCAGACTCAGGCTGTAAAGTCCTCTGCTGAGTAGACGACTGATACATTGGCTAAAAGACATGCTTATTCTAACACATTTTTCAAGTCATATCTGCTTTTGCACCTCTTTTTTAAGCATTACAATGGAAAACCACCGAAGAGAAGCTAATTATTTTAGAACGGATATTTACTCATTTATTTATTGATTGCAATTTTTAGATACCATGTATGTTACCTTGTCAGACATGCAAAATTGAATGCTGCTTTCATAAGAGTTTATAGTAATTTATGAGAGCCTATTGAAAATCACTAAGCTGATATTATAACTAGCTTATCACTCCAGCGCACCCTAATGTAAGCAGCCCTGTCTTTGACATATAAAATGCTGTAAATAACATGGAATGTTAATATATAAAAAGTTCTATTTCTGCCAACAAAGTATATTTACAAAATACTTACTTCATGGTTGTGAATAAATCTGTAGGGCCCTGTATATTGTAAGTCCTGTTTCTAAGATATCTAAGGCATGTGTACAGCTATACACAAATACAGGGTGAACAAAAAAATGTTTTCACAACCATACATTTTAAAGATTTCTAAGCACTATAAACGTTATTAAACAATACCCAATATACCCAAAATAAAAAGTATTTCTTATTTAACCTCCTATCGTATCACAACATAGATGTACTCCAATCTTTTCAAAGTAAGTGTCCCCAAAGCTTAGTGTGCTACAGTATAATAGGATCAACACAGCTTCCTGCACACAACCTCTCGACAACCCTAACTTCATCTGACAAGGGTTAGTGTCAAATCCGCAGTTTCCAGGTTCACATCTCTTATTGGATTTCTGTGCTGGATCACGCACCACGCCATCAGAGAAACGGGGACTAAGTAAGAACTGCAGGCAAGGACTGTGCTGAGTGTGACCTTGACAACACATTGGAAAGCACCCTGGTTCTGTTGCTCGGAGCTCAGGTGCCATACTTCAGCCAGAGGTGAATTTCTGAACATGACACAGTTTGTCCACTGCCCAGAAGGGAGAAGACTAGGTGGGATATAACCTAACTCCTTGCTTTTCCAATGTAATGGTTGGAAGAACTGCAAAAGATACCTGCTCTTTCACAGAACATGCCCCCTTCAAAATAACCTACAAGAAAACAGTTAACATGGTTGTGTTTCTAACCCCATTTATCTACTACACACCAACAACAAAGAATTCAGAATTAGGTTTGTACTTTTTGACTGGCAGCTATTTGGTAATAGTATAAGTAAATATCCATTTATTCAAATATGCAATCATTAAGGTGGCATAAACATACGGTTCCATACCCTCAGCCATGAAGCTTTCCCCTTTGCCTATGGGGCGCACTTTCGCCTGGCCTCAGTTATAAACGTTGGCTGTGGCATACCAGTGAAGAGAGAGTAAAGTGTATTAAAGAACTCAAAATAGCTTGAGAACAGCTTGGCATAGCACAGAGTGGAATGATGTGTAAAGGCTGATACAAGAGAAAGCAAGTAGTGGCTAAGGCTGAATGATGGTTAAATCATGGGGAATTGCAAAAATGCAGTCCAAATTTAAATTAGCCTCATTGTACTTATTCCTCTGGTCTGTATACTTCTTTAGGACACTTACACAGTGTTATGGAATCATGTAAATTAAAGCTTGTTAGTGTTGATGTTGAAGTTCAGAATAAACAGCAATGACAATGACAAGCCATTAACAGAAAACTGCTTACTGCAGTACAGATTGTTTTCTGAACTTGTTATATTATTAGGTTGATTAACAAGTGACAACAGCCAGTTTGATTTATCTGAGTGCTCCACGAGGCAGACGCTGATACATAACAAATGTGACAGGGCGGCAGTGAAGGCCCAGTACATGACTTGAAGTTCTTGTTTCTTCTCCCAAGAATACCACAAAGTTCCTCAGGGTAGGTTCGTGAAAGGGCCTTGGAAGAGCTCTTGCACAGTACGCTTATTTCAACAAAGCTCCCAGTTGATTTCCACAGAAAGAACAAGAAGGCATTACATATCTGCAGTGTTCCAAGCCACACTGTTGGCAAGCTACTGTCGTTACAGACAATGTTGTCTAGGTTTTGTCTTCCACTGTTACACTAACACACTATATTAATAATATTATTTCAAAAATTCTATTTGGTTAACTTTTTATTTAAAGGCAACACAATTCAACTCATCCATCTGTGCAGAAAAGCTCATTAAATTAGATTGGCTTACTTCTTAATAGTCCTAAGATTACCAAAGAGGGCTTCATATCCTCTTTTAGCCTTACATAACCCTGCCTGGAAGACGTATTCTTTAGCTCTGCTAAATTACTGTTAACAGGGTAAATATAATGTGGGGAAGTGGGGAAACACTTAACTTTATGAAGGATGTTCAATTCTGTATGAAAAGGAATGTGACATGTTTAGTGACCTTTAAAAGTAATCTAGATGAAGCTGCACATTACTAAATAGCTAGTGCTTATTACATGATATATACAGTATGCTACCTTTGTTCTTGTGTACTGAATTGGACATAATAAAGTTATGAAGTACTTACCAGATTTTATCAGATATTTCTGACAGTGTCAATTCTTGTTTTGAAACAGACGAAACTGTAGAATCTTAATCAGGCAGATTTTAACTCAAATCTACTTTGATATTATGAATATAGATATTCAGAATTCACAAATATATCTTGCATTTATTTGTCAACCTGTATTGAGTACATGATAGCACTAATAAAAGGTCTTTCCATAAGAGTCAAGAGGAACAAACTTTCAGGAACTCTTTCAAATGTTTAAGGGGGAAGGTGCATTCAGTAATACAAAGAATAAACCAACACACATTTAAAAAATAACTGTAACTCCACATACAAAATAATTATTTCAGTGCTCTAATTTACAAGGGATCTAGACATTAACATGATGAGTATTTTCAATAAATATTATTTGGGGCTGTTAAAGAAGTATATCTCTTTTGAGTGAGAAGATGCCAGTGACAAAGAACAAAGAAAGTGTTCTGTTTAGAAACAATTTCTGCCATTAACGCCTGGCAAAACCATTGCACACATTACTTTTTGTGGATAAAAGTAAATGATTGTGACCACTTGTAGGTTCTAGAAGAAAATAAAGATCAGTGTTCAGGAAAGAGTAACCCAGTGCAATATTCTGTATTGCATAATGTGTGTGTGTGTAACTCCAACTGTTTGATCCTGTTGCTGTCTGAACTCTCAGCACTTCTTTATTTCAGATCTGCACAGCAATACTGCAGCAGTGTCTAATTTAGTCCCGTTGGCTGCTTTTATACACTCTGGTTCTTAGCGTCTCAGCACTTCATTACTTCATTTCCAATTAGTCCTGAAAGATGTGTTTACCTCTTAGCTTTCCACTAAGCTGGAGAAACAGTGAAACTGAAGAAATGCTTGTGCTATTTTACTCCTCATCTTATTTTTGCGATTTTTATGGAACACTGATTCTTTTCAGCCTTGAACAGAGAGGACTACAAGGGGACCTGAGATAAGTATTAAAAATCCTTGAGGACATTGACAATGTCAACACAGCAGATTTCTCCCAAATGAACACTGAAACACGAAACACAGGACACAAGCAGAAACTGAAAAAATACATTTAAAATCGAGAACAGGGGAAACATTTTTTCCCAAAGAGTTATAAGAGTAAGGAACAAGCTACCCAGCCATGTTGTTGAAGGAGATATACTGCTTTCTTTCAAGAAATGGCTGGATGACATCCACGGATCAATTTACTACTAAATACCAAAGGGGCTGATTGGGCTGAATGGCCTCCTCTCTCATTTTTCACTGGCACACGATTCTCTATGACAGCCAAAAAAGATAAGAATTAAGTCAACTTGCCCTCATCTACATTCAGTATATTACAGTATATGCATTTTAAATACAGATTTAAAGCACATTTTTATTTATATTGATAGGAGATCTAACAAGGTAACCATAGGAGATGGTGAGTTTGTTCAGTGGAAGTCACCATGCTGACTGTGAAGGTACTCATTATACCAAAGAGCTAATAATGATTTATTGCAGACTGTTCTACATTCCTCTTGCAGAAATTAATGGTTACACAGGAAATCTGGTAGCCTCAAGCAAATAAACTATTGCTGCAATTTAATAGCCTATTCAACGCAAATAGGCTGTTGAAGTCTGAATCTTGAGCAAATTCACCATCGCAGCTCCTTCTCTGTGGATGACTACACTTCAAAGTTCACAGTTTTGAAACTGCATCTATTGAAAGCTAAGCAGTAAAGAAGCACTGCACGATTCTCACAAACTTACATTTGCAAATAACACAGTCATCACAATGCCTGTGTGGCAAATTTTTTTTGACACATTTCAATTCTTTCCTCATGTGTACACATACATGTTATGCCTTCATTCTGTCCAGAAGGATAAACCAAATCTTTTACACAGATATCACAAATACTACTAAAAGCATTCTTCAACAGCACTGATATTTTCTCTTTGCATCACCATTTACCCTCAGTCCCAACAAACTAACGTAGCAGATAGTTTAAGAACATATACTAAATTAGCTCCAATAACGAGCTTAAAAGAAAAAAAGATCTGTCTTTTTAATATAATGTAATTAATTAATAATATAATTAATTAATGTCCATTAATTAATATAGTACATGAAGTAATATTTCACAAATCAACTCAGAATTGGAATTGATGAGTGCATTTCAAACCACAATGAAAGTAAAACAGACACCGTAATGTGTTAAACCTCCAATTTACATCACAAAATAGATGAGATTTCCAAATATGTGGAGCACCATATTGGGAGATTCAGAACAAGGCAACCAAACTTCCAGTTACGTGAAGCTGCCATATTACATTGTAAACAAGCAGGCTAGTGAATATATCTCTTTAAATCCAGTAGAAATATTGCTCTTGACTTTGAAAATTTTTAGTTCAGCATGCAGATCATTCTGGAACATTTCCGTGTTGAAATGTCTGCTGCACAACCTGTACTCTTTCGTTCGTACATTGCATTACATTAGTAATTACGGTGACTAGAGAGCAGGAAGGGCCGTTTCATGTCGCAATTCGCATGAACTCACCCGTGGTGAGGCCAGGTGTTTGTAACCACACAGTACTTTCACAAAGCTCCCGATTTTGTGCAAAATTAGACATTTGTTAAATTTGTTGTTGTCACTGATTAATTAATTTTGCTTCTGAGATTCTATAACTGGTAACAAAAGAAATTGGAACTGCAGTTCCTCTTGAAAATCAATCATAGAAACAAGAATTCAGGAATCATTCTTCCTGCTTAGGAAAACCACAAATCAGAGATAAAACAAAAGCACATCAGAGCCAGACAGTGTGAAGTTAAGGAGGCACTAAAGGTCTTTGCACTTCTGCACAGCCTACAGCCATGCTACAGCATGTCTCTGCAAGAACAATACCAGAACTGTTAAAAAAAACACTTGGCAAACAGCAGTGAAAGATAAGACTGAGGGAAGTCCATAACCTCTCCCTGTGCTGACATGACCAATGCACAGGACACCAGAAATTAATGATTATATCATGATGCACATGTACACAAATTGTTTTTTTTTTGTGTGAAATTCACACAGTAGATCTACAACATGGAAAAACAAAATATATACAATTACATTGTTCTGATTGTCACTGAAGGGGAATGCCACTAGCTGAACTGAAAATACAGTGGTACATTTGTCTCCTTAGATTGTTTTGCCTGTTTAAAACAAAAAATGGCTATAGCTACAAAAAGAAGCACAATTACAAGATAAAACTACCAAAACACCTTTTTATAGTTGTCTTGAACTATTTATTTTACTTCTGTCAGTTTTAGTTTAACAAAGTGGTAAATTCAACAGACAGGCATTCTTGAGTAAGAAAATGTCACTGTACTGCAACCTTTCACAATTGAAGCCCTCCTGTACTTTTTCTCTTAAAATTTTCAAATGTGTTTGGATATACACTGCTGTGCAAAAGTCAGGCACAATCAGGAGTTACAATATGTCTATGTTATGAACATCAATACACTCAAAGCCTTCTACTGTCACAGTGCTTCTACTGTCATGTCAGTTGACTATTAGATATTGTATACAGCTTAGCTTGGGGGAGAAGAAGCCAAGCTCATTATTTCATATTATTTCAATCTTTAATTCACATTGATCACAATCTTCAAAATCTCATGGTAAACTGTTTTGTTGTAGTTCCCCATTAAGAGAAAAAAAATTGGTGAAAAGAATAGAACGATATAAAATGTAATATAAAAGACATTGGCAGAGCAGTGCATGCTTGTATATCTAAAAGATATAGAATAATGACTGTATTTTTCTATTTGAGACATCGTGGGCTATTGCTTTCCTTCTGCTCATTGCTTCTCCTAGATATGTAACATCAATTTGCTGTCAAAGACCTGTTACTGTTTAAGTCTGACACAATGAAGTACAAAACACTGGGATTATTCAGTAAAGGCTACTGGTTGACTACCTAATATGTCTAATATGTTCAGGAAGATGTGATTTCTGTGAAATGTAAAGAGCTTGGTTAAAGCTATTTGAGAGTAGTAAAATAATACTAAAATTCAGGTGCTGAGGAGATACCTGTATCAAAAGCATATTGTTATGGCTTTGCTTTGTAATATTTTTTTTCAAATGTCTGAATAAATCAAATAAAGACCTTGAAATACCCCTACAGCAAATTAATCTCTATTCAATGACATATTGCTTTACTTAGTCAACCATTCAACTTCACTTCTCCATGATAATTGCTCTATTAATTGCTTTTTAGCTCTCTTTGATTACAAGGTCAATTCAGCCTAGCTTAAGAGTCTAGGTTCAAACTTGTCTAGACATATTTTTTTTTATATCAGCTGCAGATTTGGTTTTCACTAAGCTATTCGTCATTTAGACATTTTTATTTTACAGTACTGACTTACTTTATCATATGACTGATATTGTCTAAAACAATGAATAATTTTGAGGTATCTCCTTTGAGGTCTAAGATAGTTTAAGTGAAATACAGGAAAGCTACTACTTAGGCCTCAGTCCTGTGTGACAGTATGTATTACAATTTTTGTATGAGCTTTCTAAAGTCTGCATTTTTTCTGGATGCCTATTATTTTAGTGCAACACAAGAATGAAAAAAGGAAGAGTCTAAGCTTTAATAGATCTGCAATTTGAAGGGATAATGAAGCTTTACCTCATCATATCTAAAAGGTTTTTAGATTTTTTAAAGATTTTCAAATCATATCCTAGATGTTGGCACAAAAGGATAAAAAACACGATATTAACTACATAATGTCTTAATATTTTAAGCTGTAATAGAAGGAAGTCTACAAGACAGGATGTGTAAAATCTCTTGTATTCAGTGGAGTAGGTAAGTGACACTGTACTGCAACCTTTCACAAACCAATTAAGTTGTTTCATACAATTCTGTACTTGAACTATGTCCCTTGTAGAAACTTCTCATTAAGATACACAGTGAGCAGAAACTGTCAGGAGCTCATGTGCAAAAAGGCAAGTCATTGTTTTATTATACTTAGTGTCACATACGAGTAACTACTTCATACAAATTGAGCAAAGTATTGTTTTTCATATGAAGTAGAATAATAAAAGTTAGCATGATTCTTTCTGGGAAAAAAAAAGTCTCTAGACTGAAAAAACGCTGCTTGAATATTTAATAATTAACCAATTACTATGTAACACATTAATTCACAGAATGTCCTCAAATGTATTAGAAAATCCAGTGGAAACAGCTTTTTTACTTTATCTGAAATCAGGCATTCAAACGTGGGTTAATTATCTTAGTAAAAAAAATGTAATTATTATTATTATTTAAATAATTATTATTATTTTTTTGCAGCTCAGCCTGTATCCCTTTCCCAACACAAAGAGATGTCATGCATTGCAGTATGCTGGCTTCATTAAACATACAATTTTAAACAAAGCTTGCACGCATCCACAGTGGCGTGTTTGATAGTGATAACTAGAGAGGCTTCTCGTATGTATTAGTGTGTCAACCCGCCTGCTATTCACACTCTTGCACTGATGTCACACAGAGCAAAATAGATTACTGGATTACTGTACTGCCTAACATGCAAGTCAGCATTTCTATTGTGCTTCATGTTCAACAAAGACTTGACTATGCACATGAATTAAGGAAAAACACAGGAAGGGCCTACTAAGGCATTATTCAGGATACTAAGAGATATGATAAAAGGACAGTAGTGAAACCCGCGTTTTTCTTTTAGAGGAAAAAGGCTATGCAATCACACATCCTATAACACTGCAGTACAAAGTGTCTTGTATCAAGATACAGATCAAAGTGCAATCCAGGCTCGTGAAGCACAACACATTTATACAACAGAACAAGTAATACAGTAGGTTTATTCCATGCTGAAAAAAAGAAGAAAGAAAAAACAATGTTTCGGCCGTGGAGCCTTCTTCAGGTGTGAGGCTCCACGGCCGAAACGTTGTGTTCTCTTTCTTCTTTTTTTCAGCATAGAATAAACCTATTACTTGTTCCTTTGCAGCCTACGCATGCTGACGCAGCTACCCACCTGAACATTTATACAACGCCTGTGTCACGATCGGAATCCCTCCTCTTAAGGGCGCACCGACCCTTTCGGATTTTAGTTAATTATGTGCACCTCCCACCTGTTTTGTGTCCCATTATTTAAGCCTGGTGTTCTTGTTATTACTGGCTCAGTATTGGGAGATGGACACCCGGAAGCCCGCCTACCAGTGGGTCCAGGAGAGACCCAACGGCATAGGCTTCATCATGGTGTCCTGACCGTCTGAGTCCGGGGCTCCGAGCGCCTGTCTCTGTTCTTGATCCCGTTCCAGATTTTAACTGTTTAACTGTCTTGGATGGATCCCCCAGCTTTGGAGTTTGGACTGCCCCCCGGATTCCCCCTTTGGGACTGTCTGGACCTGTTTGCCCTTGCCACACCCCCCGAGCACCGGATCACCGTCGTCACGCCCCCTTGTCTGTCGACCCGTGCTATCCTGCTGTAGCTTCCCCCGATGTCCTTCCCCACTTGCTTCCGGATTATACCGTCTGCATAGGATCCTGAACTACGCTTCGGCCTGTTGATCTCATGTCAAAACGCAGGCCTACAGATTTCTTAGGGTAACCGGTAACCCCGTCAATTCATGGCCTGCTTTAATTAGGTGTTGACATTAGGTAA
Organism: Lepisosteus platostomus; assembly: GCF_059453375.1. Classification (NCBI taxonomy): domain Eukaryota; kingdom Metazoa; phylum Chordata; class Actinopteri; order Semionotiformes; family Lepisosteidae; genus Lepisosteus; species Lepisosteus platostomus. The sequence goes on from NC_142625.1 coordinate 22,216,351, forward strand.
ACTTTGCTCCCCTTTCACTTTGAACAGATCTATTGCTATTACAAGCAAAGACAAGCAAAAAACAGCTGTTTGTGGAAGTCGTTTTTACTCTTCTTTTTTTGTATTCTGCACAAATTCTATGTGAGCATTATTCTTTTAAAAACATGTTGGAAGCACTATTTTTTGTAAAAGCTTGGAGAATAAAGCCCTCTAATTATAACTGAATGACACCCAGATTCTTGTTAAGATTCTATTATATTAGTGAGAGGTTAGAAAATATTTTCTTTTTAGTGATTATCTTTCTGAAATGTCACTGGATGGTTTGTTGTATTACAGCCACATCTAGGATATTATTCCCCTCCTCTGTCTTAGTCACTTGTTGACCTCTGGGAAGTGTTGCACATTAATCGATATGGCCCACTAAAACAGCAAAACATGTAGAGGCACGCACACCAGCCCTGCTGCATTTCCAGCAAAGACTGAATGCGGCACTCAGAAGGATTACTTCACCTCTCTGCATTGCAACACAGCAGCACGCAGAAGTGACGGAGTTTGCTCATTTTCTTATTTTACTTAGCATAGCCTGATGATCCAACTCATCTTCCCAGACCTCTCAGATCCTGTGTATCGGTTCTTTCTTGAGCAGGGGATAGAAAACCTTGTCGTTTAAGCTGGTCTAGTAGAGATACATTTGTAATCAAAGACAGAATGGCGCTGAGATTCCCTGCAATGTCTTGTATTCATTAAATGCTCATGTGCATTAGTAGGTCTGCATCCCCACTGAAAGACAAACAGAAGGCTTAGAAACGTCAAGAACAATTAATTCCACACAATCTGCCAACTCATTTTTTCAATTTTGTAGGGAATAGAGAATTTTAATAGAGTGACTTTGAAATCATTATAATATTTTGATCAATGAATTCCAGCTTTTTGCATGCATTTTCTATTATTAGTAAATGTGGAAACCAAAGAAGATGAGTGTTTTTCGACTGCAGACCAATATTGCATTTTCTTGTTATAGATGATGTTCGTCTTTTCATTTTGTGCTTTGTCACAAACATTTTAACTGAGTTTTCAGAGTATCAGTGAGAGACAATGAAAAGTGTATAATGTCCTGACAAGGTAGAGCTAAAAAATACTGGCAACCATGAGTGACTGATTTAAACTATGTTTCCCAGCCTATCCAGATTCCTCTGGCTGCAGTCCTCTTTCAGCTTCTAACAAGACAGTCTCTCTTTGCTGGTAAGACTTGACAAGTACAAACTCCAAGGTGGAAGAGGATGGAGACTGATAATGTGAGGTGGTCAGAATAGTGGTTATCTATTAAATAATTAATGGATTTAACAAGCCTGAATGACTTTGAGCCTTGAACTAGACCGAAGGGGACAAATGGTAAGAATGAAGGAAATCAGCCAGGGGGAAGTTGTACTTTACCAATGAACAAATTACCGTGGCAGTAACCTCATTAGTTAATTGAAAATTAACAGCCAGATGCAAAAAGCCTGCATAACTCAGATTTCACATTGTAATGAAAGAATTAAATCAAAAATTACTCCTTAGATGTTCATCACATCTCTCGGCATGACAGGTTGACTTCAGCGCTGCTCCTATTGATGTTATGACAGGCCTTTTAATAGAGCATCTCTGTCAATCAAATGGATGACACTTTCTGTTTACCAAAGGAGAATTGCAGAGAACCCACTACTGCCCTGTTTTGATTTGTTCTGGGGAGTTTGTCATTCAGGTCTAGGTAAAATAAAACAAATGTGTATGTGAACAATCAGTTTCAAACTGTCTTTCTAAATGAAACTTGAATTAAAACCAAGTGCAACAAATACAGGTCCTGATCTCTAGTCAAACACAACAAAAGGTTTTCAAAATATGTTGAAACAAAGGGTCTTTAAATTTCCATTTTTTTCAATGCCCAGAACCCATGACTGTGCAGAACATATTCTGTTGAAGGTAAATGACGAAGAGGGAGCTAGATAAAAAAAGGCTGCACATGTGATGGTGCTTGTGAACTAGCTGAAATGCTACTTCAAGATAATTTGTGTTGCCTAGCTTAGCAGTTTTTCCTTTTGATGAATCCCATTGTTAAAACACAATAGCGAGCAAAAGAATTCCTTGGTCAAGTGTTTCTCTTTCATATTGTTTTTAAAGTGTGTATATATATAATAAGTAAGAAGAGTAATTTCACCCAGTAAAATCTTGTTACAAACAAGCAATATTCACTATATATTACAATTCTGGTCCTGAAGAATCTGTAGGTTTTCTATGTCTCTTTAAAGCTTCAGACCTGAAGAGGCGAGAGGAGTTGTAAAATTGGTCAAACTAAGGTAGTTAAAAGCTATTTTAAATCATTAATAGCTATGTTGGACTAGAAACCTGCACACATAGGTATTGTTGTATGAGGATAGGACAGCCCTTCTCTCTATTCAAAAATATTCTTACCAGGAAAAGTAATGTACATGAGAACAGTTTCTAACCAAATAGAAGCCTTATGAATTTGAAGGAGGCCCTTTTCAATACCTCACAAGGTCAAGGTCAGATTGTAAAAAAAATTAAAAAATCTAGATTTTTTAGAAAACCTCAATTGGTTTTATTGGGTTAATGAAAAACAACAAAATTTGCGGTGACAGCTAAATGAAAGTTCAGTCTTGGCAAGATCACGCCAATTGAATTGGCCGTGTCATTAACAGATCAAGATGCATTTCATGCGAAGAAAGAATTCACTTTCCCCATGTAGCAAAGTGAGAAATTTTGCTAATTATCTAAGCTTGTCTGACTTTTAAAGGAGAGCTTTGGATTTGAATATGGAACCATTCATTTTACACACAAAAAATACATAGCTGAAAGGATTAAGAAGCACACTGAAGATTCTTTTGTGATAATGCACTATAGCACAGCAATAATGATCAGAAAGGTGTAGTGTGCACTCATTGCTTTAGGCTAGAAAATTTTGAGAAGAAATGAAAAAGCTACAAAACATACAGCATAATGCTCTAAAGAATGAGTTAAGAAATGTCTGCCTGATATATGTAATTCTGTTAAAATAATATAAACTTATATTATTATGTATTTACTACAATAATAAAACATTATCATATAAAAATAATGGACAAAATATTTTTATTTTAATTTGAATATCACCAAATTCTATACTTCAGGTGTGAACATCTATAAGAAACAGAGAAAATCTTTAGTTTTTCTATAGTTTTTTATATGTTTATTTTCAAAATAAATGTTCAGCTTGACTCATGAAGTCTGTGATCCTATTTTGACAAAAATGCAGGTCATCTCAATGCTGGCAATTCAGATTTGACAGCAGCGTCACCTCAGCTTTCTTTTCCTTAAGTTAGCTGAATTCATAGCTCCAATAAAATATAAGCTACTGCTATCTCATTGGTTACTTTGTGTGCGTCTCTATGACTATGTGTATATGTGTTAGCTGAGAAGCTCTAGAGCCTCAAACAATGTGTTAATAAATGCTTAAATGCTTGTGACTTCATAACTGGCTCACTTTCCACCATTCCACTCCAGTGCAGAAATGCTATTTAAATTTATTGCTAATAAGTCACTTTCCCATTTCAATTAAGTGCATAATAAAATTGCCTCGTAAACTGAAAGGAAGGGACTAGCATTTAACCAAACATGGAAGTAACGTATTGTACTTAGTGAGGAACATTTGAATATGTGTAATTAGTTCATTTTAGAAAATTGGCATATATGCAAAAGATGATTCATTTATTTGGAAAAAGGCATTTTCATTAACAACAAACTGCAGTTCTAATCTTTATAAAACCTTGAGGGCTTATTCTTCATGCATCCGAGGGTGTCATAGTAATTAATTATACTAATTACTAGTAGGCCTCATCTACATATTAGGTTAGTTGCAAAATAGACTTCTTCAACTTCAAATTAAAGTTTAATAAATAAAAAACACTGTAAAGATGCTATCTCACTTGTAAGTGTTTTATTTTTATACACAACAGTGCCATTAAAATGCTTGTTGCCTTAAGCTTCTATTCAGTACACAATTAAGGTTCTCACACATTTTAAAACTCATATTTGAGAGTCTTAAAAGCACTTCACAATTTGCAATCACAACATAGCTGTCTCTCCATATCGTCACTGACACATATAACAACAACTCAAAGGTGCACAAAATCGCAGAAGATATCAACTTAAAAAGCACCAATTTATTTTTTCATAGAACAACAGGCAATTTCTGGCTGGTGAAAGACATCCAAATAAACTGTAAGCCTAACATTTAAATGATGTCACTGCATAAATGGCCTTTCAAATCATCTGAATTTTTTATAGATTCTTGTTCTTTTTTTAGAGAAGACAAAGTCCTTTTGAAAGCGCAGTAGGTGAGAACAACAATAGCAACAGCCACAAAAGGAACTGAAGGAAGGAAGGAATTCCCACGGGGACTCCTAAGCTCGGAGGACTGTACCTCTCAAACAGAAATATCAGCGCAAACATCATATAATGTTGTGGAATCCCAATGACACTGTCAGCATGTTGATTGAAAGAAATGCATGAGCTGACGCACCACACGAACAGAAGAATAAAAAATGTGGGAGTCAGTGTGAAGAAACATCCTAGGCCAAAGAAACCTCAGCAGAGTTTCTTGACTGTAAGGGTTCAGTGTGGACAGTTCTGCAGTTCATTGGAGGAAGGTACCTTACCCTGACGGCTTAGTTGATGCTGTTATGATTTATTGATGGGAATAAACATTGCTTAAGAATTAACCTGTAAAAGACCCCATCTGTGGGGAATCCTGTACTGTTTGCTTGACACTACAGAAAGCAGGAAAAAATGTGGTGTTATCACCCACTTAAGATTCACTTAGCAGTATGTACTGGACCATTTGTTTCTAATACACTAATTATGATCTCTCTAGCTCATTATTTCTGTCTCAAAGTGCACCAGTATATTTTTTTACTTGGGGACATTAAAATACTATTCTAAATTTAACTGCACTAACAAACATTTTTGGATTGCGAGACAGTGGTTTCTTTATACAGTTGCATTTCTAATCTGAGTTTGCTTTCTTATTTACCATCCCTGTACAGCTAAGCCTGGGGCAGATGTTCTATTGATGCAAATTCAGAAACAGCTGTAAATCGGCTAAAATCAGACCTGAGAATTCTAGGCATGAATGGGAACATCAAAGCTGTACATCCACAAACATATCTGTTTCCTACAATATTTTATTCTGGAGCCCTTGTTGGAAACACCTAAATTATTTTATGAAATGAACTGTTGGAGACTACCTTCCCTTTAATTTTAGGAAAACTTTTCTGTAAGAGCAAAAATTAATACTGGATTTCTGTGCTGGAGTCCATATTACGGTATTTGTAATTATATTACATTTTCAACTCTGGGAATGAGCTTTCTTTTGTCTTCAGCATATAGTGTTTTCACTGCTGTCTACCATTGTAGTTATATTGAAATATTTTGCAAAAGTTCTGCATATTCATTTTGAATTTCACACTCAGATTGCTAATAAATAATTGTCAATTGGTAATATTAGACTATTCAACTGAACTGAGGTCACAATGATTAAATATACACAAATATACAAGCAAAAACCAACATTATGAGTTGGTAGATGTACTGTATGAATCAACGTCACTCTGCTGAGCTTCATGCAACAACACTGCTTGTGTAAAATGCCCAGTTGCAGTAGACAATACTGGATAGGACAAATCAAAATAGCTGTATTTTGGCAAATTACACACAAGTCAATTGGGGTCTTAGATAGTTCTCATACTATTCTCACAGACTGCATTTTGTGTCACACTTAAACTGGGTTCTTATATATTATGCAATACATTGCAAGTGCTATTCTCAGGTTAACACTAGCTGCAGCGATTTCATTAAAGTGCAGCTGGATTGAACATTTTCATAAACTCGAGCAAACACACAGAACAAATTATGGGAAGAGGGAGCATTACAGATAAATAATACAAAAGATCCTACAGTCGGTGCTTCAGTGCCTCTGCCTGCTCATTCTTGTTTCTGTCTTTTAAACAGTCAGGTGGCTAAAGGGGAAAATACAGAATCCTAAAAGGAAACAGAAACAAACACACAAAAAACTACAGTTCCCACGTGGGGGTGTCACCACTTATTAAAAACAGTCTCCTTCAATAAAAAGGGGAAAAATGATGCTACTGCAATTTATCTCAGATATAGAGGATAATTAGGAGGAACCGGGATCAGCGATAGGGCCACTTGGTAATGGAGGATTGCTTGTAATTACAGAGCCATCACCATGAATGCCACAATCAGAGTTTGATGGCAAAGGCACCATAGAGATTTGGTGGGGGATAGGGAGGGGGATGGGTTGGCTATGATAATGTCAATCTTTTTGCAAGTAAAGGGGAAAAGATCAAGGAGCAAACACTAAAAACAAAAAGCCGGTACAAATGTAATAGTATAAATGTGCTCATATCTTTGATTTTTTTATTATTTGTACATGTAACACAGAGGAGTAAACAGACGCTAAGAGTGTGGAGAGTATTCCATACCGCACAGAATTATCTCTGATTTACTCATCTATAGATGGGAAAAAGGGATGTTTTTTTTTATTTCCACATCTTAAGTATAATGAGGATGAAACCTATACCTATATTTCAGATATGTTTACAGAAATGCAGGCTGACAATAATTTCTACAGAAGGCCAAAGCACACCTCAAGTTTTCTCTCTTCTTCTAAAGGAAGCATCAACCATTACATTTAATTCTAGAAATTTTAGGATGCAATCTGAGAGATGGCGTCTTATGGTCTAGTCTGAAATTGGTTTTAAACGTGTTTGTAATTGTATTATTGTTGTTAATATAAATTATAAATTAAATAATATAATTTGCAACTGGGAGAATAACTGAAAAAAATGCAAAAGCTCAATTTCCACAAAATTGTTTCCTGATGCTGTAAAAGACATATCTGTGTATCAGGATGCAAATGTACTTAATTTTTCATTTTAATGTCTTGGGAGGTGTAAGGTCAAATTAAGACCTTTTATTAATAAGTATATACATGCATATGTACACAGTATACACATGCATATGTGCACTATTTGTTCAATCTTGCAACAACATTTATAGCCAAAGATAGCACACTAGTTTGCACATAAAGGTAATGCAGCAATCATTATTCTGTCAATGATCCTCTCCTAAACACCACAAGTGGCTAGTCGATAAGCATATTTTACAAATTATGTGCCAGTTTATTCTGGCTTTTGTTTTAATGATTTAAACAAATGATGTTATTCTGCGCATGGCCCCCATGCTACTGCCAGATTCCACTGTTTACACAGCAACCACTGAGACAGGGGGAATTTGCATATGCAATGCCCACAACTGGCACCTCTAAATGGGTTTGAGGCTTTTGTTCATTTTTCTTGGATTTACTGTGGAATCTGGTGAAATGAAAGGACTTCCAAATCCGGACGTGTGCCCATTAACAAAACAGGACTTGTAGATGACAAAGGGGGTTGTTATTTCTTATTTGTCAGGCTTTGAACAAGTGTCAGAGATTACAGTTATTCTGGGCAATGTCCATACACACCCTTTTGTGGCTTCCTTCTCAAGACTTGACTCCCTAAATTCTTTTCCCCTTTGCCTGACTGTATTTATCAGCTGGGAATGTGTGCGAATTCCGAATGAAATTAATCTGCACTAGATGAGTAAGGAAAGCACAAATTAAAAACAGAAAATTAAAAATGCATACGTGTGCTCAGTATGGCACACTAATACACAATTTCACTGTTTGGTTTTTAAATTAAATATGTAAAAGTCATACAGTGAATGCTCAGCACACAGAGAATTATAGTGCAGGTAATGACACAACATTAATTTTTAAGCAAATACCATAACCTTTTGTATGAATTAACCACACAGTTATATGGAGTGAGGATGATAGATAACTTTGAGGTCATTCACTTGGAAATCTATTAGCTTCTACTATCAACCCCATCGTCTACAAATAGCAGCCATGCTTGTTTTTTTTCTGCTTCCTTAAATGATAAAAAATAAAGAAAAAAACTCTCAGCTGCGCACAGGAGAAACGTCGGCAAATCATGTCCTCTTTCGAAACCTAAAAAGCGTATTGTTCCTTTTTATGTATGAAACTATCAAAGAGAACAGAAACAGAAAAGTAAATCATAGTCCTAGCTCCATTCAGTCACCTTATCCTCTGGGGACCATTCAGTTGGCTTAGCCTTGCTTTGCCTTCAGGCATCTCGTTATAAAAAAAAGCGGAATTTTACTCCCTGGGGAAAGCAGCGCCTGCAACTTATGATAACCTCTATTTATGACACGCGCGCTGCAGGCATTTTAGATAATGCACTGGCTATAACAGGAGCCAAAACAATGCCTATTTTTATTGTTCTCTGAAGATAAGGGAAACTGAAGCAAAAGCATTCAGTACATGACAGCCAGATACATGTCACCTCTCATGTGCCATCTCCAAGCACTGCTGTGATTATGCACCTTTTCATTATCGTTATTATTGCCTTTATGATTATGATTATTACTACGATTTTTCATGACTACGGTTGTTATTATTTGGAGTGCTTCTGGGTGCTCTAATGCAACCAAACAGGAAAAAAAGGCAGCAATAGGAAAAAAAGAGAAAGTGAAAAGAGAAACTCTTTTGTAGTTTGCACCACAAACTGCAAACACTGCGTTATGCACGCTAGTCAAAATGCCACCCCCCTCTCTCTTTCTGATGGCCTCTCCTCTATTTAAGGCTTGTTCTATGATCACTTTGAGGCAAAAGAAGTAGGAGGTGATTTTTAAAAGCTTAATTTGAATTCAATGCACTTGTGCTAGGCTTGAAATTCTGGATTTAGTGCAGTTGGAGTCTTGGGGGGTGTATATTTAAATCAAATTCTTTAAGATAAAATATATGACTCAATTGATCCTATTTATAAATTAATAAACAGCCTAATGCAGAGCGCAGAAAATAGTTAAAGTGATTAGTTTCTTCCCAATATTTAAATGTCTTCTTTTTTAATGTTCTTTTTCGTTGTTACAGTGTTGAAGACATTTTCAAAACAAAGAAACAATAAATGCATTCAATGAATTTCAGAAAATATTACCTACTTCAACTGTAACTGCAGTCCAGGAGAACAAACTGTCTGAAAATAATATCTCTAAATCCATTGTGTGCTCTGTGAATATTTCACGTAGTGTAAGTACCAATATATCTCATTCTCTGTCTCAGGAGATAGCTTTGTTTAGAAAGACAGCAATTGTAATGAATTCTATCAGTTAGTAATTTGGGCATAAGATCATCTAACTGCTGGAGTTCTGCATTTCAAAGTAAAATTGTACTTCCTGTTTTAGAGATAGCTCCATGCATCTTTCTCCAAATATGTCATTGTTATATTTCGAGACTCCTAGGCACCCTTGAATTATGAAAAATAAATGGTACGACAGTGTGCACGCTGTCCATTTATTCCACATAAGTCCATTCCAAAGGCCATTCCTCCTGAGTGCTCTTTAGTATAATGTCTTTAAATGAAATCTATTGCTAATATTTTTGGCTGTTTCCTCTAATAAACAAAGAAAAGACAAAAGTCAAGGATTCTAAAATGCATTTTTAAGCAATACACAAAAGGCCAGGCTCCAAACAGAAGCTCCAGACAAACAGAAGGAATGCTTAAGCTAGGCATTAGCTTCAACAGTCCCTGGGATGCTTGTTTGTAACCAAAACGCAGAAACCAAATACTTTGTTAATGCTGACTATCAGAGAGCTCAATGTCTGCATATATTGGAAAACGGGAAAGGGGGAAGGTTTGGAAGCTTTCTGTTGCAGCAGCTGGGAGAGTGGCGATTCCATTTTTCATTTCCTTTCCAATGGATTTCCTCTATAAATGACCCTTTATGCGAAGAGGAAAGGTCAGAGGCAGAATGGATCTGCAGAACTGGTAGATCAAGGTCATGGTGAAGGACATGACGCAGAGCGATGGGAGTCTGGAAGACAGGAAATCGAAGAAGAATGCTGAGAAAAAAGGTGCAATTTCAGAATGAAATTACCCAAGGAGTGAAAAGCAGGCTGGAGGGAACTGGAGGTCAAAGACAACAGATAGGCTTCGGAAATTAAAAAATAAATCACAAATTAACAAAAAGGGAAAGACAAAAATCTGGGAGGAAATCTATTTTTTATATATTGATGTTATATATTATTATATAAGTATTGAAATAGATTTAGAATTTTAAAGTGGTATTTCTGTTTTCCACAGTAATGTCTGCATTGCCTTTACATTGCACATTATCTCCTCTACAACGGTACAAATAAATGAATCACTTAACAGATGTATCATATTTTGACTTGTTTTAAGTGTGATGTTTTTATTAATTATTTGTCCTATGCTACAACTTGGTGAAATGTAAACCAACTACTGAATAAATTACATTTTATTCACTGTGTGATCAAGTCAAACTGAATAAAGGATACCTTTGAATATTTTGCTTTTACTAGTCTTTGCAACGGACTAAGATATTTGCCCCATTTTTACCTACCTAAAAAATACCTTTTTAATACCAGTGGGACAAACCAGTGCATTAAACTGACAGAAACGCTTTGATGTGATTCACACGAACAAACAAGATGGCATTAAGATGCTGCCAGAGTACTGTTTGGTCAGCAGCACCTCCATTTGTGATACCACATTGTCACTCTGGATTTTACGCTACGCTGGAGTTTCAGTTTCAACCATTTTAAATGGGCCCTTCTTTTTAGAGAAAAACATTACTCAAAAGAAAATACAATCGATGAGCCTGCAGGAAAAGTACTGAATTAATGTCTTGCACCACTGCAGAGATCAAACTATAAATAATAAATTCAAACTCAAATGCCTTGTAAGGGTGATCATATTTATGTTTAAATATCTTAGGGTTCCTTGCAAAAGAATGTTACTTTTTTATATAAAGGCAGTTCAATTCCGTGATTCCCTGGCTTCACACTTGTTTTTTGTTCATTGGAATGTGAATGTGTTTATCCAATGCTCCTTTCTTCTTTCTGAGCTGTTTGTAGTGAGGAAGATACCGACAGATTTCTTTTTTCTTTCAATGTGGATTCATCTTACAATGGCAAAGCCTATACTAGTAGAGGCAACGATAACGCTCCATTCTCAAAATAAAAAGTTGGGAATTGCTTGTTTGTACTTCTTCAATCGAATGCATGCCAAAACAATCTAATCCACATTTACTGTAATTTCTGTAAGGAAAAACTTATTTAGCAATGGAACACCTCCTGCTACCCTTTTGTGTTACAGCTTCCTTTCCTCCTCTCACTCTCTGTCTCTCTTTCTCTCTTGCTTGATCATCACTATGTGCTTAGACTGCCTGGTCTCTCTCTAATCTCTCAACATCTCCACATACAGAGAGCCAAACACCAGGAACCTGTTGGCCAGTTCTGGACTGTGCGATAAGCCCCTTGTGTGAGTGTGCAGTCCTCCTCTCTGCTCAACTCAGTCCTAATCCCCAAATCTCTCTCCTAACCCCCTTGGCCTTCTCTTTCCTGGATTTCCCCTTCCCCCTCCAACAAGATTTAGAGCTCTGAGAATCCATTGTGAACCTATGAAACTTCACAAAAATTCATCTTTAATGAAATTAGAAAAGACTGGCTTTTTTCAAGTTTTTCTTTGGCAATTTTTTTTATATCACTTTGGTGAAACAATATTGCATAGGATGCAAAAAGTTCAAACCCTGAACAATCAACGAGTCACTTTTCTCATGTAATTTTTGGGATCTATTTGTCTTTGCAATATCTCAGAGGAATCACTAAACCTTTATTTGTCTACTTAGCTGGATGTTTCAGAAACGTAATCATCCAGTATAATGAAATCACAAATTTCTGTGGGAGTTTATTATTATTTTTCAATCCCTTACAGAGTATTTTGTGTAGTGTAAGCGATTAACTTGTCTAACCTTTGATACCCACTTCTACAACAGACAGCTAAATGGTAAAATAGCACAGGATCTGAATAAGTGTTTATATTTGTACCTTTCCATTTGTATATAGATGCAAGGATGCAGCATAATACTGAGTGGTGTTACAAATTAATTGATTCAACTTGCGTATTTTATAATATGACATTCACTGCATAGTGAGGTTTAGGAAGAGCATAGCTTCTGTAAAGCCTATATTTTATTATCTTTTATAACAGTCAGTAATAAATGCTCTTTCACAGTGTAAAATACATTGACCTTTTGCTACCACTAGCATGGTGGTCAATCTTCTGCCTCCAGTGTCTACAGCTGTAAAGAACCTGTAGCATGATTTACACACTGTGGAGTGTAAAGATATTACAGTATAAGAGCTAACAGTGACTTGAACAAAACACAGCTGAGAAATCAAGTGAAGTAAGAATTTCAAATGGGTAACAACAGTAAAATGATTCACTAACATATCACTTATTTATGCCATCCATCCATTTTCTAACACTAAACCTTTAGCAATACAGGGTCATGTGGCGTAGCTGGAGCCTATCCTGGCAAGCAACAGGCACAAGGTGGGATACACCCTGGATGGGACACCAGTCCATCACAGGGATCACACATTATAAGAAGGTGTAAATCAACATATAAAGCAGGACAGATCAAAGTTTCTTGTGTTAGATCTGGATACAGTCAGTATCAACCAAAGAAAATAAATAATTCAGCTCTGTGGATAAAATCCATCTTGGAAACAAGGATGCAAATAAACATTTTCTGCTGCCAGGACACATTCTGATGCTCCTCCCAACTTCCCCACGTTGATATTTTCTTGGTTACATTTTGGAACAAATACCATGAAAAATGAGCAATTTAGGGCTCATCCACTGGTTAATAAATGCTTTAGGAAAAGAAAAATGCCGGAAACGGTAAGCACGAATAATAAACAGACTTGCAGATGATTTAAAACATCTCTAAGCATGTTTTCCTGAACTGGCCTCTGAAAACGGAGGAACACAGCAAGAAACTCATGTCACAGGTAACATGGCATCGTGGAGCGGAGGGGGGTTTGAGCAGTTCAGCAGATAAATCCTCTTAAGGCAATTGCTTCTTAAACTAAGGAGGAGATGTAGCGTCTAAGCATTTCATTTATCATAGTTTTGTTTTTCTAGAAAAAAAGAATTATGTCTTGTAGTCTAGAATACGAGAAAGGGAATTTTAATCCTTTAAGCTAAAAGGGTCCCCATATATATCTTCTTCTCCTTTTTCATATGTAAATCACCATGAGAACAATCAATTATCAAAACTAGTGCAAGTCTGCTAAATCATTAGGTCTACAGTGGCTAAGAATTAATTGTCTTATTACACCCAATTAGTGCCTTTTTGTTTCATATCAATTAACAGAGTAATTAAAACAATTCTTGCCTTTGTTTATCACCAACTTGCTGATTCAGTAGAGCTAATCAAACACAACACACACAGACACAAAACAAGTTTTAAGCTCATTTACATACCCTTCTATCACATAAGGCTGATATCTTTTTCTGGTGCTGTTTGTTTATTTTTCAAAGGGTGTCACATACAGATAATTATGACCAACAGGTGGACGAGCACACTTTTGGCTTTTGAGTGATGACTTAGTGTATATTGTTTGGAATTGGATAAATAATTAATTCAAAACCCTGTCTTGAATTAGATAATTCACAGGAAACGTTAAGTGCTACTTGTTAGGGCAAATGTGCTCAACAAATATATATCATTGCAGTATAAGTTTGGGAAAAAATAGTTATTATGGTTAGTCAATTAATAATGATTTGAAGACAGAGGATGCCACTTGTTATATCTGCAGTATATAAATAATATATATATTTAGAAGAGTCATCACAAATGCTACAAATACTGCTGGTTCTAATTCTCATTTGTTACATTTTTAATTAGTCTCATTATATATATATCTGTGGAATACAATATTAATATATAATTAAATATAAATTCACTTGAATATGAATATGTATATGTAGTACATGTAAGATTTTAATCATATACGAAAATTATGTTATATGTAAACAACTCTGCAACCCTAGCATTGTGGAACTTCTGTCTAGCTGTTTTTTTAGATATCCATAAAATTACCTTGAACACTTCAGTCTGAAAGCACCAGAATTTCCTTAACTGAACAAATGACTTGTTTAATTGGTTAATAACTCACAGGTATTCATATTTAAAAAAAAGCAAGATAATTTAGGGTGACCTGTAAGATTAAATTGTTAGTAACCTACACCACCTAGTCATGTTCATAATATATATTATGCCATTGACTCTAAATAGCTGAAATTGTTTTATTAGTGGCAACAAAGGTCAATCCATTTTTCCTAAGTGCACTGTCATATCGTAGTTTTCATTAACAACCAATAACAATAACGAGGTCAGGTGTTAGCATTGTAATAATGAGGTAATGATAGCATTATTGCATGCACCGTTTCCAAGTTCAGCCTAAAGATAATATTTTTAAATCACTCCTGTTTTTCTGTAATCCTTATTCTGAAACAAACATATTCCTAAATATAATTCAGCACAAGAAAGTTAATGGACATCAGCAACACACAAATATCCCATTCTGACCTCAGCCAGTCTGGTAAAGAAAGGAAAGTCTCAAATTATATAAACATCAATTAAAAAGAGACCAAAATAAATGCATGTCTGAAAACATTCTATGCAGTGTTCAAATTAAGCTGGAATTACTTGAATAACCCTGAAAAGAAATACAACTTAATATATAAAGGAAACTGGAATATATTTTTTGTTTGAATAAAATGCTCTCTTTCAATTTTACAATTAAAACAAAATGTTTTCTTTTTTGCATTTAAAATTGCAAAAAACCTATTCTGGTTTTCAAAGAAGAAAACATTTCAGTACGCATCATGTTCTTGGTTAGGGTTAGAGTCAGGAATGGAGAAAATGATTCCCTCTGGCCCATTATTTCATTTTCTTGAATCTGTGCATTACTACTAAAAGGCAGCAGTGACAATGGCCACAGGCAGACTTATTATATGGATTTTAACCCATTTGAAAGCGGTATTTGGACAAAGGCAGGGCGTTAGAGTGTTTCTTCCGAACTATATTCTAAAATCTAGATTTTTGCACACTATGAGCAGCAAAAAATGAATATGAAAGTTTTGCTTTTGAATTTTTTTTTACTCAGCAAGGTTCACATGAATTGTACATGTTCCTTATAAATCAACTCAAATCATATTCTCCTGTTTCCATGGTAACCAGATCATACTACCATCATCACGCTTTCTAGCACTGAGTAATAACAAAATGTATTCGCCACCCTTACACTTTCTCACAATAAATACAGTTCTGTGCATGTGTGCTGTTGTAAACTCTTCTGCACACAAACCTTATGAAATAATACAGATGATTCATGAATGTTTCTCATGACGATGCCATTTAAGACAAATTTAGGACAATATTTTTTCTAATTGAATTTTGCTGTAATGCTTTATAAATATAATTCAGCAGAGTAGTATCTATCTATGTATGAACAGAAAATGGTAAATATGCACCATTAAACAGTGATATGCTGAAACACAACATGCATCTTTCTTGCTGTATTGTTTGATAACCATACCAAGATGTCGTTCCATTTTTCAGTACTGGAAACAGGATTATTTATGTCATTTTGTTTCTTCCTATATGCAGTAGCATGCCAAAAACACAATTTAATTACATTCACATATCAGGAAACATGATAATAAATAATCTTAGGGTCATAATGCAATTTTCTGTATAGTGTATTTCTTAATCTGATGATCATATGTTTTCAAATATAATTTATATATAACAACTGAGCTGAAGGCAGCAAAGAAAACAATCCATCGTTGCTCGGTTCATTTTTATACTTACAATCTGCATGTAATGGAGGACATGGTGTTCATGGTATCACAGATGATTACAAGAGGGGAAAAAGTGTTTATATTGCAAATAAATGAAAACCCATTTGGTGAAATAGAAGCATTTTACAGAGCAAGTAGAGTCATATTTTTAACCCTGTTCTTTTTTTTTGCTCAAGGAAGGGCACATAGCTTCTGTTACGAAGTTAAATGAAGCAGAACTGTTAGGCTAGGAACAGCAGGTCATATCAGCTGACTCCGAGAGTGTATGTCAGTCGGGGGAAGGAGACCGGAGTGTGGCACAGTCAGGGTGTATTATCTCTGTATTAGCAAACTGGAAAACAGACCTGTTTGCAGGTTTATTTGAGTAACAGTCAATGCCATCTGAACTCGTGAAGGCAGAACGGATTGAGAGGGGAGGAGAGGAGTCTAATTTGTGTTTGGTTTGTTTTCCTAGATTTCTGTAAAAGAGCTTAGAAAAAAAACACACAGACCAGGTTATGAAAAGTAAGTTTTTTTTCAGTCCTATTTAGTATAAAATAGTTCACTGCAACATGCACAAAGTTTATTTAAATAAACATTCCTCGTGCAGTGGAGCATTGCTGAAAAAAGATAATAAATCTTAATAAGACCAGGATTTGATTGAAATGCAATTTATTTAAAATACAAATCCAAAGACATTAACTTCCAGATCAGGTCACAACCTTTCAGTATAAGATATTTCTTAATTTTGCAAAAAAGTTTTTTTTCAGGATATGTAGCATGTATTAAGCATTACACATAATGCATACACTAGAAATGGGCTGTAAATGTTTTGATTTATCTACACACAGCAGTACACACATGACACTATACAAAATATTTATATTAAATAGTTTAAGTAACAGTAAAAATACTAATTTAATTAATTGGCCAAATGCATTTTGCATATAGTACAAATGATAGAACTGTCCCATATGCACAACAGTATAACCAATCTTAAATAATGTAAATAAACATTAACAAACTTAGAAACTCCTATGATAAGGGGCATTGTCATTTCTTTCAGCTGTATTTACAATAATATTTATTTTGTCCAAATAAAATGTAAATTTAGCAATAAGAATGATAAAATAGCAAGTTGCTCCCTTTGTTGGCTATCAATTCCTTACACAAGATTAGAATTATTTTATGTTAATAGCCTGCATGTAGGTGGAAAACACACATTGTTTACTGCAGATCAAGAGAGTTAAAAAGCATAGCACGTGTACAGTACAGCATATATGTGAACTGGTGGGCTGTTGAAAGGCAGACAATGAAAGGCTTGCACAGCACATCATGGAGAAGTGGTTTGGATCTGCTGCTGCAGATTTTTGAATCTGAATTCGATTGTGTGCTGCACACTGCCTGTGATTTTGTAAAATGACCTCTCTATTATTATTGCTCTTGGATGCCCTGGGAGAATTACATTTCCTGGGCTAAGGACATCACACCAGGACAATATGCATGACCTCTTTTTCTTTTTACCGTCCCATGATGTAAAAATTCCTGCCAATGCGATCCGAGATTATAACAGCAGAAAATGCTTGACCTTAATTATCCCAACACTGGGGCTAAAAGGCGTGTCTGCGTGTTCGAGTTATTTTCTCAATAAGCTGCTTATAGGATAGGGTTAAATGAAGCAGGAGAGACGGGGACATGAGGGCTGGCTGCTGCAATCCTGGGGTGTGTAAATCAGCAGCCTGCAAAGAAAAGAAGCTCGTGCAGCACAGCTAGAGACCTCGCTCTCAATATGCATGGAGGCAGGTGTGGCTGGCCCCTTCCCAGTACCTTCCCCCGGTCATTAGCCAGGCGAAAAGAGGAACGCCAGCCAACAGCTGAGACGAATTACAATACCTCCCACTCCATCACACGTTCGGAGAAGAAATAAATTTCATATGTAAATCAGGCGTAAGTGTGGCAGCGCAAGTCCATATGGGGACTATACATAGAGAAGGCACAGCCCCCCGTGTTTGTATAGATGACCCCCCATTCCCTCGCCGCAGCCATCAGATCAAATGCAAAACGTACAAAAGACTACCTCTGGCAAGCCGTTTTTAGACAGGCTGTTTGCGTCATCGTTTTCCAAGCCCGCATACTGGGGGGAAAGACTGCTGATCAACCTTTTTTGGGGGGGAAGAATTTGCAATGCTTCTTACTCATTGTGGAAAGGAGTAAGTGTGAAAGATCTGAAGCACGGCCATCTAACCCCCCACCACCACCACCACACCACCCCAGGGGGATCATTTATATTCACAGTAAGTTTAAAAGAAAAGGCATGAGCATCAGAGTGGCTTGCAGACAGAGAAACCGGGCAAGGGACAAAACGGGAGCAGAGATTAAATTAAAAACAAAACATTCCTATCAGTAAGACACGCATTTTGGATTTGATCTAAATACAATACAATTTTTAACCATTCCTGTATTGCAATGGCTGTTTTTTTATCTTCCTTTTCTCAGTATCAACACATTTGATACAAAAAACAATCTGTAGCACTTTGTAAATTACTAGCAGTTTCATTGCCACCAGTGAAACAATCCACTATGTACAATATATTGTTCTTTTTCCTGCAGTATCTCTATCTTAAAGATTCAAAGCACTCTACATTTACAACTGCTGACTTTGCTGTACACTGCGCACAACAGATGGCATCAGTGCCTTACAGTCCTCTGTGAAAACGCTGTCTCCATGCAACGTGATTGTGCAATAATGCCTTCAGCCTTCAGGCCTTTTAATCACAATCTTACTGACTTTTTTAACCCAAAGGCAATATTAGTACAATGTGTGCCTCACTCTTATGTACATTCTTTAGTCTACATGATTGTACATTGGCAAAAGCTCTATAAAACATGACCTGTTTTGCAGAATGGACTCTGCATCCCTGAAATTATTTTTGCATTGGTCTCCTTGGAACAGGAATATGATCATGTTAGCAAGCTATGCTATTTAGTGCAGAGCTCTCCATTCAGCTAGAAGTGGAACTGGCAACCTATGAGTCTACAGAAAAAAATCAGTCATTTCCATCAAAAAAAGTTTAATGAGCTCCTTTCTTTAGTTTGTCAGTAGAACATACTGTGATGTATTATTAAGAACAGGAAATGAGAAAGAGGTAGAAAGACCCTTCTGACTTTGTTTTGCTGTTTTTTTAAAAAAGACAGTTTCCCTAAAATTAATGTTTACAGGACTGCTAAGTAAAACAATGTGTGCCTCACTGGTACATTAACAATGATCTATGGGTCAGGTCTCTTTATTGCCTTTAATAGATGCTGTATACTACTTGCAACAAAGGTTTTTCCAATAAGACTTCTTTACAAAACTTCTCTAGATAATAACACTGTTTCTGATGCAATTACAGCAACTAATTACAGAATGTAATAAAATTATGTTCACACAATGTACTTGTAGATTGTTTGGAAAGAAAAATAGGGCACAGAGAGACTATTTAAACACCATAAATGCCAATAAAGGGACAATCCAAATGAAGACCATAGGTTATGGTGCCTAATTTGCTGCTGTTTATGTTCAAAATTCTCAACTGCAGAGAGTTTTTGCTTAGTGAACAATAATTCTGAAAGATTAATTTGCACACTATTTTTAATTGTATACTGATGATCCATTTAAATTGTTGTGAAAAGAATACAGTTTCACGGGAGGCAAGTTTAATCATTTGTTGCTTGGAAAAGGGTAATCACTGCCCCTGCACTAAAAACAAGGGAGCTATATTCAATGATTTTTTTTACAAAGGTTGAGTAATGAGCTCTTGGCTGAAGTCAATGTATCTGAGAATTCATTTAATAAAGGAATAGAATCTGCATACAGCACATGAAGTAGAAAGAGAAGTATACAGTATACAATAGGGACTGTGTGCCTTTGTTTGTTTTTCTGTCCTATTTAAAACTTGAAATGCTGTCATTCAGTGGAGCATGTATTGCTAAGAAGATCATTACAATTAAGATATGCTATGGGATGCTAAGGGATAAAAACTGCAAAAGAGGTACCATTTTTACTAAAAATCATAACATTAAAAACTCATGTTACTGTATTTATATTTACTGTTAAACATAAATTAATTATTGTATATGAAATGGATGGACCTTGGTATGCTATTAAATTTGTGATTATTTATAGTTTAAATCAGTTGATAGTGGCACATTTCATATAATTTCTCTTAAAACATGACTCCCAAAAATACACTTCGGAAACTGTTTTGTAACCTAGTTCTTATTTTGCCCCTTTTAAAAATCATTCCTGCATATAAGGTGTGGTGCGGCCTTTATATACTATAGAGTTCCAGTAAATCATTCAGCTGATTTCGCTTAATTCGCGTGGATATGATTAGGAGTCTGTTACACAGGGTTACTGTTTGGAAGATGTGAACGACAGCAAATGTTATGAACGCCTCCTGCATTCACATAATGTTCAGCCAATATTCTAGTAATGTCAAGATGGAATTAATTAGGAACTGGCAGTCATTGTTTATTTTTACAGTTTTATCCCTCCAGCTCTCCCTCTCTTTCTCCAAGGAAAGGACATTAATGACAATTTTTGTACCTGGCTGGTAACCTGCTTTTCTCTGGGCGGTTTCTGGTGGCTAAAAGCAGCTTCTCAGCTCGAGCCCTTAGCTTATCATCAGAGGAAAACTTTGCAAGTGAAGAGTGTCTGGTAGTTGACAGGATGCTTCCACAGCCAGACAGCTATTCTCCATGGGCTGGATTCAGTTTTCGGGTTATAGGTTGAGAACACCTGTTTTAGACATATGCATATTCGGTGTCAAACTGTGCTGCAGTGTGGTGCACAGAAAGCTTCAAGAATGCTGAAGCAGACAGAGGCAGGACTAAACTTTGTGCTTCAGCTCACTTATTTATGGGTGGGCTCTACAGTGTGAAATGAGATATAAGGAGCAATTGAGAAGAATCATGTACCTACCAAAATAACAGTTAGCATACACTGATTTTCTCCATATAGCACAGAATACACCAAAGCAATAGTACTGCAAGTAGCTTCTCCAATGACAAATTTTATTCGCCAAATTAAAATTTCTATGACTATTAACATTACAATTGTATTCCCATTCCAAATCTTATTATTAATAATACTAACACCCATTCCCTCCATATTCTGAGACTCTGTAGAATTACTGTGATACAACAAAGCTGCCTTATACATAACTGAACTAGCATTCATAACAAAGACACTAATCATTATTGGTATTACGGGCCATGCTATCGGGTTTTGAGGTCTTTCTATATAAGTGTGACCAATTTACTCTACAATCAGTGCTAAAAAAACAATGTGCTCCAATTATTTGCAGAGGAAAGCGCTCATCTGCACGGTGACAGTCAGCAATGAGATGCTCTCAGGCTTGCTGGATTTTCTTCTCTGAACTACTTAGCTCCACTATTCAAAAATCTTTTGTGGCCCACTGGTAAGCTGTTCTGAGAGCATGAACAAGATCTTTATAAAACCTTTGGACCCTTCAGTTAGACATCTATAGATTATTTCTTATTTCTTTGTTCCATCCACTCTGAATGGCAAATACCATTTAGATTTCTATTTAGAGATTTATTTTTAAAAATATTGGCGGATTTCATCAATATGTCTTCGTATTCTAGGATCCAGGAGGGATGTCAAACTAACTTAAAAGCTGTGAATATAAAAAACATTTAAAGCATGAAACTAGCAGTATATTTCAGAAAGAGAAGCTAAAGCACTGGGCTGAGACTGTAGCCCGTATTGCAGCTCAACCAGAGTCCTTCCTCCATGGTAATGACATGAAAATTAATAGAATAAGCTACGTGAGTGACATTGTTATTAACCCCTGCTACCTCAATAAATCAAACCCTGAAAACAGAAATTGCTCCAATTCCACATGATCTGCTTTTAAAGTGGCCACTGTCTTTCATTCAGTCCTATTTGGGTTATAAATCAACAGGATAGATCAACCATGTACGTTAATTACTAGAGATGCTAAACCACTTTTATTATCTTTGTGTTTTTTGAAGCACCTTTAACGTTTTGGCATGGTACACACCTCCAAGGCTGTCATCTCACTCGAATCTCTTTCGTCACCACACAGCCCTCCTTTCCTCCTTCAGAAAGTACAGTATTCACAAGCCACAGCTGCTCTTTCCTGAAGCTGATTCAGTCACATTCCGTGCACAATAAAGCCTTTTTAGAACACTTCAGAATGATTTAGCTGCACTGCTGGGAATAGCAAATATGAAATATTTATTTAAAAAAAATAATTTAGTGCCATACATCATGGTTTTCAAAGATTGCTATAGAGGCTGACACGAGGATTGCAAATTTGATGTTAAGCTCAAAATCAAATAAAATAGATGAAGAAACCATATATAAAGACACTGAAGAGAGGGAGAAACATTTTTCTGTGATATCATTGCAATTATATTAATGATATTCATTTTTAGGTGAGTTTTCTAGTATAGATTTTAGCTTTAAAGAATACAGTTGGCATGTATAAGAAAAAATCAGATTGAAACCATTTTTGTAGATATTATTTAAGTGTGTTTATAATGACTAAAATATACTCAATTCCTAGTTTTCCATAACCATAATTATGGCATCAGTAGTACAAATAATAATTAGAAATCTGCAAGCTGTTTTGAAGACTATCTTGCTAAAGGTTTTGTATAGGAAACATTTGCATTATAGGTCACAT
Source organism: Lepisosteus platostomus (assembly GCF_059453375.1). Lineage (NCBI taxonomy): Eukaryota > Metazoa > Chordata > Actinopteri > Semionotiformes > Lepisosteidae > Lepisosteus > Lepisosteus platostomus. The sequence goes on from NC_142625.1 coordinate 22,238,879, forward strand.
TCTGCCTAGCAGGTGATGACCTGATATGCACTTAAGTAGTATCACTGCAACCAAGGTATACTGTAAATAAATGTTAAGCAGGTTAAAGCAGTTGATAAATCCTCCAAAGTTTCAATTCAATTAGTGTAGTGTTTCTTAGAAAAAGGCAGATCGATTTTTTTTTTAGAAAATATGCTTGTCAGGCAGCTGTAATGATTTATACAGGTATCCTGTATATCCTGTTTATTTGTGGCAAAAATGCTACCTTGACCAGTTCATTGACCAACCAAACTGATTCTGAAAAAGCATACAGGTTAGCGATAGTGGATGTGATCGGGGTCACAGTTTAACAAGCATGTAATTTCCCTTTACAGGATTAAAGAATGTTGCTGAAATATGCAAGGAGCAATTCTAAAGTAGCGTGGTGAAACCTACAGTATATAAATAATATACGTGCTGCAGTTCTATAGACATCAGTAATGTTAAGTTTCATAAGAAAATAAGATCTGACAGCCATCTTGGTTTTAAACAGGATCCTCATTCTGCCCTGTATTAAATGCAATGTCCCTACAATAGCACCTGCAAATAATGGAAATCGTTGACCGCACAGTCTTTGAACAGGTGCTGTTTGTTATATAGCATTAGGAATTCGTCTTTTCGCATACCCCAGCTTTTCTCCATGGAGACACAGACACACAGACAGGGAGAGAAGCTTGGGGTCAGAGTGCAGGGTCAGCCATTGTACGGCGCCCCTGGAGCAGTTGGGGTTAAGGGCCTTGCTCAGGGGCCCAACGGAGTAGGATTCCTCTGCCGGCCACGGGATTTGAACTGGCAACCTTCCAGTCACAGGCGCAGATCCTTAGCCACAGAGCCACCGCTCCGCCCATTACTCCTATCCTGGAGTCCTTGCACTGGCTTTCGGTCAAATTCCGCGTAGACTTTAAAATCCTCATCCTCACCTATAAGGCTTTACATGGCTTGGCACCTCAATACCTGTCTGAACTTTTATCGCCCTACTCCCCACCTCGCAACCTCCGCTCTTCAAATTCTGCCCTCCTTACTGTCCCCCAAGCCCGTCTACATTGTATGGGCGACAGGGCCTTCTCCTGCTATGCCCCCAAGCTCTGGAACTCTTTGCCCAAGGATATTAGAGAGTCACCTTCTCTAAACTCCTTCAAATCCAGACTCAAAACCTTCTTCTTCAGAAAAGCCTTTACTTAACTGGTTCCATTCTTCACCCCTCTGCTCTTCTTAATACCACCTTCCACGGTCTCCTCTATTGTTATTGTTGTATTGTTGTAATTATAATTGTGTCCTATCTTGTGAAATCTTCTTATTTATTATTGTAGTCTTCTTATTTATTGTTATTGTCATCCTGTAAAGCGCTTTGAGAAGCCACCTTTAAAGGCGCTATATAAAATAAAGTTTATTATTATTATTATTATTATTATTATTATTATTATTATTATTATTGTTATATAGGATGCATATCAAGAAAAGAAAAAAAACTGTGGTCAGGCAAGTCCAGGATGGTTTATGCAGGAGCCTTATATTTGCCTTCTTGCCATTGCAAAAATTGGAATTCACTTACCAAACATTCTTTGAACAAGAGTTGTTTGCATAACAGGAAATGTTTTGTCATACAAATGATGACTTGGAAAGGAAATGCACCAATTTTCAAGGTGAAAAACAGAAGAAAGAGCAGTTGTGGAGGAAATCTGTCAATTCAATAGGTGGACTGGTCCGGAAGACATAGGCAGTTTGAGTTTTGAGAACAAAATGGTGGTCATGTGGCTGTTCTGGCTAAAGCATAAACAACAGTGTCAAGTGATAATTGTATACTAAATATGATGATTTACGGGATTTTAAGCAGTATAATGGGCTGCTTATCAACAGTGAACAAAAATAAATAGCTGTCAGGCTATCTTAGTTCATGCATGAATACCCACTGATACTAAAATCCTACCTATAAAGTTTGTAGTTACAGTAATTAACCAAACAGTTGTTGTGAAGGAGCATTTTAAATGATTATATTTCACAATTCACAAAACAGTTTATTACTGAAGAACTTAAGAATAGACTAGGGAAGGCTTTTCGGCCCATGGTGATTCAGTTAACAAATTGACTCACACAACTTCTGCTCTAAAATTGTGACCTGTTATACCTGCCTAGTAAGACATTGCTCAGCTACTTGGCCTCTGAACACAACCCATTTCCAAAAGTGGGAAGAAAATTTTAAAAACATGAGAAAGAAAAACGAGTCCTTGGAAGCCTAATAAAAAGCTCATTTAATTCACACGGCACCTTTTTTTCTGAAAACCTTTAAAAACACGAGAAAAAAAATCTGTTTCTTGCTGACAGTTAGTGAGGGATGGACATCTGGGCTCTCTCCACGGACAGTCAGGACTTGGACATATTGCATGTCACAGCGAAAGGTAACAAATTCACCAGGACAGCCTCGCCATCTGTCACCAACCAAGAGCCATGAAGACAAAGGGGTCAGGCTTCATCAAGACAAGTAGGCCTCTGACATTGCAATCACCCCATTGTCCTTGCTTGCCATCAAACACTACGAGCTTATCATTCAAATAACACTCACTGTCAGAAGCTACGAAGGGGGGAAACTGATAATTGTTTTACAGATATCACACTGATACAGATATATAAAAAAGAAAACGCATTCAAGAAAAAATCTTGGCATCAGCCACATTGCTGAGCCCCCAGAAGTACAAGAAACACAGTTCGCTGAAACACAGTAATCTAAATATATCACAACCCCTCGGGTCTAATAAAGATGAAGGGAAATTACATAAAAATACCCTGTTAAAAATGCTAAAGGTAAGAGATGCTGGATGAGAACACAAAAATGCTGTTTTGATGCTTGTATATCTGTTAAAATGCTACTTTAAAAAATTGTAAGAGCATCTTTCAGGACTTTCAGATTATGATAAGGTAGAAGGCAATTAATTTTATTTCATTTTTTTACAATTCAGAACTAAAAACTACATTTGTCAGACCAAATCACCAGATTTAGAAGATATGACACTGTACACAGAATAAACAAACACACATATATTATGCCTGTATCTATAGTTCTTCCTCTGCACACGAAGGCCCAAAATTCTATTATTCTATTAATAACTACTTAAAAGAGAAATAGTAATGATAATGAAAGCATGATAATTTGATTAAGAATTCTGCTTTTTCCTTCATTTCATTTTGCAGTTTTTACATAATCAGTGAATTGCGGCTGAATTTCCATGCCAAATTTCAATCTCATTGTTTAGACCAAATTTGCACACTGCACCGTCATGAGTGCACAAATATGCGAATCCAAATATAAAATGTTTGGCAACAACCTGGCTTCCTAAGAACCTGCTAGTTTTGACATAGATTTTTTTTTGTCACTTGCGAAACCATCTGGAGCATAAATATTAGTATTCCTCATGCTTGCCATTTCAGTGACCTATGCTAAACAAACCCCCTATACAACCCTTTATTCTGTCTCATATAGGGGAATGCCCTATAATTTGCCCTTGTGCTTTTGTTGCCAAATTGCTTATGTAAATGAATCTGTAAAAGGGGTCCCTCTCCTGTCGGAAGTGAAACAGCCCAAGGATAGCACTCATATTCATTAAGGTAGAAAAATGAATTCATTAGCCTCTGCACCTACTCTCTCTATTCCTTCTCTTAAACTGCAAGTTAGCTTCATTTATGTTCACAGTCAGGGAAGAAGCCTGAAATTAAGAGTGAGAAGTTTTTTTTTTACATTATCTTCCAGAGAACAGCGTCATCTGGCGCAATGCGAAGCAGATAAGGTTCCCCAGTGCTGGGAGACGGGGTCGATTTTCCATTATGGAATTTAATAATAAAGATAAACTGCCATGCCCATCAAAGCATTACTTAAGGCAGTCTCTAAACGTACCAAGATTTCTTCCCCTCCCTTCAAATTATCAGAAAACTTCCCCAAAGTTTTTTCCGATAGAATGCGCCCCGCCACCACCTCCCCCATCTTCTATCTCTGGAGATGAAGGTCGAAACACCTTACTGCCACAAAAAGGTCAAACAGCTGATGTGAGTAATAGACAGAGCTTAATATGAGAAAAAAACACTCTTCAACCACCTCCTGCAGGAGGCCATTCATGTATTCCTGCATTCTGCTGTTTATTTTTGAGACCTTTAAAGAGGGACTTACTATATTCCAATCTATACAGGAAGTCCTGTGCCTTGGACTCACATTGTATTAAAATGACACTGAATACGTGATTCTTTGAAAGATTTCTCCTCTGATATCTTTGCTATTTGTTCATCTTTAAGTAGCATCTAAGGTGTGGCTATGCTTTTTGAAAAATACTATTAATAATTATGTAGCTTATAACTTCATCCTGTCGATATGGAACAGACTGGAAAAATATATTATACATTATTATACTACTTCATACATTTAGTCTTAATTAGCCAACATATTCAAAGTATTTTACTTCTCGTGGTATGAAACACGGCACTGGGGGGTCTTGAAACCCAAAGCTCCCAGTACAAATCAAAAGCTGCTTATTAAATACAGCACAAAAGGTACATCATATTATCACCGAAAAGCATGTTTCTTAACATCGTATTGACACCTAAATCGTGCCACAGAATGGTAACAGAAATTGTGAAAGCTGACAAACTGGGGAAGATATTGGCTGACATGATGTGTTTGTTAATTCCCCAGTGATAATGCACGAAGCAACTTGCATAAAGGCTGTTTTGTTCAGAATTACAAGTAAAGGCACTCTGCTCCCATCCAAATGTAAGCTGTTTCTTCAAAACTAGCCTTTATTACTGCTCAGAGTATACAGAACATTTTTGCTTGTGTAAAACCCCCAGAGCCATTCATTGGCTCACAGCTTGATTATAAACCATTTCAGAGCCAGCTACAATACTATTATATAACATCATGCTTCACACGATTTCTTTACAAGGTACAGACACTTATACAAGATGTGCAACCTTACTCAGCGGCATGGCTAGAAACACATGCCTACAGAAAAAGTAGGTGTTTGATCTCAAAAGGCTACCAATCTAATAGCAAAAAAGTACAGCTCAGAATAGGACATGGATATTGCGATGGAAATTGGCAGTTTAGGGCAGGGAGCCTCAAGCAATAACACTTAAAGAAAGCTGTACTGTATATTTATTGTAGGAACAGAACATACTGTATGCAGTGTTTATGTACAGTATGAGATTTATAGAGCTACTGTAGCTGGCGATATAAACTTTGGCATATAATACATGGCTGACAATGATTTATCATGTTAATTATGTTAATGCTGTACTTATTTGCTGAAAGTAACAGCAAACAGCAAACAGACTTTAAAGCTTTTTTTTACCTATGAAAAATGCTTTCACACTGTGAACATCCATACATACATTTTCTGTTTTATCCCATGCAGGCTAGCAGGGCAGACAGAGCCTATCCTGGCAAGCAGTGGGTGCAAGGCAGGTTACACCCTGGACAGGATGCCAATTCCATCGCAGGGCACACACACACAAACACAGACATGCACACCCAATTTTTCCGGAAGCCAATTCACCTACCAGTATGCGTTTGGACTGCGGGAGGAAACAAGAGCACCGAGAGGAAACCACTCAAACAGGGAGAGAACATAAAACTCCATGAAGATCGCACCTCAGGAACTGAATGCAGAACCCCAGTGCTGCAAGGCTATTGGAAACATGAACTATACAAATCTAAAAAAAGAGATAATTACATTACACAGAGCATTTTGTTTTCCACTTCAAATTTTCAAATCATTGAGGTTTATAGTGGTATTTCAAATATCACACTGATCAAGATCTTTGAAAGGCATCCTTTAAGTATTTTTAACGTCTTTTAATTTTTACAGCTTCATTGTCAGTTCATCCTTGCTCTAGGCACAAGGTACACTAGGATATCACAAGTAAAAAAACAAAAAACTAATCTTTGAGCAATAGTAAAATAATTTCTTAATAATAAAAATACATCTACATTGAAGTATTTCTCTCAGTGTAGACATATAAAGAATTATTGAGATTCATTTCAGTCCAGAATAATGTTGACTTCTGTCTGATAGATCCGGGGGTCTCCTGCATCATCGTTTGGAAGATGTGAAAAGCCTGACAGCTGTTTGAGCTCTTATCATGCAGAATATAGGCTGATATGTGGATTAGTTGAGAATTTAGCAAAATGCAAACATATTGCAGTGTAAGTCTATGTGATTGTGGGGCAAGACAGTATTAATGGAGGGATTGCACATATAGTACCACTAATTGACGTGGCAGGAGCCAAAAAAGAAAACTGCAACATGAGCTCTCAACTGTTTTTTACAGGGCTATCCGTCACTTGACAAAACAAACCCCTCCTGTATACAACAGATCTTAAATGAAAGACAAGTAGAGTAGTGGCAGAGGGTAGCTCAGTCCCATGATGGTTAGCATTGCTGCCCCACAGTGCCAGGTTCCTAGTTGTCATTCTGGCCTTCTGTGCCTGTCTGTGTAGAGTTTGCACGTTCTTTCTCGGTTTGCCAGATGCTCATGTAATTGTCCCCTTGAGGAAGAGGATGGATGTTGCCTACTAGTGACCTGATCCTGAGCAGAAGAGCCTAAGTTCTTCTTTCCCCTACACAATGCTCTCAGGATAGTGGACAAAACAGACAGGAATTGCCTTACAGGACAAATTCCACATCATTGCCTTTGTTCATGAAGAATTTGTAGAATGCTGCAGAAAACAACAGACTTCTTATGTGTATGGGGCCACGCTGTTTTTGTCTTTGAAGAGGAATTATTCCAAAGATATTTTAAAGTATTTTAGAGATTGAACTGAGGGTTTTGGCATTTTAGTCCTGTGAGTTGAAAATGCTAGTTACCTGTTGAATGGTATTTCCTCTAGCTGAAGCCAGGTATAAATTACACATGGCATAAAGCCACATGTGTACCCAACGGGGAAGAGCTTGGAGTGAAAATGAAGAGAAAGTGGCTGCCCAATTAGTTGGGATGGATTGAATGATGTACAGTAATGGTAGCAGAAAAAAATGCAATTCCCATTGGAGTGGAGAAACAAACGTGTTATCACATCTTCTGACAAATACTGTACTATTCCACAAGCTTGTAATAGACAGGAATACAGTAGAACAAATAATCAGGTTTGATTCATCCTAATGAGATAAAGGTCTGTCCCACCATGAAAATAATATTTATCTTTTTTGTCCCTGTTTCCTGAAAGGTAATGTTCTTACAGAGTATTACTTTTTCTTTATTTTTACTGCTAGGTCACTTTTTCACCCCACACTTTTTTGGGTTATTACATAATGACAGCACTGCTTGTGGACACAAAGGTGCTCTAGTACATAGGGGAGATCACTGAGTATTGAAGTGTCTGCCTTTACTGTACATCTAGCATAAAAATATTGTCATTTTTACATGACCCAGTAGATTCCTCCGTTATCCATATTTATCATAATAAATTATTATGGACACATTACTTTTTATCTGCCCTGCAAATGTATAAGATCAGTAGGAAATTGATCAGGAATACTAGTGTAATTCCATGGAGGATTAATATTCCCTTAGGAGTATGCTCTTGCTCTTAAAGAACTGACCCTCTTACATTACATATTTTGTTTATTATGCACTTTATACTATCAAGAGGGCGCTACAGCTACCTTGTAAGAAGTCAAATTAAACAAGAGAACAGAAGTAGCCAGTGTTTCTTCAGTTTCTACATGGTACTCTGAAGGTTACAGTGAGGAAGCCTCAGGCAGCCAGGCTAAAGGCTTGTCCATGTTATGAAGCGACCAGGTCATGCACAATTGCCTCACCCCTTCAAGGTGGGCTGCTCAGAGCTTGGTGGCCAAGAGTGACTAGCACTTCGGCTGGCTAATCACAGACTGCCTTGTGTCTGCTCCATAAGGGGCCAGGCCTGAACACACTTTACTTGTCCAAGGTCCCTTCAGTTTCTCTGAAAGCAAAGAAGAACAGTCGATCTTTTTGTTGGCAGTGTTTCAGGGAGCAGACTTTAATTAGAGTAAAAGCTTTTTCACCCCGGTTTTGTTATGCTTCTTGTTTAGCATTTGCTCTATTTATTAGTGCAGCTTGAATTCTGGCAATATTGTTTATATATGATACTACTAAATGCTTTTGAAAGCTACTTTTTTTTTAAATCGGAATGCCTGCTCTCTGGCAAAATTCTTTTTACTTTCTCTTTATTAAAATTCTGTAGTTAAAATATGAAATTGGTGATGGTTTCTCAAAGAATAACATGCTCAAGAGTATTTGCTAGTGAACTGACAAAATTCTTCAAAGAGCAGTGAAGGTACTGAGTGACATAAGGGAAAACAATAAATAACTGAGAAATATTTATGGCTTTGCTATTTTTATTGCATCCATATTTCACCACCCTGTAGGCACAACAACAAATGGGACTACTTGTAAGAAATAAAACTAAAACTGTGAAACATTTGCACAGGTTAAATTAAATGGTTTTAATTGTAATTGTCGTAAGATCTATTACAATAAAGTTAAACATTTGGTATTGAGTACTGACAAGCAGATCAAAGGAATTAAGACTAATCCATTGATTTAGCAGAAATGCAGTGATAATATAACAATTAAAATACAGAGGACAGACATTATCGACAATAAAAAAAGCTTTGTCATAATTAAGAGGCAACCTGTGAGAATGAAAAATACAAAGTCTAAATTTTATAAAAATATCTCTTTATAGATATTAGGTTACAATTGGCCTTTTTTCCTCTAATATACTGTATGGAGGCATATGGGTCCCAATATTCATTTTGTATGTTGCTTTTTAAAGTCTGTATATTTAGAAACACATACATTTATTAACAACAAATATTAAAAGCTGAAAACCCATTTTTGGAATACAAAACCAATTTAATTACTCATTATTATGATTACTCTACCTGACAGCATACCAATACCACCCTCTTTTATCAGCAACATACCAAGCATCCATCACTGTAATAACAGGACGATGCATCCCTACTTTAGTAGTCAATCTGTATTAAATGTGTGTTATCCCCATAAAAATGCTTGTTTTATGGATCTGAAAGGGAATGAGTCAGTGAAATAAGACACAAGAAAACAATATTTAACAGCTTTTCTCTGGAAAAAAAGACATCCTTTAATATACTTCATTTTCTGCTTAGGAAAAAGGGAAGGTGTACCATTAATAATTTATTCATTAACAAAATAAGATAAATATTTGGTAACCGCCTTTGCTAAACAGGAGATTAACTTTTCCCATCATTGTTACAAGCCCACTGTTCGCCATATTAGTGCTCAGGTCCAAATCTACTTGCATATACATTTTCACTGAAAACAGCCTTATCTGTATAAAACAGACGCCACAATATTAACTACACACGACAGAGTTACACATAATATAAACATAATATAATTGAAATTCTTGTTCCGCCGCTTTTCCAGTTTAAATTAAAGAAAATTTAGGAATCCAGGCAAATGGTTAGTTACTTTCGGTAATGCAGGGTTTATTAATAGCTTGTTTACATGCAAGCTCGCGATTTTGTCAGTCTTATGCAAATGATATGAAGGATATCTTACAATAATAGGGATTTTAGTCCATTTACATGGTACATGCGATATAGAATATTATGAACATAAATTATACACAGAAACCCATACATTATGCAAGTAAAATTATACTTCTAAAAAAAGTACAAACTGGCTGATGATTAAAAAAGCCCACAACTCCTTAGTGCTTAATTTCCTTTTGAATATTTGGAAGTCTATAATCTAATCAATCTCAATTAATCTATTTCAAACAAAACCCTTGGATGTTTACCAAGGTTAATAATAATAATTATAATAATAATGGTGATTATTAGTATTATTATTATTTAAAGATAAACCAACTTAATGTGCCTCATATGCAACCTATTTAAAGAAACCTTTGAACACAACTATATTTCCATTCAGTACCTGGATGGGAGACCTCCTGGGAAGGCTAAGGCTGCTGCTGGAAGAGGTGTTAGTGAGACCAGTAGGGGGCGCTCACCCTGTGGTTTGCGTGGGTCCTAACACTCCAATATAGTGATGGGGACACTGTACTGAAAAAAAAAAGTTGTTGTCCTTCGTATAAGACTTCCTCACTCTCTGTGGTTATTAAAAATCCCGGGGTGTTTCTCGAAAAGAGTAGGGGTATTAAACCAGGTGTCCTGGCCTCTTTAAAATGCCCTTCTTTAATCCCCACCTATGAATAACTCTGCTCTCCTCTCCACTGATTGCTGATGTGTGGGGAGCGTACTGCTGCACTATGGTTGCCATCGCCTCATCCAGGTGGTAGCTACACATTGGTTGTGAAGAGGAGTCCCTATTACCTGTGAGGTGCTTTGAGCAGAGTGTCCAGTATAAATGTAAGGATTATTATTATATTTCACTATTCAGTTTAGTCAAACTGTAGGTTTACAGTTTATGTAACCGTCCTATGCGATTCACAATGCCAGTATGCTCTGGGACAAATTGGATAAAATATCAAACTACATACTGTAGATGTTGAAAGCAAGGATAAAATTATTCAAATGTAATTCTAATTTTATCAGGCAGTGTCTCAGAATAAGACATGTCTGAGAGGGTTGAGGAAGCTGGGGCCACTCATATCTATTATCAAACTACAGTACAGCAATGATATGTTGATTATAGATAAAACTAATGTAATGTTACAACCATAATTTTATAAAATGATCTGTTGTTAAAAAACTACTTTAATGTTACTTTTTAAGTTAAAAATATTGGGAAATAAGTTAGAATATGTCATATCAATTAAGAATGCGTCCATTGTCAACAGAACTGCACAACCACGGCACTGTCAAAGTTCACAATCACAATCACAACTATTCCCCCTTAATTTAGCCTTTAAAGTATCAACATTCTTAGCTCATACATAAGTTTAGATGAAGCATTGGGTGTCAATTTTGATGGCAAATGTTTAAATATGCACAAAAGGTGACCTCATTAATCATCTTAATTTTGGGTGTAACCCTAATCATACATTTTAAGAAGGAAAATGTCATTGCATTTCACATAAATTGGTAACTACACCTTAGCTATTAAATGACATGATAATAAATTAGGAGTCAGGTTCTGTGGCTCTTTTCGAGAAATCTACTTCCCATCATATTTTGTAGATTCGGATGCACTGGTAATTCCCTTTATATTATTGCATTTCTACCAATGAACAGTATCCCCCAACCCATGAAATTAAAAAAAAAACTTTGCCCTGCCATTAATAAACAGCTGTGTTGAAGCTGCTTATCACAAAAGATTATCACAATATCAGTCATTCAAATGAATTGAGAATTCTGCGTTACTGAGCAATTTAATATTCAGCATTTGATTTTCACAAGATAAAAACATTTCAGATTCAGCAGACAGATTCTAATCATTTACCTTCTAATTTGAATCACATCTATTTTGCAAAGAAGCTAAATTCTTATTGCTAATCACAGAGCTAGAATGTAAGGAGGGATAATATGTGAGATGAACTTTCAGAGGGATGATTGAACAAGCTTTGGAAAACTTATTTTTTTTAATTAGATAAATGATTAGCAAGCAAAATAATCTGGTCTCTTTACTCTTCCAAATATTATATTTGAATGCAAAGGACCATATATATATATGAGGACCGTTTATAATTATTTTATTCACCTGTTGCGGATTTAAAAAATGTTATAAAATTTGTTTGTTGTATTATATTTGTCAGAAAGTAAACTGTATTTGAAACAATTTCTTAAAAATAAATTTCTCTAGTGCATTACAGTTTTAATGGAAGTATTGATCATTTTGGTGATGCTTATCTATAATTATTTAACTGGTGTCTAATTTTAAGCAGTTTATACAGAGGACACAATACAGTAGGCAAAGCAAAAATGCACTGTGTAATTTCAAGTTTTCATATCACAATGTTAGCAGTTTAATTATGATACATGAACTCAAGTTCTCAGGAGATACTGTTATATTAGCAGGCCATTGGGGATTTCCTTAGCCAATATTTATAGGGTCAAATCAGGGATTAACCTAGGGATTATTGTGCAAACTGCTATAGGACTTGACCTTGGATTCCATTATTTTTAGCACTAATAGCTCCAGTTAAAGTGCTTTAATCTAGCATGACTCGATTAACACAGTGAGAACAAAATTAGTGAAAACCAACTGGATGCAGGCATGCAAACAGAGGAGTGTAAACTGGAGTCCACAAATTAGGAAAGTAGAAATTCCTATGTAAATGCAGTTAAGAAACTATTATGTGCATAAAACAATGGAATTAAATCAAATGTACTGTACTGCATTAGAACCAGCTGCAATCCATGCAGAATTGTTTGTACAATACTTAGATTTCACATGTAAATCATAAGAATGTAAATGCAACACAGTAGATCTATGTATAACAGCTGCAGGTGGTATCTTGTGGTTATAAAAAAGGATCTGAAACTAGAGCATTGAGTTAAAGAATAAATCTTTGTTAATATGAGTAAAATATTTATTTGTCTTTTTAACTGGAGTTCAGGGCTAAGAACTGATGCTTAATTGTGAAAACTGTTGTATTCTCTTATGTTGCCTGTCTGTACCTTAGCTTACTACATCTTGAAAGATTCATGGTAGTGATACCATTAATTTTCATACAGTCAACATCAGGATAACTTAATCTTAAAAAGATTCAATTACAAATCTGTAACTAGAGTGGACAGGGCTTTGTTTTTATACATCAGACTTGTATTGCTCTGAAGAGTAAGCAAAAAGACCTCCTTCATGAAACAGCAATAATAATTTATTAATCATGATAATATACTTTTTCTCCTTTGCATAAATGCCATTAAAGATGAATCTTTCTCAGCATAATCCAGCTAAGACAATTAGTATCAGGTGCCTTGGTATTGCAGTAGCAAAGTGAGAAAATGTCCTCTACACAAACATTGATCACTTTTGAAAGCAACACATTAAATGAAAACTAGTTATCTGCTGTCCTTTGAACTGAATTCTCTTCAGCCCAAGTTGCATTCCTGAACAAAAAGAATGCTGATGAAAGCTGGAAGTAAAATTTCAAGGGAGCACCTAGGTACTTTCTAAGAAATTAGGAGTTTCAGAGAGAAGTAAAGTAAAATTAAAAGAAAACTTCACCGACTGCTTCACACTAACTAGCATCTCACTGAGCATAACCCTCAAGGGCAGTAATCCTTTCACAGGCTGTTTAAAACAGAATTCCCTGCTCGTCAATTTGAATGTGAGTTAAACCAAAGTGTTACTGGCAGCAGATACACAGGAGAGCGAAGGAAAGTTTTTACTTTCCACATAACGGATTCCTTTTGCCCACCCAACACTATGAACGTGAGCTTAAAACGATGAGCTAGCTCACTGAAACAATACTTCTACAATACTAATACAATCATTAAGGCTTTGCATTACCCACTGAATTACCTTTCTTTTCTGGAAACAAACAAAAATACAGCAGGAGGAAATAACAGACCAAGAAGATATACAGCAAATACAACAGGAACAGAATATATTTAAGAGAAGTGCTAATAATACACTAGAGCAGATTAAATACACAACAAAAATCTAACCAAAATCCAAACTGTAATTCAGTACCAAAACTGTGCCAAGGTAAATAAAAGGTAACAAAGTAGCTTAGTCAGGAATGAGACCACAGGACAGGCCTTTTGTGCAATTCACTGAATTTATACTGCTTTGAAGGTATTTGACTCTTTAATTCCTAACTTGCCATGATTTCTATCCAATGAACTGTGCAGAACCCATTTCGTTTTTCTTTTGCATTAACGTTTACACTATTTCCAGCTCTGTGCAGTTTGGTTAAAAACATCCAAATCTTGTTTTGGCAACATCACATAGTAAGCATCTGTATTTCCTAATTAATTCAACATTATGTCCTGGGGCTCTTGTTAAATTGTTTTGTTCTGTTTCTTCTGATCTCCTTAAGCAAAACAAAATCATCTTGATACTACTTAGAATACCATTTCAGCAAAATAAGACTTTCATAAACATACATTTTGTGGAATGAAAACAGTTGCAAGAATATCAGCACTACAATACAATCATGCTTCATACTTCATACAAAATGTTTAATTACTTGAATTAAGCTTTATAATGAAAGAGGCCATTTAGCCCTTCTAGTCCATTGTTAATTGATCCAAAGATCTCATCCAGCTGAATTTTACTTGTTTCTTTCAGCCATTTCTTCTCTGAGTAAATATTCCGGGGAGAATACTTTTTTTAAAAAAGCATTGTTGAGCTTGAGCATATTTTACACTCTGCAAGTCAAATTCCCCAAAATTACCCACAGGCAGATACAGTATGGGACCTGTCAAAAGCATAGTCTTTCAAAACAATCCCTAGCCATTAAATGATTGCAATGTTCAAAGGTTATACACATAATATATTTTTAACCTAAATGATACAGAAGCTAATAGTGCTCAAACTGTCAGTTGTGAGCTATGAATTCAATTGATGATACAACAAAATTTTAAATGTTAGTGGAGTGTGGAGGTTATCCTGACTCCCTTGGTATCTGTTATTCAGACCACTAGGATTCATATTCCTAATGTGCAAGCAACATTTTAGCCTGTGCTCTTCCATTGTGTAGATTTAGAAATTGTTCAGTTTCATAAAAGCCTTACATGAATAGCCAAATAAACTGGCAACAATACCAGGATGGAGGTTCATCAAGTGTTCAGCTAATTATAATTTAAGGCTGAATAGCAAGAGCAGCTAAAGAGCTCTTGTGTTCCTGACGTACAAGTAAATTGCCAGCATTTCTGTTACCACATATCCACTACAGCTTCAGCAACCAGCAGTCATTAACTACTTCTCAGTGGGAGATTGTTTTATATTCGCTAATTTACACAAAGAAGAAACTATTGCACTGATTTTTAAAGCCACCCATGCACACACCAATTAATGAGACGAATATGTATATTTATTTTTTTCTTGAAGTCTTTTTTTTCAAATTTGTCTAAATGCAATGTTGCCATCCATTAATCTTACCTTGCATTTTAATGAAACACATCTGAAAGAACAATAGGTGCTCACATCCTCAAAGTAGAATTATGACCCACCACAATATGTTTTAAAGGTTTTTGCAGATATGTTTATACAATAGTTTGAAATATGAGATTACGATTTTGTGGCTGGTTTCAAAGTTAAAAGTTATAGCATTTGTAGGATTTATTCCCTTGGCTCAAACAGAGTTAAGATACAGCACTTAAGTACTCAAACTGCCACAGCAGTATACTCTCAGGGTCTGATTTCATCTGCTTTTAGAGATCAAAGCCTTTTTAAGGGGAAGAGTATTATTTCAACTGTATTTCCTCATATAGGTGATACACAATACACATGAAAGAGATCTCAGCAGAAGAGGGGGCGTTAAACATTATTTAAATTGTAAATGGCATCCATAATTTAAGGCAGTACTGTACTATGTAAAGTACCACTTTATAAAAATCATATCCATAATTAATGCATCATTATCGAACATCAACCTACCGCAAACACAAAACATAATCGAGAATAGGTCTTTTTGACTTGAGACACCCGAAAGGTGTCTCAAACCACAACGTGCTCTAGGCAAACTGCCTGTACAGAACACACATGCTTCTGCTTGTTTAAGGAAAGACCCAACAAGACTCCTAATTAGGACTAATTAAAGGTTGAGGATCGATAGAAATCAGTCTGGTCCAGAATACATTTGTTGCCGAGTGAAGGCAAAGGAAAATTGTATTCTTTCAAAAGATACTCAGGCTGATACTCCAAAAGGTCTTTGCATTGCTTACCACTAGGGATGGTGATGACACTGTAGTCACCATTTAATTATGAGTTTAGAAACAAGTGTGTCCATTTATGTTGCCCCATTTCAGTTCTTTAATTAAACTTTTAACAGTATAAGCAATATTCAACAGAAGTGGGCACAGACTGTTATGGCAAAAAAAAAACGACAATTGTCTTTTGCAATATAGCAGCAAGACTGTGCCTGCTAGACCTTAGTCTCTAATAAGGAACTAAACTTAAAATTAGGACATGAAATGAGAGCAGTAGTCCCTAAACAGGACTGGACATCAAAACCATAGATGTGCATGTCTTGTCAGTTGTCAGACAAGATTCCTGTTGGATACTTTATTACCAAAAATGTAAGGATCTAGTTTAAAATATCTGATTATTTTCCCTTGGTTAGGTTGTCTGAGGACAATTTAAGAAGATCTATTTCTTTGTCTTTTGATCTATATGTATATTAGAAATATAAATGCCAGGCTGCTGTCAATAACCCAGTTGCCTCCGGCAACAGTTCTGGATCTGGTAGTTCTGCGCTTTAAGCATTACTGTGATTTAGATCTAATAAACATGGAGAAACAATGGCCTGCCAAGTTGATTATTGGACATGGAATTACTTCCATTTCTAAAACTGCCGTTTAGATTGAGCTGGAGAAGACCACTGCAAGTTACATGTGACTGGTGACTGGAGTCGACTCTCCTATTGCTTTTGAACACAGAGTCTCCTCTAGCAAAGCAGGAATCCCACCCAGTGAAAGAATACTGGTTACGGCACATGACTGTGAAATGGCTGGATGGCCATTCTTTGGATTAGTTAAGGTAAAGAAAATATTATTTTCTTGTGTTTTATTTTTGTTTTGATGAGATGGATCTTGTGTTTGTAGTTATTAATGTTATCAGATTCTTGACTGGTGTATTTTATCACCCAGGACATACACAGAGTGGCTACATAATCAAGCCAGCTATATGCCTCCAATGGTTTGCTTGTTATTATACTGCTCATTTCTCATTGCCAAGGAGCAGTTTGTCCCATCAAGGCCTCTACAGGTTGATCAGCTTGAAAGACAGTTGTTCCTGCACTGTGTTGGCAGCATGCCGAGGAGAGCACCTTGGGTAACACAAGTCTTTTATTGGAATTCCTTCCATCTGGCTGTCATCTAACATCTGCATTTCAATTTGCCCCCTCTGGTTCTCTGGAATCTTTTGATACTTGCAATTCCAATATAAATTCACCCCTTGAGAGACCCCAAGGAAGCCTAGAAAAGAATGTTTTGTTAAATATGGAAAGTCCCCAACAAATGGCTCCTAATTTCAGCACCAAGTTGTTGTTGTTTTTTGCTTTTTTATTCCAGGTCTCAGACAAACTTTGTAAAGAAAGGTTGCTCATCCTTACTCATGCCAAGAAACTGTAAAATGTCACGACAAAAGAGTTGTCAAAGCTCTAGCAGCCACACCTCCACAAGAATGACTGTCATTTGGGAGACTCTGTCCCCCTGGTTTCTTCTCATTGTGAGGTAGGAAAGATCATTCACACTTATTAGACTTGCATCAGCAGTCTGCACCAGCTTCTTCTTTTAATAGAAGGCATTAGTCATGGGAAGCAGTGTGAAATATTTTATGAACACATCAGGATAGCTAACGTTAATGTGAGAACTGCACAAGTATCATAATTCTTCTCCATATTTTAAACAGGAGGCACACTCACATATGAAGGGGCTATAATCTCAGCTGAAGCTGGCTATGCTGTCCCAAAAAAATAAAAACCGTTATTTACATGTTTTCGTAGAATTTACTCCACTTTCTTACAGTTTATTTGCAAAATAAACAGTAAATAGGTCCTCGGAAAAGTCGACATTTCTGAAGATCTGCCGTAGCACCTGCACAATATAATTGATGTAACATCCCTAAAAAAGTTAAATGTTACTGAATTAGTAGTTGAATTAATGCAACAGCTGTTGCAAGAGGAATGTGACCTACATGCTATGTGTTGAGGTGGCCACGCTTTTAAGTGCTTAAGTAAAAGTCTTTAACCAGTCCGTGTTCCATCCTGCTACCTACTTACTCTGTGTTACCCTGAATTCACTATTGAACCTGCTCAGTCCTTGAGATGAAACTAACTTTCTACTGCAAGCAGATCTCTAGCATATGGCAGTTATTATTGAATATTTCACCTCTCATTCTCTGTAAATTGCTTTGGATAAAAAGTATCAGCTCATCCACTAATAACTGTTTTACATTCCAAGCTGCCTCGTTCAACGAAACTAAAAATTAAAACACTGGAAATAAAAGATTTTTGACGATCATAGTCTTTAGAGGTTTCAGGACTTCAATGGTGCTAAAAGTGAGATTCCGTGCTGTATGACTTAAATTCTTTAACAGTGTTATAAAGGTGTAATAAGCGAAATGTGCTGCAGAACTTCAGTAGCACTGCTCCAGTTTCAGCATCTTTCTGTTCACTTTGCCTAATGCACTTTCTTTCCCTGGGTGATGGCATCTTGGAAAGCCTGGAAACTCCCTTGATGCCAAGAGCTTAATAGAGTCTTCCTTTCATTCTGAAATACCTGGGAATACAGTTCAAAAACTGAGCTGAGAATCAAGTGCTGTTCACACTGCTGGAGGTCTTTCATAGGCAGTCCTTGTAAATCCAGTTAGTGGCAGCATGCCAAACGCAAACTGGCACCTGTCCAGGCAACAGAAACCCCCTTCAACGTTCAGCAGGCTCTGCCAATGTGGTACACACACCCGCACATGCCACCCCCACCACACAGAATACTGACTTCTTTAAAAAGTTTTTGTTGGCACAAAGTATTGACTTAAAAAAAAAAACAAAATTCACATGGCTCTCACCAACCTTGCCTCATCCCCACCCCCAAAGCCTAATTGAACCAAATTAAGTCTTAAGTGCCACTTACTTATAACTGTCAAGTATTCGCAGTTTTTGTCAGACTTTTAATAGGGCTTAATCTCAATAAAATCAGTGAATTATCAACCAGCTTCTCAGATTTAAAAGATGAGATGGCCCTTCTAAATGACCATGAAACTTTCCTTTTTCTCCCTTCTTCCCTTCTGCTCGTCAGGAAACACTTCTCTCCATCCCTAGAAAGTCCTTGCCAGTCAGTGCTGCTGTGATGGCCTCCAACAATGTGGACAAGTCCGAATATTACAGCTCTCTCAGCCTCCGCCAGCTCCTCCAACCACATTAGTATTGTAACCTGTGCCTTTGCAGGCAGACACACAACCCACGACTCTGAAAAGAAACAGCTGCTGTTAGGAAAGATCATAGCTTAGATGTCCAACAGTTACGCAATGGATGTGGAGTGATATCTGAATTTGCATTTGCCTTTCCATCTATAGTCATTTCTAACATAAAGCAATTTGTTAAGTAATCACTGATGGGTGGCCATCTGTGGGTGTAACACTGAAGCCTTCTTACACCTGCAAAATACAGCAGCAAATGCTTTCTTTCATTTTGAAGGACTGTAAATAGTTGATTTCCCAAAGCCGAAATATAAAATCTGTGGAAGTGAAAAGAATATACAGTAGGAGTAGTGGAGTGAAAATAATATAGGAGTAGAGAGGAATAGAAAATATCAGAGTAAATTAAACTGTAAGTGATATTTACCTACATAAAAAAGAGGAGATGGGGGCAGTTGTGTGAACATATTCAATGGTATTCCCAACAGAATTTGACATTAGATATAGAACTGTTAATTACCATGACTTCAGAGATTAATGACTTATTTAAAAGAAGTATTTAAGAGGGGGCTCTCATGTAGCTAGTCAAAGAAAGCTGTCAGTTCAAAATGCAGTTTGCGTCTTGTAGTCCAAACATAATCATTTTAAGTCCAGGATACAGAATTAACCAACTTTGATCAGAATTCTCCAAGCTACATGCTGCCCACTTTTGCCAGTGGGTGGGCTTCTGGGTATACTCATTTTGCTGCACAATTGTGATCTGTCAAGTCACACGTGAGCTGGGCATCTGCTGTTAAGAACTTAAGGTCATGAGAAGAGTTGCAAAAGAGAGTGCATTTGGCCCTTCCAGCTCGATTGTTTTCTAGTAGTAGACTTATCTGAGAATCTGGTCCACCCATATCTTGATGGATGAGAGGACATCAAAACATGGCTGGGTAGCTTATTACAGACTCTCACAAACCCTTTGTGTAAGAAAATGGTTCTTGTCCTTTGGTTCATGTCACACTGTTGACCATGAAGACATCCATTAGGTTAACTTCATCAGCACTTTTGAAGATATGGTCAGTAGGAACTGTTTCCCTTCTACAGATTATGTTTCCTCTGCCACAGGCACTGCGGAACTTGGTATAGACATTGGTGAACAGCACTGACAAGAGTGTGTTTGGAATCAAAGTGTTTCTGGTCATCACAGATGCATAATTAATTGTAACCTTCCTCGATTCCAAATTGCATGTGTTCAATGCGAGATTAAAGTCACATGCGTCTAAATGCAGCACTTAAGACTGGAGTTTGAAAATCTGCTTCTCCGTCTACTGAACCAGTAACACCTGGAGCCATGTGGTCAAACAGCTAATGACAGGCACCTGCTTAGAACTCCACCAAACTGCTGCACTAGAAAACTGATAGCAGCCTAAAAGAATATTATTCAAATAATTCCACATTTCCACAAAACAATTTAAATGTACACCAGATATTTTATATACTTGAGGATTAACCATTTATTTGAACTGTAATTTTAATTTCAACAAATATCAACCCTACAGAGGATGTGGCTGCCATATTAGACATCTGTACCTAAAATCCAGGGGAATTTCAAATGCTCTTTCTCTCTTTCTAGTTGGCCTGTGGAGTGTTGGCTTGGGCTCGAGAAAGAACATTGTTGCTAAGCAACCAGTTGTGGTTGCCATGGTGAATTTAAGTGGAGCAGCTGGTCCAATCAGCATAAACTGCGGGCTAGCGGAGGCAAAGCCAGTGAATTTCATGCCAGTACAGACAGGAAGGAAAGCTGTTGAGGCATGTATGATGCCGGAGAGAGAAGTGTGCCGCCTATAAGTACCCAACAACACAGTCCCTATGATTAGAAACAAGCTTACTAATGAATATTCATTCGGCTGATTAAGCCAAACTCAATTATATACTTGACTGCTAGAATTAAACTGGTTTGCATTTTTTTAGTTTATTAACTACTTAGTTTCAAAGTGGTATGGTATTTTATGCAATGCAGAAATTAAAAGCTGTACCTTCCACTAGAATATAACCCTGAAAACACTTATGTTAGTTTTTTTATAGGTGCTCATCATATATTGTTTCGCTCATCTGATGAAATAAAATGCTGTTCACAGGCTTCCTTCTGTAAGCTGTTGTTTTTAAAGCACAGATGTTGCTTTCAAATTTATATGGTTTGAGTGTCAGCAGAAACACTGCAGGATAAAACCAGAGTTTTCCTTAAGTACATGATAGGATTTTCAGACTACTAAAATGTTGAAGCTTCACACTGCATTCCATATCTAAAGAAGTTCTCTCTTTAAAAAGCCTTTCATCTTCTAATATAATTTCTCTAGTGAAGGCACTGCTTCTAATATAGCCATGACGACCCGTGAATTAATGTGCATTCTTAAAAACAAGCTTTGAAGAAATCTAAGCAGCTATTCATTTGAAAGTAGAATTTTATTCTTAAATCTAGTTTGAGTATTACAGCACCCAATTATCACAGCAGCAGAGCAAGTTTAGACATTTTAATTTGCAGAGATATTCAGATCATGTCCTCAGAGAGATCTAGCAGCCCATGTTAAAAAAAGTGTTATAGAGTGTATTTTTCTCTTGAGTAAGAACCTTTGAAAACCATGCTATTAGAAAATCTGAGAGAATATAGCATTTAGATTAATGGTCGTATACTCTAGTGTATCTGCCCACCATACAACTATAATCTTAAAAACAATGCAATGGGAACATTGTGTTCTGATGCTTGCTTGTGATCAAGCTAGCAAAAAGAATACATTGCAATATGCATGCTGAATGGGATGCAAATAGAAAAGCATATAAGCTTTCAATACAAGTACTACACTGGAATCGAAACCTTTCTATCCTGTGTAAAACTCGAGTCAATATTGTTGGCATGGAACATGTAAACTATCATGGCTAACAATGCGGTCTGTTTTGCCAACAACAGTCTACATACAGTACTGTCAACGGATATGACACAGGAAACTTTCTTTGCAAACCTGTGAACAAAAAAAATCATAATCAGACAGGAGAGAAGTGGATATGTAATTTAAGGTTATCATCAGTTTTTAATGTGAATATAGTGCAGTTCAGGAAATAGTTTTGGATACATAAAACAAAGTTTTCTACAAATTGTCCTGACCATTGTTCATTGTTGAGTCCTGACTCAAAGTTATTTAACAGAGCTCTAGTTAATACTTAATCTAAATGATCTATCTGTGATAAACTAGATGTATCATGCACACAACTATTTATTAAGACTGGAATACCAGCATCATCACCTCTCTTTAAAATCTGCTGTGTGTAATAAATTAAAATAATATTTATTTACAGTTTAAATTTGTTCCATTCTTATTGTTCTTGCATGTGTCATTTTTAATTCGAGATATTTGCCTAATAACTATAAAATACTGTTTGTGTGGATACTACGCATTTTCTGTGAGTCAGAATAACTCCTTTCAAATGCACAGTGGACTTTGAAGTTTCAGTTATATTGTATAATTAAACGAAAAACAATAGAAAAAGTAAGAAAACAGGCACTGCAAAGGAAGCTATTTAAGGTAACAGCAATCCGGAGAAAGTGTATTTTGTTTGGCGGTGATATATAATTTGAAAGCTCCAGCAACGACTAAACTGTGTGCATACAGTACTCCCAGGTATACTTGCACAGGAGAAAGCACGATAACTACAAACTGAAAATATTTTTCATTTTTTAGATAAAATCATTCAAAACTGCTTTTACAATTTGTAATTGTACATTAATGAAATGCTCACTGCTTAAATAGACACCATCTTGTAGGTTTTTAGATGCAAAACCAGCAAATCCTATATCTCAAAGTTTTAATGTCTTTCCTCAAAAAAACTAAAAAGCTATTAAAAGCAATATTAAAAATTGATTACAACAACTGCATTAAAAACACAACAGTAAGAATGTGTGGTATACTGTAAATGTACATGTATCTACTCCCTTTAATATCAAGTGAAAAATACATTTTTAAGATATACAAGGCTGGTGGTTATGTGAGGGCACATACGCTATGTGCTATTATGCCCAAAGGCTTAGTGGGAACAGGTTTGCCTTTCTAGCCAATGCACATTTGGAAAGACTATCTGCGTGATACTAAAATGATCTGATTCTTTTAATTTAACCGGGAGCAAAGAGACACAAAGCCCACCGAGTTCCTTAGAAGGGACAATTTTGCTGGATTGGCTTGATTTAATGGGACAAGTTCTGCATGTGCACATTGCATGAGGTTTAAATTAACTCCAGTATGCATGCTGGGGGTGCAAGCACAAACTAGTTCTTACACTATACATCACAAGAGCACCATAGATCAAGGCATCTTGGAAAAGGCATCTTTCCAGAATGTGTATATATAATCTAAAGAAAAAAAACATTTTAAATATTGATAGGATTAATGATGGGATTAAACTGGTAATGTGTCAGTCTATGTAAGTGCAGTTCATGTATTTTTAAATGTACAAATGTTTATATATAAATGAAAAGCATTTTACAATGAATACCACTGCATGCTGTCTTACCTTGATTATTTAACATCTCACTAAGAAGGTGCTGAGTTTGTACATATAGTCTGTTGTCTTCATACTACCTAAAATATCAATATTAAGAGAAGGTTCACTTTCAAAATGCAGGGAGTTGTTGAGAAGACTTGGCCATTTGGTAACTGACCAGCAACAACCCATTTAGAAATTACCAATGTATTTGACCAGTTTTTACTTTCACAAACAAATGACAATGATTTGAGCTCTAGAGGTCATGATTTGCTTAACCCTTCCTACAGTATGTGAAGCCCATAAACGTTCATGACTGTAAGGTGAACATTTGAATAAACTCCACCCCGAGGAACAAGCATGTAGTTAAGCAGAGTAAAACTGATTGTAGTGAGCTTCTAAAATGAACCTTGTGCACGACGCTGTCTGTCTCTTGTTACAAGTGGTAGGAAGTCATAAGCCCAGACCATGGCTGACAAAGTTAAACAAGATTGCTAGGCTGCAGCAATGCTGGAGATCCCAGCAGGTAACAGAATAAATCTGCTCATTCATGCCCAAAATTGGTTTTATATATTGCAAGTGCAGAAACAAGAACAAACCTGTGAGTTACTAGTTTATTCACTGGGTTTAAAGAAGGCTCACCTAAGTAGGCTATCACAACAAAACCAATTGACTCTTTTGTCATTATTGTAGCTAAGCTCATGGTACCTTCATTATATTATAACCTTTTACATTACAGAACAGGTGATGAGGCTATGAGACAGTGGCTCCAATTTAACTTACTGCCATTTCACTGGCATTTGCAACCATATCACTATATCTCTTTTCTGCAGTTGTGAATTATAGCTCACTAATGGAGGAGAATACTTTGTATACTTGATTTTTCTATAATGTAGTACTTAGAGTCAAGGAGAAACACAGCTTTGTTGATTCATGCTATCTGAGCTCAAATTAGACCACCATAGTCACCAAAATATAAAAGTCTCTTCAACTTCTTGGTTTTACAAAACAAACAGTATTATCTTTTGCAGCAGTATTTCAATTTCACTTAATAAATGCACCTGACAGACAAACATAAGTGAATATTAAAATCTGAATAAACTGTTAAAAAGAACTATAGTCTCTCACTTTTTTTTAAAATAATGCAATGCAAATAATGACAGTACAGTTTCGTAGCACAAACTAAAATCAAGAGCTATCTACCTCTTTTAGGGTTTGATAGTTGTAATAATAAGCAATAGTTAATGTTATATGAAATGAAACTGAAATTTAAAGCTTTATGGCCAGGAATTACCCATCTAAGGACACAGTTGTTTGAAACGTCTTTTCACAGAAGGCTTTGCTTCTCATAGGCCACAGGCCACAAAATTGCAGAAATACATGCATGAAAGGTGAACAAGAGAAGAAACTCCTGTGATAGGATATTACAGAGGCATGAAATTAATTCCATTGCATCACATCTTGCACCGTGTAATATAACAGAGCAAACAGATTCCTAGATAATTCCAGTGGAGAGCCTAACAGCCTAACAATGCAAGCCAAAATGTCACATTTAATCACAACTACAGTGCTCCAACCTTGCTATTCACTTTGAAACTTTATCTTAATGTCTCTCTCCAACACAAGCACAAGCAAATATTTGGAAAGCACTGACATCAGGTGACTTTCAGAAGAGACTTCCAGTCATATATTCATTTGTAAAGATTGACCAAGAGTCCTAGACTACTGGGAGGGAGGGGGGGGGAGATTGAGGTTTGAGCAATCACTGCTCTAACAACCATATAATGGACACTTTTAAAGATCCAACTAGGACCCACTCCAAAACTAACTGATTTAGAAAAGGCTTGCTCGCTGACTGAAGCCAATTCTCTGCTGATCATCAGCCAGCCTGTGCAGCAGCCTACATTGTGACTCATTGTGTTTGGTTACTGAACCACAAGCAATACCAGTTTATAGCACAATAAAACACTACAAGGAGGCATTAATTGGATATAATAGCCTGCAATAATTTAGCACCTTCACATATATACACACACACAAGAAAAATATATTTATTAACTTATATTGCTACCATTATCAGAATTACCATCATCTTCCTCTCAGTGAAAGTTTTTGGTCAATTTAAGTTTTGCAATAAAGAAAAATAACATTTGACGACAACAAAACAGTTTCATCCTAGTTTAGTGCTAAGATCTGAAGACACCACAGTAGTTCAGGGTCTGCCACTGCCGACACATTTGCTCACAGTCCAAAAGCTTACTAGGTTAACGGTAAAATTGTTTTTTTCATAAAAAATCATTTTTGTGAATCTTAAGGCTTTTTTTTTCACAACAGCCTGCAACACACACAATTAAAAAAGGTAGTGGTGGCAACTGCATTCAAATGCTTTTGTAACTGAGAAAACATTACAAAAAGAGAATGTGAGAATTGTCAAAATATTGCAATGGTTTATAAAATTCACTCGAACAATTTGGGGCAGGAATTTATCACAGTATCTAGCAATGAACTGCTAATTGCACTCAACCTTTTGCAAGGCAATCCTCGTTAAT
The DNA here is from genome assembly GCF_059453375.1 of Lepisosteus platostomus. Classification (NCBI taxonomy): domain Eukaryota; kingdom Metazoa; phylum Chordata; class Actinopteri; order Semionotiformes; family Lepisosteidae; genus Lepisosteus; species Lepisosteus platostomus. The sequence continues at coordinate 22,264,954 of NC_142625.1, forward strand.
AAATTGTTTTTGAAAACCTCAAGACAATGAGAAAGAATCAAGCACCTGAAGCAGAAAAGACACTCATTAGGAGTCCAGTGATCAAGGTATTGCCAGTTTGAGACCAGGCTATGCCATAAGCTGTCTCTGATTGGCATTATCCCCAGTCAACAATTATCCAAGTGCTCCTGTGGATGGGCAGCCTTGAGTTGGATAGGCTATGCTTAACGTGCCATACAACAGCAAGCCTTACACTAACTGGGCTCCTGTGGATACACGCTACTCTTGTTGTAGGTTACATCAGCCCTCGAAGTCAGTGCTAACTTGGCTCTAAGCACGTGGGATTCACAGGAAAAAAGGCTGAGGACAGGACTTTTTAAGGTAAAAATGTACCACAGTTATAACAGTGAGATGAGTGCACTGACCACAACTGGCATTTCCGAATTCTAAAAATGAAATAAATATAATTAACACCATCTTAAGAGCATAAGGATCTTTTCAATCCCTAAATCACTGGAATAATTGTATCGCAATGACCTTCAAAAGCAACTGCTGCATTAAAAAACATATACTGTATATGTGTGACCATCGTAGATAAATAGTACATTATGTATTTTTTTTGTATACAGATTGCAAAGACTATTGAGTTGATTCATAATAAAGTGACCTCCTCAATCTAAAAACACCTTGCTTTTTCTTTTTAAACACTTCTAGTAATTCACCCTATGAAATGAAATAATAAAATGAAGTAAACAAGGAGCAGATAGTATTTGTGTATAGGGTGTACTTTGTTATCATATCACATTCATATCACGGGATTGCTTCTGCTTGACTTGGAGGGAATGCAATAATAAAGATCAGACAACAGCTCACTCACTCAGTAAGTACCCTGATAAACAGTCAAGATCAGGTCAATAAAACCAATCATTCCTAATCTTCTTATGGAAGTCTTTAAAAGTATTTCAGTAATTTCAGAGCCATTCACCAGAGTCATAAAAGAAACAGGTATAATGAAATACCATCATCTCCCAACACAGTATCAATAAAGTGGGTCATTTACAGATGTTTAATCCATTACAAGTATGTTCACTGATCACAAATGATGCTTTCATCATGTTAACACTCAGGAAACAAAACACATTATGGTGGTAGAGTCATATGAACATATATTCTAACACTGTAATATGTCATATATTTATATTGGCAGTTAAGCACAACTTCTGTAGGTTCAGTTATCTTGTAACAGTCTGGTATTTGGTGAAATTCTGATCTAAAGGAGAAAAACGGACTGACAGCAAAGCAAGAAAGATTGTTCTGACAGCTTTCTGTTATAATTAACCGAGAAGTTAAAATTGAGCGTTTTATTTCTGCAAAAAGGAAATAATGGGCATAGCAGCACACTGTAGTTTAGCTTTCCATCTGTAAGGAGTATGGTTGATTTAATCAAGTAAAAAAATGTGATGTCATTGTGGCATCTATTCCCCTATTTCAAATAATTTTCATTAAAAACTCACAAGCCCTGTTTTCACTCACTGGGCTATTTTTATGCTCTTTTTAAAAGAACTGAAATTCGGATGCTGTCCACTTTGAATGTAAATGACCATTCAAATCATTTTGTGCTCT